>NW_026706831.1:2400000-3111088 GCF_024137745.1 Phymastichus coffea
TTGAGTCAAAAATCTTTGAAAAACCTTTTACAAAGCGCAAAATAATCTTCGAGTATCACTTTTTCGTTACTATTAGTTACATATTGAATTTATTATACAAAACCATACCAAATTTACTTTTGATAACTTTTGGTTTTTTTTAATGTATAATTTACGGAATAATAATAATTAATTACCACTCACAATTGGTATTATAGAATTTTAAACATTTAAAATAATAACAGTTACGGTTGGTTTCACCTGTATTGGCGATTCAACTATACCGGTCTGGTGGACAAGAAGGGAATCTGACATGAACCCGACGGTTCGATATTCAACATAAGAAAAGGTACAAATTAATTGAAAAAAACAGAATACGTGGAATATGTTTGAAAGAATTGGAAGAAAAATGTATTAGTTGTTTTTTTAAATTTAAAAGTTATTGAGAAGTTTTTTGGTTTTTGTCATATTTTAATTTACAAAAAGAGTAGTGTAAAATTCAGTGCGGGTTTCGTTCGTGAAAGTGACGATGGCGCTACAAAATACAATCCAAGTGTGTTTTTAGATATTTTGACTTGCTCAACACAAATCTTGAGAGGAACTTGTCAACAAAATGAACACGTAACTAGTTATCAACAACTTAATTGTTTAAGTAACTATAAAAGCTTATTTATACGTTAATATTTTGGAAACAGCAACAGATTTGTTATGTTATTATTAGCACTCTCCATTTTGTTCAGCAAAAAATTCTTTAATCCAATTTTAGAGCCAACCCGTTGTAAAAAAGATAATCAAACAGTCATCTCAGGTGGTTACACACGTGTGTTTCGTTGGTAAATATCCAACCTCATCAGATCTTTATTAAAAAACAAAAAGATAATAGTAACAGATATAAACACAAACAAATAAAAATCACGCTAACAAAACATTTACCTCAATTCGCAAGTCACAATCAGATCAAATATCACAATAAAGTCAAAAATAAATTGTTAAACTCATCTTATAACTTAACATTCGTTCAAATACTCAAAATTCAAATCAGACAACGACTATGAAATAATGCAAATCAAACAGTGTCTGCTACCTTTTATACCAAAACAAATCACAGGTAGACACAATCACATATATCCCCTCTACTATGCCAAGAAAACCGGTACATTAAGCATCATTATACAAAACAAAATTTTTAAAAAATATTAAAAATAAATGTGAGATCAATTAGCTAAAACATCAAATAAACCTTTATATTGTTTACTCAATAAACCAGTGTCCTCTTGTCTATTTATAGTGTTATCAGACAAATTAATATATATCATTTCCGAAATTAATCTCTTACAATAATTAGTGTGTATAATAGTATGTATAATAATTAATAATAATAAATGTATACCATTAATTAATCATAAGCTGGATAATATTATAAAACTGGGTAAAGATGTTACAGATAAGTGGAATGAGACAAATATAGCATACAAATTTTGTTGTGATAGTTGCCCGTCTGTACTATATATATTGGTCAAACTAAGAGAAGTTTAAAAAAACGCATAGATGAGCATAGTAAGACACCTTTAGATAAATCTCTTCCTGTGCCTATGCATTTAAAAAATTATCCTACACATTCGTTTGACTGGGACAACTTAATAATTTTAGATAGAGAGTCTAATTATTGTAAGAGATTAATTTCGGAAATGATATATATTAATTTGTCTGATAACACTATAAATAGACAAGAGGACACTGGTTTATTGAGTAAACAATATAAAGGTTTATTTGATGTTTTAGCTAACTGATCTCACATTTATTTTTAATATTTTTTAAAAATTTTGTTTTGATGTATAATGATGCTTAATGTACCGGTTTTCTTGGCATAGTAGAGGGGATACATTTGATTGTGTCTACCTGTGATTTGTTTTGGTATAAAAGGTAGCAGACACTGTTTGATTTGCATTATTTCATAGTCGTTGTTTGATTTGAATTTTGAGTATTTGAACGAATGTTAAGTTATAAGATGAGTTTAACAATTTATTTTTGACTTTATTGTGATATTTGATTTGATTGTGACTTGCGAATTGAGGTAAATGTTTTGTTAGCGTGATTTTTATTTGTTTGTGTTTATATCTGTTACTATTATCTTTTTGTTTTTTAATAAAGATCTGATGAGGTTGGATATTTACCAACGAAACACACGTGTGTAACCACCTGAGATGACTGTTTGATTATCTTTTTTACAACGGGTTGGCTCTAAAATTGGATTAAAGAATTTTTTGAGCAACAGATTTGAAAAATATTAAATAGAACGTGAGACATGACGATTTTAATTCAATTGTTGCGTTGGCCACTCAAGCCGTTCATTAAGCACATTTTCCGATGCTTGTTATATCAGCACATCTCGCGTTCTATTCAATATCTTTCAAATATCAAAAAACCGATTTTCAAAATAGAAATATACATAAATTGTAAATAATTGAATTGAAACAGTATATTATTTCTTAGTTTATCTAAGGTGAAGAAACCCTCATATTTAATGAATTGAAATAATTTACATTGTGAAGCGTAAACAACGTATTTTAATGATAATTTTAACGGTTTTAAAAATTCTTTTTATCGTTAAAGCTTCCATACTTTTTTCCTATTTTTACTCAAGTTATATAGAGATGAACATTTAAAACACGTATTACAAGTTTTGAACAAAATTTTGAGTTGTCGTGAGAGATTGGCGTAAAATCAATGTCTTCGATGTTGATCGATAACGGACAAGGGACGTCGAGTATTATTTTAAGGTCTACGAAAAGTTATTTCCAAAAGTATGATATATGTTGTCAATGTATTTTTTTAAGTTGAATACGATGGTGCTATTAGATTTATCATGAAACCTATTCTGTCAATGCTAGAAGCAAAAAACTACAAAAAAATCCACTAAATACCACTAAGAAATTCAGTTTTTGGCTTTTAGCGCTTGACAGGGTAAGTTTTATGATAAATCTAATAGCATCATTGCATTTTACGTAAAAAATACATCGAAAATATGTATCACACATTTGGAAATAACTTTTTGTAGTCCTTAAAACTAACATAGTATCCACTACGTTAGCCAAAGAGAGAAAAATGAATATATATGGATAATTGGTAAAGAAAAGCCTATTTAGAGAAACTGAGAGACACGTGTCCGATATTTTCGACTAAAACAGGTATGTGCAAAGTTTCATCAAAATCCGTGACCCACAAGGTTGGCAATCTCCTTGTCAGTGTAATATTTTTCTAAATTTGCAATTCGTAAATGTAACGTCGTCAAATACAGATGGAAATCACTCTTAGGCTGGTAATATGGATATGATGTAATAGGTCTAAATATTTTAAATAGCCGAATTGTTTCCGAGATTCCGTTCATCCTCTGAAGAAATGCACAAACTATGTTTCATTCGTTACATCCTATAAGGCTCTACCGTATTTCTCGATTGACCCATTAACAGAAATATCATGAAAAGCAGATATTAAAGACACATACTATAGTTATTTCCATGTAAACCTTTGCCATTCGAAATGGTCGTCAAAGGTGATCAAACAGCCATCGTTCTATACAGCCATTACTCTTACATATGCATCGTGGTTTATCGTGATTCCCCCGAACTCGGTGAACAGTTATTTTCTGTCGCGAAAAACAGAGAGAATCGATTGCTAACCAAGCATTAAGCACGAAAATTGTTGAGGACGCAAGCGCGCGGCACCTTATATATCAGTGTTTCGTTTTGAGAGCTCGCACCTTCCGCGACCAAACGGCACCCTTCTTCCAAGGCCTCGTTCGGATGACGCGCATGGCTGCTGTCTAAACAGAGCCAAGGCCGTACGCCTCAGCTCAAGAAACGCAAATGCCGTGCATTTCTTGAGGCTGAAATAAAAACGGATGACCAGCAACGATTACGGTTCGGCGATGGCACAAGGGCTATCCCGAGATCGTCCGGCGATCCACGAGCGGGGTGGAAGTTTAAGGGAGGAATTGGTCGCGGGGGGGTGATGAGAGGTTCGAAGGGCGAAGGGAACGGCAGAAGATATATGCGATAACATTCGTGGCCGTGGAGGTGACATTTTATTAAAAATTGAAGGCGGATTGGTGTCATACACATTTATCGAGCATTTGTTTGAATAAAAATTGATAGCGTAAATGCGCGTCAAGTTGTTTTATACATAACAACGGATGTTATTTCCATGGTTACGAGTGTATTTAAAAGGGAGCGCAACGCGCCTCCGCGCTTCACTCTTTTTTGAATCGTTGTACTTAAGACTATAAAACATTGTGAACTATAACTTTTCAATTGTGATTGTGATTATGAACTGTGAATAATAAAAAAAAAAAAAAAAAAAATTTTGGTGTTTGTGTTGTGTCTTAGCGAATAATAAGCAAATAAATTACTCCTGCTCAACAATCCCTAACATTTGGTACCCCTGGTGGGACACTGAACAGTGAGTGGACGTAAAGCAGTGACAATTAGTGCTTCGTAAAAATGCCATCAAAAAGACGAGCAACGTCGACGCCAGCAGCAGCCCCGGGAGGCAAGAGGCCTCGACAATCCCGGGCAGCGGCCAAAAAAGCGATCAGCACACAGGAAAAACAACCTTCAACCACTAGGAAAAGAGGTGGACGCGCGCAAGCCACAGTCGCGCGCTCCAATGACGCACCAGCTTCTCCACAGCAGCTTGACGTACAACGCGATGTATCACCACCTCATATCGATGACAATGCAACTCCACAATCTCCACCACGTAGGACAAGAGACGCAACTCAAGAGATCTTCGAAAGAGAATCAGCCGGCGTTAGCAGCGATGAAGAAGAACTCCAAGGTATGAGACTAAATAACCGCAGCAGAAATGCGCATTTAAGCGTTAGCGATGTGAGCGCTTTATTTGCAGACTCGCTACACAAGTTATTGCGCACGGTAAAAGAAACAGCGTCTAGCGACCACGGAGCACGTTCAAACGTTAATCTACAAATTTTAAAAGAATTACCCGAGTTTCGAGGAGATCCGCTCGATTGGCTGCACTTCGAGGCCATGTACCGCGAGTCCACTCAAAATTACGGCTTCAGCAATCGCGAAAATATAGCTCGTCTACTAAAAGCGGTGAAAGGTGACGCGCGCGATCGAGTAAAAACGCTACTCGCCACCACAAAAAATCCGGAGGACGTTATGCTTACACTAAAGTTACAATTTGGAGGCAAAAACACCATAGCCACCAGGATTTCTAAAGACATCACATCATTGCCTTCATTAAGAGATGGAAAAGGCACGATCGTATCGTTCGCAACAGGATTAAATAATGCAATAGCCGCGTTTAAGTCCGTTGGCTTGGCAGACCGTTCAGCAGATACAAGTCTTTTAAAGAACGTCATAGATAAATTACCGAGTTATCTAAAATCAACCTTTTGCGACGTAGCGGAGAATATCGAAAGAGAGACGAGTCTGGAAAAACTCGCAAAATATCTCCAGGACAAAGCCGTGAGCACAATCAATTCCGGTCTTGCCGAAGCAGAAGTTGCACGCTCAAGTTCACGAGAAGACGCTCAACGACGCAGACACCAGCACAATTCCAGAGACTTGCCAAAATCATCGCGAACAGCCCTCATCTGCACAAACACTGAACGAGCAAAATTAAATCAAGAAAGAAGTCCTCCTCAAGAAAACGAGTGCGCGTTCTGCCTACGCGGATCACACCAAATAGCTGCGTGCCGCAAATTCGCCGACGAAAGAATAAATCAACGATACGCAATAGTCAAACGGCTACGATTATGCTACCGATGCCTCAATAGTGGACACATGGCACGCGATTGTCCAGCCCACGAAACCTGCAACATTTGCAGAAGAGGACACCACACTCAACTACACACATCAGAACGAGAGAGCGCCGGTAAGAAGAAAAATGCGAACTGCGACGAACAAATCACCGATGCGACCCTGCGTTACGAAAACCGAAAAGATTCTGCGAATAAAAATAAATGACTAGTACGGGTAGGGTTATTAAAAATCGTGCCAGTCACGATTAAAGGAACGAGGGGCTCGAAAAAGACGTTTGTATTGTTGGACAGCGGTTCAACGATCAGCTTAATCGACAAAAGCTTGGCCAAAGAAGTCGGATTGCAAGGGGAAAACGTGGAGATATCAGCAAGAGGCTTATGGAGCGGAGTATCGCGCGCAAAATGCGAAAGAGTGATCTGCGTAGTGGAAAGCCCACACGGCGCACAAATCATCCAACATGCGCTAGCCGTTCCAAATTTAGACCTACCCTCACAAGTAATTCCGGAAAATGTAATTCATCGGGTAAAAACTGTCGAAAACTTAGATTTGTCAACTCACCAAAACGCTCGACCTCAGGTTTTGCTGAGCCAGGACAATTGGCGGTTGCTCGAAACGATAGAAACGCGATCGGTAACGGGCACGGGCCTCGCCATTTCGCTTTCACCCTTAGGATGGGCGGTGCACGGGTATCTAGAAGAGAATAGGAGAAAAACGCGCAGCGCATGGGTACACGCGATTTGCTATCAGCACGAAACGTCAGTAAGCGAAGAAGTAGAAAAATTAGACCGGCTCGATAAAATAATAAAGGAATATTTCGAGTTGGGAAGTCTGGGGTTATCGGCGTCAAGTACGAAACAAAATGAAGAAGACCGAGCGATGGGGATTCTGCGAGAGACTACGCGTAAGATCGGAGATACCTGGGAAACCGGGCTGTTATGGAAACACGACGTACTGCCAAGACTCGATACCCGAACCACCGCGCTAAAACGTTTGCGAGCATTAGAGAAAAAGCAAACTCTGGATCGAAACCCAGAGTTTGCGAAGCTGTACTACCGAGAAATGGATCGCTTAATCGCAAACGGATATGCGACGAAAGTACGAGATCTCGTCAAGACTCCACTCACGCGTTACGTATCGCACTTCGGCGTGCAAAACGTGAACAAACCGGGCAAAGTTCGTCTAGTCTTCGACGCAGCTGAAAAAACAAACGGGATCAGCATGAACGATCTGCTTGACACTGGTTCAGATCTTCTTGAATCGCTCCTCGGGGTTTTGTTAAGATTCCGTCAACACGCCTTCGCAGTCACGGCAGATATAAAGGATATGTACCTTCGTATTAAAATAATCAAGAGGGACAGAGCCGCTCAACGTTACCTTTACCGCGCTAACAATCGAAATTGTGAACCAACGGAATACGAAATGACGTGCCTTATTTTCGGGTCCAAATCATCACCGTGCAGCGCACTATTTGTAAAAAACACGAACGCGGAAAGATTCGCAAATTCCAAGCCAGACGTAGCGAGAAGTATTGTGCGTAACAGTTACATGGACGATTTCTTAGCAAGCGGAAAAAGCGCGTCATATATGCAGAAATTAGTAAACGACGTGATAGCAATAAACAAAGAAGCAAATTTTAAAATGCACGGTTGGGCCGCAAATGATGCTGAGATTATAAAGGATATAGAAAAAGACTGCCAATTGAATCAAAAAGAGACAGCAAATCTGTGCAACAAGGAAGAAAGAGTTTTAGGCCTGATATGGGATCGCGACAAGGACTCTTTGCGTTTTAATGTCGGCCTGAAAAAGATTCGAGAAGACTTGTTACGTGGCATTGCCAAACCAACCAAGCGCGAGTTTTATAGCGTGATCATGTCCGTGTATGATCCGCTCGGAATATTAGCTCCATTTACTCTCTACGCAAAGATAATCATGCAAGACGTATGGCGCAGCGGAGTCGGTTGGGACGCGAAAATTCGAGACGAAGAATTCGCGACATGGAAACGGTGGGTGGAGCATCTGCACGAAGCAACAAAATGTAAGATCGCGCGGTGTTTTATCCCACAAGGCGCAGAGTACAAAGAGACGGAACTGCACGTGTTTTGCGATGCAAGCCTGCAAGCGTATGCAGTCGTCGCATACTTGCGAACGTTGTCTCTCGACGGAAAAGTCCATTCATCGCTCGTGCTTGCAAAAACAAGAGTAGCGCCCGTTAAGTCGACAACAATCCCTCGGTTAGAGCTACAGGCCGCAGTCCTCGGAGTTAGATTAGCTTCAACCATCGAAAAAGAATTAGATATCGCAATAAGTAAGACAGTTTTTTGATCCGATTCATCAACGGTTCTACAATAGATTCGAGTCGGGCCTAGATTAAAACTTACGTTCGTAAAAAACCGAATCGGCGAAATAAACCAAATAACAAAAACGTCTCAATGGAGGTGGGTACCCTCACAAATGAATCCAGCAGACGACGCGACACGTTATTCAAAGGAACCCCCCCGATCGACAGACCGATGGTTCACAGGTCCGGAGTTCCTCGGTAAGCCGCCGGAGTGCTGGCCTGTCGAAAAGATTAGCGGAAAACGACTTACGCGAAATAGACAAACTCGAAACACGGAAAGAGTTTATTGGCGTATCAACGGCAAACGTCATGAACGTACCGACAACGGTGAAACTACTTGGCTGGCAGGGGCTCATAGTCATCGCGATGCGTTTAATAAAATATACGCGAATTTGGCAAAATAAAGTTCGTGCTAAACATGAAAAGCCAATAAATGTGTGCGAAACGCAACGACTTCTACGCCACAACGCCTCAAAATTTTGGTATCGAGAAATACAATCGGCGTCCTTTCTCGAGGAGCTCCGGGCGTTGAACCACGAACGAATGTTGCGAAAATGTAGCAAATTGATCAAGTTTCGACCATTCATAGACAAAGACGGTATCGCGCGAGCAGAAGGTCGCGTCAAAAAGGCAGCGGGTCTAACCGTTGTACATAACCTAATCATTCTCGATGCACGACATTTCGCCACGAAACTGTTAATAGCCATGTATCATCGTCGGTTCTTCAACGCTAACAACGAAACCGTTGTGAATGAGCTAAGGCAAGAATTTCTAATAATAGGGCTCCGAACACAGTTACGGTCAATCGCTTATCACTGCGTAATTTGTCGCTTGCGCAGAGCTCAACCACGAAATCCCCCGATGGCAAATCTACCATCGTGCCGCGTCGCATACAACCAACGACCCTTTTCTCACTGCGGTGTGGACTATTTCGGCCCCATGACGGTGAAAATAGGCAGACGCATAGAAAAGCGATGGGGCGTTCTTTTTACCTGCATGACGACCCGGGCCATCCACCTAGAACTCGCGAACAGTTTGAGTGCGAGTTCAGCCATAATGGCCATCCAGCGATTCGCGTGCCGACGTGGATTCCCGAAATCGATGTACAGCGATAACGGAACTAATTTTACGAAGGCAAGTAAAGAGCTAAAAGACGCTACCACGGGAATCGATAATGACAGAATATAAAAATACGGCGAAGACAAAGGTTTCCAATGGCATTTTAATCCGCCCGACGCCGCACATATGGGGGGAGCGTGGGAACGACTAGTGCGATCAGGAAAAGTAGCTCTAAATCACGCGTTAAAGGAGCAATCGCCTTACGAAGAAGTCTTGTTAACCTTACTGGCAGAGGTCGAGCACATGGTGAATTCGCGACCACTCACGCATGTCTCTGTAGATCCGCGCGACGAAGAAGCACTGACCCCAAATCATTTCCTAATAGGAGCTTCTTCGGGACATATAAGGCTAGATAGATTCGAGAATGAAGTCTTGAGTCCACGCAAGACTTTCGAAATCTCCCAGCAACTAGCGCAAGCGTTTTGGAAAAAATGGATCCGCGAATACCTTCCAACGCTTATACCCACTACAAAATGGCAATCACACGAACCGCAGTTGAAAGTCGGCGATATCATATTAATTGTGGATTTTCAAACACGACGTAACGAGTGGAAAAAAGGAGCAGTTAGTGCCGTGTTTCCGAATCGCAACGACGGAATAACAAGGGTCGTCAAAGTACGCTCTGGAAAAAGCGAATTAATACGGCCGGTGCACAAACTAATAAAGATTTTCAGTCCTGAAACGGTTTAGTCAAAAATTGAATAATGTTTGACGAGGGGAGGATGTTGAGGACGCAAGCGCGCGGCACCTTATATATCAGTGTTTCGTTTTGAGAGCTCGCACCTTCCGCGACCAAACGGCACCCTTCTTCCAAGGCCTCGTTCGGATGACGCGCATGGCTGCTGTCTAAACAGAGCCAAGGCCGTACGCCTCAGCTCAAGAAACGCAAATGCCGTGCATTTCTTGAGGCTGAAATAAAAACGGATGACCAGCAACGATTACGGTTCGGCGATGGCACAAGGGCTATCCCGAGATCGTCCGGCGATCCACGAGCGGGGTGGAAGTTTAAGGGAGGAATTGGTCGCGGGGGGGTGATGAGAGGTTCGAAGGGCGAAGGGAACGGCAGAAGATATATGCGATAACATTCGTGGCCTGGAGGTGACATTTTATTAAAAATTGAAGGCGGATTGGTGTCATACACATTTATCGAGCATTTGTTTGAATAAAAATTGATAGCGTAAATGCGCGTCAAGTTGTTTTATACATAACAACGGATGTTATTTCCATGGTTACGAGTGTATTTAAAAGGGAGCGCAACGCACCTCCGCGCTTCACTCTTTTTTGAATCGTTGTACTTAAGACTATAAAACATTGTGAACTATAACTTTTCAATTGTGATTGTGATTATGAACTGTGAATAATAAAAAAAAAAAAAAAAAAAAATTTTGGTGTTTGTGTTGTGTCTTAGCGAATAATAAGCAAATAAATTACTCCTGCTCAACAATCCCTAACAAAAATATTATAGCTAATCAAGTCATTGACTCCATACCTATCGATGAAAATAATACCATGAACTTCTTTATCTCAGTGTAATATTTTTCTAAATTTGCAATTCGTAAATGTACCGACGTCAAATGCAGATGGAAATCATCCATAGGACGGTAATATATGCATAGTGTGATGGGTCAAGCCATTTTTGAAATGCCGAATTTCAATGTAAACCTTTGACATTCGATATGGTTTTAAAAGTTGATCAATCTCGTTCTTTATATCCATTAATCTTACATCTACCTCGTGGTAGATCATGATTTGCCGAACTTTAGATAATCTCGGTTAGCAGATATTATCTGTCACGAGAAGCAGAGAGAGTCAATTGCTGACCAAGTGATAGGCCTGAACATATAAGAACTATTCAAGTTATTGACCCTATACCTCTCGTTGAAAATAATACTATGTACTAGTTTATTTTAGAGATTTTTTTTAATTGGCAATTCATTAATTTACCATCGTCGAATGTAGATAGAATCGAGTTTTCTCAGTTTCCAGGAAATTTCCCTAGGGATTCGGGAACCCGACTTTGTTTACGGTACATTATAGCATTCCGACTATTGGAAAATAATTGAAGACTTTTTCAGTGAGTTAACAACTTTCAATATAATGTAAATACGTTGTACCACCTTAATATGGAATACCACTATGTGCATTCAGCGCCTTTTTTCGGACTTACTGATGGATGTTATTCATAGTGTTTCCTGCAGTGTGAAACTCACAGATGATGAGATAATACAACGGTTAATAATAGATTTGCTTCGAGTGTCAATATCCTTGAACGTATTTTGCATACTTACCATCTCAGCAGATAACACCATAAAATGCATTTAGCGACTGCAACGACTATGATTCTGTTTATTATAGCATTCTGACTAGTGGAAAATAATTAGAGATTTTTTTTAGTGAGTTAGTAACTTTCAAGTTAATGTAAATACGTACCTCCTTAGTACGTAATACGATGTATGCATTCAGGTACTCCTTTGATATAAGATTGTCATGAATTATTCACAACAGTTAATAATAGCAATAATGATACATTATAATATGAAGCAAAAAATTGTTCTTAATTCAAGAAATAATCATCAAGTTGATTTGGTTTACGATTTTGTTTGTTTTTGTTGATTGGAATAATATGCATACTAAAATTTAAAGTCGCCTAGTGCTATCATAAATATATAGGATATACATATTAAGCGTTATAAGCTCGCTAGAAAATTTATTTTGATATATTTTGGGTTCTGGTGGTCTAATATAGCTTAGTTTACGCAAGTATATGTTTCGTATAAAAGTCGTTAAAAGCATGTACTGACACACACACACACACACACACACACGCGCGCGCGAATTGTAAACTATACCAAGATTACTAAAATAATATTAAATATTGTTAATACGTAATATACTGTCTTGATTTCCTTATAGATTTCTTAAATGATAAAATTTGTAATAATGGAAAAAAAGGGTACAGAATTTTGAATTTTAACTCAGAACATACGAGGTGTGTTCAAAAAGTAAGGTGACTTTGTATTTTTAAGAAAAAATATTTATTTATTTATCAATATTTATGTTGTCCCCTTCAAAGTAATCCCCCTCAGATACAATACACTTATGCCAACGGTTTTTCCAATCCTCAAAGCACTTCTCATAAGCACTTTTCGGTATAACCTTGAGCTCTTCCAGCGGATGCAGTCTTTTTCTCTTCAATCGTTGCAAATCTCCGTCCTTAGTTTTGGGTCTCTTTAGTTTTGGGAACAAGAAAAAGTCACATGGGGCCAAATTCGGTGAATATGGTGGCTGAGGCATGATTGTGGTGTTGTTTTTGGCCAAAAAATCTCTCACAAGCAAAGATGAGTGAGCAGGGGAATTATCGTGATGCAAAAGCCATGAATTGTTTTTCCACAATTCTGGGCGTTTTCTTCGTATTGCTTTTCGCAAACGGCGCATAACTTCAAGATAATACTGTTTATTGACCGTACGTCCATATGGTAAGAACTCCTGATGCACCACGCCATGGTAATCGAAGAAAACAATAAGCAAAACTTTGACATTTGATCGAACTTGGCGTGCTTTTTCCGGTCTTGGCTCATCTGGGCTCTTCCATTGGGACGATTGGACTTTGGTTTCGATATCATAACCATATACCCATGATTCGTCAACAGTTCTTGAGCGATGCTCATGCGACGGTTCTTTTGGTCAAAATTTAGCAATTTCGGAACAAACTTCGCTGACACGTCTCATGCCCAAAACGTTAGAAAAAATTTCATGGCACGAGCCAAGCGATATACCAACGTCCTCAGCAACTTCTCTGATAGTCATTCGACGATTTTCTAGAACAATTTTCTTCACTGCTTGAACGTTTTCATCAGTTGTTGACGTGCTTGGGTGTCCAGAGCGAGGCTCGTCATTGGCATCTTTTCGTCATTCCCGGCCATCTTGGAAGAGTTTGTACCACTTGTAAACATTTTTTTTACTCAGAACAGTTTCACCGTATGCCACCGTCAACATTTCAAGTGTTTCGGAGCACTTTCTTTTATTTTTTACACAAAATTTGATGCAAATCCTTTGATCCATATTTTTCGATAGCAAGAAATCGCCGAGCACGCAAAACACTTATAACTTTTACGCCTCTCACAACCAAACAAAAAATGCTATACACTTGAAACTTGGTACAGATGTTCGGGAAGAGTGTACCATGCAACGGTAGTTGATTCAATTAATCGAACCGTTCGCGATTCTGATTTTCGCGCGTTAGTTCTAAGTATTGAGAGAGAGAGGGGGCGCGCGATCTTTTGAATTAGCAGTTACGTCTCAGCTGTTGTTACGAGTAGATATTGCCGAAGTTTATTTGCCCTGTTTTTTCTCGCCGACTAATAATTTCTTATTCAGAATAATTACGCGCGTGAGTGCAACAACGTGATCTACGGATTGCAGCGTTACGGTAGTAGCAGATTTGCAGCTGATAGGCGGTACGAGGCAGCACAGCTGATAACCTAGGACCAGAGGCAGTTGATAATTTACTAACATCAACAATTACGGCTGATCACCGTAATTGCACCGCAGGGTAGGTGCACCTCCCTTAATTATTGCGTGACAAAATACATAAAATACAATACCTAAAATACAAGGCTTAGGTTTTAATCCGATCATAGCTAGGGGATTAAGTGGATTAGGAGCAAAGTCGATTACACCTAAAACTCATCGTGTGTCACAAGGCACGTGACTTAAGGTGAGTTCAACTCCGCTTGATCGAAGACAACTAAGTTAAGGCAGCTGACGTTAAGGCGAATACACGTATTAACATACGTGTTAACAGAGCGGCGGTTTTCTCTGCATCGTGGGAGTTTGCTCTTAAATAAATTTCTCATTTTGCAGGTTTATCCCCCCGTTACAACCAACATAACAAAACAAAAAAATCGATAATCGAAAGTACGTTGCCCGTGAAATTTGAAAAGTCACCTTACTTTTTGAACACACCTCGTACAATTCATCAAAAGGTTAATATAGTTTCAAATTTAGTTGACCGGGTGTTTTTACTTGCTGACAAAAAATTTCGTTTACGCAATTTAAAAATAGTTACTAATATCCAAAAAAAGAATAATTATCCATCTGAATTTATCTAAAAATACTTACACAAACGGATTAGCAAATATAAAAAAGGGAAGAATAATTCTAAAAAATTAAAAAATCAAAAACTACCTATAGTCGTTATTCCAAATAATTGCAACATCTTTAAAAAATGCTCTTCTGTATTAAAAAAACATGACATCACTCCAATCTCTTTATTACAAAAACCATTACAAGAGTTCATTCGTTTAGAAAAAGACAAATATGATTTATTAGACAACACTTGCATTGTCCACAGTTTTAACTACAAACAATGTTCAGCGGTCTATATAGGTGAGAGTAAGCCATCCTTAAAAATTAGATTAAATGAACACAAAAAAAACATTGACTCAGATGCAGTAGTAGCTACACACAGAAAAACTCTCTGACACGAATTTGACTAGGACAAAGCTAAGATATTGGATTATAAAAAGATTTATAAGAAACGTAGAATATCCGAAAAGTTGCACATCGGCTTACATAAAAACACTTTAAATAGAAAAGAGGATATACAATAACTTAGTCATATTTATAAGCTTTTATTAAGATCGATGAGGACGGGATGATAGATGAAAAATATATACGTATATATATATATATATATGTATAATTGATTTCTTACTGTATTGTAACGTGACTGGCTACGAGCTATTTGTTTTAGTCTATAATAATTTGACTACGAGAGAAATCAGGTACACACATGTACGAGGTGTGATCAAAAAGTAAGGTGAATTTTGAAATTTAGCGGGCTACGTCCGTTCGATCTTCGACTTTTTTATTTCGTTATGTCGGTACAGTCGTCTAGAACATACGTTCCAAATTTTAGCTTTGTAGTATGTTTGGTTTGTTTGTGAGAGGCATCAAGGTTAGAAGTGTTTTGCGTGCTCCACGATTTGCTGCTGTCTAAAAACATGGATCAAAGAGTTTGCATTAAATTTTGTGTGAAAAATGGAATCAAATGTTCCAAAACACTTGAAATGCTGAAAGTGGCATACGGTGAATCTACTTTAAGCCAAAAAAATGTTTACAAGTGGTATAAACTCTTCCAAGAAGGCCGAGAAGACACCGACGACGAACCTCGTTCTGGACGCCCCAGCACATCAACAACTGATGAGAATGTTGAAGAAGTGAAGAAAATAGTGTTGGGAAATCGTCGAATTACCATTAGAGAAATTGCTGATGATATTGGCATCTCATTTGGTTCGTGCCAATCAATTTTGACGAGTGTTTTAGACATGAGCCGTGTGTCAGCGAAGTTTGTTCCGAAATTGCTCAATTTCGATCAAAAGAAACGTCGCATGAGCATCGCCCAAGAGCTACTGAATGACGTCAACGATGATCCAGATTTACTCAACAGGGTTATAACAGGTGACGAAACATGGGTATACGGTTATGACGTCGAGACTAAGACTCAATCGTCCCAGTGGAGGCATTCTGGATCACCAAGACCAAAAAAAGCACGCCAAGTTCGATCAAATGTAAAGGTTTTGCTTACAGTTTTCTTTGACTGCAGGGGCGTGGTACATCATGAGTTCTTGCCACAGGGTAGAACAATAAATAAGGAATATTACCTGCAAGTTATGCGCAATTTGCGCGAAGCAATCCGCCAGAAACGTCCGAATTTGTGGAAAAATAAAAATTGGCTTTTGCACCATGATAACGCCCCTGCTCACACATCGTTGCTTGTGCGTGAATTTTTGGCTAAAACCAACACAGTAACGATGCCACAGGCACCGTATTCCCCAGATCTGGCCCCCTGTGACTTCTTCTTGTTCCCAAAACTGAAGAGGCCCATGAAAGGACGGCGTTTTGCCACGATTGAGGAGATAAAGACGGCATCGAAGGATGAACTAAACAAGATCACAAAAAATGATTTTTTGAAATGCTTTGAGGATTGGAAAAAGCGTTGGCACAAGTGCATTATATCCGAGGGGGATTACTTTGAAGGAGATAAAATAAAAATTGATGAATAAATAAATATTTTTTGAGAAAAATAAAAATTCACCTTACTTTTTGATCACACCTCGTACATATAATTATATGCCATTAAAATTACTGTTGTAACTTTATTCTTAATAATTTGTTGTTTTACTGTTAATAAAGCTTGAAGAGGTCAGCAAATTTGCTGACGAAACGTTGCTGAATATAATTAAAATTAAGTGAATTTCCAGCTCTCACTATTTCCCTTCTTTCCATTATTACCAATTTTATCATTAAATATTGTTTATATATACCCACAGATTATGTATATATAGTTAAGGATTAGTCAGTGTTCGATACAATTTTTTGCAATTCAGACTATGTTGTTGCATTCCTGATGAAAATTCCCTCAAGAAAATATGTATCCCTTAATGGCTATCCACTATCCATATACTATTTTAGAACAAATCACACCAATTCAGAGTATTTTAGAATACTGTGAATTGATCTGATTTAAAGTACTGTGATTTGATGTATTTTCCTTTAAGGGAGTTGTACTGGAAGTAGAATTAATGGACAGTAAAATACCAAACTTTGTAGAATGTTGAAAGATATTAAAAAAAAGACTCATACAAATTTTCAGGACCCGAAATTAGCTTGAATAAGATATTTGTAATTTCTTTTCATACTCTATATGGTAATTTAACATGGAGTCTTATGAGAAGTCATAGAGTTTACTGCACGTTATCCTCAATATTTATGTAACTGATGGATAGTTTGAATCATAATCGAGATGGTATATAAAAGAATAATTGAGGATTATTTATTCTGCTTAATAATGAACAAAGTTTACTTCCTTGAGTGAAAATAAGTGTAAAGTGCGCGCAATTTGAAATTGAACGAAACAAACAACTTCTGCAAACACTGCAGGCTCGATCACTTACATTTGGAATCATGAAGTAATTAAGTAACTCATCCAACATAATAGATTGAGTAATGATATAATAAACAAATGCGAAAAGAATATAAACATATTTTTATTAATTATAATATCACTTTACAAGTGTTGTGATTTTTTAAATCTACTGAATATATACACATGGATACGCGACACATGCTTAAAAAAAGCGACGTTGCCAGATAGAGTACTACTTGAATCACTTACGGCATTACACTTAGCTTGATTATGACTACTATGGTAATTGTACAACTCCTTTAAAATAGTACACGGATAGCCATTCAAGGACACATGTTTTCTTTAGTGAATTTTCATCAGGAATCCAAAATAAATTGTATTAACAACTCACAAATCCTAATATTTTTTTCAATAATTTTTAATAGTACATTTTTATCAGGGAATGATAATTATATTTGAAATATTTAAATTAAATTTATACCCAAAGATGAATATATCTTTCAAAATTAACATGACTTCAGTCGTTATTAGCAGAAAAAAATTATTTTGTAAATTATAAATAAACATTACTGTTGAGTAATATTTAATTATGAAGATATATTAGATATTCAATGATGCATACGCCATATGCTGATTATATTATTATTGTTAAGGATGAACTCAGAAACCAATGTGATTTACTACTCCATGAGCAAGACGATGACTATGCCAGTGATTAAGATTTGGTCGAGTATGAACCTATCTTTGAAAATCAATTCATCAATAGGGATGATCAGCAAAATAGATTACAGAATATGCTAAACGATGAGGATACAAATGAAATTCTTTAAGCTCGAATAAACGTTACAAAAGCAGAAATATTTTTAGCCGTCTTTGAATTTTCATTGAATTATCATTTGCCGCAAGTTGTAATAGCGATTTATTTAAAATATTAAACTTATTTTTTACAGCAAGTTTTCTACCTCAATCGAGATATTCAATTAACAAGATGTTTAGTTTTGAAAGTAATATTAATTATCATGCTTTGTATCCTATCTGTAAATATTACGATGGGCAATTTCATCGGGAACTTGATAATAATGCACATTGCTGAAACTATAATTTACAATTTTGTTTAATAGATCCTACATACAGAGATTCTTTCTGCATTATTAATCCAGAAGAAGAAATATCTCATTACCTTCAAGAGAATTGATCGTACTACAAGTCGGTAGTTTCAATTTCAACGTTGCTTCAGCACACAATGACAATTCAGACGATATAAGTGGTTTTTCATAGGGGTATGTTGTGGAAAAAATTACGAAATAGTTTGCCTAATGACCGTAAAGATAAATTCATAACAGATAGTAATATGCCGAATATAGATATGTATTTAGAACAATTTGTTAATCAAATGAACATATTCTCAGATATAGGAATAACTTTTAATACAAGAGAAACGTTTCAAACAATTTACGTTTATATAATTTGCTTTTGCGATGATTCTGTGGCCCGCGCTTCCATGAAAGGGATCACTCAATTTGATGGTTACTTTGGATGTAGCTGGTGCTTACATCCAGAATATTATATTACGGTCGGTAGAGGTAGTAGAATTAAGTACATACTGTTAGATGATACACTAAATGAAAGAAATCACGTTGATACATTGCAAGATACACGACAAGCTGTTGTTACTGGGCAACCTGTTAATGACGTTATTAACGAATCTGCTCTCACGCGTTTGAATCATTTTAAGATTATATCTGGATTTATTCCTGATTCTATACATTATCTGGATTTAGGAATTGGGGAACAATTTATGAAATATTGGTTTGACACAAGTAATATACCTTATTCGCTAACTAACGAGGAACTTAATCGCGTAGATAAATTTTTGCAAACCATAACTGTCCCTAGTAAGCTTATGAGAAACTCTCATTGGATACGAGATAGAAAGTATTGGAAAGCTAAAGAGTTGCAAAACTGGATCTTGTTTTACAGTAGCATCGTTCTTATGATGATTCCTCGAAAAAGATGCTATGCAATACATTGGTTATATATAGTTAGATACTATTTTATTTTATTACAAAGTGTAACGGAGAATCTCGGCTAGGCCGATTTTGTCCATCTGGCTCTCGCAAATATCCGTGCGCCGCGCCAAACTGAGAGTGTGTGCGTGTGGTACACACACTCATGCTTGGTTTCTGTTTACGAGGTGCTGTACACGGACTGAGCTGACGGCTGGAGCGATATAGATGGCGCAGAAGAAGAGAGAGAGAGAGAGCTCGAATCGCGGATGGTCGCGGGAAATTCGGGAGAGTCTCTGCTAGGCTGTAAGCAGAGGAAGTCGTGCGCTCGGATTAAACCGAAAGTTAACGGTTTTTCGAAGTTGGCTCCACGACCTCGTCGACGATTGTTGGCTTTCAGAGACACGCCCGATACGCGGACGAGTATTAGAGTGTGAGGCTGGGTCACGCCCAGTCGTGTCCGGAAGGATACCCGGTACCGGTGCGTGTGGGTAACCGGCGAGATACACGGGTACGCGCGCGAGCAGTTTCGACGTTGCTGCAGCACCAAGTAACCGAGAGACGGCGGAAACAAGAGCAACAGCAATCGACAAGCGAGCAACGGAATAAGGCAGCAGTATTGTGGAGCGAGCGAGAGGACGAGCAAGAAGATAAACAGCTACGATAACAAACACCAGCGAGACAGTCAGCGAGAAGGAGCGTTCCAGTGACGTCACACTGCAGAGCGTTCCAGCCGTCGGAGAGGCTGAAGGTCAAGGTTGGTGCCGTGTTTTTCTCTTGTTTCTCTCTCTCTCTCTCGCATGTTTGGGCGCCAGCTTATGGGTGGTAGCACGGCAGACCTACTAGCTACCCCGTTGATAGTTTAACGGCGGAAAGTGTTTTGTCGGGCATTTATTGTAACATTTTGTTTTAGATAGGGAATCGGCAGACTGATCAGCCATCGATTCACCTTCGCATTCGGATTTATTATTGTGCCGCTCGTACTGTATAAGCGCGAGATGCCGTCTTATAGCATATTGTTGACGATTAAAGGATTAGTGTGTTAATCCGCTGTTGTGTTTATTCGCCGCTGTATCACTCCTCATCCCGACTTCGAATCTGTGCGTTTAACGTGTATATGCTCGACGCGTTATTCAGTCGTGGGAACGTCTTTTGTTTCCCGAATCCCCGAATAAATAACTTGTGCGGATGGCCGCGAGCTAGCCAGACGGGAAGGGCCGCTAATACTCCGTTACAAAAGTAATATAATCCGAGAAGAAGTACAAGGTCATCGTTTATTAATTATATTTGTTGCTTTAACTGAATTTGACTGTACAAGAAGTGCGATGACTTTCAATGTTCATTAGCTACTCCAATTGGCACAAGGTGTAATTAATAGGGTTCTCTATACTATCATTCTAGGTACGCATTTGAAAATGATAATGGTGAAATTGTCAAAATGATAAAAGTTGCAAAAGGAGTTCAATATCAAATTTGTAGAATGATTGGCATGAAAAGAAGCGACCGAATCCTAACCAAATTCCTTTTACAAAATGATCCTGGTTTAGTAATCTTGGCGTATGTTCGATATTTAATAACCAGGGAATGTACTAAAGTCTTGGAAACAAATGTTGGAAGATATTTTGGAATATTTCGTCGACCAACGCCAAAGTAGCTATGAATATTGAATTTATCAGATGCAGCAATAGTTTATCGAAAATTAGTTAAAGAGGAATGTGTATACTTATCTTGCAATATTGTCAAAATAAGATCTAATAACTCATTTGCAAAGACAGTCGATAATCATTTTATTTAACCCATTAAGGCCTATGCCAAAACAGCATGAAACAGCGCTAAACTAACTATGCCATTCATAGCATTAGTAAAAAAAAAAGTACCCGTGTTTTTTCTTTTGCCATTTGCAATTGCTTATACAAAATTATTTAAACAAATTACCAAAAAATTAATATTTTTAAAAACTGATTGCGGCAATCGATTCTACGGGAAAAATACGACAAAAACGTATAAAATATTTTTTAGTCAGACTTAAATTTAACGCTAGGAAATGACTATAACGTCTATCCATCCAAAAGTTTGATACCGATGATTATGAATATACTACAACCTATTGGTTGGGTGGATGATTTGAAAAAATTTTTATTTTATTATAAAAATAAAATAAAAATTTTTTTATTTTATTATATATATTATATTATTTTATTAATATCGAATATAACATTATTGGCATGGGGCATTCTACCCTATTTGTCGAAAATGACGTAAATTTATATTTTTGAAATAACGGTATTTTTTAAATATTTACGTTATTGACGAGAAAAGTAATGTCATTTTGAAATACTTTTACGTTCGGTTATGGAAAATAACGTCATTTTATATTCCAAATCCTAACACGCCAATTGACGTTATTTCATACCGTTATTTATGACATCATTTTTTGCAATAGGGTAATCTAACGTGGCCTGGCATTATTACAATCCTCAATAAAGGATTGCAATAATGTTGGTGTCCCGTCAAACACCAGGATTATCAGTAGTGCATCTTTATATGCAACTATAGTTATGTGCTATGCAGCCGATTCTCCTCCGATTTCAGACATATAAAATTTTTTCTTATTTTAACTTTGGCTTGAAGAGGAAAAGGAAGAAGAACAGATGTCAAAGCTATCTGCTTTACTGATTTTTTCAACTTGTTCTGTCAAGTTATTTAAATAAGGGTATGGACTCTCAGGTACAGTTAGGATTTTCGATTCTCTATCAAATTTAAACGCAATTCTTTGGACTTCCGGAGAAAAGGCTAAACCACTGCCTGAAAATGCAGCTTCCACAAGTTCCTAAGCATTATTTTCAATTGTTTCCGTACTACAAGTGAAATGTTTGTTGGAATCGTTGTTCATGGAAATTAATTAGGAAGGAGAAAATTAAATAATATTTTGTCACAGAATTTCTTTATAATATTATAATGGACTGTTTTGACAAAAAATAATTTTATAACTCATTCTACTTAAGTTCCACGCGTGCAAAGTTTGTTTATAATTTTTAATCTCTTCTATGCTTTGTTTGTACTAGAACCCGAATTTATTATCAGTTTTATCGATATTAAATTTGGAATCAACTAATCCCTCCGCCGAATTAATAAAATTATTTGGATTTTTCTTATTCGTCATTATTAAGAAATCTACATGTGCATAGACTCCTTTACTTAGTGACTGTCGATACTGAGATAAAAACTTATAAGTCTTTAATTTGAGTCTATTTATCTCGGTATGTCGGTCATTGCTGATTGATAATCTCTTTTTTTTAAGTTATTGATTTAAAGGCCCAGAGATCGGTCTTATTATTTTTTTTGATCTTTTACGGGCAGTGGTTTTTCAAATTCTGCTGCCTTCTTAACTGGAATACTTGATTCCTTGACCTTTCTTTTCTTCTCTGGCTCTTTAAATCTAGGATACCTATCAATTAAGCCTAATATACATTTAAGTGTCTTAATGGTGAGTTATTTATTTTAATTTTTATTAATATTCTCTTCTTTTTTTTCGCAAATTATTCAAAATTAAGAAATGAGAACCTTTGTCTGGTAAGAAAACGAGGTTAAGTATCCTCGTTTGAAAAATATTTCTCAGTTTTCGAACGAAACTCGCAGGCTAGAGTTTAGGAAAGATAGTCAGAAACCTATATACAAAAAATCCTCCATAAGATAAGCATTGACCGCCGCTAACCGGCATACTCTATGAAAAGTTCTGAACGACTTCCTTGGCGAAGTAAATCGCTCTAGTTCGAATTTCTTCTTCGTTCTTGATTGCTGATTTAATTGTGGTAGTTAGATTTAATTTATTAAAATGAGAGGGAAATCACTTAACACTGTTAGAGGGAAAAAGCCGTAACGGCATAAAAAACCCTTTTATTAAATGAAACTAGAAATTACAACGATGAAGATAACGCGGGATAGAGACGTCGCGCGGAGAACAATGGTCGTTGCCATGCACGCACTCACACGCTCCGCACACAAAGGAGATTGCTATACGATGAATTTACAAATCACTTTCACGCATTCGAATTACACTGAAACGATAGAACAGACCACGTGAGTGGACGAGAACCTTGTATTACGTGGGTAATACAAGTGATGTTGCACGTGGGTGCACGAGAACGTTGTCCGAGAACGTAAAAGGCGCGAGGGAGCTCCGCACGCGGGACGATGTCGTCGACGACTGCCGGTTACACCGGCAAAAACCGCCATGCTTGGCGCGAGTGGCGCAGCGCCGTAAGGTGCTGCCACCACGCTAGGCTTAAGGCCCTAGCACCTCATACAGTCTCACACACACAGACACGCTTTAGCTGCGCGCGCAGCTTAACTTAATTTGAAAATACATGTTTGAGTAATATACGTATGCGTTAATACATATGTATCGTGTTGCGACGTAACACTCTATATCTTTCGCTCCCTAGCCTTTCTACCGGGCCTAAAAGCAATAAAACGCAACACGTATCCTGTTTACCAAAATTTTTCGTCGAAACTTCGTTTTTTTTCTGTAGCATAAAGAATGTGAAACTATTTTATTTTCAAGCGCGTATCAAAAGGCAATTGTAAAAATTACAATATTATAGCTGACTAAAGTAATCTTTATAACCTTTACTAACTATATGTTACGTCTCGTGCATCAACTACGAATAGCTAATGAATGAGACGTTCCAATATGTTGACTAGTGGTCGGATATGTCTCACTTATAATAAATATATGTAGAAATGTATGTCTGATGATTGTACTACCTTGATAATTGTAGCTTTTAATTGTTGATAAAATGTAGCAGGCTCTAACTGCTTGTTGGATTGTATGAGTGTAGCAGGCTCTAACTGCTTGTTGGATTGTATGAGTGTAGCAGGCTCTAACTGCTTGTTGGATTGTATGAGTGTAGCAGGCTCTAACTGCTTGTTGGATTGTATGAGTGTAGCAGGCTCTAACTGCTTGTTGAATTGAATAGGATAGGTTGATGAATAATACTTGCACGATATTACTTTGTAACAGTCGTGAGTTTATTAAGTAAAATGATCACCAATTGTCGGACCAGTGTGTACGGAGTTGAGTCTTACAGGTACTTATTGACTGACTGACTACTGATCAACTGACTCGTAATGATGTTCATTGCTTTTTATATGTTAATTTTCAGGTCAGTATTGAATTGTGACATTTTGTTTTTTGCTGAATATACATTCTTGTGCTCGGTGGTTTTATTTCGGAGTACTATTTGTTTTGCGTTTTGTCAGCTTTCTGCTGACGTGTGAATATTTTAGCAGTTTTGAATTTCCTGAATATGCATTTGTTACAAAAGAGGATGTGTCGCAAGGTGTAACAACTTTATTTCGGAGTGTCATTTACCTCGCGTTTCGTCAGCTTTCTGCTGACGTGCGAATAGTTTTAGAAGCTTTGAATTTCACGAGTGTGCAGTTGTTACAAAAAGGATGCGTCGTAAGACGTAACATATATATCACTTTAGACTCTGTCCTGTGTTTTCTCTGTTTACGCTAAACGCATTTAATTATTATTAAGACCTTTTTATACTTAGAACCTCGATATACAGATGTATATATATATATATATATATATATATATATATATATATATATATATATATATATATATATATATATATAAACGTATATATATTACATTCCTTTTTTTGTACTCTCGTGTATAGTGCATGTTTTTAAGTAAAATAATCATATTGAAATAACGTTCAAACATAGTTTAAAAAGATTAAGTCTCTTTTAATATTTAAAGTTCATTAATTTACTATTAAATAATAATTCTTCGGCTCATGTTAACATATTCCGAAATAATTATAAATTAAAATAAGTTTTGTATATTTAAATATTGTAAAAGCTTTGCGCATCTTACTAATAACATAGTTATAACGAAATATAAGAAAACGATACTCCAGGAGCCATCTCTCGAAGGACAGGTCCAAGTTTACGAAAATCACGTCCCGGCCTCTCCACAAAAAACACGCCCTGCTACCAATTAGGACTTTAACTTTGGACAAGAAAACTGAAAGACGAATCCGGAAAATCAGAGCTAACTTCATATTCTCCTACAGCATGGATCCGAAGAAGGGATTTTCCGCCTGCCGCCTCCCAAGGGCTTAAAAGGGCCGTGCGTGCCTCTGAAAAGTCTCTGAGAAGCCCGCTTTCAAACGCACTCGGAAGCTCCACTACCAGCCAGCCAACAGTTACCAGCCGCCACGAGACTAAGAAGCAGAGTAATACAGAGGGGTTAGCAATCTTCTACTTCAAAGAAAATCAAGAATTAAAAAAAAAACTTTGAAAGAGAAATCAGCGTGCAAGGCTTATTAAATATAAACATTAAAAATCAGTGAAAAGGAAGGAAAATAAACACACAAAAAATGTTAGTAACTACATAAATATAGTTTTTTTTTTAAACGTCTCACGACAGTTTCTCACTCTTCTTTAGATAATACGCGAATTATATTACTTTATTTCACTTTGATTAGCACAGGTCTGACCTTGGTGAAATAAAAAGTAACGACGTCTAGACATAGGTTTTCGACGCTCGCTGCTCGAAATTCACCATTTTTATCTTCCTTTTTGACCACTGATTACAAGTTTAACAGGCGTTTAATTACGCTTAACTTGTAGAATACGAACCTGAGAAACGACCTCGCCAGTCATCCTGAGAACTTTAGGAAATACGAAGGATCTAAACATAGGTTTATGATTCTCCACTAGACGTTACAATAGTGTAGAGTTTAATATAATTTTCAACTTGTTTCTTGTACAAAAATAATTATTCGTTGTTTTAAATAATTTTAATTATTTAAAATAGGAATGAACCTGAGAGAGTTAGTATTTAAAGATTATTATTTCGTTTTATTTTGGTATATTTGCGAATTGAGTTTAATTCAGTTATTGCGACAAATTTTTATCGTTTCTTAGAAATTTGATAACATTTTTATAATTAACCTTTTATATTTTATTTGATTAATGAATTTATATTCTATTTGATAAAATTAGTGAATCTATATTCTGTTTGATAAAATTAGTAATCTATTAAATAATTATGTAAATTTAAAAATGATTATTTTTTTGTGTATAAAACGATTTACGACTTTTCCTTGGAGAAAACGAGAGCAAGAGGTCGTAATCTTATTGACTTTATCTTTCCGATCAGGCCATGTCTTATCTCTATGGAGTGTTCTAGATGCGTGTAGTTGTTGGCACTTAGAATGCGTTTCGTAAGATGCTGTTAGTAGAAAAATTTAAAAAGAGAAAAGGCTTTTATATATATATATATATATATATATATATATATATATATATATATATATATATATATATATATATATATATATATAAACTATAATTATGACATATACCAGCAAATATTCTTGTACTTGGTGCACAGTTTCTAGTGAAGAATTACATATGTATATGCGATATTTACTATATATTCGCCGATGGTCTAAAAATCGCAAAAGCTTGAGAAAAAGACGAAAGTAAGAAAAAGAAAACGCTAAACCCTTTAAAAACTATGTGAATAAATCTCTCTTTAATTGTGAAAAAGATACAGAAATTATAGACCTTATTCCACCTCTAGAATTACACTGGTTACTCGGTGTTGTAAATACGTCATATGAAATCATGATACTAGAATTCGAAAATGATAGTCTAGAATGGGTTTAAGAATGTCATTTTGGTGAACTTAATATCTCGTCTTTTACTGAACCGTATTGGTAACGACCCGGCATAGTCTAATGCGCATGTGTGAAATAACCTAGAGAGATTGAGTCGTGATACGGGCAGAGGAGCCATATGTTGTTCCAACATGCATTCTTGGAACCGTATACACAGAGTACATCCTCGCACTACCTTGAGCTGTCGGAGATATCTGAGAGTCAGTTATGGACCTCAGCTCAGTCAGTTGTGGGCCTCCATGAAGAGTACACAGGTGAATATCCCGTATGAGAAGGGTAGTATTGCGAAGTAGTTCTCCCGTGGCACAATAGCGAGTTGTCTCTCTTTATAATGGAGTTCTAAAGTTGGTCACCCATCCTCAAAACCCCATACTTATAGGGAAACATACTTACTAAAAAGGGAAGGAATCCACGAATGGACGAGCTTTTAGGAAGCCGTCTCTCGCCTGAGAAGGTTTTGATCTTCTCGGCATACCTACCCTTCTGGACAACTAGCAAGATACCGAGTATTTGCAAGGATTTCGGAGGCCAGTAAGTAACAATTGAAATGGTCTGCCGGGATCCTTTGTAATCGTGCTGGCTAGTGAAGCAGGTACGCGAAGGAGCGCAGCATCCTGCTCGACGATGAAAACCAGCTGGCAGACTTTTCATCTGCTGTTCGTTGAAGAGACCTGTTTACCAGCATGGATGTGAATCGACAGTTGGTCGGAGGGGGGGAGTTCATACAGACCAGTTCTTGAGGAGCTAATTGGGCCTAAATCACCAGAGGTTAAGAAGAAATCTTCTCAAGCTACGTTAACAGGATTGTCTTTAGAGACGGCATGGCTCTACGTTGCCTGGGGGATGAGACTGTTGATTTTGCTCACTTGGTTGGAAGGTATGCCAACGCGATGGGTGCTCTTTCAGCCAAGTTAGAGTCACTACTGGGTTCGGGGCTTAGATGTTGTATCATCGCTGCTACCAATTTTACCAATAATAATGCAGCGGAAAGCTCCAATCGGTACGGTTAGCGATTTGATTAGTACCACTTTTGTTTTCTTTGTTTTTGCTGTTGTACGTAAGAATGAGCGCTAGAGGCTCTTTGAGTCCTGCGTTGTGACAAAATTCTCTCGTTGCCACCAATTCTTGTTGCGTGGGTTAGTGAGGTGCTTTCGCTCACGGTAATTGAAAGAGAAAAGAGAGGAAAGGTCTCAAAATAAATAACACAAAGACAAAATTAAATTAAACTTACAATCCATTATTACTAACAGTTATTTAAATTAAAATATGTACGAGCGCGAGATAATAAAGAATTACCAACTAACTGACTAAGAAATAAAACAAAGAAATGATTTAGCGTAATCGCGAATAAATGTATCGCGGTCTTTCCTAACTAAACAATTAATCACGCACTTATCCTATTTACAAACTTTCTTAAAAATTACGCAAAACCTATACCAGATGAGTTGTCCGGCACGTGAGCGCCTTGACAACCCATCGTCCTCTAATTATATAAACTAAACGCAATAGTAAAAGGAAGCAATATAAAACTAAAATTTACGTAATACACTAACGAGCGTACGTAGTAAAGTAGCCGGCACGTGAGCGTCTCGCTACCTATCTGCAGGCATTTATCAGTCGTACCATCAGAGAGAGAGAGGATTTAGCGAGAGAGAGAGAGATTCAAGGAGACAAAGGAAACTCGACCTTTCTGGGCGCTGAGCTGCCTACCAAGTGAGGGAGAGTTGTCGCTGGCGAAGCTGATGTCCTGGGCCTCTAGCAAAGGGTCACCGTAATCGACGCAGAAAAGTCGTGGTTGCAGGCGACGACAACTCTTGCTACTGGCGAGGTTCAACTCTTCCTCTTGCTAAGAACTGCGACCTTGGGCTCCTTTTGCTCTCTCTCCTACTAACTGCCCAAAACTGCACTGACTCGCGCACGTACTTTTTCTCGCGCTGACCATCTCGCGGCCGCTCAGCGGCAATCGCTCCCATCTCTTCTTGACCTATTAGTTAGGCGGCACGCGACGCGCCACTTATCGGTCACGTGTCGCGCGCCTGCCTAAACCTGCATAAGCCTAATCCTCACTATCTCTCTCTCTCTCTTTCCGCGCTCCTCAACTTCTTCTTGTGCTCAGCTCCGCTGGCCCGTCCTTGACTTACTTTAATACTTTAATGCGCCCAACGTTGGCTACCACACCTTGTCAAGCGGAGAAGGAGGGAGAAACGCAGACGAGAAGCCAGCACACGGCCTGCTCTCGTCACAGCGTTACAAAGTACAGGTAGGTCTCATAAGCCCATTCAGAGGCAACACAGAATCCGTGCAGGAATTAGTAAGTTTTATAATTAACACCTAAGAAAAGGGAAATGGAGATTTCCTCCATGTGATTGAGTTGCCTGGATATAAAGCTTTTGGATCAAGATTTTGGCCTGAATCAGGATTGGACTCGGCAATCATAAGATCAAACAAGCGCGCGACGACCGATAAGAGTTTTTTCTTCATTGTCAATGAATTCAGATGTTCATTTCTGACATTGAAGTTGAAGGCATCTAGTCGCGGACGTCAGTGGAGCCCCAGGTTGGACACATCCTCTACTACCAATGGCAGATCTTGGATGAAGATATAGATCTGTCACATCAAGAGTGTATAATGATTCGATAATCACTTGTCGAGAGTGATCCCGATTGATTAGAGGACACCGACTAGCTGATTTCTGACGTTCATTGCTGAATCCAGGGAGTCAGCTCCAGAGAAAGCGTTGTTGACGTAGGTGTTACATTCCAGGATGTCGACTCCCAGAAGAAAGTTGACTCATTTAATCTAAGCTAGCTAACGGAGCATTCTAATAGCCTAAAAAGGTGTGATAGAGATACCATAGGTTATTGTGGTAAGCCATAAATGCTAGATGGTCTAATCCGAGATCTTTTTCCATGTGATGCGCAGCTATTCAGAGTCTTTTGAGTGGATACGAAATTATCGGAACATCTTGACGATATTCGCTGAGAAGATAAAGCGATAATATTGTCACCAGGTGAGGAAAACTGAGATCTCGGTCTGCAGCTTAGGACTCACATATAAGACATCGTTGAGAAATATCCCACTGGTAACAGGTTGAGAAGCATTGAAGATCACACTTATTTTTCCGTTTGCGTCACTCTTGAACGCGACATGGTGAAGGATGTAGCAATCCCTGAAAGTGTCCACAACCCGCTTGTCAATCTTCTTCATGTGATGTAGCCCCTCATATACCTTCATGAAGGCGATGTAGGTTTCATGGTCCTTTGGGCTTCGATGAGAGCGATGTTCCGTACTCAACAGTCTGGCCCTGGCGATGGCGAAGGTATCGAAAAATCTGGTGGTCTGGAGAATGAAAGTCGGAAAACATATCGGCCGGAGACGTCTCTACTATAAGTGCGCGCAAAATAGTTTCGCAGATTTGGTTCTCTTCCGAAAATCTCCCCGAATAAGGTACTTCATCTAATTTCCAAGACCAGCGAAGCTCATTTTTCAAGTCCTATCTACTGATCTCGGCATGGTAGCATCTTATCGAAAAGTGTGGAGCGGTGTGAAGTAGAAGGAAGGGCCCACTAAGAATCCAATTCATTCCGCTGGGTAATGGACTCACTTGAAGTCCTTTTCCTGAGACCACTCAGCAAAAGGGTGGGGTAGACATCAGCTCCAAGAAAGCAATTAATAGGACCTTTCTTGTAGTGTCCTAGATTCGCAAGAGGTAGTCCATCTAAATGGAACCGAATTTTCATTGTAACTTCCCTAGCAGGGAGGAGGATCATGAATTTAAGCAAGACAAGTGCCAAAAGATGTATCCTGAAGGGAATGATGTTAGAGATCAGCGTAACGTCCACCTTACTTGAGGGCCGAAGATGGACGTTACTGCCAATTCCGCTGATGGTAGCATAAGTTGGTCGCTTGGGAAGCCCCAATGCCTAAAAGACCCTCTTCGACAGAGAAGTAAATTCGGAGCTCTTGTCTAGTAGCGCTTATATCTCTATTAAGTTGTTTTCCATTTTAATGAGCTCCCAGGCTGTAGCAAGGAGTACCGTTCCTACATAAAGAATCTAAAAGTAAAAAGTGGTGAGCATTAAGGGCTTCGCGATAATTCTCTATGTCGGCTGTGTCATCGGGATAGACCTTTGGCCTGAAAACGTCTCCTGGTGTAAGAAGGTGTGGTAAAGTACTCCACAGTCTGGGCAGTGGTAAGAAGACGGACAGTTGCTCGCCCATGGCCTCGATGGAGACAATTGTAGCAGAATAACAATTGTTGCACCATTGTCGCACCAACTTCTGTCATTACTCCTGCGGAAGTGCTTTGAATAATGGGCATCCTAAAACCGTATGTTGATCTTAGTAGACCTAGCAAAGTGATTTGCTTCGCTCCGCGCTAGGCCTTGCACCACCCGTCATCTAAGTGGTACGAGCGCGAATCATTTTCCTAGATCGATCATTGGCGTGTGCTCTGGCTGCCCGGAGGAGTGATGTTAACTGCTCTTGAGGTTTGGAACGTGCTTGACCGGTGATCGAGAAAGTTTTTCAAATCTGCATACTGGAGGAAAGTGTCCAAATTCTCGATGGATTTCTCCCAGTCTTCACGAATTTGAACGTCCAGCCTCATTTCGACCAGCTAGACCAACCAGTCATCCCAGTGACTGAGAGATCACCTAAGCGCAGTCAGGGATCGGATAACTTCCTCGACTGTATCCAACAGTCATGTGATATCAAGAGACAAGCGAAAAACCATAACGGGCATCGAGAGCATTCCAGTGAGATGGTCAGCCGGCTACAATAACTAGCTTTCTGGTTATTGCAGCTCTGCAGAAGGATGTTCAAGGTACTTCAAAGTTGGAGCCTATTTCAGGTAGATTTGAAAGCCGCGATGTTTCGCTGTTTTCCAAAAGAACATCAATCGCCGTAATTTTTGTACATTAACTTTTCGTGGGTCATCTTTGAGCTGGAAAACTTCTTGAATGAATTCCAATTTCTCTGCTCGCTATTGAAAGTAGACAGGTGCGAAGGTTGCGGCAAGACCTGTACAGTAATGATTCGCGGAGGAACTCGGCCCTGTAGTTCCTTCAACAGTGTTGAAAAGTCTGTCAATCGCAAAATGAGTTCTGTTATAGCGAACATATATGTGTCCTCATAATCATAATAGAGACCTGAGATGATGTATTCATGAGTGTCCAAAAGGATCGGGTGATCTTGACCTTGCCGTGATTACCAAAGAATATCAACCCATAACTCTCCAGCTTCTCAAAGATTTGAAGGAATTTGCTTCTCTTTTCTGTGTCGGAGATCACATTCAGAATATGATTGCCCGTCTCTAACTGCTCAAGGAGAGAATCTAACGGCTGTGCTGTGGCACAGTCTAGATTTCACTTTCACTGATTCACTAATTGTAAGTCACTGCACGACTCAATTAGCTTTAATAATTCACTAAGTTATTGCACAAACCCAACTCACTTCGCTTACTATTCGGCTCAAAGGACAAAAATCTTTCCGATCATGTCTTTCCTTGAGTTAAGGGTGTTGTCTAGTCGGGCACTTTGAAAAAATCGATTTTTTTTTTTTACATTTTTCGAATGTATATGTATGTAAGAATATTGTGTTAAATTTTTATAAAGATCGGAGCAGTATAAGTGTATTTTTTTTGGGTTTGAAAATCGGGCCGAGCTCTGTGAATTATATCGCTGATCACGATTCCACGCGTGTTCAAGAAGCAAATCGCCACAGCTTGAATACTTCCAAAGAGTCTAGAACAGCGAGAAAAAAGGCTAGATTGGAAGAAAATCAAGGTTTCGATAAATCGATCAATCTTACTTCATACGGTGCAGGCATTGCAGATTAAATTTTGGTAGGATGTTTTTTATATTTTTTGTTTAAAAAAACTTTAAAAACACGTTTTTCTCAAAACAACGTTTTTTCGGACCTGCAACACGATTTCTCCGGAACCAGTGGACCGATCCTTTTGAAATTTAGACCACATATTCTATACATAATTATCCACAAAGTGGACCACTTACAAGTTATAATTTTGATTTTTACTATTTTTTTTTCCAAAAAATGCCAAAAAAAAGCCCTTTTTTTCAACTTTTCACATTTTATTAAGTAAAATCCACAAAATTAGCCCAAACTTAATAATTATGGTCCATTCTGTAGCTATTATCATACCAAATCTAAAATACTTTGATTTTTTTGTTTCAGATAAGCCGTTGCTGAGAAATCATGTTGCGACTAAGCTGTCTTGAAATTACCGCTCAATATTCAACTACGTATTTCGTACAATAAACTTGAAAAAAATGAATAAAAAAAAATTTTTTTTTGGAATTTAAGATCTAATTTATTATACCTATGTATTTTTATATCTATATCTTTCATAATCTACTCAAAAAAAATTCCAAAAAATAGCAATTTTTTTACCCTGCCGACTAGGCAACACCCTTAAATACTCAAGGAATCTAGTTGCGGTGTAAAATAAAAAAAATGGATAACTGCCGTAGCAAAAAATTGGGTTGTAGACAGATTAAGCTTTATTGGTTGCTACCACAATATACTACATTGGATCTTATCTCGTACTGTGCTCTCTGTACCTGTATCTTGGATGTTCCTTTGTATGTGTGCCTTGATGTCACCTTGACTCTGTTGCCTTGTAGATGTGATCTAGAAACTGTTAAGAATAGAACGAGAAGCAGGATGCACCCTCTTTTATACCGAGGGCTTGAACATAAAAACGCTCTCTAATCCTCACATTAGTTCCAAAGAAAGGAGGCCGAATTGGCCCGGAAAGTGTCATCCTCAAATAAAATTACTTGCAACATAGGTGGAATGTGTGAGGTCAGTATAAGTTTCAATACCAGCTAAGACTTACTCAACCAACAGAAAACAAGTACCATCAACAATTGTATTGTAATTATTGATTAGACTTGTCATTGAACTGCATTATAGGGATAGGACCGAAGGCCAAACATTTATATTTAATATTTATCAAATAATGATGTCATACATTCCTTGCCTTTGACAAATTGAATTGGCAAGAAAACGGCTAAATTTCAAGAGATTTCGTGACGAAGGAAGAAAAGAAGAGGAAAACAAAAGAAAGGTGCCCCTGTAATCAGACCGTGCGGGCTGAACAATGTATAAAAGATAAAAATGTATTCTCTTCTATTTGATTTCATTCATTTTGTATCTCTTTCTATTAAAGTTGAATATAATGTTAATTCCATTATCACAGATGATTATAAAATTAATAATTTATACAGATGCTTTCAAAACATAATGATTTATGTTCTGTAACGGGGTATGAATCCGTATTAATTTCTTTATCTCGCCTAATGTACAGTCGTACCGGAATACGCGCGACGAGATCGGAATAATCAGTTTTTGTTAACTAAGCGAGGAGTGGAGAAGGACAGATATCAGTCAACCAACTTACTAATAGCAAAAGACAGAAGTAAATTAATGTTTCAATCATACACAGACTAGTTTATTTACTATGTAGTCTACAATGAATTTGGCCCGCGTATTTACGCTTATTCGATGTGCGCGACAATCTTACGCGCCGCCATTTCATTTACAGTAGCTCGTTCGAATTACTCGCTTGCATGCTCGCTCGCTACCGATTTCCTTACGTTCGCAGACGTGAGGGGAGAGCTAACATATTACGCGCGGTCGTTTAGCAAAAATCATAACGCGAAGCTGGCCAGCTTACCTTAATTGACTAGTCGCGCTATCAAGGGGAGCGATTCGTCGTCGCTTTTAGACACGTGGCTCAGGTTGCCGCTTTTCCACACTGAAGACGAGGCCTCTTTAATCGCCCTACTCCTTCCACCGGGCAGATTCAGCAATCTCGTGGCTGGCCTACAATGGCGTTACAGCTAACCACTCGAGACCGCAGCAACAACAAAAACTATTAGCTGTCTAGTATTCGCGCTCCTTGCGACGTTCACACGCACGCACACCGGTGCTAGAGTAATTCCTCTGCTCACGTTGCTACTCAATTCTAGCGTTACTGCTCGACGACGCGCGCTGTTAACTGTGTCAAAGGTACTCTCAAATTCTCGCACGCTGTTGACAAAGCCAGCGGTATTTCTCGACTTTAGCTGCTATTCAATCTCACGTTACTCCTCGACTCCTCCTTCTTTCTTCGCGCGTGTTCCGTCCCATTTCGGACCGAGTTCTTGTTTTCTACAACCCCCGGCCGATAGGCGTTGCCCTCGCAGGTAGCCACGCTATCGAGACGGTAGCGCAAACCGGACGTTTACCGTCACAGTTCACAAAACGATTTATTATTGGTATATTTCCATGCTTGCAAAATATTATCCGTGATAATTATTTTTAAATTGAATTTACTGTTGAAATATTAGATTTCGTTCTAGTTGTAAATCTTATGACGCAGTAAATTTTTGGGTATACAATTCTAGATAATGGAAAGCAAATTAAATTTGTTTCTCCTTTTTCCTTTTTGTAATTACATCGAATCGACAGCCGTGAGAAAGTTTCATTTTTCATTTTCATTTTTTTTAACATATTTGTTTATGATTCAGACTATTTTGAACAATATTTCTTTATCAATAGATGTATATTATTCACAAAAATATTGGAAATCAGTTTTGGCTCATTGAGCACAGTGCTTATTTCAAGCATGCATTGACAACAATTGTTAGGTATCTTATTGCAATTGAGGATAACATTTAAATCATTTTTCCTATGATATTATCAGAACAAGGAGCTTTTCTATTCTTAATATTATTAGTGATTTGTAATAATTCCTTTATTTTAATCGATTTGATTGATGAACTGTCTTAGATATCAGAGCCTTCTAGTAAGATTTCTTCTTCCTCTTCGGTGATTATTCTTTGGTGAGGCTTGAATACTGTACTAAGATGACTTGTGAACGTTTTAGCTTTTTCGTTGACTGATATTGCCTAGTTACCACCAGATGTTTTGATAGGCGGTATAAATGTAGTTGGTTTTGTAAGTCGTTTAGTAGTTTTCCGTAATGAGTAATCTGTCGCTTCTGTAGAACTTAGTGATCTGAGATAATTCTGTGATTCTGTGTTTTCTTCTTTGTATAATATTTTCTTTAGATCTTAAGATGCTTTATTTACATTAGTTTTGTCATGGATCGATCTAGTTATTTGATACCTTTTACTTAATAATCTCTTTTCTTTGATTTTTTTGGCATTTTCAGTGAACATGATTTGCTGCGTTTTATTTATATTTATTGTAGTAGAGCATTTCTAAATAATTGTAGTTAGAATTACGTGGAGTGACTTGATGCTGCTTTCTACATTATTAACTCTTTTAAGAGGAACGTTGCACGTTATGCGTTTCTCTATGTAATAAGTATATTTTTTCCAGTTGACTTTAATGTTACTGTTTACTTTATTGAATACTTGGTGGTGTAGAGTAATCAGTACCGGCAAATGATCTGGTGATAAATCTAAACATGATGACATGTCAAAATAATTTTTGTTTATATCTTTTACTGTGCCAAAGGAATCGTATGATTCGAGAGCATTCAGCACGATTATGGGTAACCTGGTTGTGCTGATTGCGGTTAAGCTCGGATACCTAATGCGGATCACCAAAGCCGGATCTTGCTGGCTGCCTGATGACTCTACGATCGCAATCATCGGTCATATCACCTTGGTCATCACCATCAGTTACATGAACTATCCGTGCGGGGTAAATACTACGTGGGGATAAATTTCGCCAAGGCATTCAAAGCCGTAGTAGACCATGAGCGGGTTGAGTTCTTTATTAGAGTAACAATATATGACAATCCTCATAGAGATTACCTATCTACGGCGACTACCGGAAATGGCTTCCAGAATCAATGACACTACTGAAGATCAGCGAAGATAAGCCTAACATCTGGTAAGCCAACTGGTACCAGAATTCGGGAAACTGATAAGAGTGTGGTAGGAGTCGAACACGAAACCAACATAGGCGATACCCGCTCTATAAAGCATAGATACTACTCACAAGGGAACCACCCCAACGCGACCTCACCGATTTGAATAATTTTGGGATATGTTGTAGTACTTGAAAAAAATTAGATACGTGTTTTTTTTATAGGCCCATAAGGGCTTTTAAGGGGTCAAATCCACCCTGAAAATCAACCCCTAAAATCAGTTTTTTAATATTTCTCAGCATCAAATGAATATTTTTCAGTAAACTCAACGTTAAAAAATTTCTTATAAATAGACGCTATTAAGGACATAACATTTATACCGAAGGGTTGCAACCCCCTTTTTAATAGGGGTGAATACACTATTTTTTGTACTGTTTTACGACATGTAATATAGTAAATCAGCTTGAGTGATTTAAAAATCGCACTGATAATGAGTAAATACCAAAATTAAATTAACGTGATTCCGGATTTAAAAAAAAATGTTTAAGGGGTGTTTCACCCCCTAGAAACCACCCCCGTCAAACTATCAGCAGGTTAATCCACCTAACCCTGAGATAAACAAGTTTAGTCGTCTGTTATTTCTTGAAATAATTTAACCCTATGCATGAGCGAGCTACCTCAACTAACCAACCTGCTCCAACCCACCAAACCCCCATAAACCACCTTTACCGAACCACATGCAGACTAACCCACCTAATCCTGTGAAAAGCAACTTTAGTCGTTTGTTATTTCTCGAAATAATTGAATTTTACACCATAAGCGAGTTATCCCAGCTGTATAACATACCTGTTATCTACCTACCCCTAACCTATCTAACCCCCCCACCCTTATAAACCACCCTTACCGAACCACATGCGGGCTAACCTTATATAAATAGCGAAAAATAAATGTATTTCTTGAATAACATTCATGTTGCATAACAATATGTCCGAAGTATTACAAATTTTATGTAATAATTATTACTTTCTTTTCATTATAAATACAAAAAAGATAAAAATAATTAATAACGGCTTATAAATATAAAATTTGAGACTGAAATAAATTATAAATAATTATTAACTATTATGTTTTTTCGAAATTAATAATAACAGTTATAGTATCAGTTTTTTTTAAATATTATTTGCATTGTATTACATATAGCTGTGTATAAAAGAGTAATAATAATAGTTATTATTTTTTAACCGTAAAGTTAATTCGTAATAAAGAAAAATAACAAATAATAACAGTTAAAAATTATTAATTTCAAAAGTGGAAGTTTAATATAGTTATTATTTCTTTTTTAATCATTTACAATTTGTCAATGAGAAAAGAAATTATAACAAATAATTGATTATATTAATAGTTATAAATAGTTATTATAGTCTCAATTCCTATACTTATAAACTGTTTACTTTTTTCAATTTTCACTTGTGGTTCAGTTTACTTTTTGTTGGTACTTTACTTTGCTGTACACTTTATCTTATTTACAATTTTGTCTTATCAATGGCTCGAAGAAGATAAGTTATATCAAATCTACGCCCCTTACGATAATATGACATCCGATACATATTTCATTATTCATAGTAGTTGAAGAAAAGTCAAGTATTTAAAAAGTTGAAGTTTTTTTACAGTGCTGGATTTATAAATAAACTTTTTTCTATATTGACATACTGTGAGGGTAAACGTCAAATTAGCGATAATAATATAACATAATTGCTGCCTGCGGGGGCAGCACCTACCGGGGAGACGAAAAACGTAACGAAGGAATTCGGCGCGCGAGCAGACGGAACGCGCGCGATTGGAATTGAACTAGTGAAGCACTGACCATCGTCACGTTCGCCCGCTGTTCTTCTCGCTATTATTGATCCGAGTGCCGTTAAAGCTAATTGTTGAGAGAAGAACGCCCAGATCAGTACCAGCTAGCAGTGACCGCTGTCGCGAAGGTACCATACAACCACCAAGGGGAGAGTCCCGAGCCGACAGAGAACGTCGCCCGTGAAGAGATCGAGAGAGGGTGTGTGAGGTTCCGCCATCGAGGGCGAAACCGCGTGTGCGCGAACTCGCGATCCGCGACATAAACAATAGGACAATTTTCTCACTGTGCGACTCGTCTGTGTCACCTTCGTACGCCTGCGATATTAAGGTAAGCTGGCCAGGTTAATCTCGCGATCGCGGTTGCATGTCTAATAATTAATTTATGAAATTCGAAGCATGCATGTAACGGCTCCAATAACAAAGAGCAGCGAGCGTCCCGACAATACGTGTTGTCGATGAGCGAGCGTCGATGTAAACAAACGAGCGGGCCGACCTTATGTAGCATTTGAGTGATTATAAAAGGTTCTGTTCGTGTTACTAACAAGTGTTTTCGACTCGCTTACTTCTTTTCGCTTCCACTTACTTTCTTATAGCTTAATAGATTTACTGGTTGACTGACACCTGTCTCCCCATGCTCTCCGGATTGTGTTTTGAGCATAGATAATTACATTCGCCCTTTCAACAAAGCCGCGCGAATAAAAATATAATTAAACGGTGTTACCCCGTTACAATACAAATTTCCCGAACACGACAATACAGTACATAACAAGAAGAAAAGTTTTTGTCTACTACGTAAGTATTTATGTCACTTATCATATATAATTTTATGCAAATATTTTGATTTGTAAACATGTGAAATATAACTGTTAAAAACGTATGATCGAATTCTATCTATAGACTAGGTTTTCTTTTGTCTTTTGTAAAATTATTCAACTGCAAAAAAGAGTATTTATATCTTGATTTTGTTTTAAAGTAAAACATGAAGATCAATCCTTTGAAAGTAGTCAATTTATTATTAGCATATTTTCAAAGTTTACAAATACCAGATAGCGAGATTAATTTCAAAGAAATTAAATTGTCAGAAAAGTTGAAAGAAATATTAATAGATGCCGTGTATGAGTTTAATGATATTGATATGAGTGTTGAAGAGACGTTAGATTTTCATGGAGATTATAAAGATACTGATGCTAAAATAATCGAAGATAAAGTTCAACATCACTTTCCTGATCCTGATTTTGCATCAACAAATCAGTGCACAAATGATGATGAAGAAATCACATTTGATTATAAACAAAGAGCCGTAGAATTTTGGAGGAGCGGAAAAAACAAAAACTTAAAACTGGATACTGTACAACATAGATTCAAAAAAGTTTCATCTATAAGTTAACTTAAACTTTGGGCGAAAACAATTAATAAAAATTGAACTTACGGAGAAAAAATTGCGCAAATTTGCCAATACACGTTTCATAATTTAAAAGCCGCTATTGCAGCTGGTACGATAGTGCATGATCGAGATATACGGAAATGGGCATTGCAAGCTCAAAAAATTGTTGGCCATGAAGATATAAGATTTAAGGCTTCTCAAAATTGGTTACTAAAATTTAAAAAAGCTCATACTCGTAGAATAGTATCTAGAAAAATAAATAAATGTATCACCAAAAAAACATTAGAAAGTAAAGAAGAACTACAAACTAATGCTGATGCTTTTATAGCTGATGTTAAATCATGTATACCAGAAATCGGCATTGCAAACTTTTATAATTCAGATCAGAGTGGTTTCCAATTAGAAATGCACTCGGGAAGAACATTAGCAGTTGAAGGAGAAAAGCAGGTGCAATGTCTGGTACAGTCGGTTTCATCGACAACGCACAGTTATACAATTCAGCCAACTATATCAGCAATCGGGAAACTTTTACCACGACTTTTTATAGTATTAAAAGCAAAAAGTGGTCAATTCGGTCCCATAGTGGAATTTTTTTAGATTAGATCATTTTAAAATTTGGTTGAAAGAATGTTTTTACCCAAATGTTGGACCTCAATCTGTACTTTTACTCGACTCTTGGAGTGGACATTGCGATAAAACTGTAAAGGAAACGATGCCGACAAACAAAATTGTTAATATAAAAAAAATTCCCACAGGAACGACAGGGAACATCCAACCACTCGATGTTTATGGATTTCGTATCTGGAAAAACTTCGTTCGACGTTTATCAAATCAATTAATTTTGATGGACTATGAAATTAATCTACATTTAAGAAATAACATTTACAATTACAAGGGCGCGGCTACTCATGTTGACCGAGAGATTCACGATGCACAACCTAACCGTACGTACGCGCGAGAGAGAGACAGAAAGTACAAACTTGGCCGGCACGCAGCCGGCGCTGCTTACATGCACTCGCTTCCCGGAATTCTCGCACGCAATACTGTTACAACGAAGGAGACTTACGCGGGCGAACGCTGCTGCAGACAGCTACGCCTTGGGTCTCGAATCTAGCTGTTCGATCGACGTCGCCCAGAGTCGTCGGTGGTGAGTATCCTATCGGCCGATTCTTGTGGGTGGTGGGCGACGTGTCGAGCCCCTCGGCTCGTGTGATAGTCTTGAATCGGCCCCCCTTGATCCTCGCTCATCGTCGATTTTTCCGTGCACCCACAGCACTCACTCCTCACCGTTCTCGCTGGTCACCACGTGATTCTCCACTCGATTTTTCCACACAAAGCAAAAAGAAGAATCCCGAGCGCGTGTTATTCGCTTGCCGGTCTCACATGTACTCTCTAGAGCCCGTGTGTCGTAGCTATCTCTCTCTTTCTCGCTGATCGGGTCTTTTGCGCATGGCGCGATATTTCGAAGATCGCTCATTCATCTCTTAACGAGCCCGCTCGTTACAATCTACATACGAATATAAATATATATGTATAGATGTTTCCCAGGATGAGGAGGTTTAGCCTGCTTGTGTTTCAGTAATGGTGGTTTATAAGGGTGGGGGTTAGATAGGTTAGGGGTAGGTAGATAAGAGGTATGTTATACAGCTGGGATAACTCGCTTATGGTGTAAAATTCAATTATTTCGAGAAATAACAAACGACTAAAGTTGCTTTTCACAGGATTAGGTGGGTTAGTCTGCATGTGGTTCGGTAAAGGTGGTTTATGGGGGTTTGGTGGGTTGGAGCAGGTTGGTTAGTTGAGGTAGCTCGCTCATGCATAGGGTTAAATTATTTCAAGAAATAACAGACGACTAAACTTGTTTATCTCAGGGTTAGGTGGATTAACCTGCTGATAGTTTGACGGGGGTGGTTTCTAGGGGGTGAAACACCCCTTAAACATTTTTTTTTAAATCCGGAATCACGTTAATTTAATTTTGGTATTTACTCATTATCAGTGCGATTTTTAAATCACTCAAGCTGATTTACTATATTACATGTCGTAAAACAGTACAAAAAATAGTGTATTCACCCCTATTAAAAAGGGGGTTGCAACCCTTCGGTATAAATGTTATGTCCTTAATAGCGTCTATTTATAAGAAATTTTTTAACGTTGAGTTTACTGAAAAATATTCATTTGATGCTGAGAAATATTAAAAAACTGATTTTAGGGGTTGATTTTCAGGGTGGATTTGACCCCTTAAAAGCCCTTATGGGCCTATAAAAAAAACACGTATCTAATTTTTTTCAAGTACTACAACATATCCCAAAATTATTCAAATCGGTGAGGTCGCGTTGGGGTGGTTCCCTTGTTAGTATAGTATTCAAGCCTCACCAAAAAATAATCACCGAAGAGGAAGAAGAAATCATTCTAGAAGGCTCTGATATCTAAGAGAGTACACCAATCAAATTGATGAAAATAAAGGAATTATTACAAATTACTAATAATATTGAGAATAGAAAAGCTCCTGGTTCTAATAATATTACAGGAAAAATGATTTTAATGTTACCCTCAATTGCAATAAGATACCTAAGAATTGTTGTCAATGCATTTCGTTTCTGCTATTTTCCTTCCTAATGGAAAGTAGCAGAGATTGTTTTAATACCTCAACCCGGTAAATTACCAAAACTGGTAACTTTATATAGATCGATTAGTTTTTTATCAGCATTTCCTGAAATCTTTACAAAAGCTAATTCTAGCTAGAATGAACTCAATAATACTAAATAGAAAACTTATCCCTGATCATCCATTCGGTTACAGAGGTAACCATTCTTCGATTGAGCAAGTAAATAGAATAGTATCTGTTGCGAGGAAAGCTATTGAAGATAAACAATACTACACTGATATATTTTTGGATATTGTCTAGGCTTTTGACAAAGTTTGGCATTAAGAGTTACTACACAAGCTCAAGAGATTTTTTCCTCAGCCCCACTACGAATTGTTACATCTACACAATAGAGCCTATCAAGTTAAAATAAATAAAAACGTACCAAAACGTCAGTTAATAAAAGCAGGAGTACCGCAGGGTAGTATTCTAGGTTCAACATGTATCTACAGTCAAAGAAGAAATTAAAAAACTCCATGCAAAACATAATTCCAGACTTCAAAACCGCTCAAATAAACTTATCACTAAATTTTTCCAAGATATCCCTTGCCAACACCAGACTAAAAAAACATAAACTAATGAATGCGCAAATGAATTAACATAATTATTTCAATCACTGAAGTATACTGCTCTTTATAATACAGATATCCGTCTAATAGCAAAAAAAAATTTGCTTATTGTCTTGTAACGGAGAAACAACTAATACCGTATGGGTAGTTCACGGCCGTCCGCAGAAATTATTTATTTCAACTATTCATTTTATTGGACGATTTCGGCGACGACGTCTGTAGATCCAAATTTACGGTTGGTCTCGTTCGACGTTTTCTGTCTCTCATCCCTGAAACCACTAACAGTCGTTCCAAATTCTGAGAAAGTCCATGAGGACCTGAAAGCTTGGGTAGCCTGGGCCGATTCCCTCCCTGTTGCGGCGCGATTTCCGTATGCGGCGGCCATGCTCGGGAAACAATTGGGGTCGTGAAAAACTGCGCCGCCGAAATCACATTCTCCGCTACAGCTCGGCCACTCGCACCAAACCCGAATGCCTGCAATACCAGCACTAGCTAGTCAAGCGTTGCCAGGTCATCAGCGCAATAGCTGGTGGCAAAGTAGGGGCCGGCAATACCGCATCTCCTTTCCCAGTCCCAACACCGGAATTCACCGCACCACTCCGCGACACGGTCGAGGCAAGCACGAACTTTTCATTCCCCCCTCAACCTCCTGCAATGTGAGATGTCCGACAGGTCAATTGACCCCGAAATCGGAGGCGAGTGTTCCATCCTCTTACACCCAGAAGAATAGAACAAGGAAAAGTCACCACCTCCCAAGGGATTCGAGTTAGATCCGTGTGTCAACGCCTGCTTCAACATGTTGGGTGCTCTGATCCGCCCACATGACTTTGCGGTCGCCCTAGATTGGCTCCGGCAACCGACCGAACAAAAAGTCCTCGGGGTACAGGTGAACACCGGTCTCAGTACGTGATATCATAACGAACGCGCGGAAAAAGCGGTCCTGGAGCACTATTAGTTCCCTCTCCGAACTCAAGCCCTCCTGGAGCATTAGCTCGTTCAGTTGTTTCAGCGGTATCCTCAAAATCCGTGCCCGTAAATGCTGGAGCTCCGGTTGCCTCGATAGGTACTGTATGAAAAACTCCGGCTTTCTTGAGGTGGATGACATCTCAATCTGTCTCCGGAGTAAGAGGTACGACACGACAGCCAAACCATAAACCTTCTGCGTACGCGTTGGGCCTTCTGAAACAGACTGCGCAAGCCTACATGACTAGTCTACCGCGCTACCGCAATTGCCGCATCTCAGTCGACAACTCAGGCTAGGACTCTACTGTGCGCGCACTCGAGCCGCTCGTGCACACCCTAGCACCGGGTGTAATATACTCAGTCCTCCGTGCATTCACGGCGCACGTGTCCTGACTATCCATCGCAGACCGAGATACTGCACACCAAAAAGGTTGCACACACAACTACTCCTGCTTAAATAGCCCCTAAACTCAAGCAACCTCGACGCACCCAGGCTACCTACTGGAGCTCAATACTACACAAGAGGAAAAAACCGACCTCGCGAAACTACCGCACACGTGCAAATAAATCGCGATATTTCGTTACCTCGATCACCCGTTCAAGCTCTCAAGAGCCAATGAGCGTGCGAATACTTATCTTTGTTAGTTGAGGGAGAGAGGGTGCCTCTTCTTTGTGCGCGCCTCTAGCGAAGGATCTTGAAGAAAATTTTCAATGCAGCGAACGAAGACGTATTTAGCAGGAGCAGCGACAGCTCAGGTAATACGTATAGAGTCAGCGAGATGCTAGCTGACCGAGAAAATACAGATCATCTTAGATTATATTAGCGAGCGGCTTGCTGATAAATGTAGATCATCTGAGATTCTGATAGCTAGAGGCTGGCTGAGAAAATATATAAATCATCTTAGATTCTTTTTTGAAAATTTGTCTATTTCTGTATTTTGACTCGCTGAACACGAATCTAGAGTCAGAATTTCTCCATCACCCTCCATTTTTTCTTAAATCACAGAAAATGGATGGAAAATGCACAAAATGCATTTTTTGCAAGATTTTTATAGTACTTTCCAAGTTTACCAGCAACTTATGGATCCGAAATATGTTTTTTCCATGTATTTTAAATTGCTGAATTCGAATTTGGCATGAGATTCCACCGAGCACTTTTCATTTGTTTTAAATTGCAAAAAGTTACTGGAAAAATCGGAAAAATATCGATTCTAAAAACGACTTGTTTCATAGATTACGAAAAATTATCATAACACAGAAAAATATAAAAACTCCTAGTTGATATAATTTTTGGTACGAGATTCACGACTTTTCTATCTGACGAGCTTTCGATAGTCGTGATCATATACGTATATTAAAAAATGTAATCTCTATCATTTTCTACGTTTGTAACGTACTTTTTCATCCTCAAATGACCTATATAATGGATTTCTAATTCTTTTTCTATTACTGTTTTCAGTATCTCTTTTCATCACCTAACAGTAGTCTGCCATCATATTCACATTGCATCTACCTTGGTACCTTTTTTCAAATGTTTTAAAATCTTGAGTAGCATTCACCCTGCTCCTCACTATAATCGCCCAAATTTTCGGGGAATTAATTCAAATGAGAATGTACGAAATGAACTTTCACATTCATTAACCAATTCAATTTTTCATAGCAAGTAAAATAAAATTTTCGTCATTTTCGGTACATTTTTTTTTATATAAAATTTTAAGCAATATTACGAAACCCAAACCATGCCGCTTTCTCTATGTTAGCCATTGTTGTTATGAAAATTTCATCTTCAAACATTTTCCGAATTTGAGATTCATCAAAGATACCTTTTAATTTTGTATTACTTAATTTCGGAAATATTTCGCACAAATATTAGAAACAGCTTCCATCTTTATTCAAAGCTTTGATAAACTGTTTCATTAAACTAAGTTTAATACGAGGTCTGTCCGGAAAGTATCGGGCCTACGTTTATATCTTCGCGCCATAGTGTTCGAGCAACCTCTACCGGACAGAAACGTCAACAGTAAAGCCTCACGAATCTATTGGTTACTTACTGACACCTGCCGGACGTGAAGTTCATGCGCAGCGTGTCCTTGTTTACAGTGCCTTTTTCGCGTTCGTCGGATTTTGATATTGTCAAAAATGACTGAAAAACAAGATCAACGAATTTGCATCAAATTTTGCTTTCAACTCGGAAAAACGAGTTCGGAAACTATTGAAATGATGCAAAAGGCCTTCGGAAGCGAGTGTATGAGCAAAACACGAATAAAAGAGTGGTATAAACGGTTCAAGGATGGTCGCACTTCTGTCGATAGTGATACTCGTTCCGGCCGACCTTCGACGACAAAAACCGCAGATAATATTGAGTGGGTGGGACTTGCAATCGAACAAGATCGTCGTATAACTGTGCGGAAACTAGAAGAAGACCTTGGGATACCAAAAACTATCATTTCAGAAATTTTAACCGAAAATTTAGGCATGAAACGCGTGTTTGTGAAATTCATCCCAAAATTGCTCACAGCAGAGCAGAAGAACATTCGCTTAGAAATCGCTCTGGACAATCTAGAAATGGTCAATAATGATGTTAATGAGCTTAGAAAAGTTATTACAGGTGATGAATCATGGATTTATGGTTATGATCCTGAAACAAATCAACATTCTTCACAGTGGAAGCATTCTGAATCGCCAAGACCAAAAAAAGCACGTCAAAATCGGAGCAATGTTAAGTCAATGTTGATTGTTTTTTTCAATTGTGAAGGTGTTGTACATCACGAATATGCACCAACAGGTCAGACAATCAATAAAGAATACTACGTTCAAATTTTGAAACGTTTGTGTGATGCAGTAAGAAGAAAGCGGCCGCACTTTTGGGAAAAATGGTGACTGGCTTCTCCATCACGATAATGCACCAGCGCATTCATCCAATCTTGTGCAGCAGTTTTTGAGCAAACGCAATATTGCATTGCTTCGACAACCTCCATACAGTCTCGACATAGCCCCTTGTGACTTTTGGCTGTTTCCAAAACTAAAAAAACCACTCAAAGGACACCGATTCGATGACAAAACAACAGTTGAAAACAATGCGACGAGTGTACTTAAGGTTATCCCTAAAAGTGTGTTCCAGGACTGTTTTGAAAAGTGGAAACATCGATGGAACCGTGTTATTCAATCAAGTGGGGATTACTTTGAAGGATGCCACCCACCAGATGATAAAGAATAACGCTAGCACGAAAATATAAAGGTAGGCCCGATACTTTCTGGATAGACCTCGTATACAGCGGCGGCAGTAGAATTTTTGAACGGTCTAGCAAAGGTTGCTGCACCACATTGTGACGTCCTTGATTGAGCACCTCTCTTGTCGGCTATTCTTTCTTTTTGTAATGATTTTCTCGGCCACGGCTTTTCCACAGGCACAAGAAGCAGAGATACTTATTAAATTCTAACTGCTGTCCCAGAATAATTGAAATCATTTTTAAATCACCATAAAGTTGCCACTTATACTCAGCATATTTGATTTTTGAAGAACGTACTTTATATTTTCGTAATTTTCATTTAATGAAGTTGATGGGAATGTCTGAAAACGTATTTCCGTTATGATATGACTGAAACAAAATCTAAACTGCCTTTAGATTTTGTTTCGACGAATCTAAAAATAATCTCCATACTTCAGACTTTAAAACATTTGATTTCAGTTTATTCATCAAACCAGAGACATCTGAGCAGTATACTGAAGCATTCTCATTGTCTTTTCCAAAGAACTTTATGAAATACTCTTCTCTATTTCTATAAATAGTAGTTTTTGTTTCTGATTCTAAAATCCCTTTATCCTTTAATTCAACAAGGGATTTGGCCGAATCCTTTAGAAGTCATGTTTCTAATAAGATGATTTAATCCACCCTAATCAAAAAGATTGAGTGAAACTGGAGCTTTTGTGCCCTGATGGAACATACTGCTCCTGACTACTTGATTTATCCTGACTATTTTCAATATCCTGAGTCCTTTCACTTACAACTTTGGTTTCAATGTCAGCTTTATCCGTCCTATAACCATTATCTGGAGAAGAACTAGTGTTCATTTGTTCATCATCAATAAATTCTGTGTAGGATGCTCTTATATCTGACGAAACAATTGCATATTTCATATTTGATTTTTTTCTATTGAATCCTGCTACTACTATTTTACAGAAATAACAATCATGTTCTGTTTCTAGATCACACCATTTCGTTGGAATAGTATATTTCAATACTGCGTAGTCTTTTGGTTTGTCCTAACAATCCAGCATTGAACGACAAGAACTACAAATACTGTTAGGAGCATATGATTCCGATTGAGTAAAACCTTTCATTTTGGAATACTTACTTTATATATCTATCAATTTATTATTCATGACTCTACATAGCTCACCTACTTCATGCTCTCCGTAAACGTAACAAAATGAATACTTGTTTTTGTTACACATATGTAATGGTAAGCTACTACTTTTTGTAATTCTTCTTGTAGCTTCATACTCTCTACCAGCCAAGTTGCCAACCGATAGAGAGCTGCGATCGTGGGATGACGAAGACTGCGGGCACGCTTTCTTATCCTGACCAGTCGTTTTATGATAATTTTTCGTTATCTATGAAACAAGTCGTTTTTGGAGTTGATCTGATATCATGTTCACATTTAGCAAGTCATGTTGCGATACGTAAGATATCTGTGAAATGTCAGCATAATCTGTAAAGCACGTAAACAGTATAAAATTCATGAAAAAATCGATATTTTTCCGATTTTTCCAGTAACTTTTTGCAATTTAAAACAAATGAAAAGTGCTCAGTATAATCTCATGCGAAATTCGAATTCAGCAATTTAAAATACATGGAAAAAACATATTTCGGATCCATAAGTTGCTGGTAAACTTGGAAAGTACCATAAAAATCTTGCAAAAAATGCATTTTGTGCATTTTCCATCCATTTTCTGTGATTTAAAAAAAATGGAGGGTGATGGAGAAATTCTGACTCCAGATTCGTGTTCAGCGGGTCAAAATACATGGGAATATATATATGGAACCTCTGGCTCAGTGCCTTTTTTATTTTTGTGGGCCGGTGTTCTAGGCGTGCAATTTGAAAATTTATTTTAGAAAATATATCTGGTCTTGGTGCGCAATTTAAAATTCGATTTTTAAATGAAGTAGCAACAAGATATTAACTATGAACTATATATATATATACTACTATATATACTACTACTCGGAGACAGTGAAGCAGTTTTGGAAGTTAGTGAGGCTGAAAGACGTGGAGCCTGAGGATTATATAAGATGGCTTGATATCCTAAAGGAGGCTATCAAAGCACTTCATCTGTTTACATTGCACACTGATTTGAACATATGAGAGAGGCAAAGATATCAGAGCTATATGAGTAATTTACTTCATTCGAAATAGATTCAATGGCTTTCTGAGATTTGGTGCAGCATTGCAACATTAGTTAGATGAGAGAGGAGTCATATGGCAAGACATCCAACCAGCGTTTAACAATAAAATTCGCACTGGAGATATTATGAATCGTGTACACTTGAACATCATCTCTTTCGTCAATGCTATCAAGATAAACACTGAGCTAATACCAGAGTTTGTTATTCAGAAAAGTGGTGAAGAAAGCACTGCAGTAAAGTATTTTAATACGAAAAATGCTACCATCTATCAGGCCATCTATCAGACCATCGATTTATTTCAATGGTTTGAAGATAATATCAGGCAAGGCATCATGAAAGAAATGGAAGAGTTTCAAGAAAGGGATTCCGGCTGGGCTGTGAAAGCCATCTTGGGACTTACAGTCAACGTTAACAATCTGAAATCTCTGAAGGGAAGCTCTTTCATCGCACTTTCATCCTTCATTGCTGAGAGTCTGCAGCAACGTGCAAAACGAAAACAATTAGTACTTCAAGTAGGCCATACTTTCAGCATTGTATCCAATAGATATAATCCAATAGATCCGAATCGAGTTAACAACTACTATTGTTATGCGAACGATCATAGATTTAAAAACCTCAAATGTCGCGTACAGCCCAAAGACATTAAAAAGTGTGAAACAACCAGTAATATCTCCATCAATTTGTACATACTCAAGAAGTATGATCAACAATATGAAGTTTCACGGGGTCATCTATCCCCTCTGAAAAGAGACAATCATGTAAACTTGCTGCTTGTACAAAATTTCTACATCGATGAGAGCCTTAAGAATTAATCAGACGATGACGATAGAAAATACGTTCTAAAGCTCCATTACGTGTGGATTAAGAATATGTCTCGATTGATCCGCAGTCAAGCTTATACCCTTGAGTATAAATACTACGTCTACAATCGTTGTATATATTATTTTTAGAGCAATGAAAAGTTGGAAGCTTATGAAAAAGATTGTTCACAATTAAATAACTACAGAATTGATCTTTCCAACCAGACGAACAAGATCTTACAATTTAAGAATCATGATCGCAGTGAATTGGTACTATGTGTTACCTATGCAGATTTGAAGAGTGTCTTGAAACCAGTGAAAGATGATGAACGTATCGTTGAAGAGTATGGGGTTTCCAGTATTAATTTTGTGATGTGGCAGTTTACGGACAATTATTGACCACGCTACTTTTTGTCTTACCACGATATAAACGATGACAGTCAAATTGACTACTAGGGCAAATCGATCCAAGTCATCCAAGAAATTTAAGGTAGAGTGTAAACACCGACTTAAATACAACCTGCCGAATTATGGGAGCTAGACATTACTAATTATTAGATTTTAGAACAATTTAAATATCAGAAGAGTGCCACTCCGAAAAAAAATAAATCCACAGTTAATAATTTTGACTAGGATAAATTAAGTTGAGATCGGTGTGGTCGAGGTCAAAATTTCAACTAATCTTAGCCACTTTATTTTGAGTCGCGGATTATCACGATAGCATATAGTCGGATTTCATTACACTCACCTTGCTCTACATGGTTCTGAATATAAAGAGATATTAATTCAAGAGGAGGCAGAAATTAGGTAAGGTGATGGTAGAAATTTGATCCATTAAAAGAAAATATAAAAATAATTATTACCAAATTCTTAGAGCTAACATGCTAATGCAATATGAAGTACGGAGCGAACTGGCCTTTGGCTATTTGGACTGCTTCGCAAAATTAAAACGAAAATTAAATTTATAAATAAATTTATTGCTTTGAAAACAGCCCATTACAATTTATATGTATGTGAATTTTAACTTTGACGACAAGCACTCCATTTACAAGACCTACAGAAAGATGACAGATGAGAAATTATCTCCTACATAATGGTTCGTTTAGCAACTTCATACTTTATCGACTGATGTAGAAGAGAGATACAAGAATGTTCCAGAGATGCGACTCTCAGATCAAGAGACATTTTTATTCTTCGTGGCTAAAACTTGTCATATTTGTCACAAACCTTTCTATGAGGATTAAAGGAAAATCAGAGATAACTGTCATCTGACGATCCGGTAGATAAATAAAAAAAACTACTTACCTGATTATTACTTACCTACCTTGTTTATTTCAATTATAGAGGAGCTGCACTAATTCCCGCAATCTCAACTATCAAAACGTATCGTTCATTCCTATAGTATTTTACAATTTCCTTTTCTTCAAGTACATTGATGATATGGCGATTTATTTCTGATTCATCGATTCATTTTAATTCATGCTATCATCGTTAAACAAATTATCATACTACTTAGAAGAATTGGATATCGCTTAACCAGAGTTCAAGAAAGATGTCTACTCTCTTGAGTAAATTCAACTACTGCGCAGAAAAAATGTGTTTACCTACCAAGTTTGTGACCATTGGATGGGCTTACGTTAATATTTTCATTCATTTAAAGGTCTTTGTTTTGAAAACTGTATCACCAGTTTAAAGGTCTGGCTACGTATAACGTCACGCTCCTTATTTGGATATAAGTTGATCATTTGTTTATGTTATGTATAGTCAAAAATGCTCTGAGCCTTAATACTTTTTTACATTAAACGATGAGCATGCTATCTTAATACAGATGCGTTAAACGAGCAAATCAGACTGGACCGTTACAAAAGTTTGAACCGCAGAATGTCGAAAGACAGATCCCACAATGTTACAACTGTCATGAATATAGGTATATCAAAAATTATTGATTCAAGAGCAGTACGCAACAGAAAACTGTACTATAAAAGAAAAAATTAAAGAATTAAGATGTGCGAATTGCCAAGGAAACCACACTGCAAGCTATAAAAAATGTCCAATTCGCGAACAACTGCAACAAAAATTATTTCCCAGGCTGAGAGAAAAAAGTTACATTCAAGACAATAAACAAGAGCAACCAAACACCAACACTAATACTAAATAATTCAAATTTAAATGATAACAGTATCAGACCAAACATAACATATGCCCAAGTGATATCAAAACAAAGCAATCGAAACATAACAATAGCAGAATTAAAAGATTTAAATTCACAGGTAGAGCCAAATATACGCTCAAACGACTACAATAATACACACAAACTCGAACATATGGTGGAACAGCTAATGCAAAGAATGGACACTATGATAAATCTTTTAACTGTACTAGTTAACAAAATAGCACAATAAACAGCATAAAACTCGCTATCTGGAACGCAAACGGACTTATGTAGAGGCACTTGGAATTAAAAAAATTTCTAATTTACGAAAACATAGACATCATGGTGATTTCAGAAACACACTTTACAAGTACGAACTATCTTAACATACCAAACTATACTGTACACAAAACAAATCATCCGCTTAATAAAGTACACGGAGGTACTACGATCATAATCAAAACAAAAATAAATCACTATATCCACTCACACATTAGCGAAATCAACCTACAAGCAACTAGTGTAAACATTACAGATAAAAACGGTCCGATAACAATAATCAGCTATTTACTGTCCTCCAAACAAAACAATTACTACAGAAAACTGAACAGATTTTTTCAAAACTTTAGGAAATCGCTTTATAGCTGGTGGCGATTACAATGTGAAGCTTCCGTGGTGGGAATCTAGATCATCAACTCCAACATATAGAGGCAAAGTACTCTATGAAATAGTAGAAAAAAATAATTTCATCCTGATATCAACTGGAGAACCAACATACTGGCCTACAGACATAAACATGATTTGATTGACTTTGCTATAGTAAAGAGTATAAACAAGAATTATTTTGAAGTATCATCATGCTTAGACTTGTCATCAGATCACTCGCTAGTACTGATTATATTACACCAACAAGTATTTAAAAATGTATACAAACAAATTAAAGTTGATTGAAAAAGATATGCCTCCTGTATAGAGCAAAACATAAACTCACTCAATATGCTCCTAACTAACTCAATAAGTAAATGCTCTACAGAATTAAATAAAAATAAAACACAACAAAATACGTCCAATAAAATAACCCAAAAAATAAAAGAAAAAAGACCGCTAAGAAAAAGATATCACATAACCAGATCAAGCCAAGATAAAACAAGAATAAATAAAGCATCTAAAGATCTAAAGAAATTGTTATATGAAGAAAAATATATATAATAAACGTAAAACTATCTCAGAACACTGAGTCCAACAGAAGCAACAGACTACTCTTTATAGAAAAGTTACTAAACGACTTAAAAGACCAACCACATTTATACAGCCTATCAGAAAACCTGGCGGAAACTAGACAAGATCGGACGAGGAAAAATAAAGGAAGTATTACAAATAAATAATAATATTAAAAACAGAAAAGCCCCGGGATTTGATAATGTCACAGGAAAATGATTCGAAATTTACCTAAAATTGCAATAAGATACTTAACAATTGTTTTCAATGCTTGTTTGTGTCTCTACTATTTTCCTTCTCAGTGGAAAGTAGCAGAGATTGTCTTAATACTTAAACCTGGTAAAAAACCAAAAATGGTGATTTCATATAGACCGATTAGCCTTTTGTCAACAATCTCTAAAATTTTTGAAAAATTAATACTAGATAGAATTAACCCGATAATACTAAGTAGAAAACTTATCCCCGATCATCAATTCGGCTTCAGGTGTAATCACTCTATGATCGAACAAGTAAACAGAATAGTACCTTACGAGGAAAGCCACCGAAGATAAACAACACTGCACTAATGTATTCTTGGATGTTACCCAAGCTTTTGACAACGTTTTACATAAAATGCTACTTTATAAGCTGAAGACTTTTTTTCCGGAGCCCTACTATAAACTGTTGCAGTCATATCTACAAAATAGAGAGTTCCAAGTTAAAATAAATACATAAATATCAAAACGTTAGTTAATAAAAGCTGGAGTACCACAAGGCAGTGTTTCAGGCCCAACACTATATTTATTGTACACATCAGATCTACCATATTCTACAAATATCTTGACAGCAACTTACGCAGACAATGCAGCAACATTAACAGTTCACTCAGAGGCAACAATAGCATCCAAAACGTTACAAAATTATATAAATAACCATCTTCAAAACTGGTTTGACTTCTGGAGAATAATAGTAAATGAAAGTAAATCAATGCATTTGAAAAGATACCTGCCCCCTATTAAATTAAACGAAAAATTCAATCTGCAAAGTAATCAAGTAAAATATCTAGGTATCCACCTAGACTGAAGACTTACATGGAGGGAGCATTTAACCACCAAACGTAAACAATTGGGTCTGAAATGGCGGAAAATGTACTGGCTCATCAGAAGAAAATCGGAGCTACTAATTGAAAACAAACTGCTGTTATATAAAGCTGTGCTTAAACCAGTCTGGACTTATGGCATTCAACTATGGGAAGCTGCTTCAAACTCGAATATTGAAATCCTGGAAAGATTTCAATCGAAAGTATTACGCTATTTAGTACGGGCCCCATGGTTCGTACCGAACGAAATTATACGAAACGATCTACAGATTACAATAGTCAAAGAAGAAATTGAAAATTTCTACGCAAAATATAACTCCAGACTTCAAAACCACTCAAACAAACTTGTCAACAGACTCCTCAAGACATCTATCACAAACACCAGACGTAAGAAACACAAGCTTATGAATACGCAAATAAAATAAATTAAATCAAACTGTTAAAATCCATTGTAAAACAAAGTCAGAGTACCTCACTGTTGAGAGCGAAAGTTGGGGCACCTAACTTCCTCCAAAAATAATATTTATTTCCATCCATTCAATTCTTTAGCGATTCAACTATTGTATGAGTTGTCAAATCCAAACCATTTAATATAGACTTTATTTCCATGCCTCTTGAGAACTTTTTCAACTAGGTACATATTTGGATAGCTTTTTGGAGTTTCTGTTCGTAAAACCCACCAGCGATGGATATATCTTGATAATCTCGCAGATGATAAGTTACCGGCTTGGTTTTGACGACTCGATCGATAGTGAACGTCTTGATAGACCAATTATGTCTGTAGCCTTTTTCAAATACATGATTTGATTTGCTCCCACGAATCTTGTCATCCATTTTGAATTTGGCTTCACTCAAGCGTCTATCGTTTACAAATTTTTTTTTACTTCGTTTTCATTATTTGATTATTTGCAGTGACATCTACTAGTTTCATTCCTATTATTCGATGCTTTCTATTGTTGTAAGTTGTTAAAAAGTCAGGTAGTATATCCAATCACTTGTAATTACCTTGGAGACTGAACTTTTTCCACATATTGTTCTTAAGGGTACGATTAACTGTTTTACAGCCTTGAGGTTGCTGAATGTTGAATACAAAATACCTTTTCATCAATTCTTAAAATTAATATTTATTATAACAATTTTTTTCTTGATCAGTATATAGATTCTGTGGTTTAAGATCTTCCGTAAGCATCGATTTAAAGACTTTCGACGCATTTTGACCTATTTACTCTTCACTGGAACTGCCCATGCATACTAAGAAAAAACATCAACAATCGTCAATAGATATCTTTTTCTCTTATTTTTCCGAGAGTATAACTGCATTTAAACGAGATCTGCTTGCTAAGTCTTATCCGTTTCTCGGATATCAAATTTTTGACGCGGATAGTTGTGAAGAACTAACTTGTGTAACTCTTCAACTACTCGTACTCTTTGATGATCCATTGTTCAATACTCATGAAGTTTGGCCGCGTGCAACACTACGTATACAATACATTAGCTACATACATAGATCGACAATCGAGATTACCATCTTTCATTGAAAAAAGTTCGATTCAATTGATGTCATTTTCAGGAAGCTATTTGAGAAACAAGATTTTTTCATTGTTACTTGCTCAGGCAGTTTTTTGTCTAACGTTGATGTTTCGTTCCACGTTAAGTATTATACACGTAATAAAACTGATAAGTAAAAAAGGATTAAATAAATGCGTGGATAAGTGATAATTACTTTTCTTTTATATTTTCTTTTAACCTTAAAAGATAATATACATGTGCATATCGCACTCTGCTTGAGACGCTCTTTACTCTACATGAGCCTTTGGGCAACTAACTATGCTTTCATGAGAGTTGTTGTTAGCTATCTACTCAATACTCATCGATACACACTCACATACTCATACCAGTTGCGCATGCTCATTTTACGTACATCCTCTGTAGACTAAGTATTCTATGTTTAAGATTTACCTATTCTCAACACGCCTCCTTAAATCTTAAACATAGATTACTTTCACAATTTTAAATTTTATATTAATCCTAAATCAGTTCTAAATTTTTCAAACTTAATTCTACCTAATGCTTTTGTTAATATATCTGCTAAATTATTATTTGTATCTATTTTTATAACTTCAATTACATTATTATTGACATTTTCATTGACAAAATAATAGTGAGTTTCTATATATTTAGAGTTCTTTGTTAAATTGCCATATTTTGCAATACTGATTGCTCCTGAGTTATCTTCATGTACTTTGATTGGTTTTATTATTTGAAGATTTAAATCTTTCATTATTTCTTTCATCCAAAGAATTTCACTTACTGCTTCTGAAAGTGCTATATATTCAGCTGCTGTGGATGATTTAGTTACGCTATTTTGTTTTTTTGATTTCCAATATACAACGTTATTATACATTTTTATTACATATCCTGTGGTGGATTTTCTATCACAATTATCACCTGCCCAGTCTGCATCAACAAAACAGCTTAAAGGTTTTTCATTATTATTTTTATAATATGTTAACCGTTTATTTTTAGTCAAATACAAGTATTTAAGAATTCTCAAAGCATACTTGAAATGAGTATTGTTTGAACAATTTTGAAAACGACTTAAATAGTTTACGCAGAAACTAATGTCTGGTCTTGTTCCAGAGCTGATATATAACAGTGCACCTATTAAATTTCTACAGTTTTTATATTCTGATGCAGCCTGTGCAGTTTCACATTTTAAATTTTGTTCCATTGGAGTTTTATATAATTTGGAGTCTCTAATATTATATTTATTCGCCAATGTGTCTATATATCTTTCTTGATCTAATGTCATTATTTCTTTATCACAATCATATTCCACATTAATACCTAAGTACATTTTTATTGAGCCCATATCTTTCATATTAAATTTGTTTGACAATAATAATTTTACTTTGTTAGTTTTCTCTTCTCTTTTAGAGCATATTAATAAATCGTCTACAAAAATTAATATATAAATTGGTTCATTTTTATCTTTCATACAATACAAACAGTAGTCATTTTTACTACGTTTAAATCCTAATTTGTTCAGATATGTATCTAGACATTCATACCATGCTCGAGGACTTTCTCTTAGACCATAAAGGGCTTTTTGCAACTTCCATACCCTATTTGTTCCATCATCATAGCCTTCTGGTTGTTTTACATAAACTTTTGTTTTTAAATAACCATTTAGAAACGCAGATTCAACATCCATTTGATTTATCTTAAACTTATTTTGTAAACAGTAATTTAACAATATTTTTAATGTTTGTGTTTTGGCTACAGGAGAATATATATTCTCAATTATTTCTCTTTGTTCAAATCCTCTAACCACTAGTCTAGCCTTATATCTATTATCACTTTTCTTCGTGTAAACCCATTTTACATTTATAATTTTTTCGTTTTTTGGTGCATTTATAAGTTCATATGTGTTATTTTTCTTTATACAATCTATTTCTCTATTCATCGCCTCCTGCCAATTTATACTATCTTTACTATTTATAGCTTCATTATAATTTGTAGGTGTATCGGCGCTTGTGTAATTTACATAAATAGTTGCGTTATAGTTTTCTGGTTTGTATCTATCTGATTCTTTTCTTACTCTATTCGATTTTCTCCTCGTTGGAGTTTTCTTTTCTTTGATTTCTTTTGTATTTACTTTTTCACATTTATCATTATCATCTTCAAATACAGAATCATAATCGCTATTAGTATCATTATCATTATTTTCGTTTTTAATACTTTCAATATCAGATTCATCGCTCTCACTTAAACCTACTAACTTTGTATTTTCCTTAATTATATCCACATGTCTAGCAACTATTACTTTACCATTTATTAGAACTCTATAACCTACATTTTCGTACCCTATTAGGATACCTGATTCCGCTTTCTTATCCCATTTTGTATTTCTTTTGACTTCAGGAATTCTAACAAATATTTTACTTCCGTACAGTTGTAAATTTTTTATATTAGGTTTTTCTTTTAATAAAATTTCGTATGGAGTCTTTTTCTCTATTGTATTGGCCAGAGTTCTATTTTTTAAATAGGCCGCTGCCTTTACTACCTCAGGCCAATATTTTTTGTCTAACTTGGCATTTGCTAATAAGCATCTTGACATGTCCATTATTATTCTAATGTACCTTTCCGCAGTTCCATTCAACTCATGCACGTATGGTGGACAAGTATCAATTATAAAGCCTCTTGCATTGGCAAGATTCTTAACATCTCTATTAACAAATTCTAAGCCATTGTCGCATCTTAATTTTTTAATTCTTTTTCCAGTTAAATTTTCAAATAGATTCATATATGCAACTATGTTCTTAAATGTTTCATCTTTTGACTTCATAGTATAAATTTTTACAAACTTGCTATAGTCATCTACTAATATTAAGAAATATTTTTCTCCATTAAATCCATCTCTATGTGGACCACTTAAATCTGCGTGAACTATCTCTAATAAATCTTTGGCTCTATTTCTATTATCATTAAACTTCAAATTATGCATTTTATTTTCTATGCATGTCCTACATTTCAAATATTCATTTTCAAAGTTACTTGGTAAACCTTCTAATAAATTATTTTTACTCAAAATATCTAAATATTTAAAATTAACATGTCCCAACATTTTATGATACTTTTCTTTTACAGTCATATTACATTCAATATTGATATGTTCTTTAATGACTTTACTATATAATTTATATATATCATTTACCTTATTTGCAATTGCTACTAATATATTTGAACTGTTATATATTTTTGCAATATTATTTTCAAATAATACCTTATTATTATTTGTAATTTTTCCTACACTTAACAAATTTTCGTTCATTATTTACTGTTACCTTATAATTTTTATTGTTTGTTTTGACACAGAGAGTTACGATGCCTACTTTGCTTGCCTTGAGCTTTCTTCCGTCGCCTACTTTAACATTGATTGGGTTTTCTAAATTTTCAAAACTGGAAAAATAATTTGAATTATTTATAATATGATCAGTGCAACCGCTATCAAAAATCCATTCTATCTCACCAATGTTTACATTCTTTTCGCATTTTTCTACATTATAGTTTTCTGATTTTACCTTTACATTCGCTTTGGCATAAAATGTTTCACTGGTGTATTCGCTTTGTCCTTCGTTGTTGCTATAGTTCGCTCCAATGTTATTTTCTTGACTTTGTTGATTCCAATTACTCTGGAAATTTCCTCTACCTCTGTTTCCTCTGTCTCGACCTCTGTAGTTGTTATAGTTGGACTGATTTTGGAAATTTCCATAGCCGCCTCCTTGCTGTTGCCAACCTCTTCCTCTATTATTATTTGAATAGTCTCTGCCTCTATTTGTATTTGAATTGCCTCTAGCTTGACCTTGGTTCCAACACTGACTTTGGATATGTCCTGGCTTACCACATTTGAAGCATGTTCTGTTATTATTATTATTCACTTTTTCAGTTTTAAAAGCATTTGAATTTGATGATTTTTTTTTTCTTTATCTTGTTCTTCATTTTCTTGGCTTTTATGTAATATAATTTTATTTTTAACATATTCTACTGTTTGATCTTCTTCTTTTAAACCATCTAGTAAATTTACAATATAACTGAGTGATACTGGCAATGCTTTCAACAAATAATTTACTTTTTCAGTTTCGGTTACTGTTGCTCCAGCACCTTTTAATTCTATAAACAATTTTTCAAATTGTGAGAAAAATTCATTTATATCTTCAAACTCACTTAGTCTCAAAAAATCTAATTTTCTTCTTATGCATATCTGTAGTCCTGCTGATTTCTTTAAATATGTATTATCTAATTTTTCAATTATATTATAGGCAGTTTCCTCTTCATTTACCAACTCAAACTAAGTTTCTGATAACGCAGCACAGATATAGTTCATTGCTTTTAAATCCTTTTCTTGCCAAACTGCCTCTTGCATATTTGTATCTCTTGTAGCACTTGATACTACTTCTACACACTTTTTAAATCTTAAAAATAATACAAGTCTTTTCTTCCACATGTTATAATTCTTGCCATCAAATATCGGCAAAATACTTTTCATCTCGTCTGCCATGTTGTCTTCTATTTCTATTTTATTTTCTCTATTTAATAGTCTGCCTTCTTGTTATACTTGAGATTCTTTTGTCTCAAGCCACGTGTTTAACTCCTTTTAATCTTTGAATATCTTATTAATCACTTATTCAAATTTAATAACTAATACTTTTCCTTTAATATTTTTCTTTCCTTAATTCATTTATCACTATATTTTCTTGAACACTTTATACGTTTTCTGCATGCCCTCGCGAGGACACGCAGAGAAACTGAAAAATCGACCGACTTACTAACCAACCAATTAAATAAATAACTAACTGACGAACCACGCTCTGCTACCATGATAAGTAAAAAAGGATTAAATAAATGCGTGGATAAGTGATAATTACTTTTCTTTTATATTTTCTTTTAACCTTAAAAGATAATATACATGTGCATATCGCACTCTGCTTGAGACGCTCTTTACTCTACATGAGCCTTTGGGCAACTAACTATGCTTTCATGAGAGTTGTTGTTAGCTATCTACTCAATACTCATCGATACACACTCACATACTCATACCAGTTGCGCATGCTCATTTTACGTACATCCTCTGTAGACTAAGTATTCTATGTTTAAGATTTACCTATTCTCAACAAAAACGTTAAATGACGTATAATACATTGGTGTAACGTAGTGTATATAACTTATGCACCGTTTTATATTTTTGTTTACCGTGATGTCATGCAGTTACATATATTATTTTTATTAAAGTAAATCGAACCCTTATTGAGTTATTTTGCTAAAGATACAAAAAGTTTCTTTTTTACAGAAAATCAATTTACAAAGCATATGTGCTATAATTGTCATAAATAGGGCATTATCAAAGAATGTTATCAAGATCTTGAACTTTGAAATTGCAATCACAAGTGATGTCTTGGCATAGTTTAATTTTGTAGAGAGATGCTTTTGAATTGTAGTGGTTGACTCTGCAACGATTAACTGTGGTGATTACTTTACGCGGAAGTTTAAGCTTCGAGAACCATGGTTTAGTATGATCGTTGTGAAAGTAACTGAAATAGTACATACCTTTAAATATACCTTCCTCGCAGATAATATCTATAGTGATGGCAATCTAATTTCTCTTAAGATATAAATAAGATATGAAAAGCTTACTTATTATAGTTTTTTACGAATTACAATATTCAGTCAAAATTAATGAAGACATGAATGCCATTACAATTAAATTCAAATAATTTATCGATATCTACATGCATTACATAGTCTAACAAGTAAGACTATGTAATTTATTCAGAGTAATCGTGCAATTTATTAAGAGTTAAACAAACCTTCAATCTTCTATACACTTGCTTATTAATAATTGATTTCACAAGTTACTAATTTATTTGCAAATTCACAGCCTTTTTGCTGATTTTTACTTTTCTTAAAAGGTGTGTCTGGGGTGAGGAAGAAATAGCAAGATTTTATTCAAATACTGTAATGATTTCTTACTGCAAGAAAGCAAACATTTCATTTTGAATGTTGCTTCTTACACTCTAATTACCTTTGCGGGCAAGGAGAATAGTTGGGTCTAATTTAGACTTAGAAGTTTTGTAACGTGTTCGATTGGATGGTTTACTAGTGACACTGCTCTCTTGGAGCGTTTTTAAACTAAAACGTACGATTTCCATGCCCTTAATAAATTTTCTATACCATGCCCTTAATAAATTTTCTATAACTTCCATTGGCTTCACAAACCGTATTATTGTATAGTTCTACATCTTTGTATATGCCTCTTCCAATATGCATCTGAAGAAATAAAACGTACCAAGTTCATCCGTTAACATAATGCCCTAATAAATTTCAAAGTAATACATTAACTCAAGGTGGATTTCTGCATAAAAAATACCTAAAAAATCAATTTTTAGGTTACTGCAGAAAGATAATATATAGACCTCCAAATTAAGAAGCAAATCTCTATATGACAAAAATTTTATTCCTTTTTAAAATTGATATGTTTAATAAACCTTTATAAATAATTTGATAAAACACTCGTATGTCTTTTGAATTTTTCCGATTTTTAATATTTCAGAGACTGAAAGTGTATTTGCAATTTCTCTATTGAATACTACATGCTACAATCGTACATACTCATTTCTCTGGTCGGACGCGAATTCCCGCTTCATATCAAAATATTTGTCATAAGACAGAATAATTTTAATAAATTAGTATTTTTAACTTAAAATTTTTTTTTTTAAACTGATTGTTTATGTGAATTTAACATAAGCATTGAGTCAAGAATAAATTTCTTTTGATTACCGAGTCTGTTTGTTAATTTCATTTGCAGAACCGAAAACAAGCGGTGAAGGTGCGGCTTTGAAATTAAAAGACTAAAAATAAACTTTCCAAAAAGTGTTTCACTGATATATGGTAGTACTGATCTTAACGAACAAAATGAGCTTTAAATTTAGAATCATGTGTAGACAACGACTATAAAAACTCCTAATTTTTATTAATTAATCCCGAATGGTCCCCTTAATAAAAAATTGGTGCAAAAATCATTTTGAACTCGTATTAAAAAATTATGGAAAAATAGCTAAATATTCTGAAATCATGAATGTTACATCCGCGCTCTCACCTCGTCAGAACGATTGCCCGCGAGAGGCAGCACCTGCTGGACATGAGTTGAGGGCGCGTATTGCGCGGGAAGAGAGATAGATGTAGAGAACAAAGTCTACGATAGCTGCTCGTGGAGTACGGACGTAGCCCTTACAGAGCGCGATTATTCCTAGCATTTAAAAAGGAGAGTACCGCTAGGTGTGTGTAAGGATATCGGCTGAGAGGAGGGCATCCCAAGAGATCGTGCGCAAACAATTCGTCGAACGCTCAACTCCATACAGGCAACTTCTCCAGCGAGAGTATATATATACAGTACAAAATATAAACGTCTGAGCTTACTGACGATACGGTTATTGAAATTATAGGTGAAAATACCAATAAATCTATTAAAATTTCTCAAATATTTCATTTTTTATTGTAGATCACAAATTCATGTTACTGTATACAATCAAACTCAACAATATTAATGTTCAGTTGTTTGCCAGGTTCTTCATTTTGATTGTGTGTGGGCTATGTTGCCTAACTATATGTACTCGTATAGGCATTTATTAGACGTACAACAAATGTGGAGCACGTGGACCATTCCAGGGATGTCTTATTATTTGTCTCCTGAAGAATACAGAGACATAAAAGAAAGAATGCAGCATATACGACTTACATAAGAAATAAATCGGCGAATCAGGTCAATGAAAAAATCCTTGAAATTTCAAACCACTAACTGGAAAATTTGGTTTTTATTTCTTAGCACACCATGTTTATATGGCATTTAAACCAAGAATTCTTTGAGTCTTACTTGTTACAACCAAAAACTATTTATACTTTTTAAACTTATTGCATCCCTATGGATAAAATTGACCAGTACCATTACAATTTAATTTAGTCTGTTGGAGAAATCGAAATCAATTATACGAAAGCTGCTGCAACTTTCAACGTGCATTGTTTATCGCATATAGCAGATTCGATAAACAAAAATCGACCACTGTGGGCTTACTCAGCGTTTCTATTTGAAAATGGTATATATCAATTCAAAAGAGAAGTTAATGCTCCTAAAGGCACAATAAAATAAATAGCAAGAAAATGGCTGGAGAAATATAGTTTTAAATCCGACCTAAATAATGCTCCAAATTCAGAAGTGTGCAAACAATTTTGTAACAAAGTATTGGATTCGAAAAATCAATTAAAACGGTGTACCATTAATAACGATGTTGTATTGCTCGGCACTGGTTAATTTAACCAATCGGTACTAACTGGAGTACGTAATTATTTGGAAGATAATATAGTTTATGTAAGGGTATATGACAGACGTTTATATAAGAAAATATCAAAATATAGTACAAAATATACATGGCCAAGCTTATTGACGATACAGTTATTAAAACTATAGACGGAAATATCTTTCAAATAGAGAACTTTATACTAGTTCATCAAACATACTATTTAGGTAAATACCAGTGGCATTCTACTCCCAATAAATTCCATACCACAATGCAGTCAGTAGATTATATTGAAGAAATATCCAAAGAAAGTAATGACTATGCGATCCTTTCCATAATTGACACTTCCTCTAAATTGCTAGTAATAGATATCGAATGCAAAAAATTTGTTTCTACCCTTCCAAATAACGTCGAAATCCAATAAAAATAAATTTATTTTAATAAGTTTATTTTTTATGCTACAAATATAACGTGACATATAAATTTCATTATGAGACTAAATAAATTTTTGTTTCATTTAACGCATTGACGTCGGTATAGCAAGCGTATGTGTCCTATTTTTCTTCCATTTTTTTATTTTAATTTTATAAAAACTTAAATATTGATTATAACAAATATTTAAAAAATTGGTATTTTAAAGTTAACATTCAAAAAATGCTTTTTTTCTGAGCTTTTTTTTCTACGCTGAACATTCCTGAAACAGTAAATGAAATTTCAAGGGTAAATTTTGTAATAATGAAAAGAAGGGAAATAGTAAGAGATGGAAATTCACTTCAGGCTCGTTTCTCTCGTAGTCAAATTATTATAAGTTAAAACGAATAGCTCATAGCAAGTCACGTTACAATACAGTCCAAGAAATTTCAAGGAGGTTTCACTATACAAAAACATACACTTTCGGCTTCAAAATTACGCTAATCAGAGATAACTAGATTTTGGATAGTATCTACTATTATTAATTTATAATGAATTTGTTATAACTTTTTCAGTTACCGGCACAAAATACTAAAAATATAATTGTAATAATTACTGAAAATAATTAGTCTTTTACTTTTTATTTGTGCAATAAATAAATATATTAAAATTATTTGAATCATATTAGAATAATCTCAGATAACTATTTTAGGATAAAATGGGCAAGAAACAGATTGAATATGAACGGAATGAACATGTTGTAAGTATATATTAAAATTATAATGATGCACTTAGTTTGTTTTTGTTAGGAAGATTAAAATTTCTAACTTCAATATCTGTTTAGTATACTCTTTGAATAATTAATTTTTAGTTAATTGAAATAATAAAAAATCTGCATCTTAAAATCTTGATCCATTCATAAATTTGGCTTTACGAAGCTTATAATTCAATATTACCAATGAATGAAATGTAAATAAATTTCTATTTAATGCATCTAATTGTATGTTGAATTATAAGTTTCAAATGCTACTTTCTTAGATATTCTACTTTCTTGTAAGATTGCATAAAATATTAATAATATAAAGAAGCTTGTTAAGTGACTTGTTCCTACTATAAAAGAATTACATATATAACTTTGTAAAAATTAAAATCTCTCTTCACCCAAACAATTTAAGTACATTGAATTATTTTTTCATTAAGAGTATATTATTGCTATTTAGCCTTAAGAAGAAAGGCCAAAAAGTAATACTGGCAACAGTAGTGCAACAAAAAACAAAAGTTCCATAATATTGTATATGTTTGCCACACATTTTTCATGTAGAATATGATGGTATCGTTGATTTTATGACTTTTAATTGAATTACTGTAGAAACGTCTTAAACAAAGTTTCTGCCTATTTTCTTTTAAAAATTAAGTGTATCAGCCACAGTTAATAACGGAAAATTTAAAGTGTTCTTTATTGGTATCTAAAATCAGTTCTTATGTAGATTGAAATTTTTCTTACTTAGAACTATTCGGTGTTTTTTACTTTGTCACACACGTTCCAAAAAATCCCGTACCTAAACCTCACAAAGGCACGATGCTTATAACATTATATTTATTTTAAAAGTAGCTTTGCTACGCGCTTTTCTGGACTTTAGAATTAAAGAAAATCATTTTGGAAGAGCTCTTTTTTCTTTTTTACTAGTACTTCCATTCAAACGGAACATATTTTCAAAAAACTCTTCTTTATTATTATTATTTTTTATTTTTTTAAATTAGTTAAAAAGAACACCGAAAAAGTAGTTCTTGCAAAATGTTATAATTTTCAATGTAATTTTTCGTCTTCTTAAAAGTCATATCATTAAAAAAATTTTTCATCAACGACTGCAATTGATGATACTACGAAGTCTACTGTTGTTAGGTTGAAGGGTAATTTTTATACCCTTCTCAGCTAATGTGTTTTGAAGAAAGTCCTGAATCTCCTCAATTTGATAACTTCCTCTAGGTAAAATAAATTCCTCGTCACCAGCGTAAAATTTATTGTTAGGTGATTCGATATTTGGTATAGAGTTGAATCCTAAGATGTATAGCAAAATGAATAATCGTTTTACTATTTTAATAATTGATTTGTATGTTATAAGTGATATCAATTGGACGTCAACTAACTAACTAACTAATAACAACTGATTAATAATTTTTTTGTTGCTATGCCAACAACACGTTTTTGTTTTAAATTCTATTTTCGAATCTGTCGCTACATTACCCCCCTTGGCGGAGAATTTGGCTAAAAATTCAAAATTTGTCTGAATCTGACTTTTCTGCCGGATCGCATGATATGTGTAGGAACTGTTGTAGATTCTGTAGACATAGTATCAGAAGTAGGAACAGGAACAGATGTAGAATCAAAAAGTTCATCTTGTAATACAAATTCAGGTTTCCCTTAGTCTATCGAAACTATTGTTGGTTTATTGTAAATTTTAAGTATAATTTTCTTGTCGTCTCGATCGATGATTTCATATGGACCGTTGTATGGTGGTTGAAGTGCTTTAAGAATGGGTCCTACTTTCAAAAATGCATGACTGCATTTCGACAGTTCCTTAAAAATAAATACACCAGGTTGACAATGTCTTGAAGCTGTCACAGGTCGTAAGAATGACATGAATTCTCGTAAGGTTGATAAAAAAATACTTGAGTCTTCGAGATTCTTATTTTTAAGGTTCGAAGAGATTAGTTCATAAGGTAAACGTAGAATTTTATTATAAACCATCTCAGCAGATGTAGCCTTGATATCTTCTTCGAAAACAGATCGAATGCCGAGAAGTACTAAAGATAAAGCACTAACCCAATTAATGTCGGAATGGGCCATTATTGCAACTTTTAAATGATGATGAAAACGTTCAATTAAACCATTTGCAGCAGGATGCTAACTCGAAGTAAAATTATGACAAATACCAAATTGTTTTATAAAATTTTTTAAAAGATGAGAAGTAAACTGAGCTGTACGATCTGAAGTCAAAGTTTCAGGAACACCAAAACGAGAAATCCAACAATCTAAAAGTGCATAAGTCACAGTGTCTGCAGTTATATCCTGTAAAGGATATACCTTGGGCCATCGAGTAAAACGATCGATGACAGTCAAACAATATCGAAAAGAACGTGTAAATGGAAGTGGACCAATCAGATCGATATGAATATGATAAAATCTCTACATAGGAGTTTCAAAATTTCCAAGTGGAGCATGAACATGGCGAGAAATTTTCGATCGTTGACATTTATTGTAAGCTCGAGCCCAATTTCAGCAATCTTTTTTAATAGAAGGCCACACAAAACGGCTGATGATCATAATAGGCATTAGCACCGGGATGACTTAAATTGTGTAAGTGATTGAAAATATTACGACGAAATGCTTGTGTAATGAAGGGCCAAGATTTTCCTGTGGGTATATCACAAAACACAGTAAGTGATGATCCAGGAATTGGCACACGTTCAATGTGTAGAGAATAATTATCTTGAATGATCTTCTTGAGTTCTTCGTCGTTTTCTTGAGATTCTATCAGTAACGTATAATCAAGTGGTGCAGAAACAGTTTCGATTCGAGAAAAAGTATCAGCGACGATATTATCGACACCTTTAATGTGTTAAATATCTGTTGAAAATTCAGTAATGAATGAGAGCTGCCTGAGTTGAATTGGTGGAAGTTTTTCACGCTTTTGTTGAAAAGTGTAAACTAAAGGTTTGTGATCAGTGTATACGAGGTGTGTTCAAAAAGTACCTGGAATTATCGTTTTTCTAAAAAAATATTTATTTATTTGTTTACATCACAATGTGGTCCCCTTCAAAGTAATCCCCCCCCCCCCCAGATATAATACACTTATGCCAGCGTTTTTTCCAATCTTCGAAGCACTCTTGATATTCACTTTTTGGTATGTCCTTGAGCACTCTCAGCGATTCGGCCTTTATTTCTTCAATCGAGGAAAAACGCCGTCCTTTCATGGGTCTATTCAACTTTGGGAACAGGAAAAAGTCACACGGAGCCATATCTGGTGAATATGGAGGTTGGGGCATGACTACGGTATTGTTTTTGGCCAAAAAATTACGAACAAGCAACGACGAGTGAGCAGGTGCGTTATCGTGATGCAAAAGCCATGAATTGTTTTTCCATAAATCGGGGCGTTTTTTTCGGATTGCTTCACGCAAACGGCGCATAACTTCAAGGTTTAACCGTACGACCTTGTGATAAGAACTCATGATGCACCACGCCCCTGCAGTCAAAGAAAACTGTAAGCAAAACCTTCACATTTGATCGAACTTGACGTGCTTTTTTCGCTCTTGGTGACGTTGAATGCCTCCAGGTGGACGATTGTGCTTTGGTTTCGACATCATAACCGTATATCCATGTTTCATCACCAGTTATGACCCTTTCAAGCAAACTTGGATCGTCGTTGACGTCGTTTAACAGCTCCTGAGCGATGTTCATGCGATTGTTTTTTTGGTCAAAGTTCAGCAGTTTTGGAATGAATTTAGCTGCCATCCGTTTCATGCCCAAAACATTTGAAAAAATGTTATGACATGAGCCAATTGATATGCCAACTTCATCAGCAACTTCTCTAATTGTGATTCGGCAATCATTTAGAACCGTTTTTTCCACTTTTTTCACATTTTCATCGATTGTTGACGTGTTGGGTCGACCGGAGCGTTCGTCATCTTCAACGTCTTTGCGACCATCTTGAAAACGCTTTAACCACTCGTAAACACTTGTTTTTTTCATAGCAGACTCACCATAGGCTTTTTGTAACATTTCACACACTTTGTTACACTTTATTTCATTTTTTACGCAAAATTTAATACAAATTCTTTGATCCATTTCTTTTAAAAAATGAAAATCGCCGAGCTCATAAAAACACGTCAAACCTTAGCGACAACCGCAGACAAAGTAAACAGTGAATATAGCTGAAAATTTGATCATACTTCAGGGGTATGTATACCAATTCAGTAAAAAAAAATTTTGACAATCGGACTCTCCAGACTCGCAAAATTTAAAAATTCCGGGTATTTTTTTGAACACACCTCGTACATTGAAAGTTGATGTGCTCGGTGAAACTTCGATGATTTTATCAGCAAGCTACGCAAGATTGTCTAGTAGCAATTTAGATTGAGTTGCAAGAATAGTACGGATATTAGACGAAAGTCATTGTAGCCAAAATTGACGTAACAAATTATCTTGCACTACGGTCGTACCAGTGAAAGAACGTAGGTGACGGAGAAACTGCGATGGTTTGCGATCACTGAGCTCTTCCTCACTAATAAGTTAACGGACATGTTGTTCTTCAGATGCAGACAAACGAGCTAATAATTTTGTACGTAAAAATGAATATGGATTCAACGTAGAAGGATTTGTTATAACATCCTCAACTTCTAATGCGATTCGTGCATCAATTTGAGAAACAACATAGTGGAACTCTGTTACCTCATTAGTAATGTCGGACAACGTAAACTGCGAATCGGCTTGTGCAAACCACAAACTTGGTTTATCTGACCAAAATGGCGGCAATTTTACAGCGACATGGAGAACTGCAGGGCGATGATTTACAGTATTAGTGGCAGAACCCTGAGTCTGCTGCTATTTTTATTGTTGTGGTTGCAGCGGAGACTGTTGCTCTTGGTTCTCCAATTGATGATTATGTTCGCTGTGCTTGCTGACGAAGCTCCTCAATTTGTCGTTGAAGCTCCTCGTTTTCTCCGCGAAGAGCAACAAGCTGATCCTCATTCCGAAGCATCGTGAGAAATGAAAGGAAGGGAAAAGAAAATCCACCAATGAAATATCACAACTATCGCCAAAGCTCGAATTGTAAAATAGAATTTTGTTGTCGGGGTCACCAATATAGCAAAATAAATAATCGTTTTACTATTTTAATAATTTATTTGTATGTTATAAGTAATATCGATTGGAAGTCAACTAATTTGTGACGAGGGCAAGCAGTACGCTTGCTCTTCGTCTGCCCTTCTTCTCTCTCTCCCTCTTATCGCTCGGCATGGCGACGTGGTCAGCGTTCGGCGCATATATTTATTGCGCCTAACCACTGGCCTTTATGTTTTTCCAGCCGCCGAAGATTGCCGAGCAAGATTGAGAGCGCCCGAAGAAACAAGAGCGCAGCGACTATGAGGTAAAGAGAGACAGAGAGAGAGAGAGAGAGACAGAGAGAGAGAGAGAGTGAGAAAGAGAGAGAGAGAGAAAGAGAGTATTAGGCCTATGCAGGGATTGGCAGGCGCGCAACGCGTGACCGATAAGCGACGCGTCGCGTGCCGCCTAACTAATAGGTCAAGGTAGGGAGAGGAGCGAGCGCCGCTGAGCGACTGCAAGATGCGCGCAAGAATTAGTGCGTGAGAGAGTCGCAGCCGAGCCTTACTAGAGTGAGGTAGTTCTCGAAAGAAAGTTGAGGAGAGAAGTTGGAAGTAGTAGCGCAATGAGAGAAGAAGTACACGAGCAGCAGTGACCAGACCAGGGCGAGCCGAGGCAACGTGTGGAGGCAACACCTGCAGCAGGGCATTCAGTGTCGCCCTCGCCGCCATGCACGGCATGACTTCCAGGGGATTCACCACGGGCTATGCCGAGGAAGACATCCAGCCAGCGGCCAGGTCAACTCCCCGTTGCCGGCTCATCGCCAAGGACAAAGGTCAGGTTATCTCTCTCCCCCGGTGTTTCTCTCTCTCATGGTGATGCGCGGCCGCGTAGGAACGATAGGTAGCCAGGCGATCACTTGCCGGCTACGCTCATCGTAATGCGGTAGAGAGGTTTCAACGTATTCTTTCCTTTGTAAGGAGGTAAATGGCCAAGGCGATTTAGTCGCCGGGCCATTCATCCTCCCGCGTTAGTTTAAGTTGTTCTGTATATGTGCGCGTGATGTAAACGTTATTGTAACTGATTTTGTATTTGTTTGTCTGAATAGATTTAAGTTGTACGTTCCAAGCAAAGAAAATGATTTATTCGTTCGACCTATCCTCTCGTTCCCCGATTGTTAAAGAGCGAAAGTGCCTCTCTTACTCTCCCCTTAATTAATTAGTGACGTCAGTGCCGAATAAGGCGCTGCCCCCGTTACAAATTAACTAACTAATAACAACTGATTAATAATTTTTTTGTTGCTATAGCAACAACACATTTTTGTTTTAAATTCTATTTTCGAATCTGTCGCTACAGATGTATTGCTTGTTCGGTTATAACTCTATTGGAGGAAAGTAATAGGCCTCGAGTATCGATAATGTACCTGAAAGACTCAATGTCAGTGTGTTCTCCATAACAGTTCTCGACTGAATGCCTCGCTATTGACATATGCAGCTCCTTATATAGTTCTCCGTTTGCTAAATTTATTTGACAAAAACTGTAAATAAAGATGACCACAGTTATAAGTATTATATCTTGATATCTCTCATGATTTTATTTGACTTTATCAACAGCTGGTGTGAACGTTGGTTCACACTTTTCCGTTTTGAGGGTGGCATAGCGTAATCAAACATTACCACCCCTCTGTCTGGGCGCCAATAGGTTGGCATAGCCCATTGTATTTCACTCCTTCGCTTTCAAACACTTTGGAGATCCGGAAGTCAAGTTTGCTAAGACATCCCTGATGTACACAGCGAGTCGGAGCCTTTTTGATCTAAGGCGGCGACTTGCGCGAAAGGAGTACCGATCTTTTCACGGTTCGACGCTCAAGGAGAGCGGAACTAAAGGCTTGACCCTTGGTTTGGGCGCGACGGGACTCTAGTTGCTCCAACGTCTACCGCGTCGGAAGCATGCGGTATACAAATCTTACGAGATTTGCTTGACCTGGTACCACTACCCCGCAGAGGCCAACCCAAATTAGGATGTCAGAAGAGAGACTCAGCTAGGACAGCCAGAGGAAATTTTTAAGAAATTTTTCAGCTAAGCCTCCCCTCCTGGGCTCTCGTTCAAAACATCCCACCCTGCGTACCTGTCTTAAGGGATTGCTCCCACGACTCACAGGTCCATCGTTTCGACGTGCCATGGCGCGTCTCCCCATTGCGTTTCGGTCATCCCCGCTCACGCTGGTGGGTATCCGTTATTCGAAAGGAAAGTTGTATCCTGATTTTTGCCTAAGTCTTGGATTTCGCTTTTTATGGAAGGCTTTTATGACTCACTGATATTGATCTTTGCTCTTTCGATTAATATTTTCTGACTTGGGTCAGAGGCGGGGTCTCGCCTAGCCGACAAGGCGACTCCCCAGGCAGTTTTCAATATTCGTGCCAGTCATGCCACTCATTCGAATTAATTTCCGACATTAGGCTAAATCGGGTATTCTAATTCGCGTTCAAAACATCGAACTTCGGAGTTTAATTCCGAAGTTCGATGCTCAAATAGGGATAAGCGTTGTGTGTTTTGCCTACTGTTTCTTTACAGAGACAGCGTTTTCAGCCCTACCACGTGAAGGTACACACATCCGCACTTGTGATTGCAAGTCTTTGTACAAATACACATTGCATTCACTTCGGGTCGACTAGCATTAGTTGCTTGTCGAGGGCAATCGATGACGCATTTTGTACTTCAGCATTTGCATTTGCATATGCCCGTACAGGAAAGAGAAGTTTACGATGTCCTCTCCTAAAACAACGAATTGTTTGTTTGAGAAGTCTCCGTTCTCTGTTGAGGAAGACAATTACTGTCCGCCGCCTTGACAAAAGATTTTTGCACAAAGTGACCTGGCCAGCCTCGCGGCTGGCCATATGGTGAACTATGTGCATCATCTATGTTTTTGCTAAGCGGACCATAATCGAGCTTCCTGAGAGCGTCGTGATTGCAACCGCCTGACTTTATCAACATTCAGATAAAGCAATAAAGTCAATGGAGGTTGTAGATCACCAAAACTGTCAAAGTAGACAACGTTCTTGCCCATCTTCCAGGTCCACTTCTATCATCTAAATTAATGATTGCTGATTTCCTATAGTGAGAACCTCCGACAGGTAGATCATGTTTTATAAATACTCAACGAAGATTTGGAATCTTCATTAGTTTCACATATTTTATTAGATCGTAGTCACTTAGTGCTCGACTACGTAATCTTATTTCCTCGAAATTTTTTTTTAAATCTCTTCCCTACCATGGTTTCAGATACACACCAAACCCCCTTTTATAGGGTTTCAAGTATAAACTTTTACCTATAGCAATAGCTTCCATTGTCTAATTGTGTCTTTGAGATTCCTCTAGATGTTTTCGAGCTACCTTTGCATAATTGACAGCCTTACTATACCAGCAGCATAAGCCTGAATTCAAGGATTCTTTTTCGGGAAAGTACTTGCAACTACTAATTACCGATAAAAGAAAAAAATTTTCTGGATAGATCATATGGAATGCGTAAATACGGAGAAAATTATGTAATTGATAACACAGTCCTACAAAAATACCTTAATTTTTTGCACAAGCAAACCATATATGTTTTTCGAAAGAATTTTTGGCGCTGAAACCAAATCCGGCCTCAGAATTGCTCCAGCACGTCAGGATTTTGAGATATCTTAATCTAAAAGTGTGAAAATAGCGATTTTTACCTATATTTGAGGTTATGTAGCACCACGACATTATCTACACGTAAAAAACTACAAACGACATATTAAAGAAGCAGTCTAGTCCTTTTAAATGCCGTTGAGTTTGCTCAGTTTGCTTATTTTTTCTTTGAGATATTAAATTTCAAAGTTTTTCATTTCATGAATATTGTACCTTTCAGAACATATAGCTTTGAACGTTTCAACGTCGAATTTTGTGTCAAGCGTCTTCAATCAATTACTGTTCTACAACAAAATTAAGATATATACTATGGACAAGCTAACCCAACTCAACCTAAATTATGTCATCCCCACGAACCCTTACAGCCCTTATAAACTATCCCTACCTGAAGAGGGGTATATCAGAGACAATGTCAATGAGATATTCATTTTTTTACAGAAAAGCAGTTGATTATACTCGCTCTACCAAGGGTTAGGTGGGTTAGTTTGCTTGGGGGTTGGTAGAGGGGGTTTCTGAGGGTTGTAGGGTTTTCTGAGGATAGAGTACATCAAGGAGACAACAGGTAAGCCTATCTGGTTGAGATTTTACGTTCCTCATAGAAAAGCAATTGATTAAACTCGTTCTACCCAGCGTTAGGTAGGTTAGCCTGCTTGGAGGTTGGTAGGGCGGTTTATGAGGGTTGTAAGGGTATCTGGAGATAGAGTACGTCAAGGAGAAAACAGATGAGCCTATCTGTGGTTGAGATTTTAGGTTCCTCATAGAAAAGCAGTCGATTAAACTCGCTCTACCCAGATTTATCGTAGGTAGGTTAGCCTCTTTGAGGGTTGGCAGGGGTGGTTTTTAAGGGTTGTAAGAATTTATGGGAATGATATAATTTAGGTTAAAGGTAGGTTAGCCTGTCTATGGTATATATCTTAATTTTCTTGCAGAACAGTAGTTGATTGAAGTCGTTTGACATAAAATTCGACGTCGAAACTTTCAAAGCTGTATGTTCTGAGAGGTACAATATATATGAAATCGAAAAACTTTAAAATACAATATCTCAAAGAAAAAATAAGCTATTTGAGCAAACTCAACGGCATTTGAAAGGGCTAGGCTGCTACTTTAAGATGTCGTTTATAGTTTTTTGCATATAGAGAATGTCGTAGTGCTACATAACCTCAAATATAGGCAAAAATCGCTATTTTCGCACTTTTAGGTTAGGATATCTTAAAATCCTAATATGTTGGAGAAATTCTGAGGCCGGATTCGGTTTCAGCGCCAAAAATTCTTCGAGGAATCATATATGGTTTCCTTGTGCAAAAATCTTGTCGGACTGTGTAATTCACCAATCCCTTTCGAACAAGACAACATCAAAGTCAATGGAAAGAGATACCCCAAGTCAGTTTGTCTAATGGAACTTGTAGTATCGAAAGAGCTTACGACTTTTTTAATTGACAATAAAGACAATAAAACTTATTCAAAACTGACGACAAGGTTCGCGTGAGCAAGTCAAAACATGTATTTGAAAAAGGCTACAGACCTAATTGGTGTACGGAGATCTTTACTATCGATCAAGTCATCGAAACGAAGCCGGCAACTTATCATCTGCGAGATTATCAAGATATACCCATTGCTGGTGGGTTTTACGAACAGGAATTCTAAAAAGCTAGATATCTAGATGTGTACTAGTAGAAAAGTTCTCAAGAGGCGTGGAAATAATGTCTATGTTAAATGGCTTTGATTCGACAACTCATACAATAACTGAATCGCCAAACAATTGAATCGCTGGAAAAAAAATTTTTTTTTGGAGAAAGTTAAGTGAACCACTTCACTTTTTAAGACCTTTTTATATTAATAAGGACTTTGTCAGTGGCTCTTGCTAAACGACCTAGGTCTCCATAATATGCAAATGGCGATCATATGGTAAGTTTCGCGTATTACAATCAAGCCCATGGAATTTAACTATAAGCCATCAATTTTCACGCTTGGAAAGATGGAGAAGTTCTTCCCAATAACATGGTGGTTTGAAAATTCAATGCGTGAATTCAATGTTGTCATTTTTCATTGTAAGCTCTTTAAAAATTGGTTGATTCAAGCCTTCATCGTACTTGAAGGCTTGTATATCAACAATGATTTCCATGCCACATCTATTACGAAAAAAAGATTAGACAAGAATATAGTTTATATTAAATATTATCTCATTGATTGAAATATTTTGTATACCTTGGGAAAGGATTAGAACGTGCCATGATCGCTGTGCTCAACCAAATATGATGAAACATTGATTTTGATGTGCATTTTATAAATTACCCTCTTCCACTTTCGTATACATTCTTAAGATAGTAACTTGATAAAATGCATTTTTTGAATATATAAACATCGTCTACTATTTAATATTGAAGAAAATAATATGTATTATTATAATAATAGCAAAATTAACAAATCAGATGGATTGGTAATATGTATTAGTAATGACTTTAAAGTAAGCACAAAAACAGTACATACAAATAATTTAAATATACTACAAAGTAAAGTATATTTAGAAAATAAAAAGAAAATAGTATTGTCAGCAATTTACAGATCACATAACTTACAAAAATCAGATTTATTACAGTCTATTAAGAATTATTTAAAATAAAATAATAAAAATAAGAAACATTTAATTATAGGCGATTTTAACTGTGATATAACGAATCAGAAAATTTTGGATCAAGAATTTTTACAAATATTAATGGAAAATGGATTTCATTCAGAATTTAGCAACATAACACGACCATCACTTGATAACAGCAACAACGGTATATGCACATATAATTATAATATAAAACTAAAAAATAATAATTATAAAACCTTCCTTCTAAGCATACCATTCAATGATCATTATCCACTAATAATGACATTGAATAGAATTATCGAAACAAGAAACACATTTCACAAAAATAGAAAAATAAATAACCAAAAGCTTCAATACATTGTTCATACCAAAAATTGTTATGAAACTACTGTAACAAATTGCAAGAACCCAAATCAAGCAACAAATAATCTGATCACAAAAAACAAATATTATATTTATAAAGCATAGAACAATAAAAATATTAACAAAAACTGTAACAATATGATTCCACAAATAGAATGGTTTACCAAAGGTATAATAATTTCTTGTAAAACAAAAGAAAAATTGTATAAAAAATGGAAAAATCATTCATTAAATAACACAAAATAAATAATTATAAAACCTATACAAAAGCACTAGCTAAATTATAATATACTCTTTGAGGCTCACATATCAGATTATCAATATTGTGAACCAAGAACCAATCTATATAAGTGATTAGCTAGTGAAGACACTGACATTGATCCTGTGGATGCCACATTTAAAAATAACGACATTGCTAACTCTAAAAATAAGAATATTCAAGCATGAAACGTTGCAGACAAAGTATTAGTTCAAAAAGTTTAGTACTTGTCCTGACACTAACTTAACAGAAAAAGCTACAGCATATGCAGTTACAAACATCATGAAAGCAAAATCAATGTTTACAATGGAAGGTGGCAAGAAAAGTTCTAAAAAAAAGAAGACTTCATAAAGAAAAAAGTTCTAAAAAGAGAAAGTCTTTAACAATGAAAAATCTTTTCAATATGATAAAAAAATCTATAATTCCTAGTAATGATTCGAAAATTGTTATTAAAAGTGTATTAAACGCAGCACGAAGGAACATGATAAATGTTAGTGGAAAGAAAAATATCAATTTACCAAGAATACTTCCAATCCTCAAAGTTAGAGGTTTTGAGTTCCTTTTCCTGTTTTCCTGTTTTCGCGGGACTTAGCGCACTTGGATTGTTGATAGGTGGTGCAAGAGGGATAGCAGAGGCTGTAAAAGCGATAAAAACAATCAGAAGAACAGTCGACATACAATAAACTTGTTGAAGCTTTAACTCTTGGTAAAGGTTTATATTTGAGACCATTTTGAAAAGGTTTTGATTTAGCTTTGAATACAAATAATGAAGTCAAGAAGACTAAAAGAAAAGTTGTTAAGAAAAAAAAATTATAAAGAGACAAAAAAAACTTTGATATAAAAATACCACGGCGTCCTTTAACAGAATATGATATAAAGAAGTATGCTCATGAATTACGAATTCCAAACTTTCGTGGTATTTTATGAGAAACTTTTTACCCACACGACCACGCGTTAAAAAGTGTGCAGTTGTAAACTTTTACGATAGTTTTAGAACAAATACACATTGGAAGGCATACCGAAAAAAATTGTAAACATTTCTTCTACTTTGATAGTTTTGATGATTTTAGACCACTTCTAGACTTCATTCAATATTTCAAAATTGATCAAATCAAATACAATTATAAAAAATATCAAAATTATAATACTTGCACCTATGGTCATTTATGTTTAAAAATTTTATGTAATTTGTTAGATCACGACAATTCTTATTTGTACAAATAATATGAATAGCGAATAAAGAATTCAATTTTGTACAATCACTCAACATGGTTAAATTATTGGTTCTTACATTGTCTGGTACATTACCTGTACTATTTTCTATAACTATTTTCTAACATACTATTTTCTACCTATAGAACTGGATAAGGATAGTACTTATACTTTTCGTTTGGTAGAATTATTTACATTTAATTCGATACCAACTATTTATGTTGGATAAAATAAGTTCAAAGTTGATGACATTGAAATTAAACTATCTACAGGTAGTTATGAAATTGGGGACAAAAATAGATGTTTGAAACAACACTTAAAGTCAATAGATATAAAAATTGAAATAAAACCTAACAACGCAGTAAAATAATTTGCAATAAACTTGTCAACTTTTGATCAACTAACTCTATAGGACGTTTATTAGGTTTCACTAAACGGTTGTTGCCAGCCAATATAAATGTCTCCGACATGCCTGTAACCATTCTCAAAATAAACGTTCTACGCGTTGAATGTAACATAACATCTGGATCTTATATTAATCAAAATAAAGGTCATATTATTATTTTTAGCGTAGACGAAGTGAATGGTTGATGCCTTATGTAATTGTCAAATAAGTATAAAATACAGTTATTCAAAATTTCATTCAAAAAAATATACCTATTTCTACGAGTTTACGATTGTGGAAACTTTCGTGAGTATCCAGCATTACCATAAACATCAAAACATCTTTGGATATTAAAAACATGCAATCAATTAGGAAAACCAAGATATATTATATTAGTTTTTCAAACAAAACGCATATCTGATAAAACTAAAAATTCCAGCAGATTTGATCATTGCAATATAACCAATGTTAAACTTTTTCTCAATTTTTAGCAATCTCCGTAAGGAAATGAAAATATTTTTAGATTATAAGCCTATAAGAAATTTGCTATTTGTTTAAATCTCTTTATATATATTAGATTTTAACTTAAAAGGAATGAGAAAGGAGCATTACGATTCAAATGATAACTTGCGTGTAAAATAATTGTGGCTTTAATGAACAGAGATAATTTAATTACAAATAAGTAATATTTAGCCGGCATAAAAACCCCAGTCAAAAGTAGGGAAAAGCCCTTTAAGTACTACTTTAACAAAAGGTTGTAACGTGTACTTTTGAATCGAGCGCGCAAACGTGCGATCACGCTTGTAGCGCTCATAAACGGTCGTATTCAATCGAGCGCAATGCTCGAAAAGTCGTCGTCGTTGCTGCTGGATGCACGAATTCGCCGACGACTCAGTCACTTTCGATCGGCGCTCGTCGGAGACACACCATCTCCGCGCCCAGTACCCTCTCCGGCTCCTCCGGGATACGCTCTACGGCGCACGACGCACAGTGGGGATTGAAAACGGTCTTCACTAAATTCAACTTTCAAGGCGAACCATATGTGGAAATTCGATGAATTTTTTTTTAAATAACTATTGAATGATTCTGCAGAGATCTCTCGAACCCAAATCTAAAAACCCTAACGAATAATCCACAAACTTTGGGGTTAGTAGGTTTAACCCACAAATTGTAGGGCTTGCGGATTTGAGATTTGCGGATTTGAGGTTTATGGGTCAAAACTGCTATTGAAACATTGTATAAAAATGTGTATTTATATATTTTTGTATTAAACTTTGAATATTAGTAATGTGAATCCTTTCAAAATGGGGAGAAATGACATTCTTGTTTTTCACATTCATTATTATGCACATCGAACTTTGTATACGTGGAAATTGTAAATTTTAAATTCGTAAAACTAAATGTAATTGACATTTTTTCGTGATAATTCTCTTTTAGTAGAAAATAGCACTAATATCATCATAAGAGAACTTTTACGATTAAATATAAACAGTGATATCCTGTGATATAAGTATTTCAAATTCAAGTTCTTACTTTTTGTAAGATATAATCATGCGGTTGATAATAACGTATTAAATTAATTGACTCTCAAAAACATTAATACTTAGTAAGTATCTTAACAATTATCTTCCATATTAGATAATCATGGTTATGTAGTTTTTATTTATACGTTCATAAATTTATGTGAGTAAAGTACATAATTCAAATTTTTAATTTCAGGAAACGATCATCAGATTCTCAATTTTTGAAAATGGAAGATATTTTTATTCCCAACAAAGAATTATGTACTTCATTTTTGAATCTATCAAAGAATGATCGAACGACAGAAAATTTATTTGATATCATAAATAGAAAATATCACCTCACCGAAATCCAGAAGATCGTTACAAAGCAAAAATTGAATAAATACTTTCTACCAGTCTTTACTAGAAGACTTAAAACATCTTTTTATAATGATAAAACATTTTTCGAAACCAACGGTACGTGGTTGAAACAATCATTTATTGTCCCAGCAAAAAATGAAGTGAAAAAAAAAGAAAAGCTCCCGGTTATAGTTCATTCGATGCAGAAGAAGAGGTTTATTAGTGTAATCTTGAAGCTACTCAATCACAAAATTTAAAGAAAACGTATACAAATAACGAAGCACTTGCATTGCTTTTGGACACAAAAATGACTAAGGGACAATACGAAATTCTTATAAGTCAAGCTATTAAAAGAGAAATAAGTGCATATCCTCTATATAAAATGTTAACTGCTGCAAAGAAAGAATGTTATCCTCCCAAATCTTCAATAGAAATAACAGAGTCTTTTGCTAGAATTGAATTGCAAGGACTTTTAGATCACACAACTGAACGATTGTTGGAGCTATGCCATGAAAAATTGAAATCTCTTAGTAAGTCAGAAAAAAGAAATTTAAAGCTAACTTTAAAGTACGGTTTCGATGGTACTTCTGGATTGAACATGTATAAGCAGAAATTTGAAAATATCGAAAAATCTGATCAAAGTTTGTTTGTGATATGTGCAGTTCCTCTAAAGCTTGAAGCTTTTTCAAAAAGATGTTTGACAACAGAAGTCTGGCAGAATTGTAAAACTTCATCTGTTAGATATTGTAGACCAATAAAATTTGAGTACACAAAAGAAAGTAAGGAAAAAGTTATAGAAAATTTTGAAAAACTGAGATCGGAAATAAATAAGTTGCAGGCAACAGTAATTACACTAGATGATAATAAATATACAGTTCGATATAATATGTTGTGTACTATGATAGATGGAAAAATATGTCAAATGCTAACTGAGACTTCTGCTTGTAGTGTTTGTGTAGTTTGCAAAGCCAAGCCTTCAGAAATGAACGATTTGGAATTAATTAAGAAAAAAACAATAAACCAGGATACCTATCAGTATGGATTACAAACATTACACGCCTGGATTCGTTTTATGGAATGTTGTTTGAATATTGCGTATAGGTTACCTTTCAAAACATGGAATTGTAATAAAAGTAATAGAGAAATTCTTGAGACAACTAAAAAAAAATACATCAAAGTATAAGAAATGAAATTGGATTACTAGTAGATACAGTTAAACAAGGATCTGGTTCAACGAATGATGGTAATAGTGGAAGGAAATTTTTTGAAAACTATGAAAAAATATCTAAAATCACTGGACTAAATGAAGAATTACTTAAACGATTTTATGTTGTTCTCCAATTGCTTTCTTGCAGTAAAGCTGTTGACAAAAAGTTGTTTAGAAGTTACTGCTTAGATACTTTCAATCTCTACGTACAAGAATATAATTGGTATTACATGCCTGCCTCAATACATAAAATTTTGATCCACGGAGCAGATATAATGGAATATTTTTCAAGTCCCATAGGAAATTTATCAGAGGAACCGTTAGAAAGTAACAATAAGGAAATAAAATTATTTAAAGAAAAACATACTAGAAAAGTATCTAGATGTTTACAAAATGAAGATTTAATACACCACTTATTAATATTATCTGATCCAATTATATCTAACTTAAGAAAAAATATTAAAAAAAAAACAAAGCAACTCATAACAGAAGCTGAGTCACTGTTACAATAGTTTAACAATTACAACATTTATTATTTTAAATAATGTTTAATTGTAGTATTTTACTACTTGATAAGTTGATTTTTGTATCGTTTCATTTTCAAAGATTTGATTAAAAATACGAATCGATTATTGTATTTATAAGCTAGTTATTTCTCCTTAACATTCCATATTGATGTTCTATGATTTAAGAAATCAATAGCGATATTAATTACTTACACTTTTCGTAATAAGTTTATCAGTTTCAGTACCAATATTAAAAAATCTGTATATACTTTGTACCAAAATTGTAAGTGGAATATATTATGTAATTATATTATATTTATGTGAAGCGCTTATAAAAAATAAAAAGAATGTTTTTCGAAACACAGTTTATTTACTCATTAAAACCAACTCCCTGCAATATATATATATATATATATATATATATATATATTATAATATCAAAGAATTTGTCACATTAATGTGCTAAAAATGATGCAACAATGGGTTTGTGGGTTTGTTGCATTGAAGAAAATCATTTCCTGCACACCAAATTAGTCATGTCGTATATTTCCAATTCGAAGAATAGTCGTTTAATCGTAATAAATAGTATTGACCTTCAAATGATATTGAAAAAAGTACCTACCTTCCAGTTACTTTGAGAAAAGAATACATTATACTCTAAGTTAGTGATTTAGCATGTTTGAAATCCAATGAGCCGCAAATTTGACATAAAAAATAGTATTGACCTTCAAGTGACCTTTAAAAGAAATTCATGTTAGATTTTGGGTCAAAAAAATTTTCACGTATTCTATGAAGTTAGAAGATGGGATTTTAAGCCACATTTTGATCGATCACTATTAGTTTTAGCGTAAAAAAAAATTAATTATGCCACGAATTTCTGCTTTTATTTACTTTCATAGTCAGTTAGAGACGATAAAAAACAATATCTATATTTGGGTTCGAGAGATCTCTGCAGAATCATTCAATAGTTATTTAAAAAAAAATTCATCGAATTTCCACATATGGTTCGCCTTGAAAGTTGAATTTAGTGAAGACCGTTTTCAATCCCCACTGTGCGACGTCGGTGTCAACTGCAACACTGCTGCCAGGAAACTACTCCTTTAACAAAAAGGACCACGAATTCATCGCGGATGTTTTCCAGGATTCAACCGCCACGGACTGTCTTGGAGAATCCATCAAGCGGGCCCAATCGATCAGTATATCAGCAGTAGCATGTAAGAAACCACTCGCACAAATCGCGCCGGATCTCCCCTATCACGGCGATTAGATTATTTATATTTAACGTTAGTTGAGCGGACGAGTTTTTCCTATATTGATAAGGAGGTGATTTTTGGAGATATTACATCCCTTGCGTTTGTGAATAAAATGGCGGGGCGGGGAAAATTAGTGGTATAAGAAATAAAATTGTCTAATTTCTCGATTCACGTGATTGGAATTATCGAATATATGTTTGAAATCCGAGAGAAGACACGTATTCAAATTGAGGAAATAGAGATGGTCGGATCAGAGCGGCGATGCGAGTTAAAAAACTCCTGTTCAATAAATAATAATAATAATAATAATAATAATAATATGATAACAATGTAATAGTGATTGATTTTGTGATTTGTGTTGCCTGAGGTGTTGTATGTCCCGCCCCTTCTATCCACTCAGGCCGGACAATAGATTCATTTGTGAGTTTTCTCCATTGTCCGTACTTGGACTTAAGAAACTACAATTACAAGGTACAAACGGAAAGCAACAAAATAAGGCAGTTAAGTGACTAAATACAATACAAAACTTACTGAAGACGAATTTATAAGAGAGATACTAAGCGAAATCAAGCACACGAGAAATTATCGGAGGTTCTCTGAGCCTGTACAATATTTTTACGCGTCGAATGGCCACTCAAATGACGCTCGCTTACCCATTGGCTCCCTTCGGATCGGATGATGAGGAGAAAGATGCTGCCCACACACACACACACACGGACGCATAGCAGCCCCGACGTCTCGTGCACACGTGAACTATGTGAATGCCTAGGTTGCCGATTTGATGGGCAGGCAAGAATTTTGAGCAACACCTCGGAAGACTTGATCGTCTTCTGCTGACGCAGTCAGCTCTCGTCGCACAATGCCACCGGGCTCGCGTCGCTATCTTGGTCTCCTTTTCTAGCGGATAGTGATTCTCACTTGCACGTGAAACTGACTCGAACGCTCAAGGAGAGAACCACCATGCCTACACAGGATGAACAGCCTCAATATCCCGGAAGGAACTGAACTCGCAATCTTCGAATTTCATTTAAAAAGAGAAGCGCGAGACTTCTCTTTTTTTTTTATCCATCATCCAGGGCCAATCATACTTTGGCCATCGAGAGAGTGGTCAGATTAGGTCGGCTACCTCCCCAGGAGGTCAGCAGCGAATCCCTTTTTTTTATATGACCTATCCTTTTATTACTGCGCGTCGGTCCTACAGCAATTTGGGTTTACCCCAAACGTGCTGAGAACGGACATCTGTTTTTAACAACAAGGAAAAACAGATGTGCCACAGTAGGCATGCGTCAGCCGAGAAGTATTATAAATTATCGCGCGCTTAGTTCAATCGCTTTCGCTAAGGCTCTCGCAGTCATAAAACAGGTTGATAACGTGCCAGCGTACATCTTCGCTGCGTGTACACTTTCCGTTTTTTTTCTCTCCGTGCCGGAGCGAAAATAGCGCGAACACTATTAATTTGCTAACATATTATCAACTAAATACTCAGAATGACGGCATACTGACAGCACATGTGCTAGTGTGCAAAAAATTTATCGTTAATTTGCCAACATATTGTCAACAAAATGTTTGGCAATACGACGGCATAAAGACGGACGTAAGCTGTTGAATTTATGCTCGGTCACTTGCAGCATGTTGACGGCATATTGACCGCAAAAGCCAGGGCAACTCGACGTCGTGCGTGTGGCACGTATACCATCATATTGCTGGCATATTGCCGAGTCAATTTTGCGATAGCGATAGCATTGAGTCGACAATATTACGGCAATCTGACAGCGTATGCGCCGCACTATGAACCACTTTTTTTGAGTGTGAAAAAATCAAATATCTCGGCTCAGACAGAAGCCAGGAATATAAGCTGGGAGGCAACTGAAATCGAGACTAATGTACAATCCGAGAAAAATACTATAGAGACGATAGTTCTATTATATGAACTTCAAAACTTGATGCAACCAAATTTTTATGATTTTTTTCTACTTCTACCACTCTTAACCGTTTCAAAATTAATTTCAAAGCACCGTATTTTGTACAATTTGCTACTGCATATCCAAATCTGGCATCAAAAATTGTCTAACATTTTTCTAACGCTGAAAAAACGCCTACAAACCCTAGCTTCTACTTACGAGGGTGATCCGATAAGTACCTAGACTCACCGCCCGATGGCGCCATTCTCGCAAAAGAAATATTCTATCACGTAGTACAACCTTCTCGATGATTACTGTCAAGATTTCAGCCGGATCGGAGTTGTAGTTTATTTTTGAGAGCGTGTGAAAGCAAGTATGTCCGTTGATTTTTGAAAAATGGAAAAAGAGCAGTATCGGTCGGTGATTCGATTCTTGTTTTTGGAAGGGAAATCGTGCAGCGAAATCAAAAAGCGCTTGGATGCTGTGTACGGCGACTCTTCTCCTTCGATGGCGACCGTCAAAAAGTGGTTTAACGAGTTTCAACGTGGTCGCACTTCGATTTTTGAAGAGCCACATTCAGGTGCTCCGAAAACGGCTACCACGGAGGATAACGTGACAAAAATTCACGATCTCGTATTGGCAGATCGACGATTGAAGGTGCGCGAGATAGCTAAGATCGTAGGCATCTCAAAAGACCACGTGGGTCATGTCCTGCATGAAATTTTGGGTATGAGAAAGCTGTCGGCGCGATGGGTGCCGCGTTTGCTCACTCCGGACAACAAGCGCAACCGTGAGACAACTTCAGAGCAATGTCTGACGCTATTTAAGCGCAATCCGAAGGAGTTTCTGCATCGTTTCGTGACAGTCGACCAAACATGGATCCACTGGTATACACCAGAGACCAAGGAACAGTCGAAACAGTGGACTTTACCCGGCGAAAGTGCTCCGAAGAAGGCGAAGACTGCCCCATCGGCCGGAAAGGTCATGGCCACCGTTTTCTGGGATTCACAAGGTGTAATCTACATGGACTACCTGGAGAGGGGCAAAACGGTCACAGGGCCGAATTATTGGGCCGAGTCGACGTCGAATTGCAGAAAAAACGGCCCCATTTGGCGAAAAAAAAAGTGCTCTTTCACCATGACAACGCACCGGCTCACACCTCCGCCGTTGCCATGGCCAAATTGGTCAAATTAGGCTACGAACTGCTGCCCCATCCACCGTATTCTCCAGATTTTGCCCCGTGCGACTTCTTTTTGTTTCCAAACTTCAAAAAGTCACTCGCCGGGCAGAAATTTGAGTCGAATGAGGAGGTAATCGCTGCCACGGAAGACTACTTTTCAGACCTCGAGGAAACGTATTTTTCAGACGGGTTAAAGAAGTTGGAGCATCGCTGGGCCAAGTGTATCGAACTAAAAGAAGACTATATTGAAAAATAAAAGGCCACTTTTCCAAAATTTTTGTTTTTCTTTTGTAGGCTAAGTACTTATCGGACCACCCTCGTATGCTTATTTCGATATTGCTGACTACGGAAATTTTAGAAAAATAAGGAATCATTCATCGAAATGTAACTTTTAATACTCGTGACAATTCAATTTTGAAAAAACTCTGTACAAAGTGCAGTGAAATGCAAAAGAAATTATTTTCTTAAAAATAATAGTAGAAAAAATCATAAAAATTTGGTTGCATCAAGTTTCGAAGGTCATTTGAAAGTCATATAATAAAACTATCGTCTCTATAGTATTTTTCTTGGATTTTACATCAGTGTCGGTTTCATTTGCCTCTCAGCTTATATTTCTGGCTTCACTCTGAGCCGAGATATTTGATTTTTCGCCGAGATATTGCCGTCAATACTCGTATGTCAAGTAGGCCAAGCATGAAACTGAAGTATGCATGACGGCAATACTACGGCATATTGCCGGCGTACATTGTCGTGATGTTGTCGTCGTACTACCGGCAATATGCTGTCATAAATTCAAATTTAAAAACGTACATAAGCTAAAATTTTCAATTTTTGTATTTTATTATTTAAACTATTAATGTTGTGTATTTAGAAAAAAAAATTGAAATATATTAAATTATTCATTTCTAATGTTAAGTTACTTAGATCCTTATTTCAAGAGTATTCATCATTCAAGTTTGTAACATTGACTAAATGCTAAGAATCGTAAAAGAAATGATCATGTTAAATGTTTAGAAAGTACAGCTCGCGAGTTCGTTTATTTACAAATTTACAATAAAATCACAATCAAAATTCGAACGGATATATACTCTTCCGATAATGAGACGACGTGATATCTTACGAAATTGCCTACTTAGCTTATCGGAACAGTCTACAATTTCACGCGTGCACTCAGATGTTTAACTCGCAGAGGATCACTCGCAACCGTCTCGTCGCTCCAGGATTCGCCATTCTCGATCTCCCCTTAGAGTACTGCTCCGGTCGATTCTGCAGGAATGCTCCCAATACGTCTAACAGCCTCAATCAATTGTCGTACGGCGCAGTCCGAGATCCGGCAATAACTTCAGCAGCAAGTTGTCGTGATGACCAGCGACAGCGGCAGAAATCGAAGAGAAATTCGTCGGATCAGTTGTCCTCCGGTCAACGGTCGCCAGACGAGTGCCTCAGCAGCGAGCCGTCGCAATGATCCAGGCGCGAGGTGTTTACGATTCCGCGTAATATTTTGATCCGCGAGTCATTTGACTGTCAATAAAATACCAATAGTGGGGACGCAAACGGCTTAATTTATATTTGACCGTTACAAGTTTGTCATTCTAATTTCTTGTAAAAAAAATTTTTATGTCCTAGAGGGCTCTAATCCACGCTTTGGGCCCCTCCAAGCCCTTTTTATATTTCTTATTAATTAATATCTATGATTTAAAACGAATAAAAACGAAAATTAAATTATTAGAAATATAAGAGAGGGCTATAATGAAGAATACGAGGTGTATTCAAAAAGTAAGGTTACTTTGTATTTTTAAGAAAAAATATTTATTTATTTAACAATATTTATGTTGTCCCCTTCAAAGTAATCCCCCTCAGATACAATACACTTATGCCAACGGTTTTTCCAATCCTCAAAGCACTTCTCATAAGCACTTTTCGGTATAGCCTTGAGCTCTTCCAGCGATGCAGTCTTTATCTCTTCAATCGTTGCAAATCTCCGTCCTTTCATAGGTCTCTTTAGTTTTGGGAACAAGAAAAAGTCACATGGGGCCAAATCCGGTGAATATGGTGGCTGAGGCATGATTGTGGTGTTGTTTTTGGCCAAAAAATCTCTCACAAGCAAAGATGAGTGAGCAGGGGCATTATTGTGATGCAAAAGCCATGAATTGTTTTTCCACAATTCTGGGCGTTTTTTTCGTATTGCTTCTCGCAAACGGCGCATAACTTCAAGATAATACTATTTATTGACCGTACGTCCATATGGTAGGAACTCCTGATGCACCACGCCATGGTAATCGAAGAAAACAATGAGCAAAACTTTGACATTTGATCGAACTTGGCGTGCTTTTTCCGATCTTGGCTCATCTGGACTCTTCCATTGGGACGATTGGACTTTGGTTTCGATATCATAACCATGTACCCATGATTCGTCAACAGTTATGACTCTTTTGAGTAAATCTGGGTCGTCGTTGACGTCATTCAACAGTTCTTGAGCGATGCTCATGCGACGGTTCTTTTGGTCAAAATTTAGCAATTTCGGAACAAACTTCGCTAACACACGTCTCATGCCCAAAACGTTAGAAAAAATTTCATGGCACGAGCCAAGCGATATACCAACGTCCTCAGCAACTTCTCTGATAGTGATTCGACGATTTTCCAGAACAATTTTCTTCATTGCTTGAACGTTTTCATCAGTTGTTGACGTGCTTGGGCGTCCAGAGCGAGGCTCGTCATTGGCATCTTCCCGGCCATCTTGGAAGAGTTTGTACCACTTGTAAACATTTTTTTTACTCAGAACAGTTTCACCGTATGCCACCGTCAACATTTCAAGTGTTTCGGAGTACTTTATTTTATTTTTTACACAAAATTTGATGCAAATCCTTTGATCCATATTTTTCGATAGCAAGAAATCGCCAAGCACGCAAAACACTTATAACCTTTACGCCTCTCACAACCAAAGAAAAAATGCTATACACTTGAAACTTGGTACAGATGTTCGGGAAGAGTGTACCAATATAACAAAACAAAAAAATCGATAATTGAAAGTACGTTGCCCGTGAAATTTGAAAAGTCACCTTACTTTTTGAACACACCTCGTACATAACAATGAAAGAGAAAGTATGTAGATATAATGAAATATAGATTTGTATCTTTCATTAACCTGAAATACAAAATACATTATTAGTTATGAAAAATATGGAAAAGAAATTCTATAAAGAAATAAAACTAATTAAATTTAAGTTTGTGACGGAGAATCACGGATCGACCGTTGCTCTCCGCCGGGCTCTCACTAATCCCCCGTACGCCTTGCCGAGATAAGAGTGTGCGCTGGTTGAGCACACTCTAATCGCTCCGTCCTTTTTTTTGTTCTTTCTTTTGAGGTGCGACGGCGACGGCAGCGATCGGAGGGAGCCGACGTGGAGAGTATAGCGAGGGAAAGAGTGAGAGAGAGAGAGAGAGAGAGAGAGACAGAAGATAGGCGAAAGCCAGCGAGGCGTCGGCAGATCTGCGCGCGCATCTCGCTGGCGTGAAGAGGTGTAAGGCAGTATCGGTTGAGCAGCCGCACGGTCCGCCGCGCGCACACGGATTTTTCTTCTGGTTTTCCTGGCCTGGTTTGTGATTTGTGAGTCCCTGTGTGTTGTCTGTTTGAAGATCAGTCCGTGGAGGTAGCGGAGCCGGCACCGGTACACGTGGGTGAAAAAAAGCAAGTTTGAATGCGATTTTTTCAACAACGGCTACGTTACGTATTCTTCATTTTAGCCCTCTCTTATGTTTTTACGAGGGGAGGTCAATAAGTCTATACAAAAAGAAGGAAAAAAAAGTTTTGCGTATGTAATTTTTTTTTATTTTTCAATATAATCTCCTTGAAGGTCGATACATTTTATTAAACGGCCTTCCAGTTGTTTTAAGCTATCAGAAAAATATGATTTCTGAAAACCCTCAAAATAGGCATTTGTTTCGGCGATGACTTCTTCATTCGACGTGAGTCGTTGCCCGGCAAGCCATTTTTTGAGGTTAGGAAATAAGAAAAAGTCACTGGGAGCCAAATCAGGCGAACATGGTGGATGGTTAATTACGAGGGTGGATTGATAAGTTTCCGGCTTGACCAAGAAAAACAACGTTTTTAAGAATTTTTTTTTTTATTTCTCAACATAATCTCCTTTAAGGCTGATACATTTCTCATAGCGGTGTTCTAGTCTAGTAATGCCATCTCTATAGACTGATTCGTCAAGCTCCTCAAAATACCCATTTACAGCTTCGATTACTTCTTTATTATCCGCAAATCTCTTACCGCCAAGCCATTTTTTGAGGTTAGGAAACAGATAATAGTCACTCGGGGCTAGGTCTGGAGAGTAGGGAGGGTGCGGAATCAATTCAAACTTCAGATCGTTGATTTTAGCCATCGCAACGATTGACTTGTGCGCTGGTGCGTTATCGTAATGAAACAAGATTCTTTTCTTCGCCAGATAAGGTCGTTTAATTTTCACCTTGTAGCTCAAACGTTGCAATAAGTCTACGTATTATTGATCAGTGATAATTTTACCCTTTTCAAGGTAATCAATGTATATAATACCTCCTGTGTCCCAAAAAACAGTAGCCATAACCTTGTTCGCCGAAAAAATTGTTTTTGCCTTCTTTGGAGTTGGTTCCCCTGGTCCAATCCACTGGTTAGACTATTCTTTGGTTTCAGGAGTGTAGTGGTGGACCCAAGTTTCGTCAACGGTTACGAATCGACGCAAAAATTCGCTTGGATTACGCTAATACAACGCCAAATTGGCGGTAGAAATGTTTTTTCGAATCAATTTTTGGTCGACTGTTAGCAAACGCGGCACCCATCATGCACAGAGCTTTTCCATATGCAAATGTTGGTGCAAAATATTTTGCACACGTTCATATGACATCTTACAGGTCTCAGCTATCTCACGCACTTTTAATCTGCGGTCTTCCAGCACTATTTGACGGATTTTTTCGATCATATCTGGAGTTGTAACCTCAACAGGGCGTCCTGAGCGAGGCTCATATTTTGTTGTTGTACGACCACGTTTAAATTCATTTACCCAGTTATAAACCGTCTTAAACACAGAGGCAGACTTGCCATGAACGGCATTCAACTCAACTGTGATTTCTTTTGGTGTAAGGCCTTTCAAATGAAAATGTTTTATCACCGCTCGAAACACTGTTTTTTTCCTTTTTTCAAATAAACCAATAACTTTTTGTTCAACGCTCACAAAAAAAGGGCTTAATGAATCGAGCTGAAACTTTGTACGATATCTAGTTAGTAGTATTTCTTGCCAAACACATCATAATTTAAGCGTGACGAGCGCCATCTCTTGGATTTTGTAAAGACTTGTTTGCCCCCCCCCCCCTTCGTAACAATTTTCATTTTCACTTTTATTTGTTTTGGTTTTTAGATATTAATTAATATGAAATGTAAACAAGTTTTTAATTCATGTTCTTAAAATCATCTTATTTTCAATGTTAATTGTGGGAAACGGAAAGGAAAACGACACCGTAGAGTAACACCTTTGATTCATATTTTATTCACGTTTAAGTTAAATAGTTTTAAAGTAAAAATGGTTATAGTAGGGGGGACATAAATCATAGTTACAGACACGTGTTGAGGCCCAACACATGCGAGCAGTCGGATTTTGCGCGGTTTATCCGCATTGATACATGTCTCTCGAGAGACGCGTCACTTTCGGCAATAAAAACGTCAAAAGAAAAATGTTCTCGAAGTTCGGCTATCACAGGACGTTTGTTTACGTACTCATGAAATTAATCTTTAGTTTGTCTTTATTGTATAATTTAAACCGAATGAATGAATTGAAATATTGTTTACCAAGTGTATATCCTTAATATTAAAGATTGCATGTATGTATGTTAAGCGGGGAATATGTGCGAAATAGTCACAAAACAAAACGGGGAGTGATGTGATCCACTAAGGCCGAGGGTGGGCGCACCTCTTCTTGAAACAGATGTTCGCGCATGACGCATTGCTCATCGCAACTCGCCCATTGACATGCACGAGCGTATCATTATGTGTGTCGTGGCCGTAACGCCAAAATTATTACGTTCGCAAGAGATTTGGCTCTACGAATGCTGTTCGACCCGCAGGAGGTATAAGGTCTTCCGGTATTGCGATCATACCTTTACGGATAGGGAAAACGCATGGGCTTACCTAGGCCGATCGGCTGGTGAGCAGGTGAGGGTTAGCGAGATAACGAAGGGCGTGAGCATTAGCGAGAGGAAAGAGTGTGTGCGATGATTGGGCCCAATTTTGGTTAGGGCAAGGAAATTAGGTGCCGCGTGAGACAGTTTTTCCTCCAGGGACGGTAGGAGCTGGCAATCCACGCTGAGGCTTTACGACGGTCGATAATCGTTAAGCAATGAGTTCGCATCAACGCAAAATATTCGTTTGATTAACACTTAAGCGATTTATTTGTAAAACAACGGCTTTTTTCTTACGGGTTTTTATGCCTGCGTTTAGTCTAAGTTTTTAATAATATAAAGAAGCATTAATTTTTATTCAAGTGTCAACCTTATTCCACTCTACCTCATCCTTTACATTAATTATTAAAATAAATGTAGATTAATTAATGAATAAAATTATTTTCCATATAAATAACTGTGTATTAGTTTTAATGATAAAATACAACAATTGGAAATTTTAGGTTATATAGATTTTTAAATTTGAATTTATGACAGCATATTGCCGGTAGTACGATGGCAATATCGCGGCATTGTAAGCCGGCAATATACCGTTGTATAGCCGTCATGTATGCTTCAGTTTCATGCTCGATCTGCTCGGCGTATGGACGGCGGTAAGTAGTACGACCATGTACGCACGGTGCACACACTCTCAGATTGACGTAATATTGACGACTCAATGTTATCGCAACATCGACTCGGCAATATACCAGCAATGTGATGGCATGCGTGCCACACGCACGACGTCGAGTTGCCCCGGCTTTATGCGGTCAATATGCCATCAACATGAGGTATATGACCGAGCACAAATTCAACAGCACAAGTGCCGTCGTATTGCCGAGCATTTTATTTGATATAATTTTTTTAGTTTGTTTTATTTTACATAATGAAAAAAAAATTCAACATAAAAAATTGTAACGGGGAACAGTCCCGTTGACCTAAAAATTAATATATGAGAATATGCGGATAACGCAAGTAAAGAATCGGGGTTCGGTTAGGCAGGAACAGCTCGGCTCGTCAGGGATTGTCGGGGCGTCGTGGCTCCAATGCCAGGTCGCGGCGTAAGACTCGCACGCCTAAACGCAAGATTAAAAGGTCGAGAAGATGGGCGGAAGGACAGAATAAAACGGTCGCGCATTAAGAAAACAAGTTATTTATTAGAATAACGGATAAATATTAACAAAAATAACATAAGAACGGCGAAGCAAAAAGGAGAGAGAAAAAGCAAGAAGCTGAATTGGGAGAGAGAGTGAGCGACTAGGCTGGCGCCGGTGGCAAGAGGCCGTCGCTCATATACTCCACACTCGCGCGATTATTCAGCTCAAAACTCTCACACTGCACACTCTAAATCACGCTGTCCAGGATTTACAGACTCAAGGCACGGGTATTGAATCAACAGCTAAACACGTGCGCTCGCGTTAAAGAACGATAGCCGAATCTGCCGCGCCAAGAGAATCAAGCGCCCTCCTCGCGGTCCGGGCGTTCGATAGTCGAACCGTCTCTCTCTCTCTCTCCGTCCTACTCTCTCTCTCTCTTACCTAGCTTGCCTCTGCCTAATGAAATTAAAATGATATATAATATACATTTGGCTTATATTAATAAATTAGAATATGGGAGAGAGAAACAGAACGAGTATCATTCACACTCATAAAATAAAATAAGACTTAATTGTAACGTGAAATATTATTGAACACGAGAACATTTGAAATCGAAATCAATTAAAAATTAATAAACGCAAAATATTTTATATATTAAAATTGTAAACTAATTATTTCTGATTTTTTAATGTTAAATGGTTGTCATTGTATAAAATAATAAAATTTACAGTAATCAAATAGTTGTAACGGGGTAAAACCGTTTAATTATTTTATGCGCGCAAATACACTAAAAGGACGCGCACAGTTAATTATGCTCGGTACGTAAATCGGAGAGCATGTAAAGATAGGCGCCAGTCAACCAGTAAGTTCTCTTATCGAAGGAAAGTGAGTGGAAGCTACAAGATATAAGAGAATCAAAAGCACTTGTTAGTAATACGAATTAGATCTTTTATTATCCCTCATAATCTACAGAAGGTCGGCCCGCGCGTTTGTTTACATTGACGCTCGCTCGTCGACAACACGTATTGCCGGGACGCTCGCTGCTCTTTGTTGTTAGAGCCGTTACACGCACGCTTCGGATATCGGAAATTAGTTATCAATCATGCAATCGCGATCGCGGAATTAAGCTGGCCAGCTTACCTTATATTTGCAGGCGATCGGAGAAAACACAAATACCTCGCACAGAGCGGAACAGTTTCTATTGTTTATTTCGCGAGTCGCGAGTTCGCGCACGTTATGATTTCGCCCTCGATGGCGAAACCTCACACACACACTCGTCCTGGCCTCAAACTAGTAGCTGGATGGCACCTTGGCGGCTGCAATCTCGGATAACTGGATAACTGCTATTTTGATGCGTTGTAGTTGTCAAGGGCACGTAAATCGGCGGTGGCGATAGCGAAAAGCGGGCGGACACAACAATGGTCAATGCTTCACTAGTTCGATTTCAATCGCGCGCGTTCCGTCTGCTCGCGTGCCGAATTCCTTCGTTACGTATTTTGTCCCCCCGGCAGGTGCTGCCCTCACAGGCAGCAATTAAGTTAAATAATCAGCGCTAATTTGACGTTTACCGTCACATAGTATACAATTAATATTTATCTAAAATGAACTCTGCCATAGAATGAATTATAACAATTACATGTTATGCATACAATACAATAAATAAAATATATTTATAGATAAAAAATTGACGTTACATCATATATATTAAGCTCATTTTTCTTCTAAGTTTTAGATGCGTGTAGGATCAATCTAATTACAGAAAACGACAAAATTTGATGAAAGTTCACACTCGAAAGAAACCAGACCATTTATATATTTCCACAAAGAATTTTGGTGTGCTGAATCCGAATTTGACGTCAGAATTGTCAATAATGCCAAGTTTTTGAGATATTCTGTTCTAGAAAAAATAAAAAATATATTTTTGTTGTATTTGAGATTATACAATATTGCGAGAAATTTTTTTTCTGAAACCAACCACGCAGTCTCAAAGTACTACGGTTATTATTTCTTTTTATTTATTATTATTTAAACTTCATTATCGGCAATACATCTTGATTTTTAAAATTAAAAATAAAAATCATTGCCCAAACATAATTTTTAAATAGTTAAAAATAAATTTTCTATTAATATTATTATAATGTTAGAAAGAAAAATTACTAAACTATATCACGTTGAGACTAATTTATCTTGTTTACACGTCGTTGTCCATGGAATTTTTATTTCCCCGAATACTATCTGTAGAAAATTTTTTTTTTTAGTTGTAAGTAGCCCCCGACTCCGCCTAGCTCTGTAAGGCCTATCCTCATGTCTAGCCCCTCTAGTGATCTCCTACATCTTTATAATTTTTAATAGATTATATTTAATATTAATTAAAATTAAAAAATGAAAAATGTAAAACAACGCTATCCCCAAAATAATTTCGATTGTTATCTAAATAATAAATAGAAAACGATGTTGTATACAGTTATGTGGGGGTCGCGGGATTTCTAGTTCGTGCTACACGTGTCTATACACGTCTCCACCAACTGCATTTATACTATCACATGCGTTCTGAGATTTAGGTGCATCGATTGTAATTGTACGTGGTGCCAATTCGCCTCCTGGTAGTGATATATGCCAGCCACGCACCCTCGACTTTAACAATATTATAGTTCTTCTATTATCTAACCATGTGTATTCAATTATTTTATTGTTATTAATCACCCTTTCACACCCTCGAATCCAAAGGTCATAATGATAAAAAAATATTTCCAAAAATGAAGACATTATGTTATAATTAAGAAAAACATGTAAAAATGTAAAAGTCTGATCGTTTTCTATTTAAAAAATTAAATATCGTGTAAATTACGATGACTGCGATATTGAAATTCGAATTCTTCGCAAAGTCGATGTTGTAATCTACGTCACAGTCGTTATCGTAGTTGTTGTCGTTGTTAAGATTGTAAATGTTGTTATTGTCATCGTTGATAATATCGTCATTGTTATAATTACTGTCATTGTCTTCGTTATCGTTGCAGTTATTGTTACCGTATTCATCGTTTTTGGATTTGTCGTTATTATGGTTGCCATCATTGTTATCGGTTTTGTCATAGTCCTAATTGTTATCGTTATTGTCATAGTCATCAATGTTTTCGCTATTATTGTTATAACTGTTATGGTTATTGTCATTATTATTGGTATTGCTGTCTTTGTTGTTACCATTATTATTATTATTCATATATTTGAGATTGTTGTCATCGGTATCATTGTTATTTCTGTTGTACGCATATCTTCGTTTTAGTCTTCATGGATCTCATGGTGTCACTTATGTTGGTGGCGAATTCGTCCACTCGATGACTTCTATGTGGTGCCCACACCGTTTCATCCGGTTAATAACTATGATATTCTCCGTAGCCTTCGAATTCTTTTGCGCTTTTTACTTTTTTATTTCGTTGAAGCTCTTCAAAGTCTTCGTCATACCCCAAGCCACCTCTTCTTTATTGGGTTCTTCAATAAGCTTGGGGTTGAATGCTATTGAATCTGTGAATCGTCTAAATACTTGTGAATTGTTATACAGGACTTGGCGAATTCTTTTATAATTTCAAGGCAAGAAGATTTGATATTAATTTCTAATTTAGTTAGTTGCTATACTTATACTCCTTAAACTAGTTTATAGCAATAATTGAATATAGATAAATCAGCTAATTATTCAGAAAACAAATAGCCAGTCAAAATTATTACTTTGAACTGGTAAAACATTTATGAGTAGAAACTGATCCTATTGAAAGTTAACATGAAAATGTTATTTTAAAGTGATGAAAGAATGATATATTTGACTCGAAACAGTTTATATCAATCTGATATACTAGTAGCTTACTTTGACAATAATTTATGTTAAATTCATACTTTAAATTATAAAATTGCTTTTCATACTTTAAATTATAAAATTATGTAAATTGCTTAATAAATTGATATAGATAGATTATTATTGGTAAAATGCCAGGAAAATTAACATGAATCTGTAATTCCCAATTACCCTGTACTGTGCGAGTGTTTTAGATGACGAAGGCTAAGCTCAAAGTCTTAGCCTTAATCGCCCTGTATATTCTGCGGATTTTAAGAGCCAGAAAATTAAATCTCATGCTCTAAACCTCTATCACTCTGTACTCTATGGATTTTAATAGCTAAGAAACTTTATTAACCTCATGCTCTCAATCGCAATGACCCGGCGAGCTTTAATGTCAGGAAGGTTAACCTCAAATACTAAACCACACTAACCCTTTACTGTGCAAGCATTAAAGATGAAGGTTGATGAACCGCTCTCCGGGGACACCGCTTCACCCTAAAAACTTATTTATACGGGAATCTGTATTGCGATTTTTTATTTTTACTTATTTCTTTATAACTTCTTTTGTTCTTTATACATATACAGGGTGTCCCATTTTAAAGGAACCACCCCGAAATTTTCGACGGTTGGCGTTGTACAAAAAAATTGTTCAGACAAAAGTTGTTTGTGACAGTGGGGGTAACCTTTCTGTGAAATCCGATTTGACCTTGAGATTTATTTTCAAGATCATTTGAAGGTCAAAGTCATTTTTTGAATAGGAACCTATATTTTTGATCCCGGATTCGGAAAGAGCAGAAAATTCTACGTTCAGATGACGTATTATGTGTGGGGTGCGGTTACACCCCCCCTCCCCCTCGCCTAAGGTCATGTAGGGGTCAAATTTATGATTTTCTTCATCTATGCACAGGGATGTTCGGGCAAGGGTAAGGTTAATTGTAATAACCTAATAACTCCAATACCCAATAACTCGATAACCCCAATAACCCCAATAACCCAATAACCAAGAGATATTTTGAATAAGGACCCCCATTTTTATCCCGGATTCGAAAAGAGCGGGAAATTCTACGTTTAGATAAAGTATTATGTTGGGGGAGCGGTTCACCCCTCCATCCCACCGGGGCAAGGGTGAGGTTAATAAGGTATTGATTACCCAGCCAGTGAAGGCAAGGTATTGATTACCCAGCCAATGAAGGTAAGGTATCGATTACCCAGACAGTGAAGGCAAGGTATCGAACCCGGCCACTGAAGACAAGGTATTGATTACCCAGCTAGTGAAGAAGAGGTGGGAATGCTCAGACGATCAAGACAAGACGCGACTACAGATAGAGTTATGGTCAAGATTGTAACGCAAACATTTATCTCATAAGATATTCAAAAATACCCCCGTTCAAATTTATGCAGTGTTGAATTCTACGTTAAAAATTTTCAACTGTGGACGTCAAAATTATCGTACCATTGAAATCTTCTCTATTAGGTATATTGTTTAAAAAAAGGTCAAGATTTGTTGATTAGAAGCGGTGATACGCTGAAATAAACAGTAGGCAATAGATTTAAACTCGCTGATTCAACTGCTTTCCACTGCAACATAAAAAGTGGACGTTCAAAGCGTTAAACATTTCGTTATTCCAAGCCCTTTAAGTGAAAAATTTGAGATTCTAATTATAATTAAAAATCGCAGAGACATATCATTTGTTATCAAAACGTAAAGCAACCATTTAAGTCAGATAAATTGGAAAAATTGTTGATTAAATAATACATATGATAGTTAAAACTTTCTAATACATGCAATAACTTTTTCAGAACTTTAAGATATTTTGCTAGAATATATGTTATTGAAATGATGTCAATTTCATTTACAAAATGTTACGTAATACATAAGATTGCTTAGCAATTTAAAAATACATCGTGCAACGGTAGTCGATTTAATTAATCGACTCGTTCGCGATTCTGCTTCTCGCGCGTTAGTTCGAACTATTGAGAGAGAGAGGGGGCGCGCGATCATTTGAATAAGCAGTTACGCCTCAGCTGTTTATGCGAGTTTACCGCCGATTTGTGTTTTGCACTTTGATTCGCAAAAATAATAAGTTTTCTCTGGGACAAATACGTGCGGGTGTGCAACGACGATATTGCTGCAGCAAGCAACGGTATAGAAGCAGCAGATAACAGCTGATAGAGGAAATACAAGGCGGAGCAGCTGATAATTGAGGGGCAGCGGCAGTTGAAATTTTACAACAACAATTACGGCTGATCACCGTAATTGCACCGCATGGTAGGTGCACCTCCCGTCATATTAAACGATACAAAATACTTTCGGTATTTTGTATATTCGAGATAGCGATATTTTTTATATTCGCGCCGAGCGTTAGTTCGCAGTAATATTCGAATCTGCTCTCTCTCTTTCTCACCAAACATAATTAAATTGTAAAATCATATTTTCGTGCGTCAGTCTTTCGGTCCAACAAAGACTGTAGTGATTTTTTAGTAATTAAAGTCTGTTAAATTTATTCGCCGTTTTCGTCATTTGATTTTCCTGGCAGCTTAAATATTTGAAACAGGCTTAGGTTTTAATCTAATTACATCTAGGGGATTAATAAGATTAGGAGTAAAGTCGCTCACACTCAAAACTCATCAAGTGTAACAAGACACGTGACTTAAGGTGAGTTCAACTCTGATCGATAGAAGACAACTATGATAAATCATCTGACGTTAAGGCGAATACACGTATTATCATACGTATTTAACGGAGCGGCGGTTTGCTCTGCATCGTGGGAGTTTGTTCTTAAATAAATTTCCCTTTTTCAGATTTATCTCCCCCGTTACAATCGGAACTAGGTTCATTGCATTGAATTCGTAAAGAATGAAACATTGGAGCATCAGGACAATTGCTCTTTTTTGATTTTTTATTATTTTTATTAGGCTGTTGTGGTTACGGGAAATAGAATCTTTTATTTTGAATGAAGAGATTTTGTAGCAAATTTCATAACGAACAAATTTAGTTATTTACATGTCATTTTAGGATTAATATTTTTCGAGTAAAATTTAAAAGTATATAAAAAAATAGGCCTATTTTGGCGTATTTTCACTATAGACAGTTATTATTTTAATTCCACACCCTAGAAAACAAATAGAGATAATAGGTCATCATTTAATATGATATTTTTAAGCAATTTCAACTAAAATGTCGATTGCACCTGTCACATCCACCTTCAATTATACTTCAAATGGACTACTCTTAACTTCAAACGCCGATGCAAAGCGTGTGGTTTTCAAAGCCAAAATATTTTTTTAGTTAGATCCATGCCGGATCATCTTTTATAAAAATTGTTAATTGAATTTAATAAAGCCTTTGATCATGCATTTCGCCGCCTAAATAGTGGAGTTATGACCTTCCATGTAGGCCAAATAATTGACCTAGAATGGAAGAATGTTTAGAAAAAATTTGTAGAAAACAATTAAATTGAGACTCGTTTTTAATAAATAATTAAGTTTACTCAGTTGTTTTCTCAAGCTTGTCTATCCTTTCGACGTAAGTGGCAATGACCAGTAATGTTTAAACTAAACATTGATATAATAATTTGTTGAGAAAATAATACTTTTGAGAATTCTCAACAGCTTTTAAGCGCTCATTAATGAATCTGTTAATAAAAAAAATATTACTTTTATATGTGGTTTCTTTCATCAATTAAAATAAAATAATTCAATAATAATTCTTGTAAAATATTAAACATACCCTATTTCAGTCTTGATGTGCTCTAGATTTCCACTTTAAACCTTATAACGAGCGGCCAGACCTTCGTTATGTCTCTCTCTCCCCATACATAATTATAATTATTCTTATGTATATAATTGTCTTATATTTATCCCACATGTATGGCAGCCAAAGGTAAGTCAGAGAGAGCGCTAATAGAGGGCGAGCTAGAGAGAGAGAATTCGGGAGGCCGGCGCGACGCGCGCGAGTAGAAGAGTTCGGAGAGGCGCGCGATAAGGACTCGCTCTTGTACCGGCGACTTCGAAGCACGTGGACGTGTGACGAGCGGCTATACTCGTGCTTGCGATCTTTTGCTGACCGACTTTTCGCGACTAACTTTTGTGACTGACTTTTCGGTTGTCTGCGAATACGCGAGTGTCCACTCGGTGTGAAGTATCGGTGTCGAGGTTGCCCTTAGTGCCTTCGGTGGGCTAGTTCCTGCGACCGCGCGTGCGAGCCTTTAAGGCCGCCCGCTTCTTGATTACACCCGAGCTGCACACTGCGCGTCATCGCGAGCCACGTGCGAGGCTGAGGACACCGCCTGCAGGGCTAACGCCGAGATATTATTGTAAGTACCATCTCGAATACATGTCTCTCTCGCTAGCTTTCGCCACTCTCTCTCCCGCTTACGCTGCGTATTAATTTTGTATTACTTTCCGTAGTAAACTCGATGCTATTTGTATATCTGTTTTCTTCTTTAGCGCTTCCTTTTACCTATCGTAATCAATCCCGTTCCGTCCGGCTTTCGCACCTAAATTTCGTGATTATTCCAAAGCGCCCATAGGACTACACGACGTTCTCCGCGGGCCAAGGTAACAGACGCTGCACCACAACGTTCCTATTGCCGCTGGGCTAGGCTTTGCGCAGCCTATTACGAGGCCCACACCGAGCTGTTTATTCCCCTCGTAATTTATATAACGAGTGACCCGCGCTGGGTCAAAACCCCGTTATAACCTTTACTGCCAAATTTTTAATGTCAACATCAACCTCGTGTCTTTCAATTATAACTCGTGTGAAAAATATTGGGATACATATTCTTGTGTAAGAAAATCGCATCTTTCAAATGGCATCGCTAAATTTATCAATAATTGAGAACAAATTGTTTATTTTTAACAATAAACAAAAAAATGCCCATTTTTGATTTTTTTTGAATTTGTTTAACCATGTTCTCGGCACTCAAGAAAATTCTCACCCATCAGGATGCAGGACCCGAAAGTTGTACTTCAAAAACCTCCAAAATAGCGCCCGAGTACCCGAAAGTGATGCAAATCAAAGTAATATGCACTTTTGAAGTATAATTAAAGCTTATGCGAGAAAAATGACTTTTCTAAGTTTTGTGACAATAAATTGGATGCATATTAGCAAAATTAGCTCAGACAATTGATTTTTAAGACGGCGGCCGTGATGATTCAGCTGAAATAACGTATTTACACAGCTTTACAGGCACTGTATAGACTTCAATCCTCTTTATTCAATAGTTTTATGAACTCTCAGGATAATTACATCTAAATTCATTATTATCATATCAAAATTCAAAATGGCGAATCCAAGATGGCGGACCGCAAATTCAAAAATAGCGATTCAGGAAAAACAAAAAATACCATCGTATTATACGTAAAATTTGGTCAGAGCCGCTATTCTCGAGTCAAGAATTATCAAATTACTGGAAATAAAAAATTTGCCTCCAAACTTTGCAACCACTCATTCTCGATCGGAGTTTCCCAATTCACACTGAAAGGAGATAAATGCTCTTGAAGACGATAGTTTTCATATAAATTTTCTTTTAAATTTACGAACACCATCTTGCGTTTGTGAACGTCGAACTTCGAAGAACACCTAGTCACGAATTGACATCAGTAACTATCATGACAATTTTATTTTTATGAGTTTATTCCTAAAAGAACTGTATTCAAGTTTGTATCGTACAATCCCTGAACCGTTATCTTATCCTAGAGTGGAGGATAAGAGTTCCACAAACCTAGAAAGCATAGTTGTACTTCATTGATTTTCCGATTCGGAACCTCTTTCACGTTTGTGAGGGTCGATTCTAGGAAAATATTTAGTCATAAGATCATTCGGATAACTTTTGATTGCAACTTTTGATAACTTTGCATTGGATTAGATAACTGCTTAGATTCACATAACATGATTCCCTATATACATATATATATATATATATATATATATATATATATATATATATATATATCCATATAGCAGGCACTTTGACTGCGTTCTGTAGATTTATATAGGTGTTATAGCTTTGAATTAAGCGTATATATCATAAAAAAAATTATATATCTTGCTATAGTTTTGAAATCTATACATGAGAAAAATAAAATTTTGTTAAAAAAATAATTAATTAACTTTATAATTAAATAAATTCAAACTTGAATGCACTCTGTTGATTGCACCTTATTGATTGCATCTTATATTATAGATTTGATTGCACCTTATTGATTGCATCTTCTATTATAGATTTGATTACATTAATATTATACTTATAAACAAATATTTTTTAAATTCTTGAGTTGCAAAAATATGCCTCCAGCTAATTTAATTATCACTATCGCTTGAGAAAGCAAATAATGAATATACTATACGAACAAAATTGGAATACCGTTCATTGCATAAGCAACTGGATAAAAACCTAATTCCCAAAGCGTATTTCTTTTCAAAGTAAACAACAGTAGACAATAAACATCTATCTAATAAAAACTGCACCATTATAGTGAAATAGCTATAAAGAAGAATCAAAGAAAGAAGATAGAATCGGTACATTACAATATGTTTATGAACTACAAACCAAAAACAATCTAGAAGCTATTGATAAATTAACTAAACCTAATTATCAATCATTATTTGAAACCATACAGTTATTTGAGACCATCACATTCTTCCGACATTCCAGAATTACAGTAGTCGTCGATAGGTTCAACAAAAACTATAGACTGAAAACACTACAAACGGTACAGAGTATCAATCTATTCTAAATAACAGTAAGATCAAACAGCGGTATATATAATGACAAAATGAGATGGAATACTTGAAAGTTACATATACCAATTCAGTAACGATATATAAATAATAATGTATTACAGTGCATGAAGACCTAAGGAACAATGAACGGAGATATAATGAAATAGAGCAATGGAATACTTGAAAGTGATATATAACTATTCAATAAAATTTATATTTAGCGACATGACTATTACCGCATTTTAACAACATAGACAATCAATTCTTAGTTTTCATTCTCTATTGAGATATAAGAAAAACCGGTTGATTCTATCATCTTGATGAGTGCTTTGAAGCAAGTGCAACGGTGACAAAAGATAAGCGATTTAACCCGATTTCAGAGTAATGACATATACCCCATTTTAACGTCACATAAAATCGACATTTATCTGTAGCTCATTAATGTACTGTAATAATACATTGGTACTGCTGTCAGCTTGATGATTGGTTAGAGTAATAAGCAAAGATGGCGAAAGCTGAACTAAGATTTTGAACAGATTTCAGCGACGAAGTCATGACCTCATTTTAACGACACAAAATCGTCACCTCTCTGTAGTTCGTAATCGTACTGCAACAATACTCTGTTGATGCTATCTCCATGTTGATTGGTTTGAAATATGAGCAACGTTGACAAAAGCTGAAGTAATGATTCGACCGGATATCAGCGACACGGCCATGACCTCATTTTTACGACACAGATATTCGTCACTTATATCCCGCTTACAATTGCACTGTAACGATATACTGTCACTGCCGTTACTTTGATGACTGGTTTGAATTGTGAGGATCAGAGAGAAAAGCTATTGTCGTTTAACCGGATTTCAGAGTAATGACATGTACCCCATTTTGACGACAGACAATCGTCTCTTATTTTTCATTCTCAATTCAGTTCTAAGAAAAATCTGTAGCTGATATCATCTTGATGATTGGTTTAAGGCATGTGCAAGGGTGACAAAAGCTAAATAATTCAACCGGTTTTCAGAGAATTTTCAGTTACCCCATTTTGACGACAGAGTCAATGGTCTTTTAAATGGCGCTTATAATTGTACTGTAACAATACCCTGTCGCTGCGACCACCTTGATCATCACAATGATTCTACCGGAATTCAGAAAAATGCCATTTACCCCATTTTGACGACACAGTCAATGGTCTCTGAAATGTCGCTTATAATTGTACTGTAACAATACCCTGTCGCTGCTTCCACCTCGATCATTGGTTACAGTATCAACCACGGTGAATAGCATAAAGTAATGATTTCACCAGATTCAGCGACACGGTCATACCCCATTTTCACGACAGTGATATTGTCACTCATCTTCGGTTCAAAATCGAATTGGAATAATACTTTGTCGCTCCTGTCAACTTGATGACTGGTTTGAATTATGAGCATCAGTGAGAAAAGCTAATATGATTGTTCAACTGCATTTCAGCGACACAGACATGACCTCATTTTAACGACACATAAAATCGTCACCTCTCTGTATTTCGTAATCGTACTGTAACAATACTCTGTTGATGCTATCTCCATGTTGATTGGTTTGAAATATGAGCAACGTTGACAAAAGCTGAAGTAATGATTCGACCGGCTATCAGCGACACGGCCATGACCTCATTTTTACGACACAGATATTCGTCACTTATATCCCGCTTACAATTGCACTGTAGCGATATTCTGTCACTGCCGTGACTTTGATGACTGGTTTGAATTGTGAGGATCAGTGAGAAAAGCTATTGTAATGATTTAACCGGATTTCAGAGTAATGACATGTACCCCATTTTGACGACAGACAATCGTCTCTTATTTTTCGTTCTCAATTCAGTTCTAAGAAAAATCTATTGCTGATATCATCTTGATGATTGGTTTAAGGCATGTGCAACGGTGACAAAAGCTAAATAATTCAAACGGTTTTCAGAGAATTGTCAGTTACCCCATTTTCACGACAGAGTCAATGGTCTCTTAAATGCCGCTTAAAATTGTACTGTAACAATACCCTGTCGCTGCGACCACCTTGATCATCACAATGATTCTACCGGAATTCAGAAAAATGCCATTTACCCCATTTTGACGACACAGTCAATGGTCTCTTAAATCTCGCTTATAATTGTACTGTAACAATACCCTGTAGCTGCTACCACCTCCATCATTGGTTACAGTATTAACCACGGTGAATAGCCTAAAGTAATGATTTCACCAAATTCGGCGACATGGTCATAACCCCATTTTCCCGGCACTGATATTGTCACTCATCTTCGGTTCAAAATCGAATTGGAACAATGCTTTGTCGCTCCTGTCACCTTATTGACTGGTTTGAATTATGAGCATCAGTGAGAAAAGCTAATATGATTGTTCAACCGCATTTCAGCGACACAGACATGACCTCATTTTAAAGAAACATAATATCGTCACCTCTCTGTAGTTCGTAATCGTACTTAACAATACTCTGTTGATGCTATCTCCATGTTGATTGGTTTGAAATATGAGCAACGTTGACCAAAGCTGAAGTAATGATTCGACCGGCTATCAGCGACACGGCCATGACCTCATTTTTACGACACAGATATTCGTCACTTATATCCCGCTTACAATTGCACTGTAACGTTCTTCTGTCACTGTTGTGACTTTGATGACTGGTTTGAATTGTGAGGATCAGTGAGAAAAGCTATTGTAATGATTTAACCGGATTTCAGAGTAATGACATGTACCCCATTTTGACGACAGAAAATCGTCTCTTATTTTTCGTTCTCAATTCAGTTCTAAGAAAAATCTATTGCTGATATCATCTTGATGATTGGTTTAAGGCATGTGCAACGGTGACAAAAGCTAAATAATTCAACCGGTTTCAGAGAATTGTCAGTTACCCCATTTTGACGACAGACTCAATGGTCTCTTAAATGCCGCTGATAATTGTACTGTATCAATACCCTGCCGCTGCGACCACCTTGATCATCACAATGATTCTACCGGAATTCAGAAAAATGCCATTTACCCCATTTTGACGACACAGTCAATGGTCTCTGAAATGTCGCTTATAATTGTACTGTAACAATACCCTGTCGCTGCTTCCACCTCGATCATTGGTTACAGTATCAACCACGGTGAATAGCATAAAGTAATGATTTCACCAGATTCAGCGACACGGTCATACCCCATTTTCACGACAGTGATATTGTCACTCATCTTCGGTTCAAAATCGAATTGGAATAATACTTTGTCGCTCCTGTCAACTTGATGACTGGTTTGAATTATGAGCATCAGTGAGAAAAGCTAATATGATTGTTCAACTGCATTTCAGCGACACAGACATGACCTCATTTTAACGACACATAAAATCGTCACCTCTCTGTATTTCGTAATCGTACTGTAACAATACTCTGTTGATGCTATCTCCATGTTGATTGGTTTGAAATATGAGCAACGTTGACAAAAGCTGAAGTAATGATTCGACCGGCTATCAGCGACACGGCCATGACCTCATTTTTACGACACAGATATTCGTCACTTATATCCCGCTTACAATTGCACTGTAGCGATATTCTGTCACTGCCGTGACTTTGATGACTGGTTTGAATTGTGAGGATCAGTGAGAAAAGCTATTGTAATGATTTAACCGGATTTCAGAGTAATGACATGTACCCCATTTTGACGACAGACAATCGTCTCTTATTTTTCGTTCTCAATTCAGTTCTAAGAAAAATCTATTGCTGATATCATCTTGATGATTGGTTTAAGGCATGTGCAACGGTGACAAAAGCTAAATAATTCAAACGGTTTTCAGAGAATTGTCAGTTACCCCATTTTCACGACAGAGTCAATGGTCTCTTAAATGCCGCTTAAAATTGTACTGTAACAATACCCTGTCGCTGCGACCACCTTGATCATCACAATGATTCTACCGGAATTCAGAAAAATGCCATTTACCCCATTTTGACGACACAGTCAATGGTCTCTTAAATCTCGCTTATAATTGTACTGTAACAATACCCTGTAGCTGCTACCACCTCCATCATTGGTTACAGTATTAACCACGGTGAATAGCCTAAAGTAATGATTTCACCAAATTCGGCGACATGGTCATAACCCCATTTTCCCGGCACTGATATTGTCACTCATCTTCGGTTCAAAATCGAATTGGAACAATGCTTTGTCGCTCCTGTCACCTTATTGACTGGTTTGAATTATGAGCATCAGTGAGAAAAGCTAATATGATTGTTCAACCGCATTTCAGCGACACAGACATGACCTCATTTTAAAGAAACATAATATCGTCACCTCTCTGTAGTTCGTAATCGTACTTAACAATACTCTGTTGATGCTATCTCCATGTTGATTGGTTTGAAATATGAGCAACGTTGACCAAAGCTGAAGTAATGATTCGACCGGCTATCAGCGACACGGCCATGACCTCATTTTTACGACACAGATATTCGTCACTTATATCCCGCTTACAATTGCACTGTAACGTTCTTCTGTCACTGTTGTGACTTTGATGACTGGTTTGAATTGTGAGGATCAGTGAGAAAAGCTATTGTAATGATTTAACCGGATTTCAGAGTAATGACATGTACCCCATTTTGACGACAGAAAATCGTCTCTTATTTTTCGTTCTCAATTCAGTTCTAAGAAAAATCTATTGCTGATATCATCTTGATGATTGGTTTAAGGCATGTGCAACGGTGACAAAAGCTAAATAATTCAACCGGTTTCAGAGAATTGTCAGTTACCCCATTTTGACGACAGACTCAATGGTCTCTTAAATGCCGCTGATAATTGTACTGTATCAATACCCTGCCGCTGCGACCACCTTGATCATCACAATGATTCTACCGGAATTCAGAAAAATGCCATTTACCCCATTTTGACGACACAGTCAATGGTCTCTGAAATGTCGCTTATAATTGTACTGTAACAATACCCTGTCGCTGCTTCCACCTCGATCATTGGTTACAGTATCAACCACGGTGAATAGCATAAAGTAATGATTTCACCAGATTCAGCGACACGGTCATACCCCATTTTCACGACAGTGATATTGTCACTCATCTTCGGTTCAAAATCGAATTGGAATAATACTTTGTCGCTCCTGTCAACTTGATGACTGGTTTGAATTATGAGCATCAGTGAGAAAAGCTAATATGATTGTTCAACTGCATTTCAGCGACACAGACATGACCTCATTTTAACGACACATAAAATCGTCACCTCTCTGTATTTCGTAATCGTACTGTAACAATACTCTGTTGATGCTATCTCCATGTTGATTGGTTTGAAATATGAGCAACGTTGACAAAAGCTGAAGTAATGATTCGACCGGCTATCAGCGACACGGCCATGACCTCATTTTTACGACACAGATATTCGTCACTTATATCCCGCTTACAATTGCACTGTAGCGATATTCTGTCACTGCCGTGACTTTGATGACTGGTTTGAATTGTGAGGATCAGTGAGAAAAGCTATTGTAATGATTTAACCGGATTTCAGAGTAATGACATGTACCCCATTTTGACGACAGACAATCGTCTCTTATTTTTCGTTCTCAATTCAGTTCTAAGAAAAATCTATTGCTGATATCATCTTGATGATTGGTTTAAGGCATGTGCAACGGTGACAAAAGCTAAATAATTCAAACGGTTTTCAGAGAATTGTCAGTTACCCCATTTTCACGACAGAGTCAATGGTCTCTTAAATGCCGCTTAAAATTGTACTGTAACAATACCCTGTCGCTGCGACCACCTTGATCATCACAATGATTCTACCGGAATTCAGAAAAATGCCATTTACCCCATTTTGACGACACAGTCAATGGTCTCTTAAATCTCGCTTATAATTGTACTGTAACAATACCCTGTAGCTGCTACCACCTCCATCATTGGTTACAGTATTAACCACGGTGAATAGCCTAAAGTAATGATTTCACCAAATTCGGCGACATGGTCATAACCCCATTTTCCCGGCACTGATATTGTCACTCATCTTCGGTTCAAAATCGAATTGGAACAATGCTTTGTCGCTCCTGTCACCTTATTGACTGGTTTGAATTATGAGCATCAGTGAGAAAAGCTAATATGATTGTTCAACCGCATTTCAGCGACACAGACATGACCTCATTTTAAAGAAACATAATATCGTCACCTCTCTGTAGTTCGTAATCGTACTTAACAATACTCTGTTGATGCTATCTCCATGTTGATTGGTTTGAAATATGAGCAACGTTGACCAAAGCTGAAGTAATGATTCGACCGGCTATCAGCGACACGGCCATGACCTCATTTTTACGACACAGATATTCGTCACTTATATCCCGCTTACAATTGCACTGTAACGTTCTTCTGTCACTGTTGTGACTTTGATGACTGGTTTGAATTGTGAGGATCAGTGAGAAAAGCTATTGTAATGATTTAACCGGATTTCAGAGTAATGACATGTACCCCATTTTGACGACAGAAAATCGTCTCTTATTTTTCGTTCTCAATTCAGTTCTAAGAAAAATCTATTGCTGATATCATCTTGATGATTGGTTTAAGGCATGTGCAACGGTGACAAAAGCTAAATAATTCAACCGGTTTCAGAGAATTGTCAGTTACCCCATTTTGACGACAGACTCAATGGTCTCTTAAATGCCGCTGATAATTGTACTGTATCAATACCCTGCCGCTGCGACCACCTTGATCATCACAATGATTCTACCGGAATTCAGAAAAATGCCATTTACCCCATTTTGACGACACAGTCAATGGTCTCTTAAATGTCGCTTATAATTGTACTGTAACAACACCCTGTCGCTGCTACCACCTCGATCATTGGTTACAGTATTAACCACGGTGAATAGCCTAAAGTAATGATTTCACCAGATTCGGCGACATGGTCATAACCCCATTTTCACGACACTGATATTGTCACTCATCTTCCGTTCAAAATCGAATTGGAACAATACTTTGTCGCTGCTGTCACCTTGATGACTGGTTTGAATTATGAGCATCAGTGAGAAAAGCTAATATGATTGTTCAACCGCATTTCAGCGACACAGACATGACCTCATTTTAACGACACATAAAATCGTCACCTCTCTGTACTTCGTAATCGTACTGTAACAATACTCTGTTGATGCTATGTCCATGTTGAATGGTTTGAAATATAAGTAATGTTGACAAAAGCTGAAGTAATGATTCGACCGGATATCAGCGACACGACCATGACCTCATTTTTACGACACAGATATTCGTCACTTAGATACCGCTTACAATTGCACTGTAACAATCTTCTGTCACTGCCGTTACTTTGATGACTGGTTTGTATTGTGAGGATCAGTGAGAGAAGCTATTGTAATGATTTAACCGGATTTCAGAGTAATGACATGTACCCCATTTTGACGACAGACAATCGTCTCTTATTTTTCGTTCTCAATTCAGTTCTAAGAAAAATCTATTGCTGATATCATCTTGATGATTGGTTTAAGGCATGTGCAACGGTGACAAAAGCTAAATAATTCAAACGGTTTTCAGAGAATTGTCAGTTACCCCATTTTGACGACAGAGTCAATGGTCTCTTAAATGCCGCTTATAATTGATGAGGCTGCTGCTGTCGACGAGCTGGAAGTGTCTTTGATAGGTAGCCGAGCGACCTTGACGATGGGTCGAGTATACTCGCCAGTGGCGGTTTTAACGGTGACCGCTCTCACGAGGCCATCTGATCCAGGCATGGTGTCCGTCACGCGGTCAAAAGGCCATCGGCCGTCCGGTCGAAGCAGAGTGGGGTCGAGGAGGATGACAAAATCCCCGACTTCAAAGTTAGGCTGAGGAGATTTCCACTTTGACCTCTGGAGGAGTGTATTCAGGTACTCCCGACTCCAGCGGGCCCAGAAGTTACTCCTCATGGCCTGGACGAGCTCCCAATGACTAGCTCTATCTAGGGGTTGGCCGGCACTGCTAGTCTGGGGATAAGAGGTGGCTGAAGTCCCGATGAGGAAGTGACTAGGAGTGAGGGCCTCGATGTCATCGAGGTCACCAGCAGGTGGAATGAGCGGGCGGCTGTTCAGAGTAGCTTCGATGGAAACTAGAAGAGTGGTGTGCTCCTCGTAAGTGAGGCGGCGAGAAGAGGCCACCCGCATCAAGTGTCTCTTCATTGACTTAACGCCGGCCTCCCACAGGCCCCCGAAGTGCTATGCGGAGGGCGGAATGAATTTCTACGAAGTTCCGTCCTTGGCGAGTTCGCCCTCGACAACGCCCCAGTCGATTTCGGCCGCTCGGAGCAGACGTCTCAGCTCCAATGCAGCTCCTCGAAAGTTGGTGCCATTGTCGCTCCAAACTTCAGCTGGTCTCCCACGCCTCTCGACAAACTGAGTGAAGGCTCCTAGAAAACTGGCTGTGGTGAGGTCGCTGGCGAGCTCCAGGTGCACTGCCTTTGTGCAGAGGCACACAAATAGTGCAACGTGGCAGCACCTCTCCCTTTGTTGCGGTACATGGAGAGCGGCCCGGCGTAGTCAACCCCGCACTTGGAGAATAGTCGAGCGGGGGTGACTCTGACCGGTGGTAGAGCGGCCATTTCTTGGGAGGCAGGGCGTGTAGTCAGTCGAGCACACAGTGTGCAGTGGTGTATGAACCTCTTGATGCGGACCCGAGCTTCGGTGATCCAAGCTCGTTGGAGGGCGCGAGAGTAGGTCGCTCGGAAGCCCCCGTGGAGGCAGCGCTCGTGGGCCCAGCGGATAACGAGCTGAGCGAAGGCGGACTTCCCGTGGAGTAGTATTGGGTGTCTCTCGTCGAAAGGCAGAGGCGACCGAGCGAGCCGTCCCCCGACTCGAACTACCCCGTCGACATCCATGAAAGGCTCCAGCGATTTGAGTTGGTGGCATCCTTGCAGAGAGCCGTCTTTACTGAGACGAGCTAACTCTTCGGCGAAATGTCTACGCTGCGAGATCTTGGCGCAGACGATGAAGGCATGCCGGAGCTCATTGGCGGCAACCGGTGCGAGAAGGCCTTCTTGGCATCTCAGGATGCGAATGGCCCGGGCCGTGCCTCTCAGGAGAGCGCCCAGCGACGAGAACCTCTCACCATTTCGGTAAAAATCTTCGTACAACCTGCAATGAGGCATGGCGACGTGGTCGCGAGAGGGACTGTTTCCTCCTCCTTGGGCCACTCGCTCGTCGGACGTGAGAGCCAGGCGGGACCTTTCCACCAGAGAGGGTGGTGAGCCAGCTGGGTGGCGTCTGTCCCGCGGGTGGCGTCGTCAGCGGGATTGCAATCGGTTGGCACGTGATGGAAGGCAACTCCCTCGGTGAGTTCCTGAATGTGTGCCACGTAGTTGTCAATGAGGTCATGACCGAATGGGCTGTCCGAGCGAAGCCAGTGAAGAGCCACCTGGGAGTCGTTCCACAGATGGCAGCTCGTCAGTGGAACGGAGAGGGCGGCTGCGGCGTTCCTTAAGAGTTGCGCCGCGATGAGCGTGGCTCTCAGCTCCAGGCGTGGGATCGTCATTCTGGCGCGCTTTTCGAAAGCCGGCAAAAGGCTCTTGATCGAAGCCAACTTGGACTTGGCGCCGATGATGGTCGTGAATCCCCGCCCGCCGCCCTCGGCCGCTCGAGAGTAGATCACGGCGGCTAAGGCTCGGCGACTTGCATCTGAGAATGCGTGGAGCTGGAGCTCCTGGCCGAGGAAATGGCTAATCCAGCGGCTGATGGCAAATCCCGTCGTTTCGTGGATGCTCGTTCGGAATGTGAGCCACTTGTCGGTCCAAACCTTGGGCAGATCCTCGTCCCAATCTAGCTTGGCTCGCCACATGTCCTGGATGAGGAGCTTGGCCACGAGAGTAAGCGGTGTGAGCCAGCCAACGGGGTCAAAGATCCCGGCAAGTTTTGCCATCGCTGTCCTTTTGGTGAGCCGGGGAGATGTCTCGGGGCTGCCGGGGCCGAATTTTAAATTGTCCTCCACCGGGTCCCAGGCCACGCCGAGCTCTCGGACCGGCCCCTCAGCAGACAGCTGTACTCAGCTGGGCCGGAGTCGATCATCGGGGGGGATCTCCTCGAGGAGAGCAGGGTCGTTGGCTACCCATTTGCGCAGGTGGAACCCACCCGCAGCGAGGAGGCCGATGAGTTGGTCTCTGATATTCCTGGTGGTGTCTAGATCATGGCCGCCGCTCAGGAAATCGTCTATGTACAGGTCTTGCTGTAAAACCTCTCGTGCGAGCGGGAACTTTTCGCCCTCGTCGTCGCTTAGCTGTTTCATCGTGCGCAAGGCCAAGTAGGGTGCGCAAGCGGTGCCGTAGGTGACCGTGCGTAGGGCGTAGTGCTGCAGCGGCAGGCAGGCGGTGGGGCTCCAGACGATGCGCTGAAGGTAGATGTCTCGGTCGTCTATGAGTACTTGACGGAACATCTTCTGCACGTCTGCGCAGAAGACGTATCGGTGCCTCCTCCAGCGGGTTAGTATGGTGGAGATGTGCTCTTGTAGTTTTGGGCCGGCATGGAGGGTGTCTATGAGGCTGATTCCGGAAGAGGTGGCTCGAGAGGCGTTGAAGACGACCCTGAGCTTAGGGCCGCTGTCGCTGCGCTGCCAGATGCCGTGGTGCGGCACGTAGTAGACGGTGCTTCTGTTCTCCTGAACTTCCGACTCCGAGAGTAATCTCATGTGGTCCAGTCGAACGTACTCCTCCATGAACTCCTGGTAACTCTCGCGCAGCGTTTGGTCGGCGAGCATTCGCCTCTGCATAGAGAAGAGGGCGGAGCGGGCGTGGAGTAGACTGTCAGCGAGCAAGGCGGCGTGTTCGCGCTTCAGCGGCAGCCGAACGACGTATCGTCCGCTTGTCTCGCGACGATTGCCTCGCGCGTAGATCGCTTCGCACTCTTGGTCAGCCGTGGAGATCCTCCTCGCGACCGGCACTTCCTCGAGAGCCCAGAAACGCTGGATCAGTGTGAGCAGTTCTTCGTGACTCAGATCGCTCGTGGCGCGAGCGGAGACGGCGTGGGTCTGGATGCTTTGACGGACGTCACTTGCTTGTTTGGAGTGAGCGGAGCCCATCACGGTCCAGCTGAACGACGTGTTCTGGGCGACAAGCTGTCCGAATCTCCTCGTGCCGGTTCTGATGATGCGGTGGTAGATGTCTGCTCCTATCACGACGTCGATTCGGCCTGGTCGGTGGAAGGTCGGGTCTGCGAGCAGGAGCTTATGCTTGAGCAGAGACAGTTTTGGGCCCGGCATTCCCGAAGGAGTAATGATAACGAGCGAGCGCAGAACGAAGGCCCCCGTCCTGATCGGAGGGCCGCGGAAGGCTCGACGATGTAGGCAGTCGCCTGATGTCTGGCTAATTCCATAGCTGGACCGGTAACCCCGGTAATGCTGGTGTTCGTGCGGCGGACGAGGTCGAGGCTAATGAGAGTGGCCTCTGAGCATGGATCTAAGAGCGCTCGGACAAGCTCTCTTTTTTCCCCGCCGCTGCTTATAGGGACGAGGGCGGTGGGGAGGACGGCCAGTTATGCGGAACCGTCGTCTCTTGGGGATGGTGCGCCGGTGGCAGCCGTCTGGAGCTGCGTAGTCGGTGTCTCCCCCGAGGTCGATGGGCAAGGCTCTTCTTCTCCTCGTCTGGATCTTCCAGCGCCCTCGTGGATGAGGGTATGATGCGCTCCGGAGCAGCTTCGGCAGGTGCCGCTGGAGGGGCAGTTCCTGGCGGTGTGGCTCCCGCTGAGGCAATTATAACAAAAACCCCGAGCGGCCACAAGTTTCCGTCGCTCCTCAGGGTCGAGGCCTCGGAAGGTGAAACAATGGCCGATGTAGTGAGCCTCCTTGCAGGCTGGGCATCCTCCCTTCACGAGACGCTCCAGTAGCGTGGGCGCGTATGGTCAAGGTGTCTGCGGGTCTCGAAAACTTCCGTTTCTCGGCCGGGGGGGTGAGAGGAAGTGCTGAGGGTTTGACCCAGAGCCCTCAGTGTGCAGTAGCGCCGCTGAAGAAACTCGGCGAACTCTTCAAAGGTCGCTTCAACTTTTGATAGCTTCGCGCCACGTGCCCGCTGCTCTATGTGTTCCTCCCAGGCTCGCATGGTTACTGAGTCCAGGGCGCGGCACCCCATGTAGACGAACCAGTCACCCCAGGCTCCGACTAGCCGACCGAGCCGCTCGAGTTGCGTGCGGCGCTTGTTTAGCTCGTCCAGCAAAGTCTGAAGGCTCTCTGGCGATTCCTCGGCGATGGTGTCAGCTTCACCAAGACAGCGAGGTAGTCCTTCACCTGCAGGCGCGGCTGGTCGTAGCGTCGACACAATGCCTCCCTGGCCTGCGCATAGTCGCCGTTGATCGAGCGAAAGGGCGCCAGTGCATCCTTGGCCACTCCTTCGACGTGAGTTTTGAGGTAGTTCATCTTCATGGCGATCCCCAGCGTGCTGTTGTTGTGCACGAGGTCGAGGAACAGATCCCTGAACGACTCCCAGTCCTCAGGCTTTCCTGAGAAGGTGGGTATGGAGAGGCGCGGCAGCTTCACGGCCGGGACTGTCGGATCCGCGGCGGCCTCCGAGGAAGTAGCAGTCAACGATGAGCGGTCTTCAGACGCGATGCAACGGACGTGGTGGTCCAGGAGAGTGCTCTTGCTCTCCATGAAAAGCTCCTCGGCGACCGCGTAGTCATTGCCTACCAAGTATTCCAAGACGGCGGCCTCCGATGAGGTCAACAGTCGGCCATGGTTGCCGTTCAGATTGTTCCAGTATCCCTCGAGTAGATCTAACCGAGTCTCGATGGCGCCGAGAGTCCAAGAGGCTGTCGGCGTGTCAGCTACCTTTTCGGCGATCCGACGGATGGCCTTTCCAAGCTCCCGCTGGACTGGGATGAGTTCCATCTGTGAGAGAGGGAGTTGTGTGAGAATCAAGATGAGTCGAGCGGGCTCGCGCGGACGGCCAAACTGTCACCCGAGGCTGACCTTTCACCACTCGGGGCCGCGCGCCGTACCGGCTCACCCGGCCCGCAGTTGGGTCCGCCAAGCGCAGTCGCCGCGATGCCTGGATCGGCCAGCCCGATGGCTCGTCGCGCGCTCGGTGGTCCGCCTACCGTCGTGTGCTCGAGGGCCTGTAGTTTCGTCGGCTGCCGCGCCGCAGCGCCTCGCCAATGCGTCGTTCTGAGCGTGAATATGGTGGGCTATTCCCCGCGCCGCTGGTTCCGCCCAGGCGCGCTGTCGTCGAAAGAGAGAGAAAAAAGGGGGAGGGGGATTCATCGGCTGCATCGGCAGGCGCGGCAGAGGTGTCGGCCGTTGCGTCGTTCTCGCATCCGATGGTCCACCCCCCAGTTGCCCTCAGTGTGTGCACGCGCCCAGGCAGGACCTCGCGTGCACGAAGACCTCGTGTGGGCGATCGCTCGCCCGGCGCCCGCCGTGCCGAGTTGATGCTATCATCGTCGAACGTCGCCCGCTGCGACGCCTGCTCTGTATACCGGCGGTTCCTCACGCGACTCAAGTGTTCACAGCCGTGGCGCTTATTGTGCCGAGTCGGTGGTCGTCGTCGCGCGCCACTCGCCCAGACGCCATGTTTGTGAGTCGCTGGGCCGAATTTCAACTATTTCTATCATCTAAGCTGTCGAAAGTAATTATACAAAATCAAAAATTGATGGTTGATTTGACAGAAAACGCCAATAAACTTAATTTACTTATAAATTATCAAGGAGGAAACTGTATAAAATTTAGTAGTACGTAGACGTATTATTATTAATAAATAAATATTCTAACTATATTTTTATATCAAAAGTTTATTTATTTATCCTTAAATCTACATACATAATTTTAGACTAACTCTCTTTTTTTTAAAGTTCACTTTTATCTAACCAACTATTATGCAAATTATTGAATCCTAGCCATTTCACAAAAACTCGATTATCACGCCTTTTAATCATTTTTTTAACTAGATATATGGGATGCTTCGTTTTTTGTAGTTCCTGCTCATAGAGACCACCAAGAAGGGAGATTAAAATTTGTAACCTTAATATTTTTTTAGTATACACTTTGAATAATTAACATTTAGTTAATTGAAATAATCAATCTACATCTTAAAATCTTGATCCATTCATAAATTTGGCTTTGCGAAGCTTATAATTCAATATTACCTACGAATGAAATGGAAACAAATTTCTGTTTAATGTATAGAATCTAATCGTATATTGTATTATAAATTTAAATTGATACTTTTTTAGATCTTCTACGTTCTTGTAAGATTGTATAAAATATTAATAATAAAAAGGAGCCTGTTCAGTTACTTGTTCATACGAAAAAGACATTACGAAAAAAATATTCAAAAAGTTGTATTGTGCCAACGGTAAAGCACGGTGAAGGATCTATTATGGTTTGGGGCTTTTTTAGCGGATCAAACGTAGGAGATATTATAAAAATTGATGGGATTTTGAGTCCAATTGAGTTTTTGTGGGAAGAACTAGATAAAGCCGTGAAAAAAAAAACTTTCAACTTCTGCAAACGATCTATGGAAAATAATACAAGCAGAATGGCAGCAGATTTCATCAACGACCTTGGAGAACTGAGAGAATGTTCAGACTTTGTAAAGCTGTTATAAAAAGCAAAGGCCATCATTTCGACGAAAAAATGGTTTAATGCGTCTGCAAAAAGCTTCATCAGAATATTATTTTTTCTTCGTTTCAAATTAAAGTTTATTAAAATTAAATTTACAAAATTGTTCATGTAATGTAGTGTCCAATAATTATGAATATTTCGGCTCACGAGTTTTGATGTACATATTTAAATTTTCTTGACAATAAAACAATTTGCATATTCTATTCCCACGTAATATTTTTTACTCTAATTTCTATGTACCATACTTCAATAATATATCAACAATATATTACTATGGTAAAAAATAACAAAAAAAGGTTACAAGAACATTTACTTTTTATTTATTTTTTCTAATCATTAGTATTGATTAGTTTTAATAGATTAGATTAATTTTTTTACTTACATTGAGACAAAAAAGAGCAACAAAAATGTTCTTATTTCAAATCAAATATTATGTAACGGTCCAGTATAATTTGCTCGTTTAACGCCTTTGTATTCAGACAGCATGCTCATTGTTTAATGTTAAAGAAGTATCAATGCTCAAGAGCATCTTTGACATTACATAACATAAACAGGTGATCAACTCATCTAAATAAGGAGCGTGACGTCCTAGCTAGCAAGACCTTTAAACTGGCGATACAGCTTTCAAAACAACGACTTTAAATGAATGAAAATATTGTCGAAAGCCATTAAAGAGACTAATCATCTTACTCCCAACTCAAATATAATTTGAACACTTGAATTCTATTAAAAGATGATATTTTAACGACAAAGCATAATAACTAATAATTAAGCGCAACTTATAAAAATAGCTATAGCAAAAAAATTCATTTCTGATTGACGAACTAAACGATAGATTGAATTTCATACAATAAATAAACATAGTAAAATGTACCAATGAAACAGAACTATTTTAGACCTACACTTAGATATAAATAATTCATAACTTCTATGACAATTCACGTTGACAATTCGACTAAAACAAATCTTGTACGAAAGAGGATTTTCTCTAGGCTAAAAATCCTATTTCACCTAAGCGATTAATATGAGCTTATCAATGTTGTGCGTACTAGCGAGGTAGCGTTAATAATCTAACGAAAAATAGCCCCGATTCGCATTTATAAATACGTTCGTCGTATCTGTCTCAAGAAAGTCTGAGTACGAGGCTTCACCGAGTAGTGGCACGAGCTCTGTTCGAATAAAAATCTAGCTAACTCCTATGACGAGTAATTCTTTAACAGCAGCAGTCCTTACTCGTCACCTTATCCTATCCTTGATGATTCCGTGCTCAACTTAAGAGAGGAATAAATCTCTTAAGCAAAAGTAGCCGAATCTTATGTTTCACGCTTTCCAATTACAAATTATACTGTACAAGTCTATAAGAATTAATAACGACACTATTGAGCTCAGCTCAATAGACGCATCAATTTCTTTGGCACTTTGCTAAACATGTGGTAATAGATAAAAAAGAAAGCCTATTTGGAAGGCTAAATAAGTTTCATTAAGCACATTGCACTATTAGAAGAAACAGGAGAAACGCGTAAGGTCAAATAGCTCAATAACAGAGAGTCTGATCAATCTTTCGATATCGTTTTTGTTTTAATGTATGATTCTGGATGACATAAGAACGTGACATTACAATTATTTTCATGACTGTTGAGTTTCAAGAAACCTACAGTTGCATGCAAAATTATCCAGCCAATCATAATTTTATAATTAACTGTGGTTGAAATAGTATAAAATGATAACTTTCATACACCATTATAAAGTACATTTATTGTGCTACATTACTACATAGTTAAATATTACAATCAATAATTATTTATAACAAAAAATAAATTTTTTGATACTTGATAAATATCCGGCCAAAATTTAGAATAGTATTTACTAATCGGGAAATAATGTGTTTCGCTCCGTGTGATACATAAACATTGAGTACGCTATTTATTCTGTATTATCCGATTAGTTATCATTCGCTAAGATGCCGAAACGGACGTCATTAGACAAACGTGAATTGGTTTTGAAACTACACAATGAAGGTAAAACTTTACGTGAAATATCGACAACTTGAGATATAGGAAAATCAACTGTTAATGATATATTCAAAAAACTTGAGACTACTGGTGCTGTAGAAGCTAAACGCAATCCTGGGTGACCTATGAAAACGACTCAGCATATTGATAAAGTGATAAAAAGAAAGGCTGTCTCAGATGTGAAGAAAAATGCTACTATTATTATGCAATAGCACGTGAATTACGTGAAGAAAATGTAGCTGATATTAGTCAAAATACCGTGTCTCAAAGACTAAAGGAAGTAGGATTTTTTGGACGCGTTGGTGTTAAGAAACCATTGATCAGTAAGAAAAATAATAAGGACAGACTAGAATTTGCTACAGAACATTGGAGCTGGACTGTTGAGGATTGGAAAAAAGTGCTGTTTTCGGATGAAACTAAAATTAATTTATTTGGAAACGATGGGAGAAGATATATTCGACGACCTAAAGGTACCAGAAATAATCAACGATATCAAACACCAACTGTGAAACACGGTAACGGAAACATCATGCTATGGGGAGCTTTCTCTTAGAAAGGCGTTGGTCCAATTTTCAAAATTAACGGCATTATGGACTCTACCAATTATAGGGACATTATATTACATGTAATGCTGCCTTATGCACGTAAAAATATGCCAAGAGCATGGATCTTTCAGTGGGATAATAATTCAAAACATCGATCACAGCTCCTTCAACAAGTTTTTACTCAGAAAAAAGTCCGAGTTTTAGAGTGGTCAAGTTAATCTACGGATTTAAATGTTATAGAACACTTATGGCAAGAATTAAAATCAAGATGAAGGGCTGAAACTTGTGCAAATAAAGCTGATTTGTGGGAAAAACTTCAAGGAGAGTAGTAAAATATCTCTCAAGAACGAATTATAAAATTGATTGAATCGATGCCTCACCGATGTGCAACTGCGATAACTGCAAAGGGTATGGCTACGAAATATTGATGAACAACATGATTCCTTTTATTTATTTATTTGTTTTTTGTACATATACTGAGTGATTTCTGTTTGACTGGATATTTATGAAGTATTAAAAATTTTCGTTTTTGTTATAAATAATTATTGTATAACGAATCGTTGTATATTCGTTATGTCTCTCTCTCCCCAAGAAGCCAGTAACTAATATATTTAATAATCATTATAAATTACCATATTGTTTGAATAGTTACAGCATTACGGACGTCAGCGAACTGGTAAGCGACGCGACTTGCGTACGATAATCGATATCGACTCGCGGCGCGGACCTCGCGGAGAGACGCTTCCTTGCGAGGAGAGAGAGAGTTTCGAAAATTGATATAGTCCGCTTTCGACGATCGACGGGTTAACGTTCCTCGCGCGAGTCGTCAGGAGCATTCTTCGACTTCCTTCTGGCGAGCCGAGGCCTACCGCGGACGTCCAGCCTTGCACGCGCCTACGTACGCTGCATACAAAAGAAGAGAAGCGCTATTGCGAGTCAGCCGACCAGCGGAAGCGAATACGCAGCAGAAGCGAGCCCGCTATCGTGTGCCCTCGGTTTGCGGGTTAGAATAGGCGTACAAGCGGCTATACTGTAAGTACCAGTTCTAGTACCTGGCTTCTCTCTCTATACCGCTCTCTCCCTTTTTGCGTTAACTAAGCCGCGCGTTTACGCTCGCCTTTTCTTTTGTACACGTTGCGCCGCGGCCACGGTTGGTACCGGCAATTCCTCTCTCTCCGCGAACGTGCTGTCGCTTCTATATATTCGTCGTACCTGAAACGAATAAGTGCGGTTTGCTGTTCGCGAACACCCGGCTCCTGCGAGGCGATTTCGCTGTTACTTGCTTCGACGAGGTTAAGCGCTGTCGCTTCCTCGTTCGAACGGTGCGCGCCGGTTCGCTGTCGCCATTGTGCACAGCTCACAACAGAGCGAGTGCTTGCGCGACCTTAACCGCGTAGCGCGTGCGCAGTTCCGTTCGCTTCACTGTCAAACTATTGCGAGTTTGTTGCGTTGCGATTAATATTGTTTATATCGACGCGTTTCGATACTATGTATTCCTTTGTTGCTAATTAAAATTTATACGCCTCTACTTTTAATTATATTCGAGTGCTTATTGTCCGCCGACTCCCTGTTCCTTGAATTGCAATTGTGTATGCGACTGTACACGCGCGAATCTCTCTCTTTGGCCGTCGCGCATCTTCACGCGTAGCCTACGACACTCTCCGCGGGCCAAGCTTTCTGACCGAAAAGGAGGCAACTGAGCTGCTGGACCCAGGACACCCGGTGCAGGAGCACCGTGCTGCTCTGGAGAGCAACCTAATTTATTTCCCGCGACTTATATTTAATTATCTAACTATGTAATAATGTAGCACAATAAATGTACTTTATAATGGTATATGAAAGTTATTATTTTATACTATTTCAACAACAGTTAATTATAAAATTATGATTGGCCGGATAATTTTGCATGCAACTGTATATCGCATTACGACTGGTTCTTAATAGTTGTTACATTGACTTAGATTTTTCGTTGATCGAGATATGCATACAGTTAAGATTTCTCTATAGTAAATAGAATAGCTTCATGTATAAATGATCTTTTTTATTCTTCCAAAGTGAAGAAAAATAAAATATTGAAAAAATTAGTCTACTTGACTGAAAAAACTGAAATGACTGAAAAAAAAAATGTTTTCATATGATTATGAAATTTCGTTTACGCATTCTCCTTATAAATTAGAGCATTTTCTTCCAAGTAAATTTTTTTCTACAATTCGAATTTTCCGAGATAAAGAGCAATGAATATAGACGCTGTTTTTGAATGAAATGCTCATATAATCGCTGAATTTAGATGAACAGCATTTTTGAATGAGTGTTTTGGATAGTATAATAAAAGAGCTATAAAATGCTTTCTCTAGATTTTTTCTACGATTTTTTTTCTTAAAATGGCGAGTGGTTAAAGAAACAACAAAAATTTCGTAATTTTTGTTTTGATATTCGCTCCCCCCCTATACACAAGGAAAATATATGAGTATAATTTTAATATACACCATTCAAAAGTACGTGAAAAGACCTTTCAAATGAGCTATCGCAAAGCTCTGTAGGTTTATTTTCAGCCAAGATATGAAGTTTCAAAGTTAGAGTCGTTTTGTTCTTAGGTGGGTAATGATTATTGGGTAGGAGTGTATATGAAAACGAGTTTTAATATATTTTAAGGTATTTTGGCGAATTCAGAAATGGAAAAGATTATACATTTTTCTGATGTAATGATTGACTCAATCGAGGTGTTTTATAGAAGTAACAGCAGAATGTGTTCCGGTACTAAAGAAACGGTTAGTGTATTGAACAGAAAAACCAAGCAAAAAGTAATCCTGCAGAAAAAACTTATTTTGTGCAGCATAAAATAATTACATGATAAGTGGGTTGAAGCAAATTCAGAGAATCCTGAAAAAAACCGTTAAGGAAACAACAAAAATTTCGTAATTTTTATTTTAACATTCGCCTCCCTATACACAAGGGGAATATGTTATCATAATTTAAAAATACATTGTTCAAAAGTGTGTGAAAAGACCTTTTAAATGAGCTGCCGTAAAGTTCTGTAGGTTTATTTACAGCTAAGATATGGAGTTTCAAAGTTAGAGTCATTTTGTTCTCTTGTGCAAAAGGGTGGGCAAAGATTATTGGGCGGCAGTATATGAAATATCTAGATTTCTTGACATCATCTTTCATGGGAAAACTCCAATGGGTCATCTTGCTTCCAGGACCGTCATAATTTATCTTCTCCTAGCTTAATAAAAGTCGACTGCCTCATATCTCAAAAACATGTTAATCAAAAGATATCACACGTGGCTCATATTAAACACATTACTTCCGCTATATCCCATTCATTTAAGAAAGGTGGAAGCGACCAATATGTAAACAACAAAACACCAAAACGAATATTAGTCAATAATTAATTTTTCAACGTATGAATGGTTTTTCATAAGCATACGAATGTAGTAAGAACGAATGCTTAATAATATCTCATTTTGTGTTGCATCTTATATTTGATCGAAATACCTTATATAATTTAATGAAACCATACCGTTCTGAATTATCTTTTTTTTTTAATATGTTTCTTAATTAGAAGAGCTAATATTTTAAATTATTCAAAGCCTTTTCTTTAACAGAATTTAATTTATATAGATTATACAACAATTCAAAAAAAAGAAATTTGGAAAATTAAAATCGAAAAATGATAAGCTTAGAAGGAAAATAAAAAAATCTAGAAGCTTAAAATGCTTTAATAAAAGCGAAGGTTCAGCATTATGTCAAGATATTGATAGACAACTTAGAAAATACCAAAACATTAGAAAACTTAAATTGCCAATGGCAAAGAAAAGTTCTTGATGGCTTAGATGAATTGATTGATAAATAAAAACTAAAAAAAAAATATGAAATAAATTTTTTGCATATACTTAATTAATGGATAACGAAGAAATCATCGTTATTAAATAAATTGATAATTCTTTTTAACACTAATTTATAATGCTTTCTCTTTTCCCAGTAGCAATACATAAAAAAAATAGTGAAAGGCTAAACGTAAAATAAAGCGAAAATACGCAGCGATGGATAGGAGAGAATATTAAAGAAATAAGCCAACATAAAGATATTTTCATTAAGGTGGCTTTGTATTACAATTTTTAAATTTATTATTGCGGTAGTTGCTTGTAATATTGAACACGTAGTATGCATAAAAAAAATTCGTAAAACGAATCCTATATTTTTTAAACAGATTTCATATGAATATTTAGCCATTTTCCCATAATTTTTTAATACGAACTCAAAATAATTTTTGTACCAATTTACCATTAAGGGGACCAGTCGAAATTGATCAATAGAAATTAGGAGCTTTCATAATCGTCGTCTATACATAGCTCTAAAAAAGATTTCGACCTGAAACTTCATTCCTCTTAAAGTACTTAGTAATAGTTTAAATGTTATCAGTTATCCGTCTTAGAAATTTGATTCTACACTTATTAAATTTATCATTACCATTGCATCTTGTTTTTTTGAAAAATTTAGCTTTGCCGTGCTTTTTTAGATGTTAAGGTAAATGAAAATAAATTTGAAAAGGCTCATTTTATTCAGTAGGATCAGTACTCCCATGTAAGCAGAAAACTTTTGTGGAAAGCTTATTTTCAGTCTTCTAATCTCAAAGTCGCACATTCACCGCTTGTTTTCGGTTGTCAGATTGAAAAATATTGTCCTTGTGTCGTCCGAAACATCTTTTTTTACGAAACTCGCTATCTTTCTTTGCCTTCATCTCTGCCTGATATTTAATTGTTCCGTAAATAAAGCCTTTTCGTACATAACGGGAAATATAAAATTTTGCACACTTTAAAATAAAGTTTGCGACGAGGGAAGGGGAGGGGAAAAATAAATGTAGTCGATTCTTCCGGCCTCAACTGCCGCCAGCGGCTCAGTCAGCCGATGATTGCAGCTTTTTTTTGTTTATCAATAATCGAATGTTGGGCGCCAGCTACTATCCTCGCGTTAGGGCGGGTAGCGCTGCAGATCGGCTGGGTTCTGGTCGCTGTGGTTCGGGTGGTTCCGTTGTCTCCTCCTTCGTCGTACGTTGACCTCGCGCGGCCACTTATAGGAGGCTAAGAAGAAAGGAAGCGCGAAGTCCTAAACTGAACGTTCGAGAGGAAATTAAACGGGGGGATGAGTATTAACCACCCACGGCTGCGGCTCGACAGCTAGACACTCTGTCGGGGCAAAAGGCTCTGGTCTCAGCAGCGGGTAATCAGAGCGGCGTCTCAGGACATCTCGTTGACGATCCAAAGGCAGTGGAGGATTCCGGTCGACCGGTCACGTGGTTTGAAGCGGTGTTGAAGTATCAACGCGTCTACTAGTTTCACATACCCAATCGCGAAAGTTACGGGGGATGGAGTAGTTAAACGGACAAGATCAATGACAACACTGGCTTAATTAGGATTCGACTTTATTGATAGTAGATTTATTTTCCCGGGTCAGCCCAAGGTCAGTTATCTTACGTCGTTTTCACGCCCACTTATAGTCAGTTGATCGCAATGGTCTGTCTAAACTAAACTTGATAAGGGCGCGAGTGGCGCACCGTGACGCGACTTCGACTTATTTTCGTGGTAATTGAGCGGAGGTTAGATAACGCGGGTTGACATGCGGGTATTTTCGGGAATTGCGAGGCGGTTATATAAAGTTATATATATATATATATATATAATGATCGCGCAAAGGAAATTCGTATTGATCTAACGCGCGCGCGAGAGACTTGTCGGTCATACGAAGGTCAGACGGTGCTCGTTCAATATATGAAAATCCGGTCGATCACATAAGAGAATTTGTGTCAACATAACATGCGCGTAAAGAACTCGTCGTCCGCGCGAAGGTCATACAGTGCTCGTTCGATATTTGGTAATTTACAAAGAAAGTCGCACAAAGGAAATCGGCGGTAAACTGATCCGCGCGCGGGGAGTTCGTTGTCCGCGCGAAGGTCAGACGGCACTCGATGTACAATAATCTAACAAAGAAAAATCGCACGAAGAAGATCGGTGGCGAATGATGCGCGCGTAAAGAACTCGTCGGTCGCGCGAAGGTCAGACAGCACTCCCGGTAATACACGACACTCTAGACTAAATTTCTATGGCGATTTATTATACGTGCGAAATTCTACGATCGCGCGAAGGTCATACGCACTCTCGTTAACGCGTGAGGTCGAGGCGGTTGCGTATGATTTAGGGTGAGAGAAAAGTACTCACGTCTACTTTTCTCGTTGTCGCCCGTCCACTTAATACTGCTGTTGCTGCTGCTGCTTTCTTTGTTCCGTGGCTCACTCACTCGCGTATACTCCGGACTTCCGCTCGGCTCGGCTAACAATCGGCTACTGGCGCGTTTTTCGGCGGTGCCTCGCTTCTCTTCGCTTACCTCCCCTTAAAAATCGCCTGATTGGTCGGTCTTGTTGCTTAGTCGGATGTCAGCGCCGTCTATTTTACTAATTTAGGTCCGCGTAATTTTACTATTGGTTAGTTCTTGGCATCTAATTTCCCTATTCGTTACACAGATAGCGTCGGTTTTGTCTTATTCGTTAAACTACCCCTAAGTTGTTACCGATTAGCTATTCAGTTAGCGTCATCTATGCTCATTCGGCGGTTTATCCCTATCCGGTTACCGATTGGCTAATTAATTGTGCGCGTCGATCAATCTAGTATCGTTATCGGCTATCTTGGTCTAGCAAACGCTCGTTGGTCCTACCGATCCCCCTTGCTCGCGTCCGATCGATCTCGTATCGGTTGTCTCGCTTGCTCTCACGCACTCGGTTCCCCCTCCACTGGTCTGGCTAGGTCTACTCTAGTTAGCGGCGATTTAAGATCAGCTGATTCCAGCTGAAATCTTTATTGACGTCCAGCTTCCTGGGGGAGTGTTGGTCCGGGTCGTAAGTGTGCGAGGGGTTGTACGCGGGCGTAAGGGTTGTACGCATCAGTTTGGCAGACCTTGAGGAATGGTGAATCGCGAGATCTCGGAAGTGCGCGGGTGGGCTATGCAGCATCAGCTGTTCGATCACGTACTTTTATCGGGAGCGGGGCTGGTATAAGGTAAAATGATTTTTAAGTGATGACGTATCATCACATAGCCCCCCACTAATCTGGTGCATTACATATGCACCGCGATTGGTCGGTCTTCGCGAATCCATTGATGGTCTGCTTTTTGCTGGTTCTCGGCTGCTGGTTCGGTTACCTAGAATGATGGTTAGGGAAGGTCGGACAAGGTCAAGTAAGTTAAATTTTGATTAGGGGGTTCAATCATTTATTCGTTTAAACTGAGTTGTTCGCTGTCGTTCTATTGTTCACCTCGGCGATGGAATCTGGCCCGTGTCAGTCGTTGGCGTTCTGCCGCCGCCATGGCTTCAACGGCCTCTTTAAGCAGCTCCAGTTCCCTCAACCGGGCGGTTAGATCTTCTTCTTCACCTGGTGAAGATGTCCTCCTGTGTTCTGTGGCTCGCTGGGGGGTATCGACCCGTCCGGTACGAGTCTGTATCACCCTGCTAGTAACGGGGACGGCTCTCGGCTCTGACCCACCGGGGAATTGCACCGGTTTCAGGTCCTGGTCGGCGTCTCTCCTCCCGATCCATGACCTCTTCATATACCGGGGGAGGTACGGTGAGGTCGTGATTAGCTGGCAGTGATGGTCCGTTGGTCGGTCCTGTGGTCGTTGGCCAGGTCCCCTCCTGGCGGTCACAAAATGCAGTGGAGCACGGCGGCAGACCTGAACGGTGGTGCCCCTCTGACCGCAGTTATCACAGTATTCTGTGGCTTCGGATGGCCGTGGGAACGTCCTGTAACTGTATCCGGGCAACCAGCAGTTGAAGCAACTGCGGCCGGAGGGATCCACGGTTGGGTCCGTTTCGATGGGTTTTAGGTTACGGAAGCTGGCTCCCGTATCCCTTGGTCGGGTCTCACGATTGAACCAGGAGCGCGGGGGTTTTGAGAGGATGGGTGGTCCTGGCACCTCGTCGTCAGTGTCTTCAATTGGTTCAACTGCACTTTCGAGGTCATCGAGCTGCAGTTGACGCCGAGGGTTGTACCTCCGGCGTCGCCCATTTTCTCCTCGGATCATCCTCTGGTTGAGTTCCTGATCGTCGGTCGCTCGTCTTGTTTCTCTCTCGGTCTGGCTGAGCTGGTCCATTCCACCTACTGATGATAGCCTGGGTGTGGACTGTGCTGAATAGGTTTGTTGTTCTCCGGGGGTAATGCATACCACATGGTCAATACCATCCTTGACTCCCATTGAGTCTTCCAAGGTTCCCTAGCCGTAATAATTAAGCCGGATCCTCCAGAACTAGAGGATCGACTGGTCTTTTTGGGAGGGGTCGCTTCAGATACTCCGAGGTCATCAGTGGTCTCTTCCGCTCCAATAATGCCGGCTAGGCGGAGGATCTTGCGGTCCTCTTTCGTCCGCTCTTTCGGTGGGATCAGCTTTGTCACTCTTTTTGCCACTAGGGCGAGCCGGTCCTGTATGTGGGGCCGTTCCTTCAGGTGGGATTTCTTCCGGAGGATCTCCTCCTCGATCTCCAAGATGTATGAGGAGATCGAGAAGGAGGGGGAAGGGGGTTCAGTTCTCTGGACCTCGGGGATCTCAGTCACCTTTTCCTCTTCGTCTGATGAAGATAAGGTGATTATTGCTGGCTGGGTTGGGTTGGCCGGAACTCTCGGTCAGATCAATGTGTCGATAGGCGCCGTGCCCTGGTCCCGAACTTCGGGGGCATCGTCGAGTCTGTAAATCAAAAGGTCTGAATTTTCGGTCAATAAGGGAGGTCTATTTGTCAAGGTCATCAACCAGCACCAGTCGTACGATGTTAGTCTGGTTAGTTCCATTAGTTTGTTGCGCGACCTGCATCTCCCCCCCCTTTTCGTAAAACTAGAGAGGCTTGTCTTTTCTAGTCTTCAATTTAGCAGTTAGGTTCGGTATTCGGGGCGTAGTCTTGCTTTGCTTATTTTCTGCGGGTCTAGTTATACGTTGGTCAATCGACAGGTCATCTAGTATTGATCGGGCTTTCCCACTTTATATGGTTTCAATCGCATAACATGAGCTTTTCCGATTTCCTTTCCAGCTATATTTTCCACGACGTATACGTTATCGGATAGCTGTATCTTTATCCGAAGTGGTCCCTCAAATTTCCCGGCTAGTTTTGCCGAAAATTGGTTGATCTCACTGGATAAATGATGAGCTTTCTTCCATACTAGGTCCCCTACTTCATATCGTGCCGTCTTCCTACCTTTATTATAAGGTCAGCTATTCGGTCATGAGCTTGGTCAAGTCTGCATTGAATTGCTTCGCGAATGTCGTCCAACTTTCTTAGTCGGTCTACCCACTCATTTGGATCTGACGCTATTTTATTTTCGGTGGACTCCACCTTCCGGCGTAGGCTTTTAGGAGGTCTTGGTTGTCGTCCGAAATTTCAGAAGACTGGCGATGTTCGCGTGGCCAACTGCACTGCCGTGTTCATCGCGTAGCGAAATTCGTTAAGATGCTGGTCCCAGTCTTTATGGCTATCATTGATAAATGTCGCGATCATGGCTTTTAACGTGCGGTTCGAGCGTTTAACGGGATTTAAGCGTTTAGCTTGCGGATGATATGATACGGTCGTAACGTGTTTGAAACCATATTCTTGCAACATGGTATCCACGTATTTGTTGGCATATTCCTTGCCATTGTCAGTTAACCGGTAGTCAGGGGTTTCCCATCGAAATAGTATCAATTCTTCAAAAGCCCGGGCAACGCTTTTGCTATTAGCTGCTCGTACCGGTTTCAGCTCAATCCAGCGTGTGAATAGGTCTTGAAATACTAGGAGATACTTATTCTGAGTCTTACTCCTGGGGAATTCCATGGTATCTGCCGCTACTACTGCCCATAGTCGGTCAATATTCCGCCGGCCCATTAAGCTCTGGGGTCCTAACTGACTGGCTTTATACTTCTAACATTTCTCACAGCGAGTTACATAGTTGTATACGTCGGTATACATCCCTCTCCAGTAGTTGTCTTGGGCAACTCTCAGATAAGTTTTCTCAACTCCTAGGTCTCCGATCGTCGTCAGGCAGTGGGCGTCGTGCATTACCTGGTGTCGAAATTCGTTGGGTACTACGAATTTCCAGCTGGTCTCTCCATCTATGACTGGGTCGGTCGACTCATCTAATCGATGATAATGATATCTAATGATGATACATAGAGGACCGCATAACGTACACAGTTCCTCTTAAAACAGCTAATGTAGAAAGCGAAATCAACTCACTCAATGTAATTCTAAATGAAACTATTAACAAATACTCTAACACAATAAATAGAAATTAAACACAGCCAATTATGTCCACAAAATTACCCAAAAAATCAAAGAAAAGAAAAGAAGATTAACAAAATGGTATCAAATAACTAGATCGAGGCAGGACAAAACTAAAGTAAATAAAGCATTTAACGATCTAAAGAAAATGTTACGTGAAAAAAGGAACACACAAACGAAGAATTGTCTCAGATGACCGAGTCCTATAGAAGCAACAGATTACTCATTATAAAAAGTTATAAACGACTTACAAGATCAACTAAATTTATACAGCTTATCAGAAAACCTGGTAGTAACTAGACAAGATCGGTCGAGGAAAAACCTGAAACATTCGCAAATCATTTTAGTATAGTATTCAAGCCTCACCAAAGAATAATCACAGAAGAAGAAAAAATCTTACAAGAAGGATCTGTCGTTCAAGATAGTATACCGATCAAATCAATTAAAATAAAGGAAGTATTACAATTTATTAATAATATTAAGAATAAAAAAACTCCCGGTTCTGATTATATCACAGGAAAAATGATCAAAATATTACCCTCTAATGCACCAAGATATTTAACAATTGTTTTCAATGCATGCTTGCGTCTCTCCTATTTTTCTTACAATGGAAAGTAGCAGAGATTATTTTAATACCTAACCTGTTAAAGTACCGAAACTGGTTACTTCATATAGAACGATAGCCTTTAATCAGTACTTTCTAGAATCTTTGAAAAACTAATCCTAGCTAGAATTCATCCAATAATGCTAAATAGAAAATGTATCCCTGACTACCAATTCGATTTCAGTTGTAACCATTCCACGATTCAGTAAGTAAATAGAATAGTATCTGTTGCGAGGAAAGCCATCGAAGATAAATAACACTGCACTGATATATTCCTGGATGTTGCTCAGGCTTTTGATAAGGTTTGGCATAAAGGATTACTATATAAGCTCAACAGACTTTTTCTTAGCCCCACTACAAATTATTACAGACTTATCTATACCATAGATCATATCAATTTTAAATAAATAAAAACGTATCAAAACGTCAGTTAATAAAAGTAGGAGTGTTCTAACAAGGAAGGTACCCAAACTCACCGATATTGATAATTCTTTAATATATATAGTACATTAAAAAAGCAAGAGATTGATTTTTTTTTTATCGACGGAAAAACATATTTAAGGGGTGAAATACACCCTCAAATTTTACCCCCTAAAACATATTTTACAAGTAATTTTTCTTCTAGTTATTATTTTTTAATAAAACAAAGTGAGTAATAATCCTTATAAAAACTAAAACAAACTCTGGTGTGTTTTACTTTTGAGAGATGCCACCCCTATTTTTAATACACGAAAAATTGAAATTTGACATCATTTTCTGCAGTAAAAACTTTAAAAATAGTGTAATTATAACCAAATTTTTATATTTATAAAGAAAATAGAAAAAATAAGCTTATGTTTTCCAGCATTTTTAATAAAAAATATTTTTAGAAGTTAAAGCCACCCCTATTAATAAAAATTAGAACTTTCGATATTAAAATTATTTAAAAGTGAATTTTTTAATTTTTACTGCTTTATTTTTTAATTTTTACTGCTTTTAACAAAGTGGGTAATAATAGAAGGTCCAGAAAAGCCAAAATCCGGGAGTCACTTGAGGGGAAATCTCTGGGGATTGTGGTACCGCGCGCCCTCTTAGAGGACGGGAGACCGCTCCGGGAACTAGTTGCAGAGGACCAATGGTCCTAGCAATCCGAATTTAATTCGAGTAAATAACAAATTACTCCCTATCGACTGGCAATCGGTAGGTGCCACTACTGTGGGTAAAGAGTCGCGGCAGTGGTCATAGCAGCCACCCAAAGTTCTTTGCCTCGAGCTCCTGGAGTAAGGCCCGACATCATTGTGCGAGAGAGTCCATTGGGCCGAGTAACTCTCGATGATTAGAACACACTACGGATGCCAAAACCCTCAGGAAAATTATTTTCACAGAAGAGTAGCATACTTCCTGCTAAAGAATTGTTTAAGCCCTAATAGCTAAAGCAATTTTACAATTGAAAGCGAAATTAGCGACTGTCAGCTCTCTTTGAAAGCGAAAACCATGCACTAAATGCCCATCATATCTAGTGCTGCTAGAAGTGAACATAGGCTAAGACGATAGAAAAGGCAAAAACCCAATATGATCACTCAAGCGCTACTTTACTTGCAATCCGAGAAAACACCTAACCCTGACCAAGACAAGGTTTGATTGATCTCAAACCTAGCGTGATAACAAACACGCCGGTACATTCGTAAGTAGTTTTAAGTTATATATTATAATCAAATTAGTTTTAAGCAGTTAATAGTAATTTAAGCAGTAGTATTAATAATAAAAGTTACCAATTAAAATTGAGAAAGAGATCTATTGATTTTAAACATTGATAATCATAAATCAAAAAATCAAAAATCAAAAATCAAAAAAAAAATCAAAAATCAAATAAAATAAAATAAATTAACTAACAATAAGTTACAAAAACAAGCTAGGAAAATAGCTAGCTAGATCAATCTAAATAATAGAGCAATGGAAAAACCATGGAGAAACACAATAAGGTAACGAAGCTCAAGTCAACTCGCACAAACTTACTCACTCAATGCTTGCACTCGAACGCTATTCGCTTAATTTGAACGCACACGTTAACACGCTAAAACTAATAGTCGAACGCCCCACTCCACAAACGCCACAAGCGATTCCAAGGAGATAAAATATAACTAGACATGTTAGCGTTGTACCTCGAAAGCGATATGGTCAACCATTCTAGGTATAGAAAGGCGAGGAAACGTAAGCAGGAGGCGACCGTTGAGAAATCAGAGCATTGTTTTAACACTCCGACGTCAACTCAGTTTCCTTCGCAACCAACCGATTTAGACGAAACCAAAGACGATTGCCCACTAGTTAAGAGGTTTAATTCGAACGCACAACAAAACCCCGAACTGGGCCAGCAACTGAGGATCATATAATTGAATCTCAACAAAAGGCTAGTAGCTAACGATGAGCTCGGAGAGATCATGACAGACAGAAATCTTCATATACAGGTGCCACTAGTGCAAGAACCATACCACTGGAATAACGCGATTTCAGGTATGGGCAGTATCGCGGTCATTCGCGGAGCCGAAAATGGCGAAACGATTCAAGCTGCGATACTCTACAATCCGCACAAGGTCACAGCAACCAAGATTTCTAATTTGTGTGACTCCTACTGTGTCTGTGCACAGTTAGTCGGAGCCTTTGGTGAAATTTATTTCATAAGCGTCTATTGCCAGTACAGCCACAATAGGAAGACCTATCTTGACAAACTAGCTGAGACTCTGAAGCAATTGAAAGGCAAAAGAGTCTTAGTTGAAATGGATGCAAACGCCAAGTCAAAGATCTGGTCTAATACACAGGATAAGAATGGAATAGTCATTGAAGATTTCATAGACCGATACGGGCTAATAGTCGCAAACAGGAAGCGCCAACTTCTAACGTGGCTAGCTGGACGGTGAAAGAATAAACCACCAGTAACCACAGGCCCATAGTGATCGAACTGGATTTTACCTCACAACCAGCCAGACTCATACGAACTATAGAAACAATAGAACCAAGGTTCAATATGAGAAAAGCTGATTGGGAGAAATTTGGGAGACTTTGCAAATTCGAAAAAGAGAACCTATCTGAGCTCCCCTTAGAAACCTCTAAAGACATCGAAACATATGTTTCAAAATTTGAAGAAATAAAGGCAGCAAAAGACTCTATTCCATTAAAAATGAGAAGAACACACTCTCAACCTTGGTGGAATCCTGACTTGCGAAGTAAGAAGCGAGCGATACAAAGACAACGCAAAATCGTCGCTCTGAAAGACAAGGAAGGACCGAATAGAAAGCAAAGGAAAGCCCTCCAGAGATCACTTGAAGAATTGAGTCAAATGAATTCTGAATATGCAACGGCTATTAAAAGAGCCAAAAGCAAAAGCTAGCGAGATTTCTGCACTAGTAAAAGCAATAAGAACGCTTCGGCGTATCCATACAAACGAACATCCAATAAAGTCAAAATCTCAAAAGCGATGTGCACGGTTAACCGTAATGGTTCAGTAACAAAAGACTGGAAAGAAACAGGCATGGCTCTACTAGAAGGACTAATGCTTGATGATGACCCAAACTGTGAAAATGAAGCACATGCGAAGATTCGCAGAGATATGCGAGAGGTTCCAGTAACCGACGACGCAACGCCTTTCCTAACAAGGGAAGTTGAAATGGCCCTTAAAGCGAACAAGGCAGGGGAATCACCAGGCAAAGATAGAATAGAGTCAGAAATGCTTGCAAATGCAAAACCATTATACCAGAAACTGACGCGACTTTTCAACGCCTGATTAAAAAGCGGAGTGTTCCCCAGAAGATGGAAAAGTGGAATGCTAATCACGTTGCTCAAAGGGGTTGAAAAACCCGAGAACGAGATTAAATCATATAGACCCGTATGTTTACTCCCCATAGCTGGGAAGACACTCGAGAGACTTATGATTAAAAGAATATCCAACATTTTAAACAGCTCGGACTGGTCTTCGGATGATCAATCTGGCTTCAAGGCAAATAGATCCACAGAGGATGCCGTTAGAAGTCTATATGAAATAGTAAAAGAGACAGAATCTGATCCGTCGATCAAGTACGTAGCCGTTATTCCACTGGACGTCTCACAAGAATTCGATGCCTTATAGTGGCCAAGCCTGCTCTCCTAATTGAAAGAAAGAAATTGCCCGAAGAACATCTACAAGCTCCTCCAGAGTTACTTCAGTGATCGAGAAGTGGGCGTTATATACTCACTTCGAAGAAACACTAAAAATAGTGATAAAGGGGTGCCCTCAGGGTTTAGTATTTGGACCGGTAGGTTGGAATGTCATCTTTGACAAACCACTTCGGGTAATCAGGAATGCAGGATATGAAGTACTAGCCTACGCAGACGATGTGCTTCCTATCATTAAGGCGATGACACGCATTGATTTTGAAAGACAAGCCAAAGAAATCATTGATATAATGACGGATTGGTGCATTCCGACAAAATGAATTTGGCAGTACAAAAGTCAGCACTAATATAGCTAAAAGGCCAAACAAGCCCTACAGTCAAAATTGGGAAAGACAACATTAGAACGCACAAAACAGTCAAGTACCTAGGAATCACAATTTCGAAGGACTTCCAACTGGAAGAACACATTTGAAACGTGGTTCAAGACTGCAGCAACACCTACTTCGAGCTAAGTAAAATAGTAAAAGCGAACTGGGGCCTAAAATTCAATTCTATGAAAAAGATATACAATGGCTTCTTACTATCGAAAGTTACATACGCTACTGCGGGCTGATGGCAAAGAATAAACATCAAACAGCAATCTGCTTTAGAAAGATTGCAGCAATTAGTTCTTTGCAAAACACTAAAAGCCTACAAAACGATCTCTCATGAAGCGGTGCACGTGCTTGTAGCCACCCGACCAATAGCTCTCGAGCTCGACGGGAGAGTTGCGAAGTACTGCGTCAGGAAAGGGAAATCGATAAAACTGCACGACTTCCAAATAGACTCGGAGGAACTTCGATCTAACAGGCTAAAAATCTCGAAAGCCTTACAACTCATCAACGATGAAATCAAAAGAATATGGCAGGAGAGATGGCAGTCGGCCACAAATGGCAAAAGAATGTACTGCTATTTCCCAGTAATCAAGGACAGATTAAAGAAGAGATGGCTAACTCCCAATCACTGTACAGTACAGTTCATGATTGAACACGGTGCTTTTGAGTCATACCTCCATAAAAGAGGATTATGCGAAGACCAACTGTGTAGTTATGAAGAAATAGAAAGCGAAAGCCATATTCTCTTTAACTGCGAAGAATTAAGGGAACTAAGAAAGCTATTAATAGAGGCTGTTGAAGAGGAGGGCCACTAATGGCCTTGCACTGAAACAGCCCTAGTATCTAGCAGAAAAATCTACAGTCTTTGAAGACTTTGCTAGAAAAGTCATAGTACCCAGGGAAGGAGCACCCATAATAAAGAGAAAGCGCAGATAAGTAGTTACTAGCTACAGTAGAAAGACGCCGCCTCTTACAGGGTCCCTAACCAGAGAACAAAACTCGCACAATGACTAAACTAATTTTTGAACTTTGAATAGCTAATAAAGTTTGAATGTTGAAGATAATTTTTGTACATTGAACTTTAGAATTAAATTCTGAAGTTCAATAATTCGAATACGAGTTAGAATACCCGATTGAGCATGATTTCGGAACCCAATTAGAATGAAGGGGATGACTGACACGTATACTGAAAACTGCCTGGGGAGTCGCCTTGTCGACTAGACGAGACCCCGCCCTGACCAATAAGACAAAAATATTAAATCGAAAGAGCAAACATCAGTATCAGCCAGTCATAAAAGCCATTCCATAGAAAGCGAAATCCAAAATCAGGGCGAAAACCGGGAAACAACTTTTTCGAATGATGGATACCCACCAGCGTGAGCGGAGATGACCGAAACCCAATGGGGAGACGTGCCACGGTACGTCGGAGCGTATCTGTGAGTCGTGGGAGCAATCCCTTAATACAGGTACGCAGAGTGGGATGTTTTGAATGAGAGCCCAGGAGGGAAGGCTTAGCTAGTTGATCGTCTTAGGAATTTCATCTGGCTGTCCTAGCTGGGTCTCTCTTCTGACATCCCAATTTGGATTGGCCTCTACGGGTAGTGGTACCAGGTCAAGCAAATCTCGTAAGATTTGTATGCCGCGTACTTCCGACGTGGTAGACGTTGAGGCAACTAAGTCCCGTCGCGCACAAACCGAGGGTCAAGCCTTTAGTTCTGCTCTCCTTGAGCGTCGAACTTTAAAAAGATCGGTACTCCTTTCGAAGAGGTCACCGTCTTAGATTAACAAGGCTCCGACTCACTCTGAGCGTCAGGGATGTCGTAGCAAACTTGATTTCCGGATCTCTAAAGTATTTGAAAGCGAAGGAGTGAAAGACAGTGGGCTATGCCAACCTTAGGCGCACAAGAAGAAGGGTGGTATGTTTGATTACGCTGTGCCTCCCTCAAAACGGAAAAGTGTGAACAACGCATACACTAACTGCTAATAAAGCCAAAAATCAAATCTTTATATGAATGTAATGTTAAATTAAGTCAAGATGAAGATTATTTCCTAATTAAAACTGCTAGCAGTCATCTCTGGTTATTCTCAACCAGAGAATATGATTCATTAAAAATTAAATGCACTATCAAATTGATATCTATTCCGAAGCTTTCTTCTGGCATAATTGAACTCCCAAGGTCTTGTGACATATGGGCCGACGGAAAAATATAGAGGTGCGACCGGCAATAAAGTAATAAAAAATCTAATTATTCCACCTTTTCAACTAATCCTTTTGAATATATACCAGCGGTTAGACAGTACAACTAAAATTGAGATAAAACCGATCAGTACTCTAACAACAAAAGTAGAATCAAAAACAATGAACTCGTCAACTTGGAACCTTATTTGTATCAGCATTGCAATTTTATGTTTAATTATAAGCTCTCTAATTATGTTAATAGTATATCGCTATATCAACAAAAAACAAAGTAGAAGTGGCATCACAGTAAGCGAAACATATATACCAATGTCGAAATTAGATACCGGATTTAGATACGATTTTACGGGGCCACCGTTTTACGAGATATCCCGCATACCTCCTAAAAAGGTTCATGACTATGAAAATATGTTACCAACTCTATTAGAATCAACCCAGAATGAAGAACTAAAGGAAGACTCATCTGAATAAATAAGAATCGAAAGCTCAGAATCAATAAATATCAATGAAGAAATAAGTATACCTGTTATTGAGGGAGTCAGCCGGCTAATTGCAGTTTTAGTATTCATATGAAATATTTAGCTTTGGGGGGAACGTCATCCGTAGTATTAGGCCAGGTGTGGGTAATAAAGCTTTCCTAGTATGACTAGAGTAGGTCATGGATTGTAAAATGGTAATCATCCAGGAACATAAAAGTAGAAAGAAAGAAGTAGGGAATTAGAAAAAATCACTATTAAAACGAATGGAGTAAGAGGAAATTAGTTAGTCTATAGAAAACAAATATAGCAAGCAATTAATATAATCCAGTGAAAAATGTACGCTCAGTGTGTTTCCATCAAACTCATAAGTGAAAGAGGATTTTGCCACGGTTTTCTCTTTAACGAGGAAGGTGTTGTACAACGAGACCCTCTAGGACTGTTCGAAACGAGTGAAAACTACTGTTGGACACCCGAACCGCCCCATATTTATCGCTAGGGAGCTTGCCGCTGGTTGAACAAAACAGCAAGTGAATACGGATACAAAGTGCGGACTTCCCAGCCAACCAATACGTATGAATTAATCGGGCAAATAATATATAATAACTCATCAGAATTTCAAGAAATATGCAAGGAAAGTGTAACAAAGATGAGATATTCACTGCTAGGTCCAATAATATCAGGACTCACAGTGGCACAACAACAAGTCAGAGGCAAACGTTTTACATTAAGAAACAATAATGAGATATTTCAATATCTTGAATATCTTACAGTACCAAAAGATAATTTATTCAGGAGCCGAAATTTGCTATGTCAAACCGTGAGTGAAAGTACTGATATCTTTATTCAGCATCTGATTAAGATAGATTATGATAGTCTTAATACAGATAACCGCTTTACGTTTGGATATTGTGCAGTGTGTCAAGTACCATTATTAGTAGTACGTAATTGTCGTTACTGCACGGCGTTACATTTAAGCAAACAGTGTAAGGACGTGTTGATGCAAATTTTGGAGTGCCCCTTTGCAGAACATCGGAAGTCATTAGAAAATGATGACGAAAGGTGCCGGTTCTATCAAAGAGGTAGTGAATTAATTCAGGCGTGGAGTAGGCAAGTAAACCAGCTAAGTATTTTCAGAAAACAGTAACTATTGGCTAAATCTTAGTGAATAAATTTTTGGGGGGGGGGGCTATTTCTATATAAAAATAGAAATAAATAAATAAACTATTATTAGAATGAATTTATACTGCAATTTCCTTGCAAGGCTCCTCCAAAAACAGTTGGCATGGAATACACTAAATTCGACACCTGGTGTTCGAATAAATTAAGTAGTATCTAGCAGTAGGAAAGAAATAAAAATTAGAGTTTTATAGCTAGACTAGTGATTAAGCACCCGGTTTGAAAGGTAGAATAAAATAAAGGGGACTTAGTTGCCAGTAAGATAGTATCATGTCAACTAGTTTTGTGTCTGTGTCTCTATAAGTAATTGTATAACATGTTCGTGAGTAAGGTCTTACAGGAAGTTTATGGAGAAAACCAAGGATTTGTGATCACAGAAGAAGAAGTGATAAGTGATCCCTTAAACTTTTTCAACATTCCGGAACCATACGACAACATGGTTTTACCGGAAATGTATCGACGAGGAATCATCTTGTGGTTAAACAGTGAGGCAGTGAAAATAGGGCGACCATCCAGAGTGGGTAACCCTACAAATCAGACTTAGGTCAGATTTGCTATGAGAGCTGCGAAGACTACCGAAAGGCATCGGAGGATTGTGCTCGTATGATGGGATACGACCTAATCCTACCGATAGTACCCGGACCAGATATAACGAATAAGCAACTTCGAATCATCATGAAAAGGTGGCAGTTAAGATACGAAAATGATCAGTTACAATATGTAGAGTATGTTTCTCGACCACCGGATGAATGTACAAGAGAAGATATGCAAGTATGGATAGACTATCTTGTAGCATATTTTCATGGAGAAAGAATAGAACGCGGAAGAACATACGCCGAATTTATACATTTGCCTTATGGAGGTACAAGTTTTGCGGACCTATTAACCTGCGATAACTGTATGCAGTGCTCCTGGCCTCTACCTGTGTGGCGTTTTTGTAAGCTGTGCATTTTGAAATACTTAAGTCACGGACCAAAAAATATTTTTCTCATCTGTTGGGAGTGTTGGTTAACTGCCCATCAGAATACCCTTTAACCTGGAGAAGAGTGCCGTATATGTAAACCTGATACCATAGGAGAAGAAATATTGTTAAGAAGATTAAATGTAGTGTGGAGTGGTGGATGGAGACTTTATGTTAAGTAGCGCTTCGAAGTGTTTCTCTTTCAAACATATATATGTGTAAAATTACCTTGTGTTTAGTACGTAGTATTTATTGTAACTTCGTTATGTTCAAAGTATAAGTATAAGTATATTATCTTGATGTACGTAATTTCAAATAGGCAGGTGCAACTTGCGAGCGCCCTGCGTCGCTACATTAACATAACGTAACAACATTAAAAGTACATGTATTAGTAAGTCATTTGGAACAATGTTTAAAAATATTAAATACTTCAAGATGATTGCGTAATTAGTCGGAGCAGGCTAGTGAGGCTATTCATCATGAGTTCCTAAAATATTGGCAACGTTACAATGTGAGATCTCTAGATCATCCATCTTACTCAAAATAATTGCTGAGTGCTGCTGTGGAATTTTCATCAGAACACATTTAAATTTATCAACAATTTGTTATTAATAGTATTTATTTATTTTATCATATTCTTAAATGTTTTGTTTTGCTGCATAGCCAATAAATAATAATATTTCGAGGACAGTAAAAATAATTTTCAATATATTGTATTTGTTGGTTCATTTCGCGGCCATCTTGGAAACGCTTATACCACTCGTAAACACTTGTTTTTTTCATAGCAGACTCACCATAGGCTTTTTATAACATTTCACACACTTTGTTACACTTTATTTCATTTTTTACGCAAAATTTAATACAAATTCTTTGATCCATTTCTTTTAAAAAACGAAAATCGCCGAGCTCATAAAAACACGTCAAACCTTAGTGACTACCGCAGACAAAGTAAACAGTGAATATAGCTGAAAATTTCATCATAGTTCAGGGGTATGTATACCAACACAATAAAAAAAAATTTTGACAATCGGACTCTCCAGACCCGCGAAATTTAAAAATTCCGGGTATTTTTTTAACACACCTCGTATAAGTTGTAAAAAAATAAACTACAAAGTATATCTAAGAGGAACATCTGTTGATGATATGTTATATCGGGTTATATGAAATACAAACCGTCAAGACTTTTTCTTTGAAGCAGTCCATCTCTTGTGCAATTTCGCCTTTCAAGCCTTCAGCTGCATCGCGTAACCATTCAGGTATTTTCTCAGAAGTATAGCCTTGCAATTGAGGCAGCTTATCGCAGTTATCGTCGTAAGTCGTAGCGTCGTAAGTCGCTGCTTTTTTCCTCTTCTTTTCCTATAAAAAAGATAGAAGGTAGACCACTTACCTGTAAAAAACTAATCTCGTAACGTGAATTACTCTTACCTGCGTATATGCTGCATCTGTTGTAGAGTAGCTTCTCGCCGGTTGTTTCGCTCCATAATATCTAGCTCCTCCTTTCTAGTTTTTCATTTTTAACTCTTTAATTGCCAGAAGTACATTTTAATCTTCTAGAAATTGAAAATATCATCAAATTACGTGACTTCGCAAGTTTTGTTGCAACAGCGTGTTTTAAATCGACTTCTTCAAAAGCTCCGCAAGCTCTACTCAACCAAATCTAATCAAGTTTTCACAGAAGCTTAGTTTTCGATAGCTTGAGCATACGATCCATGGTATATCGTTTTCCACGAGAAAAAAGATCAACACAAGTATACGAAAATCAAGTGCTTACGGGTGCGACACATTAGTATACGCATATGATTACATTCCCAAAGACATCTATACAACGCCCATAGTCGGTTTAATGATTCATTGTACTTACCATTCTTTGCTACGATTTTTCTTGAAAAATTCCTTTTTCTTCTCTCCGTTTTCCGGCCACAAGAACTTGACTGTATCACTTATCGCAAGCGGCACGTCAACTCTGTCCACGTTAATCGATTTTTTATATATAATACTTATCGAGTTATCGGCGCCTTCGATCATGAACTGCATTTGAACGCGCGTTTATTGTTTAATCACTCACTAGCACTATCGAATAATAGCAGATTTTGGATTTGGATAACCTCTGCTTTCCGATTTAGTTGGCGGTTTATCGATTCAACAAAAAGCTCGGATTGTTTTGAAGAAGCGAAATGACGATTGGAGCCGCGTATCAACGAACTTCATTGAAATAACAATCGATTAGAAAAAAAGAATGAAATAATGAATTTAACCGTACGCCAATGACTTTATTCAAGATGTTTTTTGATTGAAAGAAAATTGATATCGAACTGATAACCTTTTTGTGTGTCAAACTGACTAGGAAAATGCGACCTGCTAATTACAAAAATTATTTTGGAGTTGGGGTAAGTAATTTTATAGAAATTTTGTAGAAATCTTTCTTATCTTAATTTATAATTTACGATTTTTGTCTGTCAATCATTATAGACTGGACAAATTCCTCGAACAACTAGGAATCGGTGGAGAAAGGTACAAAATAGAAATAATGATATACAAGAAGAAAGACGAGCTGAAAGGAACGAAGAAATTGAAATAATGGATTGTGAAGAAAATCACGTGAGTTTATAAATTCATTCTACGTTTTATTTAGCAATTTACTGCATCTCTCGGAAAAATACAACACGAGATCATTTTAATCGGCAAGATAAAAATGAAGAATAATATAGCAAAATAGTGAACAAATATTATTTTTAAATAAGAAAGATACTACAGTATGTAAAGTAGCTACAACGTTACACACTGTATGCACAAGCAATCAATGGAACCCGCGCGCTTTTTCTCATTTGGTCGCTTATGCGTCGACTATACTGATCCGCGGCGGGCGCGACAATTCTAGTGTATTGCCGCAGATTGACAATTTTTAATATTGATTTTGTTAAACATTCTTATTTTTGGAGAACGATAAGTCATGTGTGTAAGCTGTCGCATCGCTATCTATGAAGGAAATGTTTCACGTACCGACCGAACGTGAAAAAGAAATAAAATATGATGAAATGATTTTGTCAGGACCATGTAGATCACGATGATATTTTCTTCATTCTCAACTCGTTACAAACAACAGCTTCTGCACCACTGGATTTTATTCTAACGGATACCGATGATAGCAACGACGATACATCTGTAAAGCCAGACTTGGAAGAAAATAGTCTGGAATGGATTAATCGAAAATTGTTCGACAACGGAACATCAACTCTTGGCGATGCAGTGATTATATCATGGAGCTAGATTGCTCTAACCAAAAAAGGTTTGAATAAATCGCTGCATTTATTGAATATGTTGATGCCGAAGCCAAACAATTTACCGAAAAATTTATATCAACTCAAACAATTATTGTATTCTCTCTTACTTCCTGGCACTGGTATTGTGCGAAAACATCAAATGGCCTAGCCGGATAAGATGGTCGAAACTGCCCCCAACGGTTAAGCCAAACGGAATATGGCATCTTGTAGGGCTTGATTAGAAACTCTTCTGACCAAATTTTCAGACCCCTAGGTGGCCAGGGGCACCCTGTAGGTCCAAAAAAGGATCAAACCGTTTTTTTGAGATAACTCGGCTTCTATAATAGCTAACGGAACCAGCCGAACGGCAAAAAATTTGTCTTAGAAAGATCTATATACTAGAATTTTTCCAGATTTTTTGGCGCCAAATTCAAATTTTTAGAACGGTTTCTAATTTTTAAAAATTAAAAAAAAAAAACAAAAAATAACTCCGAGCTTGAAAAAATTTATTTTGTTTATTTTATATTCCTCTATATACTCAAATTTTCCAGATTTTTTCAAGTGGTGGAATATCGATAAAAAAATTAATAATCATTTTTCGATCATTTTTCCTACGTTTCCGACGTTCACTCAATTCCATCGATCGAAAATCATTCATTTTTCTATATTTTGTCAATTCTATAGTTACTGCGGTTATATATGATGTCTTTATACCATCTAAATGTAGATTGAAATTGAGTTACTGAATGTAGGTCCTTATTTTGGAGTCTTTGTCTTGAAAACGCGTAGAGATTATTTTTTGCAAATAATTGTATTTCTGATATCAATGAGGCATTTTGCCTTGTGATGTCTCCGGGTAAGATGGCGAATACCTGGGGACAAAAATGTACAGGATTCATATGGGAGTCGGATATACTATCTGGTTCAGCATTTTTTCTGTCTTGGGAGGCCGAAATTAGCGGGTTATCGACCGAGCATTTCGGCCCACAAGACATAAAATGTCTTATGGAGCTGGAGATTCCTTCAAGTTGAGCTGCTGCATCTATTGAATGTGAAGTATTTACTAGTATCGTTATTTTATACATATTCCAAAGTGAATGATTGATTCTAATATTCATAATTTTATATACAAATTATTTCACTCTTGATTGCTGTGTTTACGTACTGTAATTCAGTATAAATGTATCAATTTGTAATAACAACATGATCTGAAGGAAAGTGGAATGCGGACTCGGCCTGAAAAAACGGACCGGTCGAATTTATTAAACAAACTCTTGACAGCCTTAGACCTAGGTCAAACGTACATACTTCCTGCATCAAATCAAATAACAACCGGCCTTTGCAAAAAAAAAATGTTTTGTAACTGAAGGTTTCCTTTTATGTACTTAAATCCATTTTATTTAATATACAGTGAATCAGTGGAATTTATTTTCAAGAAGAAAATAATCTATAACAATAATAATAGATTCAGGATTTGAGCATAGGTGTGTAGTTTTTAATTATTTATGTGACTATTTTTCAATAAAGTTTATGAAGCATATTAAGAAATTATCATTGAAATCAATATGTACAGAAAAGATGGAATATATTTTGTGACGGTAAACGTCAAATTAGCGCTGATTATTTAGCTTAATTGCTGCCTGTGAGGGCAGCACCTGCCGGGGGGACGAAATAGGTAACGAAGGAATTCGGCACGCGAACAGACGGAACGCGCGCGATAGAATTCGAACCAGTGAAGCATTGACCATTGTTGTGTCCGCCCGCTTTTCGCTATCGCCACCGCCGATTCACGTGCCCTTGACAACTATAACGCATCAAAACAGCAGCAGCCAGTTATCCAGGATTGTAGCCGCCAAGGTGCCATACGATCGCCAGTTCGGAGCCAGATCAAGAGAGTGTGTGGGAGGTTTCGCCATCGAGGGCGAAACCATAACCGCGTGCGCGTGTTCGCGACCGGCGATAAACATTCGAAACTGTTCCGCTCTGCGCGAGTTATTTGTGTTTCCTTCGATCGCCTGCAATAATAAGGTAAGCTGGCCAGCTTAATTTCGCGATCGCGGTTGCATGATTGATAATTAATTTCCGATATTCGAAGCGTGCGTGTATCGGCTCTAATAACAAAGAGCAGCGAGCGTACCGGCAAAGCGTGTTGTCGATGAGCGAGCGTCAATGTAAACAAACGCGCGGGCCGACTTTGTGTAGTTTTTGAGTGATAATAAAAGGCTCCGTCCGTGTTATTAACAAGTAATTTTGACTCGTTCTTTTCGTATAGCTTCCACTCACTTTTCCCAGATTAGAGGACTTACTGGTTGACTGACGCACGTTTCCACATGCTCTCCGATTTATGTATTGAGCATAAATAATTACGCGCGTCCTTTTAGTATAATTGCGCGAATAAAATAATTAAACAGTTTTACCCCGTTACATGGCGCCCAACGTTAAAGAACCTACGGTGTTTTTGATTGTTCAAAACACCGGTTCTCAATAGTGACCTCGCGCCCAGTCAACCAGCGACTTAGGTGGCAGTTAAGTGTTGTTGTGCACACTTGATACCGAAGGCCACGTTAGTAAACAAAGCCTGTTAGCTAGCTTGCGAAGGCCCGCCGCGGCGAAAAATTGTAAATAATAGCTGTGAACGCGTGCGAGTGCGACCGAAAGATTCTTGAACGTAAACACCAACGAATTTTGAAAGTTGCCGCAAATAATATTATTATACCCGTTGGCCCGGGGAAAACTAACACCGGCAATATTCAAACAAAATTAATTCAATTGAGTAATTTTATTTGACATCGTATTGTCTTAACGTAAATGTGTTTTTTTTTTAATATTATTAACTGCGGTTATTGGTGATTACGCGCAACGCTCGTTACAATATTTTAGATACTAACCCACACAGCCGTACTAACAAACAGTTAGTGCGTCTGATAGGCAGGATCATTATATTGCGTATTAACGAGCGAAGAATCTTTCGGCAAATAATTCGTAAAACGCCGTTGATCAAGCCCAGTGTTGGCTAATAAAATTTTTTTTATTTTTTCATTCGGCGTACGAATTGTAATACAACACTCGCACTCGCGTAACATACCTGTATTTTTACAAAGAAATCCAACGCTAGTAATCAAACAGACAATCATGGACCGTACTCAGACAGAGATAGAAAATTGGGTATGGACGCTCCAGGAGGAGGAAATCGAAGAATACCTCGACCAACTGGAGCTCAAAACTAGCGGGAGCAAGCTCTCGAGAGCTGCACGACTGCACAACTGGCTACTCGGCGACTATTCCGCAGCAGATTTCGCGGAAGTCGACCACGAACACAGCAGTCCAGCCAAAAGAGCCGCCCTACGCTCGGAGCTAATTGTATCCCTATGCCAGGAACACACAGCATCCGAGCAAGAAGGAGAACACCCGCTAGCCCAACTATTACAAAGTGCGGACGTAATATCGCGAGTTCAAAAAACCGCGATAAACATCGCGAATGCCCTGGACAGCGGAGAAAACACAAATAGTAAGAAGGAAATTACTATAACGGCTGACGATGGCAGCCAGTTCAAACTCCCGCCGGCATTCGCGGTGATGATTCAAGACCTCATTTTCCGGTCCAGAGAAGATGAGAGGAAATGGGAGGTACAAGACTCACGAAATTCGAATACGTCTAACCTAACCCAAATAGTAGAACAAATCGTCAGGACCAACATCAAGGTGCAGGAACAAATCGACAACCTGTCAACCAGGATGAAGGAACTGGAAAATGCCGTACACAGAGATATGCGGCAAGACGAGTCAAACAATTCCAGTGAGGAACCACAACCGGAAAACACGCGTAGGAGCGTCGCATTCCAGGATACATTCACATGCCACTACGATGCCAGGCTACCCCAGAGCACTCCAGCCGGACCCGGACTGAGGCCCACGGGGGCCGCCGGCAGGACCCCCCGCCGGACGCCTCCTTTCGGAGAGGGTGGACAGCATTAACTCGGTGGAGTTAATGCTGAAGTGGACAACCACCAGCCGAGCATGTGGTCATCCCAACAGACGTCAAACCCGTGGTCGACAACAAGGGACGTCGGCCGCATCGTCCGGGGATGGAAACTCAGGTTCTCCGGAGAAGGCAACGCGAGTATTGGCACCTTCTTATCAAGGTTGGACAACTCGAGGAGCAGCGCTGGACTTACGAGCGACGAGATGCTTATGGCCGTATCCGAGCTACTCGTCGGTCCTGCCCTCGTCCGGTTCGAAGCAATGCGAAACGAATGGTTCTCCTACGCGGATTTCGAGGCAGACGCCAGAGCATGGTTTGGGACCAGCAGGCAACAGCAGCAGCGTCTAACCAAAGAAGTTCAAGGCCGATACCAGGGCCCAGACGAACCCGCGAACGTATACATCGCGAACATGATGGGCCTAATGAGTCGGCTGAACCCCAAAATGACGCACGAGAGCCAGCTGGTCCTGCTACATGCCAACCTCCTCCCGGAAATCCAGAGCCAAATACGGAGATCAGAAGTGGACTCCGTACGGACCCCGAACGACCTGACCACGACGGCCCAGAATAACTTGCACCAGCGAAGGATGGAGCGGACGATACCAGACCCTCAGTCGACTTTGTATCCTGAGTTGGCGTATCAACCCCGCACCGACGCGAGCAAGGGTCGTAAGGGGAAGGTGGCATCTATGTCCGGTGACAAACCGGAAGTCAATGATAGGTTGGACCGCATGGAGAAAGTACTCGAGAAGGTGACGCACCAGGTCGTCTACACGCCGACGCCTTCGGGGGCGACACCTAATCCGAGTCTAGAGTCCGTCGATGGCGAGAAAAAGGTTCTGCCCATCGACATGTTTAACCAAATACTGTTGTCCATCAAGGAAATGTCGGCGGAAATGAAGAATAATCGCGCCGACAAAAGTCCGACTTCCGAGGACCGAGCCAAAAGGCCAGAGACTCCCCGCAGACGAGGAAGAGAGTTCTCAGGGAGAGTGTGGCCTACTGGGTTACTACAGGAAGTTCTGTCCCCAGTGCAATAAGGGAAACGAGCAAAGGAGTGGATAGGTGGGGTTGATCCCACTCCTTCATCCAGTAACCCAAACCCCGTCAAAGAGATCTCGCAGCCTCCGCCAACACAGCCCACGCCGTTAGTAGCGAGCGTGTTGAGCGTCGAGAACGAGAACTCCCTTAGTGACGCCAAAGATAAGCGTGGCGGTAGAGTGCACATGGAGAAGAAGGGTTATGACGCTAGTAAAGCCAGAGACCCTAGACCAGCCGAGGCGGTGACGTATGGATCGCACACGCCCTCGGAAGCACGGGCAAAGGCGGATGAATCGTCGAAGAATAACCCCATGGAAACTCCGCTCGTCCGAACCAAAGGGGCTCGGACGACAAGTAACGTCACTCGACCACGCGACAGCACAATGGATAGCGCTATGATGAATAAGGAGCAAAGCTGTGGAGCCGTCGAAGCTGTTTCCCGATATTCCCCGGAACAGGAGACGCGTCGGTGGCTACTGGTGAAAATAGGGGACTTCCAAATACGGACCCTCTATGATCCGGGAGCTTCCACCACAGCCATGGGTAGTAATGCTCTACAAATAGCGTCTGTGCTGGGCGTCAGATTGGACACCACCCACGCGGGTACAGCAGGATTACCAGACGGTCGTAAGTTAACGATCGTTGGTCACGCCCTGCTACCATTCACCGTGGGAGGATTGACGATGCCGACGAGAGTAGCCATCCTCCCTACCCTCGTCGAAGAATGTATTTTAGGAGTGAACTTCATCAGGTTGTTCAGAGCGGTACTTGACCCCGACGATAACACGTTGCTGTTCAAGGGATCACAGGCCAAAATGGAGCTAGAAGTAGCTAGCTTGGAGGCTGGTCCGAGATTAGCCACAATCGGGCTAGCCGAGGTTACGGCTACACAACAGACCATGCTGCAGAAGACCATCGACGAGGCCCTATCTCGAGCCCCGACGGGCTTGGGATGTGCGGCAGGCATCGAGCACGAGATTCGGGTCGGTGATACGAAGCCAATTAAACAGCGTTACTACCCGGTATCGCACAAGGTCGAGCAGGAAATGCATAGACTGGTAAGGGAAATGTTAACCCAAGGGGTAATCGAACCAGCAGACAGTGGCTGGTCGAGCCCAGTGGTTATGATACGCAAGAAGGACGGTTCGTACAGATTTTGTATTGACTTCAGAAAGGTCAACAAAGTCACCGAGCCGAATGCATATCCCTTGCCGTTTATGCAAGATATACTAAGGCGTTTGCGAAACGCACGCTATATATCGACGCTCGACCTCAGTAGCGCGTATCACCAGATCCCACTCAAGACCGAATCTCGGCCAATTACGGCCTTTACCGTACCCGGACTGGGACATTACCAGTTCGTACGAATGCCGTTCGGTCTCTCGTACGCCGGCGCCACCTTCCAGCGGTTGATCGATAGTGTGATCGGCCCCGAACTAGGCGAATTCGCCTTCGCCTATTTGGACGATATCATTGTGGTATCGTCCAGTTTCGAGGATCACCTACGACATCTAAAAACCGTATTGGACAGGTTGTGCGAAGCTGGCCTCTCGATTAATCGAGAGAAAAGCGTCTTCTGCAAGTCTGAAGCCAAATACCTGGGCCTGTTGATCAACCGCGAGGGGATCAGGCCAGATCCTGAAAAGGTGCGCTCTATCATGGAGTACCCACGACCAGGAAACGTGCGACAGCTGCGCACCTTCCTGGGGGTTGCTTCATGGTACCGCAGATTCTTAACCGACTTCGTCACACACGCTCAACCGTTAACAAGGTTAACAGGAAAAAAGAGCGAATATGTGTGGGGAGAGGAACAGGAACAAGCCTTTGCCAAAATTAGGGAACTCATGATGTCCGCACCATGCCTGGGATTACCTGAACCCGATGGGCAGTACGTGCTGGAGACAGATGCTAGCGCTACAGGAATCGGTACCGTCCTGATACAAAAAGCAGGAGACGGCGACCAAATCATAGAGTACGCTAGCAAAGTCCTTAATCCGGCTGAGTAAAACTACTCAGCTACGGAGCGCGAGTGCTTGGCGGTCGTGTGGGCCATCCAAAAATTTCGCCCATACATAGAAGCGTACCCGTTCAGGGTGGTAACTGACCACAATAGCCTGAAATGGTTATACAACCTGAAGAACCCAATTGGACGTCTCGCCCGATGGGCCTTACAACTTCAAGGCCATACTTTCGAGATCGAATACCGAAAGGGGGCAGACAATGTGTTGCCCGACGTCTTATCACTCGCTTTTGAGCCCACGAAGGCAGAGGTTGGTGCAATGGACCAACCGAAGTCAAGGGACAGCGCCTGGTATACGGATCAATTCCGACGCGTCGAGAGCCACCCAGAGAGATACCCGAATTGGAAGGTTGTCGGCCGGGTGATGTATCACCGAAAGCCGAGCTACGATCATCAAGGAGGAGACGGATATGGCGACGAATGGAAACTCGTCGTGCCCCCGGAAGAACGCAAAGCGGTGTTGTTCGAAAATCGTGACCTAGAGACGGCAGGACACTTGGGACGCGAGAAGACCTTCGCCCGCATCGCCCAGTCCTATTACTGGCCGGGAATGTACACAGATGTGAAGGGATGCGTCCAAAAGTGCCAGGTCTGCCAACAGTGCAAGGTCGAGCAGCGACCGCCGTGCGGGCTCATGCAGGACCGAACATGGTCTATGTCTTGGCAAGTGGTCGCGGGCGACATCGCCGGACCCTTTCCGAAGAGCCCTCGAGGGCACGAATACGTCCTAGTATTCATCGACGTACTCACACGATGGGTCGAATGTATTCCCATACGTAGTGCTAACGGCAAGACGATAGTGAAGGAACTTCGGGAACGGGTAATCCTACGTTTCGGCACGCCAAAGATCTTCTTGTCCGACAACGGCACCGAGTTCCGTAATTAGTTGGTGGACGGGTACCTGAGAGATCAGGGGGTAAAACGGACCTTCACCCCAATCTATACCCCGCAGGCTAACCCTACGGAAAGGGTTAACCGTACCTTGAAGACGATGATAACGTCGTATCTGCAGGGGAATCATAGGGAATGGGACCGAGCTCTACCCGAACTCATGTTCGCGTTGAATACGGCCGTCCATAGTTCCACCGGGGTTAGCCCGGCCATGCTCAATTACGGCAGACAACCGGGAGCCCCGTATACTCTCCGGAAACGGATGGACGAGCTCGCCGCACAAGAGGAGAGTTTGCTTCGAATCGGGCAATGGAACGAGCACATGCAGAATAGCCGTTCCGCCATTCAACAAGCTCACGAGAGCGCCTCGGATGAGTCCCTGAGGCAGTCCAAGTACTACAACGCCAAGCACAGGGACCACAGGTTTAAAGAAGGTGATTGGGTGTGGAAAAAGAATCGTATACTGTCCTGCGCGGCGCAGGACATTTCCGCGAAACTAGCACCCAAATTCATAGGCCCCTTTATCGTCACGAAGGTACTCGGCGCCAACTCGTATCGCCTCGCCAACCAACAGGAGGAGGTCACGGAGCTAATACACGCTAAGGACCTCAAACCCTATTATGGACGAGACGACGACATACCGGAAAATGGGAGCCGACCACGAGATGACGACGAGACCTCTACCACCGAGGGAACCAAGGCGATGAGCGTCCCGCCCAACGCGAGCGATACATCGATACACGGAAACGGGAGCGCCGACACTACAGATAATACACTCCGAAATGACGACGCGACAACTCCGAAATCACCTCGCCGTACTCGCCGTAATCCCCCCAGCCGAGTCCCAATAAATACCTCTCCTACTAATACAGTGAAACGCCCACGAGGGAGACCTCGTAAGTGCACACTAACCACACAGATCACACAACATCGACAGACAACACGAGCCCCTCCTCCCATCATCGGGAAAAGGAAGAGGGGCACCGAAACCGCTAATCGTAAATGCATGATACACGGCGAACGAAGGACCTGGGAGACCGACGCCGAGGACCCCACCTTCGAATCCGGCGACGAAGGTCCTGGGCAGCCGAACAGGCGCCCACCTTCAATATCCAATGATATTCAGGATAATAACTTGCTGGGTCATTACAGGATGCAGATCACGCTCGAACAGTTCGAGCAAGCGGCAGCCGCCCTCATCGGCTTGGACTTGGGTCCAGCCGTTGAAGGGGTGGTGCATGCCGCCCTGCACCTTATAGGAGCCAAAAAGGAAGAGGAGGAGCGAGCACGGGTACGAGCTCACGAGAGCCCTCAACCCCTCCAACGGGCTGTGTACACCGAGTACGACGTGTACATAGCCGCGGGGCACCACCCAGATGACCTGGATCATTGGGAGAAGGTGGTGTCCCGCCGTCGCCAGTTCGCGTCGGCACTTAGGGAGGTCCAGCAGCGCCACCGCCAGGCCATCGAGGGCCCGGCGAGTGGCAATCACACGAGCCTCCCTCAGCCTCCGATCGCCGGAGCCAGGACAACGGCTCCGGAAGCCAGGTCGGGGATCACGTCGTACCAGGGCCCACAAACGTGCGGGGTAAACCTGGTGGTGAATGTGGACGGGAGCCAGGGCGGTCAAGCAACGGGGGCCATCCACATCAATGTGGTTTTAGGCCCCGCGGGTGAGGACCCCACGGTTGAAAGACCGTTGTGGTCCGCCCCGAACCGTAGAAACGGGTTGCCTCTGACCCCCAGAGAGCGAGGTCTCCCACGGGGCACCCTTTCCCGCGCTCAGTGGGAAGGGTGCAACGTGTGCCACTACCCCGGGGTGACCCGCACGGCTGCCCACGCGTGCGACAACACGCCGACCTGGTCCAAGAGAGGCTGGGGTGGGAGGCGCGCGGCCAACCCCCGTTGGACGACCAGGGCAAAGAACTGCCACCGAGACCAGCTAGGTGATGAATCCCTGCCCCCGTGGGCAGGGCCACCGATATATCGCCCTGCTACACAATAAAACACAAATTTAACATCACTTGGACTATAACCCTTTATTATCCTTCCTCTTCTCCTCCTCGGAAAGGGCAGCGCTAATGGAATTATCGTCGAGGACCCTATAGGTCCAGACTGGAAGGGGGCTGTGACGGTAAACGTCAAATTAGCGCTGATTATTTAGCTTAATTGCTGCCTATGAGGACAGCACCTGCCGGAGGGACGAAATAGGTAACGAAGGAATTCGGCACGCGAGCAGACGGAACGCGCGCGATAGAATTCGAACCAGTGAAGCATTGACCATTGTTGTGTCCGCCCGCTTTTCGCTATCGCCACCGCCGATTCACGTGCCCTTGACAACTATAACGCATCAAAACAGCAGCAGCCAGTTATCCAGGATTGTAGCCGCCAAGGTGCCATCCAGCTACCAGTTTGAGACCAGGACGAGTGTGTGTGTGAGGTTTCGCCATCGAGGGCGAAACCATAACGTGCGCGAACTCGCGACTCGCGAAATAGAAAACTGAAACTGTTCCGCTCTGTGCGAGTTATTTGTGATTTCTCCGACCGCCTGCAAATATAAGGTAAGCTGGCCAGCTTAATTTCGCAATCGCCATTGCATGATTGAATACTAATTTCCGACATCCGAAGTGTGCGTGTAACGGCTCTAACAACAAAGAGCAGCGAGTGTCCCGGCAATACGTGATGTCGACGAGCGAGCGTCAATGTAAACAAACGCGCGGGCCGACCTTCTGTAGATTATGAGGAATAATAAAAGATCTAGTTCATATTACTAACAAGTGCTTTTCGATTCACTTATACCTCATAGCTTCCACTCACTTTCCTTCGATAAGAGGACTTACTGGTTGACTGACGCACGTTTCCGCATGCTCCCCGATTTACGTACTGAGCATAATGAACTAAGCGCGTCCTTTTAGTGTAATTGCGCGAATAAAATAGTTAAACGGTTTTACCCCGTTACAATTTATTTATTTTACAGTAAATAAAAACTCCAAGTTTCTTCTCTATTAATAGTATTCTACCTTGAATACGTTTATATTCATTCAGTAAATTATTGAATACATTTACTGAAACCATGTATCTTTGTTTGTTTATTATAATTTCACTACTCTTTGGTATTTGTAAGGCTTCAAATCGGCTGTTCTTTTAGTTGAGCTATAACAAAAATAAAATATCCAATTTTTTTATTAAGCCTTACATGTTGATATTCCACTTCATATTAAAGTCAAAATTCCACCCTAGATAATAACAACTTCCTGTTAGTTTTATTCTATTATTTGCTATAAATATATTTTAATCAATGGACACATTGTTACTGCGTACCAAAAAAACAGAAGTTATCAACATTTTGATTCGTACTAAATCAAGTGTCATCTGCATATGTCATAATAAGATGATCAAGTTGAACAAGAAGATCATTAAGAGGACCAGCTAGTGTTAAAGCTAAAATTAACGAAATAAATATTCAAAGTAGAATTATTGAGAATTGTATAGTAATGAATTTTTACTTCTGACATAGACTCCGTAACCTACTGTTTCATATACTTAAGTATGTCTAGTTACTGGTGGTATAGCTGGGAATGTCTTGCCAACCAATTATTACCAACAATCATTTTTCGTAGACTTTCGAGAAATCTCTCTGGGCTAGATTATTTTGCATGGAGGTTTCATACACCTTTTTTAAAAAATCAACACTGAAGAATAATAATTTTAAAGTATGTGCACTATGTTTTACTAATTTGATTTATGAATCAGAATCTTGTCGCTATATACTTCTTGAGCTATATATTCAGTTTAAATTGATCATTTTTAATGTTTATACGATGCTCCACCATGAAAATATCAAATATATCCAATATAATGTATTCGACCAAACATCTTTGGTTTCTAGTCATGTTACGGATCGAAAAAAAAAAAAAAAAAAATAGTAGACGTCCGCAGCTGTTGAGCGTTTGCTCGGAAGACATCAGCAATCTTTCGGTCTCGGTTGAGCGTTAAACAACGCGCGACAAGCCGTGATTTGTGACGCAACGCGCCGGAGAAAACCCGAAATTTCCTCTTCGGTCAGAGGCCGTAGTCAGTGGGGTATATGCAAGGCGCTGGCGACTCGATGCGTCGAGGCATGTACAGCGTGCGTTGCGAAAAAAAGGAGTCAAGTCTTTGCGTGCGATGGTAGGAAAGTGTGTCGTCGCGACCATCCGCCTCCGCCGTGGGTACATGTGTCGGAAATTAATTGAAACGGCCACCCTCCATGGCTTCGCTTGTTTGACGAGCATGGCTGCTACTGGGAAGATCCATGGCCGTACGCTACAGCTCGGGAGGGAGATACGGGCCGTGCCCCTTCCCGAGGCTGCCATGACCTGCTGCAAATGATTTTTTTTTGATCTTACGGCCCGGCAATAACACAAGGGTTATTTCCGGGGCCGCCCGGCGAACCACGAGCGAAGCGGAGGGAAGTGCGACACTGGCCCCCTTCGGACCTCATTTAGCTACGCCAATGCAAAAAATAACAAGGAGAAGGAAAGCCGAGCAAATGAAGCGGGAGGTGAAAAAAAAACGACGACACTCTATCCTGACCGCTCCTTCAGTGAAGTCGTGTAGACGCGCGCGGTTAATTTAATAACCTTGTATCTGATTTTGTAAAATAAAATAAAACCCGTTCAAACGATATAGTAATTGTTTATTCTTGCTCTCCTGTCCCCAACATTGGTACCCCTGGTGGGACACAAGAACATTGAGCAAGAATAATAATTCGGCAGGCGAAGAAAATTGAAGTGCCGTGAATTGTTGTGCCGGATATTCATCAACATCGCAGAAGAAAAAACTACATCGTAGAAAATCATCCGGACAATGGCGCCACGAGCTACAAGGAAACACAAGAACAGCGCGCCTCCAGCACCAACAACTGCAAACAAAAGAGCACGCCGTCAGGAAGCCGACCAGCCGGCGGCCAGAAAAGCAACTGCGTCACGCGCCCGGACTTCAAGAGCCAAAAAAACGATCGACCAGGAACAGCAGACCGACGAACCCCAACAAGAAATGACGGTATCACGAGCTACCCTACCGCGACAAGCATCAACACCAGTTCCCGATGAGCAGCAGCAGCGGACATCATCACCGCCGATATACCCGTACGAGCCAGATATCATCGTGCAGCAGGCACAGTTGCAGACAACGAGCTCGAACGCATCAACCGTCGAAGGCGAGGACTACGCCCGAGCGCCGAGTCGCAACGATCAAGCCCCAGATATAGGAGTGAGCGGCCGATATAACGGCAACGCGAACGATGCGACTGCGTCATTTATCGAAACCGTCAATGGACTTTTGCGCACGATTCGAGACGCAACCGTAAGCGAAAACGGACCGCGAGCGGGGCAGCTGAACTATTTAAAAGATTTGCCCGAATTTCGAGGAAATCCGCTTAAGTGGACGCACTTTGAAGCGATGTATCGCGAGTCGACACGAAACTACGGATACTCTAACCGGGAAAACATCGCGCGTCTTCAAAAAGCCATCCACGGAAAGGCAGCCGAACGAGTTGGGACGCTGTTAGACACCGCGACCGATCCAGAAAAAGTGATGGAATCACTCGAAATGCAGTTCGGAAATAGCGCCGCGATCGCGAACACGATATCCGAGGATATATATCGATTGCGTTCCTTAAAAGAAGGAAAATGTAATATTGTAGAGTTCGCAAACGGTATCAACAACGCAGTGTCGGCGTTCAAATCGGTGAACCTAGAAAATCATTTAAGCAATATAAATCTCATGCGCCATGCAATGAATAAATTACCAAGCGGCTTGACGACTGCCTTCTACGATTACGCGGCGGGCGTTACAAACGAGATAACGGGCTTAGAAAAATTGGCCAACTTCTTGCAGCAGAAAGCTAGGAACGCAGTTAAGTCCGGACTGCTGGAAGCATCGACACTTCTGACGCATAGAGATGACGATAGGGCTAGAAGGCCTCGGGATGTGCCGCGTCGAGAGCGAAACAACGAAGGGAGACCTGGGCGAAGCGCGCATATCTGCACGATGGTAGATCGACAGCGCTCGACGAGCCGCGAGAGAGGAGTCAACCGATCAGGCTGCGTTTTTTGTCTCCGAGAAGGACACGTGTTAGCCGACTGCCACAAATTCACTCGAGAATCTGTGCAGCGTAGGCATGCGCTCGTCAAGCAACTGCGGGTCTGTTTTCGGTGCCTAAAGAGCGGACACATGGCGCGAGAATATCCCGAGAAATCAGGCTGCACTATTTGTAAGCACGCGCATCACGAAAAATTACACATGAGTGAGCGAGAAAGTGTCAGAAACCGAGGCAAAGCGAATAATGGATCGCGAACTGACCGCGCAGACGCGCCTGCTCGTGGACAAGACGGACGGGACAATCGATTATGACTAACGCCAAGGAGAGGACTACTAAAAATCGTGCCGGTAAAAATAAGAGGAACGGAAGACGCGACTGCAAATACCTACGCCCTTTTAGATAGCGGGTCAACAATTACTGTAATTGATAAGAATTTAGCTAAGCAAATCGGATTACAAGGAGAAAACGTAAACGTGTCGGTGAAGGGGCTCTGGAGCGGATCGACGCAGACAAAGTGCCAAAGGGTAATGTTCGTCGCGGAAGGAACGCGGGGCGCCCAAATAATTGAACACGCATTGACAGTTGCGAATTTAGAATTGCCCTTGCAAAGAATCCCGTCGGAAATTATACGGCGCGTGCAAGAACAGGAAGGTCTTGATCTAGAGACTCATCAGAACGCTCAACCGAAAATTCTGCTAGGACAAGACAACTGGCGGCTAATAGAAAGCAGCAAATCGCGACGCGTCAACGGCACGTGCCTCGTACTATCGAACTCGCCGTTGGGATGGGCAATACACGGGTATTTAGAAGACGATCAAAAGAAAACGCGTAGTCTTTTTGCCCATGCAATCCTCTGCACTAACGGGCGCCCCGATAGTGATTCTCGGCTGGCCTTATTAAAATTGGATACATTAGTGCGAGGTTATTTCGACTTAGATAATTTAGGAGTAGCGGCGCCAAAAGGAAGTGAACGGGGGGAGGACTGCGCAATGAAAATTCTAAAGGAAACGACGAAAAGGGTGGGCAACGTATGGGAAACGGGCTTTTTATGGAAAAGCGACAGATTGCCAAATTTGAATACTCGAGCAACAGCGATGAAAAGACTGCGCGCAACGGAGAAAAAATTGAATCACGCGCTCAAAGATCAGGCCCCGTTCGAAGAAGTTTTGATAACGCTTCTCGCCGAAACCGAACACATGCTCAACTCGCGTCCGCTCACTCATGTTTCCGTGGACCCACGCGACGAAGAAGCGCTAACGCCCAACCACTTTCTGATAGGCACGTCGTCCGGGCACTTGCGGCTAGAAAGATATGAAAGCGAAATTTTAAACCCGCGTAAAACATTCGAGATAGCGCAACAACTCGCTCAAGCCTTTTGGAAGAAGTGGCTACGAGAATATCTCCCTACGCTTCTACCGCGAAAGAAATGGCACTCTCCCGAGCCGCAGATAAAAGTTGGAGACATCGTTCTCATATTAGATTATCAGGCCTCGCGCAACTCGTGGAGAAAAGGCAAAATCATCGAAATTTATCCGAACGCATCCGACGGAATTGTTCGAGTTGCTAAAGTCCGAGCGGGCAAAAGCGAACTAACACGACCCGTCCATAAACTCGTCAAAATTTGCGACTCTCTATAGGTCAAAATGGCTTCATTTTCACGGGGGGAGGATGTTACGGATCCAAAAAAAAAAAAAAAAAAAAAATAGTAGACGTCCGCAGCTGTTGAGCGTTTGCTCGGAAGACATCAGCAATCTTTCGGTCTCGGTTGCGCGTTAAACAACGCGCGACAAGCCGTGATTTGTGACGCAACGCGCCGGAGAAAACCCGAAATTTCCTCTTCGATCAGAGGCCGTAGTCAGTGGGGTATATGCGAGGCGCTGGCGACTCGATGCGTCGAGGCATGTACAGCGTGCGTTGCGAAAAAAAGGAGTCAAGTCTTTGCGTGCGATGGTAGGAAAGTGTGTCGTCGCGACCATCCGCCTCCGCCGTGGGTACATGTGTCGGAAATTAATTGAAACGGCCACCCTCCATGGCTTCGCTTGTTTGACGAGCATGGCTGCTACTGGGAAGATCCATGGCCGTACGCTACAGCTCGGGAGGGAGATACGGGCCGTGCCCCTTCCCGAGGCTGCCATGACCTGCTGCAAATGATTTTTTTTTGATCTTACGGCCCGGCAATAACACAAGGGTTATTTCCGGGGCCGCCCGGCAAACCACGAGCGAAGCGGAGGGAAGTGCGACACTGGCCCCCTTCGGACCTCATTTAGCTACGCCAATGCAAAAAATAACAAGGAGAAGGAAAGCCGAGCAAATGAAGCGGGAGGTGAAAAAAAAACGACGACACTCTATCCTGACCGCTCCTTCAGTGAAGTCGTGTAGACGCGCGCGGTTAATTTAATAACCTTGTATCTGATTTTGTAAAATAAAATAAAACCCGTTCAAACGATATAGTAATTGTTTATTCTTGCTCTCCTGTCCCCAACAAGTCAGAAATCTAAAAGTCTTTCCTGACAATCAACTTTTATTGAACTTCACACATGTATTCTACATATAAAAAGAAGAATTTTGGTCACCTCCAGAATTTCTTAGACCATTTCAAACCCAAGTTATTGCTAATTAAAGGTTTTTTAAAACCAATTTTCAAAAAGTTTCATGCCTCTACTACTTTGAGCAAAAAAATTGCTTGAAGGCTCATTTTCTTCCTTCAAATCAATAGAACAAAGTCTTAGATCCCAATTTTTTTCCAAGTATTTTTTACAGCAAACTAAATCAAAGGATATCAAGCAATTACATAGAAAATACTATTTTTCAATATAATTAATCTATAAATTCTGTATATATTGGTTTTGTTTGAAAGCAATTCAATCCACCACTTTTCCAAAACCAAGACTTTGTTCTATAGGTCTTGAGGAAGAAAATGAGCCTCCGAACAATTTTTTTTGTCAAAGTAGTATACCTACGCAAGGATTATTTTTAAAAATGCCTTTAAAAAAACCTTAAAATATTAATAAATTGGGTTTGGCATTGTCAAAAAAATCCTGCAGGTAACCAAAAGTCTTCTTTTTTCATGTGCATACACACAAAGTTTCAAGAAAGTTGAATGTTAGGAAAAAATTTTAGGATGTTGGTCAAATCAAGTAGCAACCCACCTTAATATGATTTCAGTTGTAATTTCACTTTTCAAAAATATTCAAAAATATTCATGAAGATACACTTCATTTCCATTCGAGTTTTGTTGAATAAAACCTGTAAATAATAACAAAGCACTCACAAAGAGTCATATTCTACCTATTATTACAATACTAGAGTTCATCAATACTTATCTGAATGGGTGTCATATTTTTGAGTATACATTGAAAACTGTACTTGTCTTATTACTCAAAACAATTAACTCACACAATAATATTAACAAACATGCGAAGTGTGCAATCTATTAAGAAGAGTAGAAGACAAGATACTGTAAACAGTAAATATAATGACATGTCCAACTAACCTTAATGCTACAGGGGGTGTAGGCAGAGTGTGGCCAAACCGCGTCTCTCGCGCTGATTGGTCGAGCCAGTTTTGGAACAATATGGCGTCCATCCCCATGCATTAGTATATCTATATATATAGTGCAGCTTCGTTTCCAGTATGTTTACGTTATGGACTGAAACTATTGACGTTGATTCTTGTTGATTTTTACATTCGCATCGATTTAGTAATTTAGTCAAGTACTTGATAAAATAAAATGATGTGTTGAAAACAATATTGCACCTCGCTGACATTGATGCAAATGCTTTGATTTGCATTATTTATTATGTATTTCTATATATATCCTTATTTCTATAGACGTAGATGGTTTATTTTTGCACTGAAGTTCCATTTCAATATTCATTCTTTTTCATGTAGTGTATTAATCAGATGAATAATCAAAAAGTGAAACCCTGCATTGAAACTAAAACCTAAAGGTATTTCATTTTGGCTTGCGCGCGCTCGTATGAGGTCACATTTGAGACAATATGGCGGCCATTGGCCACACTCTGCCTAGACCCCCTATACTTAATGCAATCCAATAGACCTTTATTATTGTGTGACAGATCGAGACGTCACGTGTCGTAATGGGCATGAGGTATGATCGTATGGATCGTATGGATCGATTTATTGTATTTTAATAGTGTAGAACCTAAATCATTTCTTGATGAAATTAAGTCAATTTCGATAAATATATTTTTTAGATAAACCAACGCCCCATGATATAAAACTTAATGTTTCATCCGTTTTCTATTTCTTTCTACTATAAAACTCAATATGTTTTATATAAGTGATTTCTATTCAATTTCAGGTTCATTATGTCTTCCACTACAAATATAAAACAACGTTACAAAAATTGTATTAGATGCAACTTGAATGAAAGAAAATCAACGGGCTACAAAAGGTTTATTCAATCACAATCTGTGGTGGATGATTTGAAAAAATGTCTTAACATTGATGCTGAAATTGACAATTTTATCTGTAGCAAGTGTTACGCTGTTTTTTCATGTACGAGGAGTAGGTTGACAAAAGAAGAGGCGACAACAACAAATCAGTCTGAAGATAGAGTATCCCAATCGTTCAGCCAACTATCTGTTTCTTCAACAAATTCGTCTCAACAAACTGATCCTAGAGATCCTCCTATATTGTTTACTGAACGAAAGATAGTCGAGGAAGACGAAATAGAATTACCTATACCAAGATGTATTGCCACACATAAATATTGCTGTATATGCAGAAAAGATCGTAATCTTATGGCAGTACCAATGGAAGCCCGGTTGCAAGTTTTCACTGTGAGGAATATTTTCATTCCCGCTGGTAATCGATGTTGCAAAGATCATCTTATTAAAAAACGTTTATACGAAGAAGTTATGAATAACATCATAGCAACATCTAATGTTAGCAGTATGAAAGCTTCTGATGTTTCTAATTTTTTATAAAAGTTCAGAATAGATGTTGATAAAGAGCTTACTGACAAAGTTGGAGATTTTTCTTTACCTGAAAATCGTCTCATCATTTTCACGGGCTTGACATGGGAAAATCTTTTCGAACTGCGTGCAATGATGACATCACTACGTAATTCAGATTCTCGAAATGTCACTCAAGCCATCATCGTATTTTTATTCAAACTGCGAACAGGCAACTCTAATAACGTTATTTCTTCTGTGCTCGGTTTGGAGCGTCCTCAACAAGTGTCTGATTTTTCAGCTTCAGTATTAGAATCATTTGAAAAAGATGTGCTACCATCTCGTTTTGGTATAAAAGCAGCGAACCGACAGTACTTGATAGAAAATCACACTGCTCCAGTCGCAAAATTATTACACGATTTGAACGATAGTCAACTGGGTTTAGTATGTGACGGTACATATCTTAGGCATGAAAAAAGTACAAATAACGAATATCAACGTAAATCGTATTCAGGTCAAAAAAAAGCTCCGTTGTGCAAACCCTTTACAATTTGCACAACTAATGGTTATATAGTAGACATGTGGGGCCCGTATTATGCGAATGTTAACGATGCAAAAATACTTGAAGATATTTTTAATGATCCTGAAGGTTTAGTCACTCTTTTAAGGCCTGGTGATAAATTTTTTTTGGACAGAGGTTTTAGAGATGTTATTTGCAAGTTAACTGAAACGGGGTATGAAGGACTCATGCCAGCATTAAAAGGTCAACGAAAACAGCCTACAGCCACTGAGGCAAATAATTCACGCATGGTTACAATTGTACGTTGGGTCGTTGAAGCAGTCCACGGTGTTATCAGCCAAAAATACAAACTTTTACATAATCAATTTGACAATAAAATGATTCCGCACGCAGGAACATACTGTCGCATAGCTTGCTTTCTTATCAATCTATTTGGGAAAAGATTCGTCTCCAGCATTTCTAGTAGTGACGAAGTGGTTAACCTTATGAAAAGGAAAAAAGACACGGGCAATAGCTTGGCGGAAGAAGCGGAAAGTGGAAGATGGAGTAGGCGAAAAACGAAATTCATGAAACTAACTTCAAACGATATTTTAGATTTTCCAGAAATGACAGAAGAAGATTTGAAAATTTTTTTCACAGGAACGTATCAGTTGAGCCAAGCAATTTCGTATTTAGCTGAATTAATTAATGAAGAGGGTCGAGTAAATATTGATTATCTGAAGGAATCATCAAGTGTACTCAAAATTCAAGTTCGTTCTCGCCACATATCTGCCAAAACATATAATTGCTACATAGAATATACTCCTAATTCGATTGGATATGGTGGAGTCAAAAGATACTATTGTGAATGTGCAAATGGAATGAGAACCGTTGGTTGCTGTTCACATATAGCTTCAGTAATTTACTTTTTATCGCATGCTCGATACTTGTCTAAAATTATAAGGCCGGCTGAAAAATTGACAAAAATCTACCAAGAAAAAGAAATAGTTCCTGTCATAAATGATGACAGCGATGAAGATTAAATAAATATTAGAATAAACGCCTCTTCAAAACGATCTACTTTGGTAATTTATTTTTATCCTCTTATTTGCTGTTGGTACTGTTAAGCTTTTCTGATTTTATTATGAAAAAAAAAGATAACATTCGTATCAATCATATGGAATTCCAACAGTGTGGAACTTGCTCATAAAAAATATAGAAATATATTCAATCGTAATATTTTATTGATGCATCTTATATCAATTTAGTTTGGAGAATATTAATCGGAAGTTACAAATCCTTTGCGATATGTAGAATAGAGTAATTTTCCGGTAACCGTTACCATATTTCTTCTCTGTGTACAATAACTGATAAATATCATTCACTATATTACACGGAACGTTGTAGAAAAATTCTCAAAAAATTATCCGCTGATTTATTCATCTCACTGAATATATAATCGAATAAGAGGTTCAGCCAGTGATCAATCTACATTTAGATGGTATAAAGACATCATATATAACCGCAGTAACTTTAGAATTGACAAAATATAGAAAAATGAATGATTTTCGATCGATGGAATTGAGTGAAACGTCGGAAATGTAGGAAAAATGATCGAAAAATGATTATTAATTTTTTATCGATGTTCCACCACTTGAAAAAATCTGAAAAAATTTGAGTATATAGAGGAATATAAAATAAATAAAATAAATTTTTTCAAGCTCGGAGTTATTTTTTGTTTTTTTTTTTCAATTTTTAAAAATTAGAAACCGTTCTAAAAATTTGAATTTGGCGCCAAAAAATCTGGAAAAATTCTAGTATATAGATCTTTCTAAGGCAAATTTTTTGCCGTTCGGCTGGTTCCGTTAGCTATTATAGAAGCCGAGTTATCTCAAAAAAACGGTTTGATCCTTTTTTGGACCTACAGGGTGCCCCTGGCCACCTAGGGGTCTGAAAATTTGGTCAGAAGAGTTTCTAATCAAGCCCTACACGATGCCATATTCCGCTTGGCTTAACCGTTGGGGGCAGTTTCGACCATCTTATCCGGCTAGGCCCTTTGTGAAGATTGTTTTCATTATTTAGGTGATATCACTGATAAGAAGAGAAAAGTTATTTGCGATCAATGTCAGAAAACAAATACTAGTGGCGTTTTTTTAGAATACAGCCTGAAACAAGTTTTAAAAAATGCATTCGAAACGAAGAATTTGAAACACTTATTAAAAAGACACCGAAGTGACGATGATGGCGACTTTCCTGTTCTCTTAAAAACTCATTTACCAAGAAGATATTACAACAACTTCTTACTATTATCTCATGCTATTAGGATTTATCTGCAATCGCGAATTCACATTAATGAAATTAATACAGCGGTGATTATGATTGATATTTTCGCTTATGAAGTATTAGATTTATATGGTTGTAACGGAGAATCAGCAACCGTTCCCATCTGGGTTACTCGCGGCCGTCCGCATAAATTATTTATTCGGGGATTGGGGAAGCAAGAGACGTTCCCACGACTGAATAACGCGTCGAGCATAAACACGTTAAACGCACGGATTCGAAATCGGGATGAGGAGTGATACAGCGGCGAATAAACATAACAGCGGATGAACACACTAATACTTTAATCGTCAACAATAGATTACAAGACGGCGATCTCGCGCTTATACACTACTATATACTATACGCTTACACACTACGAGCGGCACAATAACAAACGCGAACGCGAAGGTGAATCGGTGGCTGGTCAGCCTACCGATTCCCTTATAAAAACTAAATATTACAACAAATGCCCGACAAACACTTCTCGCCGATAGACTATCAACGGGTAGGCAGCAGGTCTGCTGTGCTACCAACCATAAGCTGGCGCCCGAACATGCAAGAGAGAGAGAAACAAGAGAAAAACATGGCACCGACCTCGACCTTCAGCCTCTCTGACGGCTAGAGCGCTCCGCAGTATGACATCACTGGTGTGCTCCTCGCTGACCGTCTCGCTTGTTTTTTGTCGTCGCTATTTTCCTTCTTCTCGTCCTCTCATTCGCTCCACAATACTGCTTCAATACGTAACTCGCTCGTTGATTGTTGTTGCTGTTGTCTCCACCATCTCTCTATTTTCCGGTACTGCAGCACGTCCAGACTGCTCACGCGCGCTCCCGCGCACCTCGCCGGTTACCCACACGCACCGGTGCCGGGTATCCTTCGGGAAACGATTGGGCGCGACCCAGCCTCACGTTCTAATACTCGTCCACGCACCGGGCGTGTCTCCGAAAACGAACAAGACGTCGACGAGGTCGACGTTAATCCGCGCGCGTGCCTTCCTCTCCTTACTGCCTAGCAGAAACTCTCTCGAATTTTCCGCGGCGATCCGCAATTCGAGCGCTCTGTCTCCCTCTCTCTCTCTCTCTCTCTTTCTCTCCTTTCTTCTGCGCCATCTGCATCGCTCCAGTTGTCAGCTCAGCCCGTGTTCAGCACCTCGTAAACAAAAACCAAGCATGAATGTGTGTACCACACGCACACACTCTCGGCTTGGCGCGGCGCACGGACATTTGCGAGAGCCAAACGGACGAAGTCGACCTAGCCGAGATTCTCCGTTACATGGTCTAGAAAAATATTCCTTCAATGTACGTACACTTAATGCGACACTATGCAGGTTTTGTTAAGCAGTGGGGACCTTTGTACGGTTGGTCTGCTTTCCCATTCGAAGACTCGAATGGTTATTTCAAAAAAATCAATCATGGACCAAATAAAGTAGACGCTGAAATTATTAATACACTCAAAATGCTGAATGCATTCGACATTTAAAAAAATATCCTGATGCCTGGAAGATTCATTGGAGAAAATGACGAAGAAAATATTCTTGGAAAAGTCAGGATTGTTAAATTGAACGATAATGAAATCGAAGCGATTCAAAACTCAGAAGCTAGAAATTTGATATTTAAAGGGCGAAAACTAAAAGCAGAGCACGGCATAACATTGAAATTTACACGTAAAAATTGTATACTAGACAAAAAACACGAAATAACTCCATTGTTTACTGGAATCAACGACGAAATTTTGGTGAGGCGAGTTTTTTTATGGAAGTCAATGACAGCAGCTACGTACTTGTACGTGAGTTTGTTAGAAATTACAGTATATCGCAGTTGATTCATCCTCAAATTCGAATAGATATTTGCGACGTAATTATACCTATTCGTCAAACGTATGTCTATTCACTTATACCTTTGAATAAAATAGAAGGAGAAATGATATACTCGTACTTCAATGAATACATTTGCCTGCCACCGAATCCTTATGAAAAAAAAATTGTAATTCATTTTAATGTACATTTCATCAATTGAAATATATCTGATTCTGTTGTATTCAAATCATTTAATAATATATATTTAATAATTTTTTTAATGGCGGAAATTTTGAGCTAGATCAAACCTAGGTCAAGTATTTATTTGTCCGACCTCTGGGATTTCTTACTTCAAAAAAAATAACATAACCTAAATTATATCTGGATTATACTTGAGTAATCACAAGAGAGTCCAGATATTTTAGCTTCATCACCCTTAGGTCATATACTATATTTTTTTGTTACCTGATATAAACTATACCTGGAATATGCTAATTGAGCCCCCTATATTTTGTCTCGATCATACCAGGACCATATATGTCCATTCTCAAGTATGGACCATGTCTGATGGTCCATATTTGGTCCAAACTTGAATCAGACATTTCTTTTTTACATGGGCACGGTCCTTTTTGAGTCCGAGAAGTTGGACTACTGACTCGGATATAAACGAGCTTCTAATCTTTGTTCTTGGAGTGCGCGCGCGCGAGTTTGTTGTCCACGCGAGCCTACAATGATCACTTGTGCTGTAGCGAGTACAATTGAGCACTGGCCTTCATTGATACGCGTGCTACACGCATTTATAGATAATCCGGATCTGAAGTTTTTTTGCACAAGATTCGACTTTACCTGCTTCGCGTGTTCAGTGATAGTAGTCTGCGCGTTGTTCTTGGCAGCCGTGTCTGATGCGTCGCCTATGGGTCCGCGGTGGAGCAAAGAGTGGTGTTTCTTGTGGTAGTGCTTACAGGTATAGGTTGACCGACAATCCTTTAACTTCTGCTTGCCCAAGCAATTGAAGCACAACCTCAAACGACGTTCGATAGACATACGTTCAGACTCCTTTTTCTTTTCTTTAAAAGTAGGACAACGCGCGATATAGTGATCACCTAAGCAGAGCGCGCACTTTCCTGCATTAGCTGGCTGTCCAGTTTGCAAGTGAAGAACCATACGCGAATTAGAGTTTGAATTGGATGTCTGAGTAACCTTCTTTTCGTCTCTGTTTGCACGAATAACCGACAGGAACTGAGAACACCTTTCAAGAAAAGACGTTAAATCATCTAACTTGGGAAAATGCGCCTCGCTATTGCTCTCATCGCATTAGCGGCTAATTGTCTATCTCTCTTAGCTAACTCTGCTTCCCAGAATTTCCAAGACTCCGGATCTAGTCTGGTCGCATCTCTAGCTTGTATACAAGCCACATATCCCAATGTGACACCGGATCATGTAGTCTAATGAGCACGCGTACAATTCTCTGTGTTTCGTCAAAGAACGCGCACATATCTACCGCAGACTCTTTCTTTAAATGGGACAGATGCATGAGGGAATCCAGCAACTTGTCAACGATTAAGCGCCGATTTTTAAGCGCTTTCCATGTAGATGCGTAATTCACGCCCAAAATTGTTACATCTTTCACTAAATCAGCCGCAATGCCCTTCAGGTAGATCGAGCCTGAGTAGTTTTGCTGGTAGGTCGTCGTCACTGTCTTTATTACGCTCGCGTCGACAAAAATTGCTCTCTATGTCTTTTGGAAACTTCGCCATCGCAGTCGATAGCCAGTCCAGAGTTTCCTCATACACCTAGTGTATTTTGTCGAACTCATTTTCGGTAATATATTCATGCCTTTCTCCGTCAGCACGCAACGCGATTTCATTGTGCGCTTTACGGATTTCATTCCATAGCCCGTCCACGGCGGTTAGACGTGTTTGCACGATCGTTTTGTTAAGCGTGTCGGGGTCGCGCTCTTTCATGCGAGTGCCGATCGCCGCGATCTCGTCGCTACGCTGCCGTTGCCGAGTCACGAGTCGAATTAAAGGAATTCGCGACATTTCTCTAACGAGTTAGAGTCAGTACTACAAATGAAATCGTGAATGAAATGTTCTCCGGTGAGATAAGAACGACGCTCTAACGGGAACAAGCCTCGCGACCGCACTCGCCTGAGGATACACATTAAGGGCATAATGCCGCAGAGTCCGAAACACTCCAGAGGAAGTAGTGCCTCCTCTGCTAAGGACCTTGTCCTTTACCCTTCGAACTAATGTCACTGGTCCTATTTAGCGGAGAAATAATGCAGAATAGTACATCCACAGTGATCACACGGAACTCAGCCGTACCCTTTGAAGACTGCACGAGTTGTATTTTGAGTTGCTCCTTGAGAAGCCAAGCAACTACTGAAAATGTAGAAGAAAAACTCAGATCTCATTAGCTCGATTGAGGGAGAGTATCGCAACAGGCACCCCCACTCCTTGTTGTCTAGCCACAGGCCCAAATTTATGAGCTATACGTGCCACACATGGGCAGGTGGACGCTCGGATACCTGAGTGTCGCCTGTCAACTAACATGTGTTGACCCGGTCTATGAGCTATACGTGCCACACGTGGGCAGGCGGACGCTTGGGTACCCGAGTGTCGTCTGCTAACCAACATATATTGACCTGATTTACAAGGGAGCACAAATAGGAAAGAAAAAGGCTAATAATTTCTGTCTGTCAAATACGTCTTATTTGACAGAACAACCCACAGCAACTCTCTCTTCTTTCTTGAGCGCAACTGACGCGAACACAGCACTCGCATTAGCATCAATCGACTTAATTAGTTTTACATAGGTCTGATAAATAAAAAGAATTAATTTTACTACGATTTGTAAAATATTTGCATCACTAGACAAGCCTGATGCTTTCAAGTCGAAATATAAAATTTGTTAATCTGGGGTGTATAAGCTTTGTCTTACAGTTCATATTTTAATTTCGGGATATTAAATATTGGCACAACTTGTTTACTAGTTATTTGAATACCAATACTACTCTGATAAGTGATACCTTTTTTTCTTTTTATTAGACTAATTTGTTTTCTTTTTTTTTCTTGAAGAATATTTCTCTGAACCTTTCATTCGATTGATTTTATTTTATTAGCTTTCTTAGTTCGCAGAGAGTCACTTCTTCACGTAAAACATGATGTGCAAAACCCAGGAGAAACATTTATTCCTTTAATAACGTCAATAAAGCCATTGCTTCGATCGTTATAATTCATAACACTAAGTTTACATAAAAGGCTGTAGATTCACTTGAGTTCAAGCATTTACTTTTAGGAAGCTTCCAAGTTATCATATTATTCAAATCATTAGCTTAAGTTGAGCTAGCAATTAAGAATTTGCACACATTTTTAAATTAAATTTAACATGATGATTTTAAGTATTCATCCAGTTTTTTATCTGTTAGGTCAATTGTATGGTCTTTGTCCTTATACCATGATCAACAGTTTGCAAGATTACCGAAAAAGTGATCGGTCAGTGATAATAGATCTGCAGCTAATTCTTTGGTTTTATTTCGGTTCTGCTCAATTGCATATTTAAAATAACGTTTTATATGAGATATCACATTATTACTTTTCAATTCTTTATAAGTATTTTGTATATTACATAATTGTCAAGTAATATTTTTCTTTAAGTGAGTTTTATTACAAATTTTATGAACGTTATCTGTCCTTTCTTTTCTAATATTCTTAATTACATGATTATCTTCGTCACCTATCATACCTATTACCTTTAAATTATTTTCTATTAATATACTATTATTATTAACTAGTTCAGCAGTGTGACGTCGTGACACACCTTAGGTGCACCTGAGGCTTAGCGTAGTCTTAGGGTTCCGTTGTCGCAAGAAGTGTGATTTCTCGCCTAGACTAGCTGGATCATTTATCGAAAATTATTTTAGCCAAGGGGGAATAGTGCCACTGTACCTATACTTATGCCCTTGGATTCCAATTAATTGTTGTAATCTAAGAACGAAAAGTACCCTGGGTCGTATAAATAGTAGTAACCGGTTTTTCCTATCAAAGTCGTACCTAGACCCTATCAATAGTAGTCTTTAGATACGGAAAAAGGAAGAATTTTTGGGGCGCTAGCTATTACTAGAATAGTGGAGAGAAAAGTAATAAAAGGTTTAGTTTGATTGCTTACTTTTGTTTATTAGAGAGTTTATTTGTTTTTTCTGGATACGCGCGCCTTATTTTGTACTTTAGATTTTGTTCTTGGCTGCTTGGTTGCTCGACTTCTTGACTGCTTGAGTTTTTTACTGCTTGACTGTTTGACTTGCTCCGGTTTTACTTGCTCTTTGCTGGTAGCACAATAAAAATCTGACTTTGGGTCTTATACAGCACCTTTTATACTCGGGGGGGGGGGGGGGGGGGGGGAGTCTTTCTGAGCTTCTCGATTTCGGGAGAAGTGGAGCACGCGATGGTGCGCTAATTTGCTTGCTTGTCTCTTCCGATTTTCCCTCGCTTGGTTTTCGGGCCCTGATTGGAGCGGAAGTGTGGGGAAAATTGGGGACGAGGACGCTGGGATACAGGCCTTGTCTCACGAGATGGCTCTTCGAGTACCATTCGCAGCCGAAATTCAATCAAAAAGTTTATAATCGTTTAATAGTTAATTTCGGAGTCAACCTAATCGACCGTAAATAACTTCTTAAAATAAATGTTCGCCAATTAACAAAGGACTTATTAAAATAAACGTTAAATTTTTTAATTTTTTTTTTAAATTTCTGTTAAACTAAACTCCGGAGCGATAACTCGGTAAGAAGTTTTGAGAAGCCAAAATTATTTGTGACATATTGCAAAAGTTTAATATTCAAATTGGAAAAAAAATATATTATCAATTCCACTGCTCAATTTCCAACTCAAAAAAGAAAAATTTGTTAGTCATGATGAGAACAGAATTTCGCAGAGAACAGAAAAGTCGCAGTTTTATGGTCCTCTCCTCTTATCGACATGTTGGCGCTCTCCGAACACGTGTTCTGAGGCTACCTTCCCTTTGTATGCAAGCGTGAGGGCGTCTTGGGCGGGAGAACGCACTAAAAAAAAGAACGGACGCTTACATGAATGCGTATACAGATTTTATCGCCGTTTGGAGACTATCAAGAAAAATTTTTCCTGTGATGCTCAGGTCGGTTCCCATCGCTAGTGAGCAACGGTTCTCACTCCGTCCCCAGTTATAATACTAAGAAAAAAAATTTCCTTTTTTGAATTATACGGTCCGACGTCACACTCTCATACTAAAATGGTTACTTAAGGAGTGTAAGGAGGAAAAGTAATCGAACAATAAAAAAATGTTAAATCTTGTATATCCGGAAAATCTTAAATCTGCAGATCAATAAAAATATCAAAATAATGTTTAGGCAAGAAATAACCAGTGGTGGATTGAGATTGAGTAGGTACATGGTCTCCTTGTTTTGTTTCATCCTCGATGGCGGAAACTGGCAAAAACTTTTGGTTAGGTTATGGAACAGTAGGTAACAATTCTTGGCCAGTTTTGGCGTTCTTTTCTGTCGGTGGTTTGGCCAAGTGAATCAGGAAAGTAGTAAGACTGTTCCATATCGCTACGAACAAATGGAATAACCAACCATAGATACTGCGTAGTACAATTCCATTCATCACGACTTTTATTATTTTTTTGAGTCCCTGTATTATAAACTAGATAGCAATAAATTCAGCACTTACGATACCAAAATTCATAAACTTAGACCAAATTCGATTCCAGGCATTATTGACTAGACGCTTCATAGCATTTTCGTTCAATAACTTTCCAATAGTTCCTTCACTATCTCTCGTAGGATGATCACGAATTTCTCTGGTGAAATCGTTTATCACTGCTGGTTGTTCCAACGGATAATGATCTGGTTTAACAAATCTTCTAAGTCTGGTTCAGTATAAATACCGCTAGTGACCAACGTGGGGATGTCTTAATATCTCCACGGATTTCAAAGAAGGGTTTGAGAATTTTAGGTGTTTTTGCATCCATTGGGTGAGGTAAGAATTGAAATCAATTCTCGTTAAAATAAACGAAGGTTGGCAGTAAAACATTACAATCAACTAGAGTTCCGTAACTCATTAAATTGTGTGTCTTCGGTGTCATGAATTTTGTTTCATTATTATGGCTGACTTTTAACTCAGCATAGAATTCTTCACTCTGGATTACTTTAACATCAGTAGCGATACATTTTATAATGTGTACCACTTTCCCAGCCACCATGGCCATATACCCAGGACCTTTCATTAAATTGTATGCAAATTGATCTGGAGATTGTGCTGCTATTGCTAATGCATTTTTAAGAATTTTGCGTTCTTGGTGGCATCGTTGCATAACTACATCTATATATAGGTAATTCTTGGCTATTTCGATTGATTTGTAACCCTTAGGTTGCGGATTTTTTTTTAATTTGGCACAATTGTTGTACACATAAAAGTGAGATTGTTCCCAAATTTTGAAGACGATATATTAATTATATCAAATGTTATTAACAATTAAAGAAAAATGATAAAAAATTTTCAAATAGCTATATTTTGAAAACTAATAAATATATCGAAGTTGGATTTTTTTGAAAATACTTATAATGCCTTAAAATTTCGAAATAATTACAACAATAAACAATAAACAATTTTTTTCGAAAGTTATTAAATTTTGTTTAAACAATTGCTAATATCTCAAAAAGTATATTTTTTTTTGAAAAATTCTTGCTCCTGTGTGTTCCTGAGGATTTTTACTATCAAAATCAATCATAAAATTTAAGGGCCCGACATATTGGAAAGCATAGTCCTAATCAAAAGAAGACTCGGTGTACGTCGTAACGGCAGCGGGACGTCTTCGTGGTTTTACGCTGAAGCGTCTTCTTTTGATTAAGGCTACGCTTTCCGAAATGTTAGGCCCTTGAATTTTATGATTGATTTCGATAGCAAAAATCCTCAGGAACACGCAGAAGTAAGAATTTTTCAAAAAAAAATATACTTTTTGAGATATTAGCAATTGTTTAAACAAAAAGTTAATAACTTTCGAAAAAATTTGTTTATTGTTTATTGTTGTAATTATTTCGAAATTTTAAGGCATTATAAGTATTTTCAAAAAAATCCGACTTCGATATCTTTATTAGTTTTTAAAATATAGCCGTTTGAAAATTTTTTATCATTTTTCTTTAATTGTTAATAACTTTTGATATAATTAATGTATCGTCTTCAAAATTTGGGATAAATCTCACTTTTATGTGTATAACATTTGTGCCAAATTAAAAAAAAAATCCGTAACCTAAGGGTTACAAATCAATCGAAATAGCCAAGAATCACCCATATAAGTTTTGCATTTGAGTTTAAATATAACGTTCAACAAATACAAATTTAGAATTTATATACGCAAATATATCTAAGTTATTTAAGGCAATGTGCTTATTTCTAGCGAAACCACTTCCCCCATCAGTTTTAAAAACAAATAATTTTGAGTGTTTTGTGGAAGCGATCGTATATTTAAACTTCCAGTCATAGTGACAGGGCGCGTAGTCATTTGATTAATTCTTATATCTCTAAATATATGAACTCCAGCGAAATATTAAGTTACCGAATAAAACATATCTTTAAATGATTTTTCACTTATTCCTAGTAAATATTCGTGTAGTACCTTTTCTACTATAGATTGTGAGAACGCATACCGGAATAGTGAACGGTACGCTACAATTGAACTTTACGCTGTATAACATGTATCGTAATTCTTCATAATGATTTAATTACATCAATTGTACTTCTATGGTCGTACTGTTTACTTTATTGGTAGGCATTTCATAATTTTCAACATCCAACAATGAAACAGTAGTGATGTTAAGTGATCTAGATCCATAGTCATGACCCACAATGGTCGTTGCAGGGCCTAGTGTAGCAGAAAATAGTAGGATTAAATGCATCATATTGTTTTCCTATAATCACAAAGGGCATTAGTAACAGATTTCTCCATTGCTCTTCTCTTTTCTTTATATTTCGAGTTGGTTTTAGGCTATTTATATGCGATATCCTTAGTCTATTAGCATGAACTACTTTCGATCCCTTACGGGTCTCTATCTTTATATTATGTTTTAGTAAGATTCCAACGATTTTGAAAGACCAGAAAAATGATAGCCTAGTTTTCCAGGTTTTGGACCAGATCTCAAGAATAAAAAATCACAAAGTTTGAAATTTTTAGGATTTATGTGTCGATCATAATATTTTGTTGATAACATAAGCCAATTTTTGTATGCCATTTAATCGTGTTATCAAGTCGGTGATATAACCTCTGTAATAAGGGAACATATCTCCTTCCCTTAACGGAATACCTAAAGGTATTCGAGCTAAGCGCCCGAACACGACTTCGTAGGAAGTATGCTTTGTACTTTCTTGTACGCACGTATTGTAGTTCAGCATGGCCAAATCGAGCCAAATATCCCAATTGTTGTCACAATCGGTATACTGTTTGAGACATTCAACTAGTAATAGATGTGATCTTTCAAGAGATACATTTAATTGGGGTCTAAAGGCAGTTATTCTTATTTTTTTTTTATTTTAAACCTTTTGGCTACACGTGACATTAATTGATTTAAGAAATTCTTTCTCTGATCTATAAGGACAGTTTTTGGACAACCGAATATACAAATGAATTTTTCTATAAAGGCATCAGCTATATTTGGTGCTTGACAATGTGTCGGCCAAGGGTACAGCTAGACAAAATTTACTCAGGTGATTCTGCATAGTTAAAATGTACTCATACGCTTGAAGTCCGCTTGAAAGGTCCTACTATATCCATGGCTATCTTATTAAAAACTGTAGCGCAAGTATCAGTGATTATCATAGATTATTTGGTTTGCAGTCGAGTGAGCTTTTTCAATTGGCATTCTAAACATTGTTGAATACGCCTCTGGATATCATCTTTTAGATTTTTCCAGTAATACTCCTGTCTAATTCTATAAAAAGTTTTAGAGACGCCGCGATGCCCCCTACGGGTGGTTTGTGGAATTCGTAAAATATATTATCGCGGTTCTCTTTCGGAACGTACTTAACTATAACCATGCAAATAATTATTTTTATACTGATATTATAAAAAGCTTCATCTAAAACATTTAAGCACTCTGACTATTTTAAGTTCTAAATATATTCACTTCTTGCAAAATATATTTCCGTTTGGTTTAAGCTGATTAACAAATTTCTCAAAATAGTCAGAGTATCATGTATATCATTTTTTACTTGGGTTATAGATTCTAGAAGTTTCCCGCGAATACACAATCCAAATTGGAAGTATCTTTTATATTTCCTAGCTTTGCTTTCTTCCCCTATTTCTAAGACTTGATTATAGATTAAATTATTATATTTTATTAGCTTTCTAGCGCCTTCATCGCAATGTTGGCCTTCGGTATTTACGAAATAAATTATATTATTGTTGCAATTATGTAACGGATCTCTGATTTTAACGAAATTCTTATTCATATTAAAATAAATTTTTTCATCGCTGATTGCTTCGTCCGAATCGATGTCCTCAGATTCATCACCGGACCGATGTCATGTCGGTGCCTTTTAAGGATTTTTTGTGTATAAGTGTTTTACTTACCCCTGCACTCTGTATTCCTTCATCCGAGCTACTTTCTTTATAATTCGGAATCTCTTTAGATTTTCTTATAGAATATTTTCTCGAAGATTCCCGGGTTCTTTTCATAGAGGATTCTAATATTGAGTTAGAGGACTGATCATTAAGTTTCAGGGTCACCTTAGGTTTAAACCAGGGTTTCTTAGGTCTTCCTTTGGTTCTTTTACGTAGTTCTTCAGCGATAGGAGGTTCCATAGGTTCTGTGTTTAGTATTTTCTTGGGACGCCCACGCCGCTCTCTTTTGATTTCGAGATCCATAGAGTTTGGTAATCTTTCTAGCGCATTTACCGTTGGATTTTCTGAGGCTTGTTTTTGTCTTCTCGTAACTACATCAACGTTCAGGCTTGAGCGAGATTTTACATCACACTTCACTTCTGATTCGATTTATTTAATACGACGGAGACAGGGTTGATTTTCAATCAAATTTACCTGCAGGGTTTCAACTCGATTTCTTAATATATCAGCCGCGGTAGCATTGAAAGCTCACGGTTTATATATTATTTCATACTTCGGATACCCAAAATCTCCATTTGTGAACCCTAGTATTCAGATCGGTTGTTTTGAACCAAACTAGAGGCTGGTGGTCAGAAACAATGGGTATAGGCCTTTCGTATACGTATGATTCGAAAGCTTTTATGCTTTGTACAATAGCTAAAGCTTCCTTTTCGTAAACCTCATAATTTTATTCTAAGCCTCGTAACGCCCTCCAGAAGTAAGCTATAGGGCGATCGGATCCAATGGATCCCTGAGATGAAATTCCAGTTATTGTTATGCAGGTGAGATCAGTTCGTATAATATAATCTTTGCTTAAATCAGGGAATTTAACTGATGGGGCATTACAAAGCATTTCCTTTAGTTCGTAGAAAACTTTTTCAGCCTTGTTATCCCAAACAAATTCAGTATCTTTGCATAGTAGTTTCATTCATTTAAAGAACCCTGGCTTTCCGCTTCGGATCGCTTAAAAAATTTTTCGTTATCTATATTAATCTTTTAACAATAGGTCGAAAACTTTAACAACCTGTAACTTTTTTATTAATTGACGAATTTTCATGTGGTTTTTTTCAAACTGAAATGAAGCTCTTTTGATCATCTACCAATATACATTGTAAAACACCAGAAAAGTCTTATAATACGCGGTTAATTTCATTTTGCAACTAAGCAATATTTTAGAAAAAATTCCCTGAGTCGTAAATTAAATTTTTTTCTATTTAAATTGCAGTTTTCGATTATAAACTCTAACAAGTACCGATAAAGAAATCGGCGTCACTTCTCTTAACGATTCGGACTGTGGACAAAATGAAACAGTTAATTTGTTGTTAACCGTCTGTATAGATTAAAATTAACATTAGAGCTTGCGACTTCAAAGCTCATAATCTTTACGTAATAAGAAATACATTGAGGTACATGAAAAATCACTATAATCAAATATTCAACGGTAATTATTAAATAAACAATTGACCTTTTTGTGTTACTAACTTTTTATCTAATTAACATGTATTAACGTGCGACACATGCTTTTATAGGTCTTGTCGAGACGAACACAAAATGATTAGATTATTTTTCGGTTCAACTGCTAGTGGAAAAGATATTACGCGAAAACATGAAAATAGATCAAATTTTTTTTTTCAAACGGCTGGTTAACAATGTTCTGCACTGATTTCAGACTTTAGATGAAGATACGAGGTGTGTTCAAAAAGTAAGGTGACTTTTCAAATTTCACGGGCAACGTACTTTCGATTATCGATTTTTTTGTTTTGTTATGTTGGTACACTCTTCCGGAACATCTGTACCAAGTTTCAAGTGTATAGCATTTTTTGTTTGGTTGTGAGAGGCGTAAAGGTTATAAGTGTTTTGCGTGCTCGGCGATTTCTTGCTATCGAAAAATATAGATCAATGGATTTGCATCAAATTTTGTGTAAAACATAAAATAAAGTGCTCCGAAACACTTGAAATGTTGACGGTGGCATACGGTGAAACTGTTCTGAGTAAAAAAATGTTTACAAGTGGTACAAACTCTTCCAAGATGCCCGGAAAGATGCCAATGACGAGCCTCGCTCTGGACGCCCAAGCACGTCAACAACTGATGAAAAGGTTCAAGCCACTGCTTGAAGAAAATTGTTCTGGAAAATCGTCGAATCACTATCAGAGAAGTTGATGAGGATATTGGTACAGTGCCGGTCAGCCACTTTTACCCCCCCCCCCCCCCCCCACGGGCAAAATCAGTCTAACTTCAAAGTTTTATATCTCTGGTAGAAATTAACGTACAGAGACGCGCGTGGGTGCGTTTGAAAGGTCTTTCGAAGAGCTTTCAAATGATATGACTCACGGTTGCCATCGATTGTTTTTTTAAATTTTGCAACAATTATGCAAAATTGAAAATTCTGAAATTTTTTTATTATTTTTGACAATTAGCCAATTTTGGAAAAAAAATCGTACGAAAATTTGAAGTACACCATTTTTTAGCTATTACCAAGCCCTATCTGAATCACTCATCAAAAATTAATTTTCGTCAAATATGACGCGCGCACGGGAATTTTTTCCTGGAAGTGACAGTTTTTTTCAACATTTTTTATCTCCGTCAAATTGTAACAATCGAAAAAAATTTTATAGGAGAAAAAATGTTTGTTTTTTCACGTAGAATACTGCAATAATATTTTTTTCGGTTTTTCGAAAAATTTTTTTTTTCGGTTGATATTTTGAAAAATGATTGACCGCCATCTGCCATCACCTTTATCGGATAGTTTCCTATAATTTTACGTTTGTCTTATATTGTTTCTATAAGTTTTTCAGTATCAGCCCATACTACTGGTCTTTGTTCTCTAATAACACAATTTTTGTATTTTTATCTTTATCTTCTTTTGAGTGGCTGACATACGTAATTCTACTTTGTACAAATGCTTTAGCTCCTTATATTTTTCTGAAACATGTTTATCATAACAAACTGATAGTGGCTTTCTACCCGCCGACTTTCGAATAAATTTTGCTAACCTTTACATACCGCGTGAAGATTGATTTGCTTCTACTTTATACTCATCTAATTATTCCTTGAAAATTCAGTAGTTTTCTTTGTTTTAACAAGATTTAATTTTCTATTACGAACACCAGAACTTTTGCAATATAGAATTAGCAACTATGTTTTGCGTTTTTTCGAAACAATTACATTACATTACATTTTGTTACTAATTTCATTACATTTTGTGTTTCATGTTTATTATTATTATTAGAAGACTTATTTGAAATTGTATGCCTTTCTGAATTTCATTGTAACATTACTTGCAAATATAAATATTTTGTGAGTCTAAATATTCTGTAGTAGGTGTTTTTAAGGTTCAAGTGTTTTTATTCCTATTTTTTTCTTTATGTGTTCTTTAAATCTAGTCGTCGTATAAACAAAACATTTACAATGTTTTTCATTCGATTTAGACGAACGTGTATTTCTTGGTAACAAAATAGTTTCATAATTTGGCATTTTTTTTAATTGAATATTTGAATTACTTTGTCTCTTATTAACATTAATACGACAGTCTGTGCAAATACAGGATATTTTAAGTCATTGATCGAAAAACGTTTATTAATAAATATTGTTATATATTTTTCAGTGTTTTCTGATATTAGGAACTGATTTTCTCTCTTTTTGCCGAAAACAATTCTTTTTTCGCAATAACACATACTTTTTTCTATTTCTTTCATGTTCACACTTTTTGCTGAATGTCGCATTTAGTTAAATATTTTTGCATATATCACAAAAATTGCTTGTTTTAAACTTATATTTCACTAAATATCACTACATACTGTTCGTGTTTGGAGATTATACATGATAAACTAAAAGTCCGATAGTGCAATATATGTACTCGCAGTGTAATGATACAACTTTACTATGAATAGCTTCTCAAAAATTTCCTTATTATTTACATGCAAATCGAATGTAAACTGTATGTATAATTACTGTCCATAGATTGATGATACTTTTATCGTAGTGAATATGCTATTGTTTAGTTGAATTAGTATAGTGAATATACTATTTCAAGTACATATCTCGGTGCCATAAGTGCTTCGTCCTACATAAAAAATGTTATTTTTTTGAGTAGAAGACCTTCCTTAGATTGTGCTTTAATGTTTGACAAAGAATTGCTATACATCGGAACAGGAAGGCCAAATGTTTTGCGAACTGTTTTTCCTTTTGGAAGTAATATTGTCGCAATACCAGTGAAAGCCATTGAAGATACTTTAATATTTTTTGAACACAACAAATTGTAAATAGTTGTATAAATAAAAGTTCTTCCAGTTTTTAATTTTTAAATCAATAGCTTTATCTAAAATAATATAAACAATTTCTTTTTGCTGTTGATTCAACAGCTCATATTGTTTTTTACCTATGTCTGCAAATTCTGCTTGTGATAATTCATCATCGTTTTCTGGTAATACATGCATGATCACTGTTTAATCCATAGAAGGGAAATCATATAAACTTTTACCTTCATAATTTAACAAATTATTTATCTCAGCGTATGCCATTTGATAACTCACAACAGTGTTATTTGTCCATAAAAAATCATCAGATAATGCATCTTTGAATTTATTTCGTAATTTTTTGAGATAGGAGTAAATGATCCAGTGAATGAATGGTTTCGTCCACTGAAGAGGATAATAAAATGATCAGTTTGATATACTTACTATCTATAAAACATTTCTGCCTAGTCGCATTGTGTTGAGGAGGATTCATATTAGCCTATTGGTAGAAAAATATTTCACGCGTTCGAAATGATTTTTTTTTAATGTTTGGAAAGTATCGAAAAATAAGGTTGACCAGTTAATGAATAGCAGTGATCCAAAAAGTGAATGCTTGTGAACCAATGAATGAATGAAATAATTCATAACGTAGAGTGCTAAGATTAATTAAATAAATCACATAGATTTTTGAATATTTTATTTGTATTCCAAAACGGAAAACTTTATCTTTAACAAATAAGTAATACTTTGATCGATGAAATTTTTATATTAATTAGATTAGCTATTAGATATATTAGATTAGCTATAGATTATATTAAATAGATTAACTATTAGATTCTAATTTTTCTTTTAAAACACGTTCAGTCTTATTTTGTCTTGATCGCGTTGATACAATTTTGGATTCATTCTTTCCAAATTTTCTTCTAGCTTTTCTATAGAATTTTCTTTTTCTAGCGACTCATTAGAAACATGTCGGCATTCTAGAATCTTGATTCTCGGTTTCTTTTTTCCTATTTTTTTTTGTCTCTCATCTTGTGATTTTTTCTTTTCCTCGAATTTTCATGATTTTTCTTCTTTGATTTTTTTTGATGTTCTACTTTTTCTTGTTTAATCAATTGCTGTTGAATCTTTGCCTCTTCTCTTTTTCTTTTCTTATTGTGTACCTCTTCTTGCTTGACCTTTTGTTTGAGCATCTTCTCTTCTTCTTTTAATTTCTTTTTAAGTTCTTTTTCTTGTTTCAGATTTTCTTCTTCTTCTCTTTGTTTCAAAAACTTAAATTTCCACTGGTCTGATGTCAGAGCATAAATTGGAGCCTGCTTAACATTTTTTTGTCTTTATTTTGGACGTTTCTATTCTAGGAAAGTATGAATTTTCTTTCCATACTTGATTGACGTCATCTCGAGGATATTCTTTTATAGATGCACCAATGCCTACAAACTCTTCCTTCACATGAACATCACTATATTCAATTTTTAGTATACCTACGAAAAAATAATTATATTAAAAAAAATGCGATCTACAATAATTTTTAAATAATTTTACATGCAGTACTCGCCGACTTGAGGTAAATTGACATTGATTGACTGTTTTTTCAAGGTATTTGAGAATGGGTTGAATAATATTTCCTTGTTTAAAAACGATGGTGATTTTACAGGAGAGCTGCTGATAAAATTAGGTTTGGAACCACTCGATAAGTCTAATACTTCCATGCTGTCGTTTAACATATTTTCATGAGACTTATTCAATTCTTCCGTGAGCACTTGACAATTTCTTCAGGTAGATACTTTTTATAAGGATTCATGGATCGCATACTAACACCTGCAGCACTTAAGCAGCAGAGCACTGTCACTTGCTGTCTATCGGCACCAGGAGAAATCATGTAAACATTTTTTGTTTGACAGAAACTAATAATTTACCAGTTTTTGGGCATAAACAAACTCCAGTCTCGTCCATGTTATATATTCTTGTAGGATCACTTAATATATCCAGCGCATTAGTTTCAGTCAAATACTTGATCAAATCATCAAACCAAATTCTAATTAAGGATTCAGTTACAGCAGCTCGTACTCTTGACAACATCTGTTTCCTCTTATTTTTAATGTCTGGATGACGTTTCAAAAATAGTCTCATCCATTTCTTGCCAGGTAAATTGTTTGTGAACAGATTAGGTCTCTCGATATGCTTGAGGACATTCTGAACAGATTCTCTAACTATCATGTGGTGCATAGGATAACCGATTTCTGCCTTATCGGAATCCACTGCTTCACTCTCATTTCCTCCTCATCTGTTAAAATTGTTTTTGGGCCCATGCGCCTGGCCAGTGGAACTTTTCCATTGACTTTGTAAAGTAACGTACCTACAGGAATTCCATATTCTTTGACAGCTTTATTAAGACTACAAGTTTTAGATTTGACATCAACAGCTTCTGCAAGAGTTTCTGGAGAGTACAAAAATCTACAAAAATAAAGTATTATTAGTGTGATATTTTTTTATAATTATACTTCATTTTCCTAATAGAAATAAAATTACCGTTTTTTCATACGAGGTTTTTCCTTATTTGTAATTGCAGCTCTTGCTGCAATGTGTGTTTTCGCATTTTTTTGATTAGATTTTTGTTCATGTTTTGTTGACTTTTTTTTAGTGCCATATCTTGACTTTAATTAACTATGAAAATGTTGCTTAGCTTACAATATAATATCTAGTAAAGCTTTGTACGGCGTAGAATCTATTATCACACTTTGTTTATTACTAAATGACTACTAAAGCTACATTTTAAAAGCTAAGATTAGACAACCACGTTGCCACGTACTGGCAGCAAAGCATGCTGAATAACCTAACCTGTCAATTTACTCACAAAAACGGCTTTCATTTACTGGGTCTTATTGGTTGAATAGATTCATTCACTGGCCAGTGATAAATTCATCGATACTAGTTATTGAATACACTAAAAATTGATTATTAAAAAGGTAAAAGCATAAAATAAGGGAAGAATTCTATTTCAAAAAATACAATAACCATATACTTTAATTAATAATTAATTCACGAGCCCTCAACATGACAAGTTATTTATTTAACAGCTTCCTAAGATTTCCTTAGTTTAGGAGCTCAAGCGGTTAAAAGCGCCGTTTTACGAACTATAGCTCGCACCGGATATTTTAGAAAATTATACAACGAGAAAAAAACAGTTAGCGATTAAATAATAAGTGCAATTCAAAGTTCAGGAGTTCACTTGACTATTAAAAATATGTCAACCCTGGCTATATGTAATTGTATTATTATAATTGCGTTAATTTCATGAGCATTCATTCAATGATACGCATTCATTCACTGGATCATTTACCCCTATATCGATTGTCAGTGTATTAAAATTTGAGTAAATAATTATCTAAGTCTGCGTGGCATCATCAACATTGCTGCTTTTTCCAATGCTTTAGTCCATTCTTGATTATCGGCTATTAGTCCTAATTCTAAGTACGCTGCTGTAAATTTTGCACTATGCTGTTTACTGTTTTTAATGAATCAGAGCTTTTAGCTCCTTTTACGTGCAACAATAACAATCGCAAATGAAAGATCTTTACTTGTGTAGGACCAACAGAAATATTCGCTCAACACAATAAATTAAACTGTTTTTTACATGTAGCTTGTTTAGTGTCATGGTCGTATTAATTTCTTTTTATAAGTAAAAAAAGATGGAATATCGTCATAGAAATACAGGCGTGCATTTTCATTTTTAATGTTTAATTTGAAAAAATCAAGTAACTTACTACTTGCTTTATTCAGATTTTCTACAAAGTTATCTGCATTGGAAATTATAACACCCATAAAAATATAGATTTAGTAAATAAACGGTAATTTTTCGACAGCGTGACTTATATCTCGTAATGATTTATTAAAAATTCGATAAGATGTTTCAAGTGGTCCGATATATCGAGTTTCTATAAAATCAGCAACCTCATTATGGCTGATAGTTTTAGATACATTTTCATTTCCAATAATTACAGTAGTTGCATCGTGTGCTTTGTAAATATATAATATAAATATTTGACAACCCGAACATTTGAAATAATTTCCACAATTATGTGACAGTTGAACATTTTTTAAAAATCACGGTAATATAGTACAACCCATCGATGATCAATGACGTGACCATTAAGTACTTCATAAGTAACACCATCATTTTTTCGTTGGTAATGCGGGTATCTGTTTTCATCCATAATTGTTTCACTTTGAAAAGCTTTTGGAAATTTCTTCGAACATTTATTATCTACGAGTATCATACATCAGTCACCACAAGATCCATGAGTCGTGTTTTTTACAACGATGTCATATAAAATAGGATCGCGTTCTTTATCAGGAAGTTTAACTAATATAAATTTGTTAATCATTTCAGGTGTGGTTATTTTATAAGAATATTTTTAAATTAGCAATAAGTGCATATGGGGTACACTATGCTTTTAAAATTCTAAGCGTAAGCTGCTACTTCTCCAAAAAATAAACTGACATTTTATGATTACATCAAGTAAACGATTTTTTTTTTCAAATGAAATACGTGAGCTACAATGTCAGGTCTATCATATACCTACCGACCTCGTAGAAGATTTTCTTGTTTTTTTACCTAGGATTGTAAGTCATTGTAAGAAAAATGTCGAGTCTATCAGTTTTGCCAACTAAAGCCATTTTGATAATTTTGTTGCATATGGCGAGGAAATCCTATAAAAGTCGAAGATAAAATGACAGTTTTCCTATTTGACCATCAAAGTCATTAGCAGAATTTAGCAAATAATCGTGTATTCCTTGGTACATATCTGCTTTTATCTGTTTTTGATTATTTGTGCACCATTGAATCCAGTCTTTTTCAATTCTAACATAAGCATCTACTACCTGTTGTTGAAATAATCAACAACCTAACAAAATAGCGTTAAATTCATTTGGCCTTACAGCAATTTTGAATTGAGTGTACGCCAATCAAGTTACTCGATGATTTGGATCAAAATCATCTTATCGTAATACGTTCTAAATTTTTATGCCATCCTTGTGATCCATAAAGATAAAATAATAGATATATCCAAGGTTCAACGTTTGAATCCATAGTACTAACGCATTTTTAAATTTTTGTATTTTTCTGTTAAATAGTTACATTACATTCTGGGATTTCATTATCAGCTGTTGCCAAAAAAATAGCAGTAACTTTATTTGTTCGTTGAAAATTGAATTGCTTTAACGTGAAAAGCTTTGTTTTGAAAATATGAATGTAACAGCTGGTAATGTTGCTTGGGAAAGAATCCATTGAGTTTGTGTGGCTAATTTTATCGAATGCTTGTGCTACGTCTAGAAATAAGCCTGTATAGTATTTTTTTTTTCGATAGCTTTCCTAGTAGCTGTCACTATTCTATAAACTTGTTCGATTGTACAGTGTTTACATCTGAGTCTAAATTGGTGTTCGGGATAAGTTTGTTGTTTGTAATTATTGAGTTGATTATAGTTAATATTAATTTTTACAGTATTTTTTATAATGTTGATAATAGACTTATCGATCTGTATGAAATAACCAGTTCAATCTCCTTTCCAAGCATAGGTAATAGAATAATTCTGAATATTTTCCATTGTGTGGCAAAGTAACTTAGGTGTAAAAATGCTTTGAAAACTATAGTTATGAAGCGAATTGCTTTTAAAAGCAACTATTTTATCATTTTACTATTTATTGTATCAAAGCTAGGGCCTTTTTTTGACTTAATGTTGTTATTTAGACGTTTATTTTAACTGGTTTCATATGGATATCTTCTTGTTCGTTCGTCTGTCCTAGCAACAATAAAATCTTCATCTTGTTTGCTAATTTTTCTTAGGTAAGGTTTAAAAACTGTGCTTAGATTGTTTGAGAATGTTGTTTTTTTCCTGTCGGTCCTAGTTCACTCACCATTGGGTTTTTAATTGGAGAAATAAATGAGATTGGTCTTTTGAGTTTTTTTGTGATCTTCCAGAGAGAATATTTAGTTACTCCTGATGGATTTAGTACTCCCAGATAATTTTGTATTTGTATACAACATATTTTATATACAACATTTTTTATATACAACATCCTTTATACTCTTTGGTTGCTTTATTTAACTTTATTTTGTCTTTTCTTGACCTGGTTTTTTGAAATCTTTTTCTAATTATTCTTTTTTCTTTGATTTTCTGCGAAATCTTGTTGAAAGTTGTTTGTTGTATTTGTTTTTTTTCTCTAATGTAGTTGAACATTTTTCAATTACTTTAGTCATGAGTGAGTTGAACGTTTTAATACTGTCTTCAATGGTGTTTTCTGCTTTGAGTGGGATGTTACGAGGGTGGTCCGATAAGTACATAGCCTCACCGCCCGATGGCGCCACTCTCGCAAAAGAAATATTCTATCACGTAGTACAACCTTCTCGATGGTTACTGTCAAGATTTTAGCCGGATCGAAGTTGTAGTTTATTTTTGAGAGCGTGTGAAAGCAAGTGTGTTCGTTGATTTTTGAAAAATGGAAAAAGAGCAGTATCGGTCGGTGATTCGATTCTTGTTTTTGGAAGGGAAATCGCGCAGCGAAATCAAAAAGCGCTTGAATGCTGTGTACGGTGACTCTTCTCCTTCGATAGCGACTGTCAAAAATTGGTTTAACGAGTTTCAACGTGGTCGCACGTCGATTTTTGAAGAGCTACGTCCAGGTGCTCCGAAAACGGCTACCACGGAGGATAACGTGACAAAAATTCACGATCTCGTATTGGCAGATCGACGATTGAAGGTGCGCGAGATAGCTAAGATCGTAGGTATCTCAAAAGACTGCGTGGGTCATGTCCTGCATGAAATTTTGGGCATGAGAAAGCTGTCGGCGCGATGGGTGCCGTGTTTGCTCACTCCGGACAACAAGCGCAACCGTGAGACAACTTCAGAACAATGTCTAACGCTGTTTAAGCGCAATCCGAAGGAGTTTCTGCGTCGTTTCGTGACAGTCGACGAAACATGGATCCACTGGTATACACCAGAGACCAAGGAACAGTCGAAACAGTGGACTTTACCCGGTGAAAGTGTTCCGAAAAAGGCGAAGACTGCCCCATCGGCCGGAAAGGTCATGGCCACCGTTTTCTGGGATTCACAAGGTGTAATCTACATCGACTACCTGGAGAGGGGCAAAACGGTCACAGGGCTGTACTATGCAGAAAAAACGGCCCCATTTGGCGAAAAAAAAAGTGCTCTTCCACCATGACAACGCACGGGCTCACACCTCCGCCGTTGCCATGGCCAAATTGGTCAAATTAGGCTACGAACTGCTGCCCCATCCACCGTATTCTCCAGATTTTGCCCCGTGCGACTTCTTTTTGTTTCCAAACTTCAAAAAGTCACTCGCCGGGCAGAAATTTGAGTCGAATGAGGAGGTAATCGCTGCCACGGAAGCCTACTTTTCAGACCTCGAGGAAACGTATTTTTCAGACGGGTTAACGAAGTTGGAGCATCGTTGGCCAAGTGTATCGAACTAAAAGGAAACTATGTTGAAAAATAAAACGCCACTTTTCCAAAATTTTCGTTTTTCTTTTGTAGGCTAAGTACTTATCGGACCACCCTCGTACATACGTATAATAGTTTATTTTTTTTTTCCAGATAGTTTTCGTTATGTTGTTTACCTTTTCGGAAACTTGTGTTCAAAACATGATTAGTATTGGAGAATAATCGGACGTTAAGTTATTCTTTCTACCAAATTTTAACACATAGATATTGATTGTAGTAGATTGAGTAGATACTCCAAATTACTTTTTTCAAAGGTAGATTTTTCAATTTTTTTTAAAAACCCATATCACAACGGAAAATGTATATTAGTGATGAAACACGTTTTCAAATTTATGATTTATTATATCAAAAACTACAATAAATATAATCTTATACTATTTTTTTCTCAACGGATTAATTTACTATTAAACTTTTATTCTACTTTTTGAATAAAGATTGCAACATTACAACTTTTATTTCACATATTCAAAAACCAAATTTTCGATTATTAATAGAAAATATTTAGAGTAATTTCAACCTATATTATTTGTATGAAAAGATTTCTTCGTTGTTAGTTTCATATTATGAGTGTATAAACAATATTATAATCTACTTTTTTACTTCCATACCTTCAAAATTATCCGTATGATAAATTGTGATGATTTGAATTTTTATTAGTAAAATCTCAACTCAAAACCACACCTATATACTTATTTTCCGCCACATAAGTATTGTAAAGTCGGGCCGTTTACTATCAACAAAATTGTTTTTTCTTTTCCCGTGTGCTTTTGCGTATATATGCATTTAATGCGTGACTTAAATTTTAACTCTGTGAGTGAGAAAAGGGAAAGCATTCAGCTAAAGCGGCAGGAGAACAAATGAAAATACCCGTCTCTTTGCCGCGCACTTTCCGAATTTTACTCCGAAAGTTCGTAAAGTTTTTTTTAAGTAGGTTTAGATTAAAGGAGCCGCGGAATTCTGCTTGCATCCTGTTACACGATAGCTCCCAAATGTTTCCACTTTAGGAAGCTAAAACTTTTACCATAGAGAAAAAATTTAATAATTATTTTTGTATAAATGAATTGAGAAAATAACAGCATGATAGGAGAATTTCGCAGCTTCTTAAAACCTCCCGCACACTTTTTGATTAAAAACGTAGTTTCTGCACAATCAACGAAAATATCCAAAAGTTTTGAAGCTATAAGTTGGAAAATTGGATAAATATTCAAAAAACAATTACATGAATGAACTATAGTATATTAGTCCAACATGCGACATAAATTAAAATTATGTTTGTAATAAATAAAATTAAATTCCATTAGATAAAATAATAAATCAATTAGATAGTCCACAATTAACTATTTATTAAGCTTCATGTAAACGAATACGATTCCTAAATAATGCATAATCTCTCATTCCATATTATTTAAACAACAAATTTAGTTAATTATTTAAGTTAATCATTGTAAATACATACGTAGGATTAGAGATTTTCGCGTAAATTATGTTTAGATATTAAGAAAACTGCGTTATTCTTAAGAATTAATTACAACAATTTATATAACAAAATAAATTAATAATTATAAGAAAATTTGTAACGAAAATGGTACTTGGAGAGCCATCTAACGAGATAGGGCCCATACCCTTGAACGCACGCCTCCGATTTTCACCACGCCCCTGAACTAATTAGAGCCCGAAAATTGAAAGAGAAAAGGGAGGAAATCTCAGTCAGCCAATTAAAACCTGCTGCCATTTCCACTCTTTCCAAATTTTGAGGGACTGAAAGAGGGATTTTCCTCCCAACCACCCCCAGGCTTTAAAAGAGCGTGCGCGAGCGAAAAAACACTCACTCTCTCGCTCCTCGCCAAGTTTTCAGTTTTACCTTGTTTTACAAAGTTCGACCAAGTGCCAGGTCCAGTAGGATATCACTCTCCAGGTACCAGACAATTATGTTCAATAAAAAGTAAGTCGAAACTAAAGTTTTTTATTGCTATCTCCCCTTTTCCTCTTCTGATTAGAGTAGCCAAATCGAAACTCGAAAGAATAAGTCTTCGAAAAGTATTTCAGTAGGAATTGGGATACTTTTCTATAAGACAATCGCGCCGTTAGGAAACAAATTAAATTCTTTTTATGTGATAATTCTAGCAAGGTTTGGGATATTTACATCCGAGTCCCGATTCCATTGGATCCTGGTGTTTGATGGAAGACTTGCAGTCTAAACTTTTTTTTTCTCTTTTAACGCGAAACGCGAAATAAGAAGCTCTGATTCTCCAATTGCTCGTCCCGGTTTAGGCGTACGCACGCAAACCAAAAAGAGCACCTGAGATAACGTCCGCCTCAGACGTACCTGAGATAGTGACCCGGACGTCACAGTATATCACGCAATTATATCTCAGCCATCAGAACACTATATGCTTCAACGTGGCATCCATCACTTTTTTATAAGGGATACAACTGATAAACAATGAACTACATTATGATCATAAATGATGAATGAATGATTATATTTTTTATATTTTATTTTTTTGCTAAAAACAAATTAAATTAAATCTGAAATAAAAAATAAACTAAAATCAATTTAAATTCTCGCGGTTTTTTTCATTTGAGCCAATCAGGTCACGAATAAAATGCTTCAATATGGCTTCCATCACTTTTTTATAAGGGAATTCTTGACTTTTGACCGACCCCCCCCCCCCCTGCGTGTGCGCGCACGCACGTCGCCCATTGTGGATGTCGACAGCTGGACGAAACCGAGGAAATCCCTACTAATATTTTCTCGTCCCCTCTCCCACGTCACACTACATTGAACGAGCAATATCGCTCTAATTAAATTATTAATAAAAGCTTAAATTAAAGACTTAATTAAAGACCTTAATTAAAGATTTTTTTAATCCACCTTCGAATATTTATTTGAAAAACCGTGTCATTAATCTTATTAACATACCAATATTGTTTATTACGAATTAGCTGTCTTGTAGATGTACTAATCTGTAGTACAATTCCCTCTCTATTTACTAGTTTTAGTAAAGTAATAAAATGATTAGCTTCCATATTGGAAAAATCCAGCTGATAATCCAGGCTGGATTTCTATATGAAAATCCAATTGGATATTCAAGTAGATTGATATGGATTCCATGTAGATTACATTGGAATAGTTAGAATGGATTTCCAGCTGGATCCAACTGTGTTTTTAATAAATCCATGTGGATTTCTAATCCATTATAGCAATTATGATTTTAAGTATTTTTCTAAAACAAAAGGTTATGATGTAAGATCATAGGTTGTTTTCAAGCCTTTTGTGTGCATGAATTCTACGAATTATACAGGCTGCCAATTTTCACAGACCAGATCTAGTATATTCGAAGGAATTTGATATGCTGAATCCGAATCTGGGCTCAGACTTGCTCCATGAACCTACAGTTTCAAGATATCATAACCTATAAGAGAGTTCTTTTCACACAGTGAATTTTCATTTTACTGCAATATTTAAAAAATTATTAAAACGTGTAAGACTTTTAGTTTTAAATCCACTACAAATTTTTTGGAGACGAATTTTTGCAAGCTGAGATATCACTCTTTAAAGTAAAGGAAACGTGAGTTCTCAATCATAACAAAATAGATGGGGAGTTTTCTCAGGAGTGGAATAAAAGATTATGTTTGAAATACTGTGCGCATGTGCGCGGGCGCTCACCGCGGCGCCTTCACGTTGCTGCGCTGCTCTGCTGGCTGGCGCTGCCATTCCAGCTATACCACTCCTACAACGCGGAGCTCTTCAACTGAACTTACTTATTCTTTTACTATTTTTGAGTAGTGACTTAGTTAACATTAGATTAGAGTTTGTAAAATATCTAGAGTAAATCATTTGTACAATTTCACTTATATATGAGTATTCAATTAAATGGTGTTTGTTATTTCGATTTATCCTAATATTCCAACAGGTTATCGGCCCAGCCACGCTTTCGCTGCGCAGCAAAAAAAAATTGTAAATTATAGACGTATGTTAAAAATTATTAATGTGAGCTGAAAAGAATCTACCTGAGCAACACGAGTTTGCGATAAATAACAAACAAAAGCAAAGTGAGCTAATAAGCACACGGAAAGTGTCGCATTCCGAGTACGCAAAGTATTCGAAGAACAAATATTTTTTATTTATCACTCAGTCAGCCGTAGACTAATAAAAATATCGAGCGCGCAGTCATTAGAAAAGAAACGGCATAATATATTAGAGCGAATTAATAAGAGAGGGCTGGAATTCTAGAGTAAATTTACGACATGAATAAAATTACAGAATAGTGCGGTTGTTCTGTCGCGTTTTTCCTTTTATCATGCAATGGCGTAAAGGCATAGCTCGGATCAAGGTTAAAAGTAACAGTAACATTAGATTTCTCGCGAGTGACATAGCTTTGTTCGTGAATTAAACGCAATTGAAAGTCGGTATCATGAGTGACGGTTGAACAAAGGGCTCGACGCCATGACACCCGGCTAAAACACGAGGCAACAAGAAAGCGCGCGATAAAAGAGTAGCATCGCGCATGCGCTAAACGAATAGTATAACGAGAGAGAATGCGCGCGCAACAAACAGCTAGAGGAAAAAGAGAAAAAAAGTAGAGGTAGTGAGCGCGCGCGCTACTAAGGTGTGTTCACAACGGTACTTGTGACACAACCTAAGGTCTGTTGCAACTTTGGAGTGAATTGTCAAATACCAGACAGTGACCCGGTATGGGACTGCCTGCGTACATGACATGTACTACGATTAAGCTAATGTAAATCAAAATAAAACTAATACCATATATAAAATAAAATTAAATACACATAATATCAACATTTAATATTTATAAATATAACACACACACACATATATATATATATATATATATATATAATAATTATATTAAATTATGTATGTACTTGCAAATTATAATTCTTAAAATTAGTTTAAATTCTTAGAAGAATAGTTTACTGTTTTAGAGATATTAAGAGCCAAAAATTTGTATACATATTTCGTGATATCTCCTGATAAAGTCGAGGTTGTTGCACTACGTATAGTCAACACCTCTTGCGACTTTAACGGTTGATTGCGTGATGAGCCTGGTATTGTAAACGTGAGCGATCGCCCCTCCCCAGTAATTTGCGCTATGTATGGTCAATACAAAAGGAGGGATCACGGGAGCAGTACCGGTTTATTGGGCAATTAATTGTTGGCTTTCTAACTGTATTTGTCGGATGTACCCGACAGATATAAGAAAGAAGCCTATTGTTAGCCCGCCTTTTATAAACAGTTAGAAGAAACATTCGGTCAATTTTTATTTATAGATGAACAGCGAGGCTAATCAGGAGATGGGGGAGGCAATGGAGGGGGACCACGTCGTCGGTCAGGAGACGGGGGCGGATGAGACAGGTATATACATAAATATTAACAAATATGATAATTTCTAGAGCTTGGATAGCTATCGAACAATCCTAGAGTAATAGAGTGCGGATCCGCGATTAATCAGAGTTAAGAACCGAATGTTTAAATGGAGATATTGTTCCTTAGCACCCTCAACTGTTACTAGTGACGCATTGTCGTTAACCCCTGCATCATCCGCTTCCGATACGACAGCAGACGACCGGGGCCCCGAGTTCGTCGTCCCATCGAACTCCTTACGACCCACCGCCATAACCAGTGCGAGGACCCGCAACCCCCGCATGATAGTGCCCCTTCGACCTCCTCAAAGGGCTGGCTCGGCTTGCGCACCGCCCAGGGAAGACCCCAACGCTGTCCTCGCCACCCGACTCGAGTCCATAATGGCCTCCGCTGAAAAGGTGGCCGAGCTACAGGCCAAAGCCTGGCCTCAAATCAACGAGGCCATCAAAGAAGCAAGACTTATAATGGACGCCTCATTCGAGTCAAAGCGACTCGAAATCCAAAAACTCACGGTAGGATCAAAACATAAAGACACCCGTACTAATACTAGCGTGATAACCTCCTCGCCTTTATCAAGTGGTGGCAACCATCCGTTTTCCATCGAAAGAATTTTAGACCCTGATATCGATGCAACATCTAATAATAATAACACTAGAGCTCCTGAATTAACTGATCGAGACATTGTAACTAACCCCGATGCAACGTATCCAGAGATCAACCGAGATCAACCAAATAAACCAGACCTTTGATGCATTAGCCAAAACAATAGAGAGTACTAACTCCACATCCAAAGCATCTTTTAAAAGGGATTATACCCTTACGTCCAAGGCTAATATAAATGTATGGTTGGATCGATTGAACTCTGAACTATCGGCAAAAGAATTATTAGATGTGATAGATTCAAACACTAGACCCAAAAGAATCTTCGATGTTGACGAAGTTGATAAAAGAAATAGACTAGTTAGAGACATTATAATAAATCATCTAGATGAAAACTATCACAAAATAATTCTTAACATAAATGACCCTAAAGAAATATTAATGAAAATCAGAGAACACAGAAGAATAGAGGCAAACACAGACGATGCTAAAGTGAGAGAGGAGCTGTACAGTATTAAAATAAATAAACAAGATAAAGTTTCAGTATTCATAGATAAATTTGATTCAATTATTAGAGAATATGAATTATGCGATACAGCCATTCCTCTCACCGACGCAGAGAAAACGTCTGCCTTTATGAAAGCTGTGAAAGATACATATCCACGGATCAGAGAAATGGATATAATTACGAAACAGACCAAAGGTAGAGGAATGAACTTTGAAGAAATGAAAAATTTCATCCGACAGCTCGAAGCCGATCTGCGAAGTTCCGGCGTTGCGAAGGGAGCATCCGCTAACGTGGCTAGACCGGGTGCTGCAGCCACGGCCGGTGCTGGTCCCAGCGGCAAGTGTTTTAGATGTGATCACGATTCAATGTCGATCACGTCTCTGACTCTTGCCCGCTGATCCAGTACGGGCTGTGGTTCTGCTATATATGCAGAGACTTTGCCCATCACACGGGCAGAACCTGTCCACGTGGAGACGGGTCGCACCGTGGTGGAGAGTATGTTGCAAATAATAATAATAATAACAATAGAGAGTCAAAAGAATCAAAAGGAAGAGTTAATTACAGAGGTAACAGGGGAAAATACAATAGAGGTAACGGTAATAGTAAAAGAGGCAAAGGTTATTACGATAATAATAGAGATAACAAAAGTCGTAACCCTAGAGGTCGCAATAACGGTAGAGTAGGCAAACATGGCGCAAGCAGAACCTACTACCCAAGTGGAGACAAAAATAAACAGAAACTGGCGAACGCTGCAGTAGCACTTACTGAAGGTAAGAATAACATTGATACAATAAACAATAAAATAACCTTCCTATTAGATTCCGGAGCCACAGAACATATTACAAATAAAGCTTTCATCTTGCGAAACTTTAAGAAAAGTTCAGGAACTTATATTAAAAGTGCGAACAAAAACAAATCGGCTGATATAGAGATAGACGGAAAAGGAGATTTATATCTAAAGAGTTTAAATAATGAAGGTCATACCATTAGACTATCCAATGTTATAGCAGCCCCTGATATATCCGAAAATCTAATGTCCCTTAGGAAATTTGTCGATGCTGGATTTAGTATATATCTAGATGACAAAAATTTAAAAATATTCGATAAAAATGACGGATCTACTTTTCTAACCGGGTACTATAAGAAACCAAACTGGCTTATACAATTAGAAGTGAAGAATAAAATAGAGAACTCGGATAGACAAACATACAATAAATATTATTGTAGAGCACGATTAATAACGCTAGAAAATATTTCAAAAGACCCACAAAATGTAGAAACAGAAAACAATAAAGACATAGATTCAGAAGTTGGGAGGGAGTTAGTTACAAATGAATCTATACCTAAACTTAGCCAATATAGAGACTTCGAAAATTATTCACTAGATGACCTTAAGAACAAAAAACCAATGGATGATCTATTCACGTCTTTCGAACTCGAGAAAAGATATTCAGAGGAGTTAGATGAAGGGATGTTGTGGCATGTAAGACTAGGACACCCATCATATGATTACCTACTAAAATTGCAAAAGATAAATAAAGAACTTAGCAATGTAAAATTTAATGAAAATATTAAGAACTGTGAAGTTTGCACAATGTCCAAAAAAGTAAACAACCTTTTAAAGAAATAAGAACTAGAGCCGATCATCCGCTTCAACTAACTCACACCGATATAATAGGTCCATTTAAAACAATTACTTATCCTGATCGAAAGAAATATATAATAGCTTTCATAGACGACTTTTCGAAATTTGCCAAAACGTATGCAATAACAAACAAATCTGAAGCAGGAGAATGCTTAGAAAACTATTTAAATACCATGAGGAATCTGACAGGTAAGAATTTGAGAGCTTGCTATATAAGAGCAGATAACGCTAGGGAATTTACAGGAGGAGAATTTCTAGAAGTCATGAAAAAGGAAAATTTAGAGTCAAATTTTTCGAATCCATATACACCTTCCCATAATGGTACTGCTGAAAGATTCAACAGAACTATATTAGAAAAATTAAGATCATTAATGATAGATTCAGGACTACCAAAGTCTTTATGGAACTTAGCCCTGGAAGTAGCTGTAGATGTATATAATAGAACTCCAAATTCGTCTATAGAATTCAAAACTCCTTTGAATACGATATCCCCTAATAAGAAAAATCATTTAGAAAAGATAAGGCGTTTTGGATGTATAGCTTATGCAAAGAAACCATTATCTGAAAACAAATTATCCGAAAAGGCTATAAAAGGAATTTTAGTAGGACAAACCAGTAATGGATATATACTATGGCATCCCCAGTCCGGAAAATTAATTCTAACTAAACATGTGAAATTCCGGGAAAAATTAACTTATAAAAATATTGATAAACATGAAGAAATTACTAGAGAATGGAATAAGGATTCAAACTCTATTCCAAATGACAATGATAAAGAAACACCAGAGGAGACCATGGATATATTCAATACCGGTAACTCGGAAAGCATAAAACGATTAAACGACACAGAATCCATAGGAAAACAATTAGAGACAAATAAAACCAACAAGAGAAAAAGAATAATTGATCGCATATCAGAAAAACATAATAGAGTGCAGCCTAAACGAAGCAGCAAGATAAAACGAGACTACAAAGCCATGTCAGAAGGAAAGGCTAATCTAGTAGATAACAGTTTTGCCTTTATAACTCAATATAATGAAACCGAAGTATTGGGAGAAGATGAAAAATGTTATTGTTTGATGGCTACGCTAAACTCTGACCCAACCAATTATAAAGAAGCTATGGAGACCAAAGATAAAATGAACTGGTCTAAAGCAATAAACGATGAATTAGAGTCCATGCGCGAAAATAATGTATGGAGTATAGTAGAGAGACCTTCGATGAATCAGAAAGGCAATAAAGCCAACATAATAGACAGTAGATGGGTACTTAAAAGGAAAATTGACTCAGAAGGAAAAATAACATTTAAAGCTAGGCTAGTAGTTAGAGGATTTAAAGATACCAATGAATACGAACTAAGAGAAACGTATGCACCTGTATCTAGGCTGTCTATAATCAGAGCTGCATTCGCTATAATCAATAAATTAGATCTTGAAGTATGTCAACTGGATGTGAAAACTGCATTCTTAAACGGTGAACTAGAGGAAGAAATATACATGGAAATACCAGATGGATTAATGTTAGATAAACACACGAAAGAAAATAGAGTTTGTAAATTACATAAAGCTATATGGCCAATTCCATCTCAGATCATGCAGAGCTCCCCACACACCTGTCACCAAGCTACTCTAAAGTATTTTTTTATTGTTCTAGGTCAAAAATAAGAGGACCCGTATTTTTTCTTTTTTCTCTCAGATGCATAGTTCCGTCAATAATGCAATCGGAAAATGCACTGCTGATAAGGGAAAATTGAGAAAATTTTTCCAATTAAATTTGGTTTCCTCAATATTTTTTTTATTTTTCGATACAATTAAATAATTTTTATGTTATCTATAGTAGAAACGAAGTTCTTCAAATCTAATTTATCAAAAATATGAATGTATGCATTTTTCGGGAGAAAATGCATGTTTTCGAAAAAGTGCATCTTGGAGAAAAAATTGTGTATCTCAAAAAGGCCATAATTTTTTGCGCTCAAATTTTTTTTATATATTCTTAGTACCAATACCTTCAAATCCATTCGATCAAAATTTGCTGTTTTTTCGTTATATCGCTTAAAAAAATTAAAAAAAAAAGTTTTACATTTTCAAGTCAAACGCGATAAATACATTCAGGAATTCATGTTAGCGACTATGTAGGTTACACGATCATTTTTTTCTGTTTGAGTTGATTACTTTTACAACTCTCTTCACTTTTTTAGATACAACTTTCACTTTCTTGCCCTTGTTTACATTTTCGTTTTTCTTCTTATGAGTACTTTTCTTTTTTTTTCATCTTTTTTCACTTCAATCCATGGATGCGCAGCCGTTCGAGCTATAAAACATTCGCTCCTCCCTTCCGAGACAACAGATTTCCACATGTGGCAACGTTGAATACCCTGATATTTCTGGCATTTGTGTCTTTGGTCCATTTGACTACTACGAAAATTGTTTATCTCTGCAGTTTCCATCAAAATCAGTTCTATAGAAGTTGTGTATTTTGATACATTTTCAACAAAACTTTTAGCAGTTTGAATAGCATCAGATTCAGTACTGCGTAAATTATGCACTGTTGCATAATGCTTTACCAAACCACCTATACCATCTACAGCACCCTTTCCATGACCAGTAGCAGAGAATATCCATTTTTTACTCATACTTGCATTTAAAAATTCATTTAACTGGAATCTATTTTTGAAATGACTTGCAGCGCCATCAGATACTAAAGTTATAGAATCAATCGAATTTCCATACGTTTCTTGTGTGTATCTAGTTATATGTTCAAGAATTATTTGTATTGCTGCCAATGCATGAGAATAATCATGTTTTAAGTCTTCACTAATTACAGTATAACTCTTTGTAATTCCGCCTATGTAGCAAACAGCAGTGAAGATTGAAATCTGTTTATTCACCCAATGATTCCCTTGAACTGGATTTTTCAAAATTACAGACCAATTCTCAGCAAAATCTATATGCATCAGCAAATGTTGATAATTTAACGTCACCCTTTCTTTCTCAACTTTGATTTCCATTCGCTGTACCTATGTATTTATCGCGTTTGACTTGAAAATGTAAAACTTTTTTTTTTAATTTTTTTAAGCGATATAACGAAAAAACAGCAAATTTTGATCGAATGGATTTGAAGGTATTGGTACTAAGAATATATAAAAAAAATTTGAGCGCAAAAAATTATGGCCTTTTTGAGATACACAATTTTTTCTCCAAGATGCACTTTTTCGAAAACATGCATTTTCTCCCGAAAAATGCATACATTCATATTTTTGATAAATTAGACTTGAAGAACTTCGTTTCTACTATAGATGACATAAAAATTATTTAATTGTATCGAAAAATAAAAAAAATATTGAGGAAACTAAATTTAATTGGAAAAATTTTCTCAATTTTCCCTTTTCAGCAGTGCATTTTCCGATTGCATTATTGACGGAACTATGCATCTGAGAGAAAAAAGAAAAAATACGGGTCCTCTTATTTTTGACCTAGAACAATAAAAAAATACTTTGGAGTAGCTTGGTGACAGGTGTGTGGGGAGCTCTGCATGATCTGAGATGGAATTGGCCATATACGGTTTGAAAATAAGTCCTAAGAAATGGAATCAAAGGTTTTCGACTGAGGTAGAAAAATTAGGTTTACAGAGAGATATAAATGAACCCTGTTTATTTACATACAGAAAGAATGGCGTAATGATATTACTTATTTGATATGTAGATGATATACTTTTAGCAGGGAATAATTCTAACAAGATTAATGAAGTTAAGAGACACTTAAGCTCTGTATTTAAAATGAAAGAATTAGGAGAACCCAAAGAATACTTAAGTATTCAAATCACTAGAGACAGAGAAGCTAAACAAATAATGTTAAGTCAAAGCAAATATACGAAAAAGGTATTAGAGAGATTCAATATGAATGAAAGCAAACCACAAAACACGCCGATGATAACTAGACAAGTCAAAGTTAGAAACAATAAAAATATGGAGAAAGCGGAACAACTGGGAAAACCAGAATTTCCTTATAGGGAAGCAATAGGTAGCTTAATGTATCTTGCGAATGTCACAAGACCTGACATTGCATTTGCTGTAAATTTACTAGCTAGAAAACAATCAAATCCCACCATAGAGGATTGGATTGATGTAAAGAGGATCATGCGATATCTTAGAGGAAGTTCTGATCTAGGACTAATATATAGAGGAGTCACTGAAAACTTAGAAGTATTTACAGATGCAAGTTTTAGAGACAATGCTGATTCATCTTCAACAAGTGGAATGGTTGCACGACTATTTGGAGACTCCGTTATGTGGAGAAGCCACAAACAAAGTGTAATCAATCTCTCGACCTGTCATGCTGAATATTATGCAATGAGCGAAGCATGTCAAGAAATGATCTCATTAGATAAAGCTCTTAGAGACATGTTAGGAAAAACTATGTACCCTATAATTATAAGATGCGATAATAAGTCCTCAATCAGCTGCACACAAAAAGAAGGAAACCATAAACTAAAGAATTTTGATGATTCAGTTAAAGAAATAATTGTTAGTTTAGAGAATAGAGAGAAAACAGGAACTAAAAATAAATTGTCTAAAGTACATGGTGATTACATTAAACAGTGCGTAACTGAAGGAAAAGTTAAATTGATTTGGGTACCATCTAAAGAAAATTTAGCTGATATATTTACAAAACCTCTTCCTTTCGATTCTTTTAGAGCTCTTAGAGATAATATAATTAATAACTGACTATGCTCGAGAATGTCTTTGATTATTTACAGGCGCGGAAATCAACGGGTCTGAATGAGCTACTTGTGCTCACGCGTATATGCGTACAGTGGAGGGAGTGTTTGAAATACTGTGTGCATGTGCGCGGGCGCTCACCGCGGCGCCTTCACGTTGCTGCGCTGCTCTGCTGGCTGGCGCTGCCATTCCAGCTATACCACTCCTACAACGCGGAGCTCTTCAACTGAACTTACTTATTCTTTTACTATTTTTGAGTAGTGACTTAGTTAACATTAGATTAGAGTTTGTAAAATATCTAGAGTAAATCATTTGTACAATTTCACTTATATATGAGTATTCAATTAAATGGTGTTTTTTATTTCGATTTATCCTAATATTCCAACAGATTATATGGTTTTATATTAAGTCTATTAATTTTAGTTTATCTTGTGATATACTTACAGTTAACCAATATAACGATTAAAAATTCAAACTGGTGGATATGAAAAGCCTCCAATAACGTACCAGAAACATCGGATTCCCAAATCCCTATATAAAAGGGAGCCAGCTCTTAGAGCACCATATTGATAAGCATTGAATAACGTTGGTCAAAGGAGCATAAGCGCGATGTTATTGGTGGAGAGTCAAGTACTGCGAAGAGATCGAATGTGTGGCAGCAGGAGAGATGATCGACTGTGGTGATGGACTACGAGGATAGACCCTGGATTTTTTTTCAGGAGAAAAATTGTTGTTGTCCAAAAAGGGAAAACCGCGTTAATTGTAATGAATAATATGGTACACGGTCTTTGTGTAGATTGATGTATTATTAATGAGAAATGTTCGAAAAAATACCCTAAATAAATTCAAGAAGAAACAATAATTGATGATGAAAACGGTTCCGTTTCTTATCGCCGAAGAGATACTGGAAAAACATATTTACGTCCTAATGATTATGAAGTAGATAATCATCATGTAGTGCCTTATGCTCCAGTATTATCTTTGAAACTTAACCTTTAGAGGGCCGGAGAATCAATATATTGACGCTACCCCCGATTGACACTTTCCCTGTGATCAATTAATGATATAAGATACCTTTTATACCAGTTTTCTGAAAGCGATATGCCCCTTGAAACCTCGGCCCTCTAAAGGTTAATAATTGTCATATTAACGTAGAAGTTTTTTCAAGTATGATATCCGTCAAATATTTATCTAAATATCTTTATATGGGACATGATGCAGCATCTGTAATTGTAACTAATTCAAATGACCTTATTATTGATCATGATTAAATTATTCAATATTTAAATGCGTGATATGTAGGACCAGTAGAATCTATTTGGCGGATTTTATTTCGACCAATGCACGATAAAAGTTATGTTATTATTCGTTTACCTATGCATCTTCCAAATTTTCAAAACATAACAATTCGCACAGAACCTACTGATATCTACGAGATGAATAATGCAATTGATTTGCAAATATTAATGTTGATGGATTATTTTGATTCGAATATACGAGATCCTAATGCATATCAATATTACTACTCTGAAATTCCAGAAAAATATGTTTTAAATCAAATTGAAGTAGATGGACGGAAAGTAAAAAAGTAAATTAAAAGAAAAATCGATATTCCGTGCATTGAACGTACATATATAGTTAATTCAAGTCAATTTGAATTATTTCATATGAAAATTTTATTACTTCAAGTAAAACGTGCTACATGCTTTGAAAATTTAAGAACAGTGAATGGAGAATTACATGAATCGTTCTCTTCAGCTTGTTTAGCATATGGTTTTATTGAAAGTGACAATGAGTGGACAAATGCAATGAGTGAAGCTGTTGTATTTATGATACCAAAATAACTTCGATGCTTATTTATACGAATTTCAATTCATTGTAATTCTCTTGATCCAATGATACTTTGGATAGATTTTAAGAATGCGATGTCTGAAGATTACACGTGTCAATTGAATACACACGAAAGTCATACCAAAGCACTCATAGATATACGAACTTTATTTCAAATTGACGGTAAAAGTCTTGATTAATTTCGGCAATTCCTAAATTTATTGCAAAATTCCAGAAATTCATTTGACTGTTGGTCGCGAACAATATCTGAAATTAAACGAAAAATAAAAAGAAATAGAAGACACAATTTCAAATGCTGTTTTAAATAATAATTGTGATGAAAATTCAGAACAGAGTAACTGTTTTTTTATATGGTATATGGTCCTGGTGGATCTGGTAAAACTTTTTTATATGAATGTCTTTAGTATCTTTTCAAGGAAAACAATAAAAAAAACAATGTACTATGGCGTTTACCGGAATAGCAGCTACGTTATTACCTCAAGGTAAAACAGTACATAAAGTATTTCAATTACCTGTACTTTTGTTACCAGATTCATCATCGAACATAAAATCAGATTCGTAAGACGTTGCTCATTGGAAAGAAACAGATGTCTTTATCTAATAGTAAGATGAAGCTCCTATGGATCCAAGATATGCTATTGCAGTGGATAAAACTCTGTGTAACGTAATGAACAATGATAAATTATTTGGTAGAAAAATAATTGTTTTAGGAGGAGATTTCAAGCAGTTACTTCCTGTGAAAGTAAATAGTACGCGTAGTGAAACTATTGATTTATTTATAATTTGTTGTTTATAATGGTAAAATATTATTAAATTTTCTTTAACCCAAAATATGCGAACTTTTTACCTGAAGAAATTGAATTTTCGAAATTTTTGTTAAAAGTTGATGTTGAAATATTGAATGATAATCACGATAACTTAAATTTACAAAATTTTCCTCAAAATTGCATTAGAGTAATTAGTAGCATAGAAGACATAGTAAACGACATTTATGGTGATATATTACGCTACAAACAATATAGAAAATCAATTAGTTTTGCTATTTTATCTGCACGAAACATTCACGCGTTAATGAAATAAATGAAAAAGTTATTAATTTACTTGGTGATACAACGGAAAAAAATTGCACAAGTATGGATAGTATAGAAAACTGTGATGATGAAGGTTATGAAGGTGTTATATCAATTGAAGATATGAATACACTTTCTCCCTCGTCTCTTCCTCCTTACGAATTAAAATTACGAGTAAATTGCATTTGTATACTAATCTGAAATCTTACTATTAATGAAGGTATATGTAATATGGTACTAGATAATTGATTTTAGAATTATGTAATAATTTATTAAAATGTGAAATATTAAATGATGATAAAAAAGGAGAAATAGTTTTTATAAATCGCATAACATTGTATTCCTCAAAAAATGAATATCCATTTGTTTTTAAACGCCGACAATTTCCTATCAAATTAACATTTGCAATAACAACATTTTCAATCACGGTCAGTTATACGTTGCTTTATCTCGAGTTCGATCATGGAGTTCATTGAAAATATATACGGATTGTCCTAATAAGGACAGTATTAAAAATTTCGTGTATAAACAATTGTATTTATAAATTATTTATTGACGTCGAAATATTTTACGTTACAAAATTTAACTTAAATATTTTTTATTTAGTTTATTAATATTGTTACAAAAAGTTAAATGTCGATCGCACCTATTATCCGGATGAACAAGCTCCACGCGCGCGGTATGTGCGCTAATGCACTTCTAGTCCCCTTATAAAAAAGTGATGGGTACCATGTTGAAGAATTTTATTCGAAATCTCATTAGCTGATACATAGTGACGTGATATACTATTATGTCCCTGCAAATAAGTATGTAGATGTGGTTTCGAGTTGAAATTTTAGTAATAATAATTTAATTTATCATAATTTATAAGGGTAATTTTGAAGATAATGGAAGTAAAAAAAGTAGACTGCAGTGCTATTATTTTTACACTTATTTATAAAACTAACAGCGAATACATTATTTCATGATCAAAGTGGTTCAAATCGTTCTAATTATTTTCTATTACTAATCGATAATCTGGTTTTATGAATGTGTAAGATTGAAATAAACGTTGTAATTTCGCAATCTTTATTCAATAAGTAGAATAAATATTCAACTGGTTAAGTTGCATGGCATTTTTCATTTTTAGAACTCCATATAGTAAAGCCAGAAAATGAACCAAATCGCACAATATTTCATATGCAAAGATCGCTAAATTCATTCACTTTAGGGGTTATGCTTGTGATTCTATTACCAAGTTTAGATTTAGAGATCCAAAAAAATAAAATGCCCCAAGTTTCATTCAAATTAATTTGAAAACAATTTGATTTGATCATATGATACAACGACAGAATCGGCCCGACTTTTTTGTGATCATATATGATACAGTACCACTTAACTGGTTAATAACAATTTGACCTGTTAAAAATACTAAAAGATTATTTTTTGCAGTTATTGATATGATACATCATGAATATGATAACGTGTTTCATCACTAATACACATTTTTCTGCTATGATATATGTTTTGTAAATAAATTGAAATATCCACCTTTGAAAAAGTAATTTATGTTAAACATGGTAAATAATATAACAATAAGTAATGAAAAGAAAATAAGAGCGCGTTTATTTTCCTATATAAAAAAGTAATGGCCTGCCAAGTAAAGTCATTTTTTTAGCAACTTAATTGTTTGAATGTAGTGACATGAGTCCCTGTTATGTAAAATTAATTCCAATTTTGAGAGCCAACCCGTTGTAAAAATAAATCAAACACTCCCTGTTATGAATAAATCGGCACTAAAAAATAGACTGAGGCTTTTCGCATCAATTTATACTCAATCAGTTAAAGAAATTCAAATAAGTATAATAATTTGTAGACATTGAGAAGAAATAACGCCTACATTCCTTCGACGTTTTTTTCCAATTATAAAGTTTAACTTTAAATAAAGATCAATAATGAAATGAACTATAAATTAATTTTGAAGATAAAATTATACGTTTGTCATTTATTGAAATAGAACGCGAATGTTTTTTTTTATTTTAAATGCTATGTGAATGTCAGATATTTCTTTAACAAACTATCAAAAATTTATATTTATTCTAATCATCGTTCGCACCACTGTTATAACCTTTATAAAATAAATTCCATAATGTTTTGTTATTTAATGATTTTAATTATATCATTGTTAAAACAAAGCTGATCATTTAACAATTGATATTTTATATGAAATATTGTGAATTAATTTCGGTGCATGCGCCACCGTTAATTTATTTTAAAAATTTGTAATATTTAATTTATAAATAAATATAGTCTTTAAATGGTCAGAAATGAACAATTGAAAAACCATTAAAAACAGTTAAGTTAAGAAACTTAAATTGTTAGGAGCAGCTGAGGTTCTATTTATTTAAAAAAGGAAATAGAAACTAACTAGCTGTACTGATCAGTATCTATGTAGTTAAATATCTAAAAATCGGATCAAATCGGTGACATACGTTATTATATTTAAATTTATTGAAAAATTGGTGAATATTAATGCAATTAGGAATTAATTCACTAATTCATATGGCCGTATGGTAAGCGTTTTAAAGCATTATTTTTTGTATATGTAGAGTACTTTCGAATTTGTTTATTTTGCCTTCAATAATTTTGATTTGATTAAAGTATAAAGTATAACTCAATTTTACTCAAAATCAATAAGAGAAGGGCGCACGAAGCGCGTTTGACGACACTCGTATCATAAATAAACGAATTCTTAATAGTGAAGAAATATAAGATTCCTTATCGGAGGAACAGTTAGATAACTAGACAATCTTAAAAGTACAAGTGGTTTATCATCAAGTTTTAAATTTTATTTTTAGAAAGGTAATGCGAAATAAGAAAGAACTCATATGAATAGACACAGAAGAAATAATAGACGTTATATTAAGTGAATGTCATATCATTGGATATTATGTTGTAAAAATAACAATTGATGGTGGGCAAGGTTTTTTCAAAGTGTGCATGTCAATAATGCCAGAATATTTCTTAGAAGACGATAAAAATTTTGTTCTACTAGAAAAGATAAAAAGCAGACCAAAAATGGCCACAGTGTTGTCAACCGTCCTAACTGTGTATGATTCCTGATTTACACGTATTTTAAGAATACGTGAATCACATTTTTTAGAATAGATTATTAAGACGTGAAAAAGCTCTTATTTGACTAAAAAAATTGAACAATTTTCAAAACTATAACGGCAAAATATTTAAGAACAATGCATGTTAAAAATTTTTAGAAGAATCGGAAAAGTCGTTTGACCCAGAAATTTGCAATGACGTTGGTAAACTAGCACTATTGCCTTTTGTTAATCTCTAATATATAAATTAGTTGCGTTTTGCTTTTCACAGCAAAAAGGCATTATAAATAATTTTATTATAAATTAAAAAAAAATTTTGAAGTTACTGAATTATCAACAACATTGAAAATCCATATATCATTATAGAGCATTTGAAAGATTTTTTAAGTTGTTTGGATAATGTTAGCTAGGGGCTATGGTCTGAGGAGGCAGAAGAATCAATCCATAGAGAATTTACTGAAATAAATGCAGCGACCGATGCTTTATATCTTAAAAAATTGAAAAAAGCAGTTCTCGAATTCTCATCTCTGCATATCAAATTATATAATAATTTCTGTTTTTATTTTACAATCAATTTAATTTCAATGTTTGAAAAAGCTTATAAAATCATGGTTTGTATAATAAAAATTGAATGAAGATGTATTTAAATTAAGTAATTATGTTACTAATTTATTAATGTGAGATTAGAAAAAATAAAAACTTAGGTAAAAAACGAGTATCCTTGCTCCAGCGATTTTTATTGAAGTAAACTTTAATACCTTAAATGAAAGCTCCTTCCCAATTTTGTCGTTATTTTTGTTGAATTTTCTGGTCGTTGAGGCTGTATGTATCCACTTGAGATGCCATACAAGATTTTACGACCGAAATAAAAATGCTAAATCGTTTGAACATAATATTCAACTTTAAGATTCTAACACTTGAACATTTAAGTAATATTTCAAAAATTTATGAATAATTAGTAAGCTCGAAAGATTTTCAATGCTTTGCATTAAGTCCGAAAGTAATTAGGCAAGTAGTTGACGACCTAATATTTTTTTGGAGATCGCCATTTACAAATAAATGAATTGATTTTTTAATGCCATCGTACCTTCTTAAGAATGAGTGAATTATTAGCTAAATTTTTTTCTAGTATTTTAAGCTTTTCTGCCGAAATGGAACCTCTATAAAACTACTATTGTTTCAAATAGTTCGAAAATCCGTATTTTTGCCTTCCAATTATCGCTATAACTTTTCTAGTATTCTAACTAATTGTTCTAGTGAATTGATGACGAATCAAGCGACGCATAAAATCTTACACTTTAACGCTATTTAAGTCGCATTTTCATTCGATAATTTTGCAATGATATATGCTTTGAAATTCAGGTAATTGTCGTGTTCAAACCGATATACGCCGTTTATATTACGCATGCAAATGGTATAATAAATTTGTATTGCAACTCTCAATTATTATTGTGCGATACTTCATGTTTATTGTTTTATTTAATAAATTTCTTTAACTAGCATAAAGAAATTATTATCAATAATAATAATGAATTCTCTCTTATAATTATTTATTTTTTTTATTTCTCACGACATAGCTGCTGTATACGTGTCCACTTATTGAATCGTTACTTCAGAAGTAAAAGGAGACTACTGTCAACAGAACAAGAACATTTCATGATTTTAAGAGTATTCTCCATAGAATGTTATAGTTTCATTCCAAAATAATATATTATGCAACGAGTCTGGAAAGGCTTGTTTTACAAAAGGAGGAGTTTACGGTACAAGCCGAAGGTGAGTATTGTAATTTTTTTCGTAAAAAACCTTTCTGCATTAGTTACATGCGACATTTTATGCTACCAGAATCTGAAAATAAGCAAGGAAGTTACGATTTTTAGGTTAGAGTGACATAATAGTCGATTGCTTTCCTTCAGCTCTCGCTCCTAAACTCACGGTCATGCCCAACACATGTGTTTGAAGGTTTCCGAAATGATAGAGAGAGTCTATAATTTACTATATTATTACTGTTTTGAACTTTGAATTCAACGTTTGTTGATACTTGTAAAAGATTTTTCTAATACTTTTCTTTTTTTAAATAAGGGACGAAGTTGCAGAACTGTTGCACAATTGAATCAGTTAGCTAAGAGCTATCAACGAGGCTAGTTCAGCCTCAGTTACATCTATATATAAAATTATATTTTGATTTTATTTAAATGTTGTAAGATTTCTTTCAAACATCATCATATATAAATTAGTTTTTATATAAACGTATATTATTTATGCGAAGAAACGAAGAAACACGTAGTTTATAAAGGGAAGCGCACAATCGATTGATTTGTATGTGCTTCTTTCTCTTATTTTTATCTAACATGTAATGAAAGAGAGAGTAATATATATTTCGATCATTTTGCAGGCTCATAAAATAGAGTTCAATTAATTCTTATCGTGAAGTGTCAGAAATCAGTTGATAAATTTGTATAATTAATGTAACACGGAACGGCAGACTGTTTGCTCTGTTTTATTCGTATAAAATAAATCACATACAAGACTTTGCACCAACTACGGAAGCTAGTTTGTCAAGTAATATATTGTAGGCGTGTATTTAAATAAAAACCGATAAACGTAAAGACGAGCAAGTGCGAATTTCGCTGCAGCTGAATGAGGCAAGGGGATGAGTATGTATTGACACATGAAGTGGAAAGTTTATGCTGCTACTGGCCACACGATACTATTACTTGCGCATTGTTCTGTCGCAAGAAGCCTCATCGCGACAATAATAGCTGTTATTTGTTGTGAAGCGTGGCCAGCTTAGCACACTAAGCCATTTCCGTTGATTCAACAGTGCGGCGGTGGCAATGGAGGTGGTAAAAGTTGCAAAGACCCGATGAAGAGGAGAGACGATGGCCCGATGGAGAGATTGAACTGGCAATAAATCGACTACACAATCGCCCGATTTATTGTCGACTCTTCGTAACGAATAACTGCTTATATTATTCGCCAGTGCGTACACCTTTGGCCTCGCGCTTGTTCCAGTTAACTCGCGAAGACCCGCCTTTGCGCGTAAATTCGGCGAAAGGTAAAAAATTAGAGAGTATTACGTAACTAGTATGGCACTGAGCGCCTGCTCCTTAAGTGGCACAACCATTCTCGTGCGTGCTTACCAGTGCATCTAACCTGCAAAATTGTGGAGCGTAACGCAGCTGACACAAACGATCGAATTCGATGTTATAACAAATTTCATTTATTTAGTAATGGTGAACTAAATCCGTCGTTGACTACTAATGCCACCGATATACTTAACAATAAATATTGGCCAATTTCATACCATTCGACAGCGCTTCCATATCTCGTATAAGCTTTTCCGAACAGACAATAAGCCTACAGAATTTATTGTTATTTTCTTGAAATAGATGAATTGCTTTACCAATAACATAAATAAACATTGAAGCAATATATAACACAGAGCTGCAAAATAAAGGGTTATGATTGTTTTTGACCAACTGAGAGTTATTTTGGAAATAATTTTTTGCGTTGAATTTAAATCTAAAATCAGAATATGTCCATCACGTCAGGTTTTTCAGATATCCTAACCTAAAGAAGCAAAAAAGGCAGTTTTTCGTATATTTGAGGTTCTGTAACATCTTGGAAAAAATATTCTAGTATAAAACGAAGAAAAATGTCAACATTTACCTTTCAAAATTCACTTTTTAGATTCGAAATATATTTTTTTATATTGAGATAACGTTGATTTAAGTCAAGTATTTTTGCATATGCTAAATATTAAGCGTTTCTAGGAACTATTTCGAAACTGCTACAATACTTGACTTCAATCAACGATATTTCGATAAAAAAAGATATCTCAATTCTAAACAATGGATTTTTGAGAATAAGATTTTGTCTTTCAAGTAGTTCTCTCCGTTTAGAGAAAAACAATTTTTTCTACGATGTTATAGAAAATATATAATTATATGAAAAAAACCGCTTTCTTTTGCTTCTTTAGATTACGATAACTAAAAAACCTGACGTGGTGAATAAATTCTGACTTCGGATTCGAATTCTACCTAAAAATTACTTTGGAAATAACCTTCAGTTGGCCAAGAATAAAATTATACAGATCTGTGTAATTAATAAACACACGTGCGCACGCATGCACGATTGTGTGTCCGAAGAAAACAAAACAGGAAAATCATGACATTATTGCAGGCTGGTCGCGTAATTCATCCAGACAAACGAAAGAAGGAACAATCGCACGAGACTGCATATTTATGCTGACGAAACGAGCGATGGCGACAAGGAAAAAAGGAGGACGTACGCAATGAAACTTCCGGCGCTTCTCGTGAATGTGCATATATAATCTTATCGGATCTTTTACTGAGTCGAGCGAAGAGTGAGCGTCGTTCCTCATGCAAGTTGTCTTATTAATCCGCAAGGCCTCTTTTGTGGGAAGGGACCCAAGACGTGGTAGGCGGTGCAAATAGAACATTATATATATTTTATGTTATCTCGTATAATTACGGTGATTCGTGGGTTACTGAAAGCTCGCGAACTGATAAGCTGGCCTAGTTCATGTCCAAACATTACCTCAGCTACTACAAAATGAAAACGCATTTACAAATAACATTTGACATTCATCTGGCTATTCGAATGTCTGCGCAATTCTGCCAAGCATCAGAAATGGCAATTGTACAGTGAAAATGTTACTGTGGCAGCAGCATTAAAAGTGACATTTATAACAGCAAAGCAAAAACGATGGAGATTACTCATACTATTACTTAAATAACTGCAATTCGGCGACTAGCATGCTCAGTCTGTATAGAGCGTGGTGCATTAGTCGTGCCACACTCATCGTCAGCGGTGATCGCGAGAACTTTTCATAACAATCGATATTATGCAATAGCTGACTCGCTCGCTTCGCGCTGTTCTAGATACTCATTCAGCGTTTCACTTGCAACGCATCTGCATTTCCAGCAAATTACAAAGCTCTTTGTGCGCTGTTGGCGTACAGCTATAGCAACATGTTATTTTTAGTGGCCATTCTCCCACCTTTCCCTCTCATTCTTACTCGCATTTTTGATTTCATATGGCTCTGTCAGTGTTTATATTTTTGCCGTTGTTAACTGCTTTTATGAATGGGAATTTCGCAAACAGTGCAGCCTCGCCTCCGCACGCCTTCCATACCGCCCGTATTTACTTGCTTTTGTAGTTCAACGACGGCTACAAATAAAAACCGTGTCAGTTTTTGTTGTTCTTTCTTTATATGATATCGAGGGACTTAAAATAAATAATCATTCAGAGAAAGTACGTCTTGATCGAGTTATTAACTCGTGCTTTGTAGTAACATGACTAAGGAATCCAAAGACAAATAGGCCCGCGCATAGCCATGACAAGAGATATACATACACGTTTAACGAATTAACAATGAATAGAGCCTGAAAAAGTGCAACATTAAGCAAAAAATTTTATCACTAATTAAGAACGAATGAGTTCGAAATTCATCATTTTTGCGCTGGCTATAATGCATAGAGTTGGCCGTGAGAAATAAAAGAAGCCGTCTGAGAGCATAATTGAGATGGTCCTACATGCGTCGCAGTTACTCAGTTCTCCAAGCAATCGAGAAGATGAACGGAGGAAAAGAAAAGGCATGCAGACAGGTCGAGAACGAAGTATGCAAGTTTGCCTTAAGACATAAGCATGTGCGCGAGCGTGTGTCATGCACCTTGCCAAAGCATCGCACGGAAGCAAGTATTGCTCTCGACCCGATATTGGAGGTCCGATAACTCGACCAGCATAACTTTCACCTGTGAAGAGAAGTAAAGAGGCCGACCAAAGCCGAATTAAGTCGAACCAAGCCGATCCGAACTGCGAGTTGTGTTGCTCACCCGAGACAGATCAAGAAGAGAATAGGAAAAAAGAAGAGAAACATGTAATACTATCTATCATCTGGACGCTTTGAAACGCTATTTTTCAGTAATCTTATATGGCACACAACTATTTTTTTTCATCGAATTTATAACATTAAGTAATTACTGCTAGCGATATTCGCAAAAATATGTATAGCGTTAATGATTGTTTGATATATAGCAGTCCTAAAAAATCAGTTTATGAAAAAACTAGAAATTTTTAACTTTACTGAATAAAGTATCTCATTACGAATTTCTAGCATGCAACTGCAAATATATGAAACTTGTTTGTAGTCATGACAGCGCTTTATCAGTATGGTTTTATGGATTAGGAAAAACTAATCATAATCTACCCCGAGCTTTGATGTCCTCAATTTCAAAAAAGAAAATATTCATCATACCGTTTTAAAACAGGAGAATTGCCATAATTAATAAATTAATAAGAAGTGATGAATTCACAGATGCATCTGATAAAAACTGCTAATTTATTCTACTATTTTTATCCACTTTTTTGGTTGAAGTCAATATCTTTTTTGGAGTAATGTAACCATTTTTTACAGTTAGATTTTAGTGAAAGTTAATATTAAGTTACTTAAAATAAACCATCGATGAGCTGTTAGTCTCAATTTCATTTCCACTAGCGTTTTTCTGCATTATTTGATGAATTTTACTATTTGCATTCTGAGGCCTATATGACCAAAATTGTAACTTCTCCAGAGTTTGTCGACCAGAACAACAATTTTCTAAAACTGTTGAATTCGCGTTTTCTTTTTCTAAGTTATTTCTTTTGATGAAATATATGATTTAGTATTATATTTTATTCATGAAAAAAAATAAATCGCACAACTTCGTAGTACTTTCAGGGGAAGAAAGAATAATTTTCCATTCTGAAGTATGACACTGTTATCGCATTAGCTGAAATAAGTAACATTCAGCAAAGAAAATAATGAAATTTGTAATTGAAGGCCGATTAAATTAGATTTGCATTCGAATAAGTTATGCACGTGCGCGGTGTGCAAATAAGCTTTGACTATCTAACTGCACTACTTTCAGATGCATGACTTTCATGGAGCTCGGAACTAAATTAAGTATGTGTAATGGACTGCAGTAACCGGTTGCATCTGAAATAAAAAGAGAGAGGTGGTGAGGCGGTGGAGGAGGAGGGCAGGACGTTTGACTTTACGAATGACGCTTAAAAGGAGAACAGCAACTTATGAATTGATGCAGAGTTAATGCGCATATTTTGCGTGATACGCATATTTCCAAGGCTACAGTATGCCACGCCGAAAATTATCTCATCTATTTTTCTCAAGGGAATACCACAGTATAGAATAACCAGTGTAAAATATTTAAAAAATAATCCGATTAAAAATGCTATAAAATGGACTAGTTTTTAAGTCAGCTTACAAAAATACCGTCAAGTACAACTTACAATGCAGAAAAATAATGTCGAATAATCAGTTGGGTTGACTTAAAATCTTTGGGACAATGTAGATCATTAATTGCCCTCGGATTCGAGATGAGGAACAAGTTGGGTGAGGAGCGCTTCTTTTACTGAAAGCTTCCAAAGTTTCAATAAATTGATCGGCGCACGCGAGATAATATGCTTACTCTACTCTGCTCGACAAACGACGAAGAATAGACTAGAGCTCAGCAAGGGATATTGCATATACGGTTTCGACAGCGAGTCTTGCGCTCATTTCCTCTGTTACATCAGTAGCCACACCGCTAGGCCAATTCTTTGTTACTGAGAGAGCAAATGCCAATTGCTTAATACCTTAAGGAAGTAACAATGACCTAGGCGCCGCCATTGCTAGCACTTGCGCCAACGCTCGCATGCGAAACTCCTTATACTGTCACTTATGCAATCTACTCTCGCGTTCAGAAATTCATTCTTTCATACTTTTTACTACTATAAACATTTTTTATCGCAGCTGACACAGAGCCCTAATGTTGAACCTCGTTAAAATAGGTGCGAAATTGCTTTTACCTATTTTTTATTTATCAGCAGCACTTTGATTTTCAAAGGCCAGAAAAACTCGATCGTCGCAGCCGAGGAGAAAGCTACAATTTACTATAAAAATATGAGTTTCTAATGTGATCGTGATGAGCACACGTAGAGAGCATATGAGCAATTCCTTGGAAATAATCTATTAATTCAAATACACACTTTTAATTCTTTCATTGTCATTGTAAATGAGATATCTGAAACTATAAAATATTCGGGCACATCATTGAGGATACTCGTCATACCCATTTATCATCCATAAAAGAATTAAAATTTACCAGAAACAAAAACATAATTTATAAGGACTTTTTCTGATATAAAACAAATAATAGCGTTAATCTGACTTGAAATTCAAATTATAATAACATTCTTTTCGTTTGCCTTTTAATAAATTGAAATTGATCATATAAAAATTCATAAAAATTACTTTTTTGTTTTTATTGATATCAGTAGACAAAAAAGTCTATTAAAAGAGCATGTACAGTGATAAATTATATTATTTTTTTAAGTCAGCCACACTCCATGGATTAATAAAATCGACAAAAAGGTATATGAATCCTGGATATTCGGCGATAGAGCTATTTGAAAGTTGCAAAAAGCCATACTGAATTATGAAACTTTTTTAATAGTATAGGAATTTTTTAACACATAAATCAGTAAATCCGAAATTGAAACGTACTTTCCGGATTTCCAGAAATGAAACATTTTTTATAATTCTATGGTTTCTAGACTAGCTTTCTCTTATTGTGTAAGTCATAAACAAATGAAAATTGTCCAAAAATAATGAGAAATTTCGCTACTATCATATTTTTTTTAACTGATATAAAAACATGTCTATTGGAAAAATTTACGAAGAAAAAACACCATTTTCAAATACTTATTACTGAACTTCTAATAAATCTCAATAAGTTTCTAAACAAGTGATATTATATAAATAGTGATGTCATATAAATAGTAACAGTTAAAAATATATTAAATTTATTGAAAAAATTATCAACATAATGTCAAGTACTGAAACCTTTGTTTCAATTCTTGAAATTCCTTATTGATGCTCAATTAGCTGAATTGCAGTCGAGCAGTAAGTATATAATTTATACTTGAAATCAAACTTTTTATTAAAGTTTAAGATAAAAACTGTGGCAACATATGTTAGTACTTGTACAAAGTAAGTAGTAAATTCAGTTTAATTAATATTTAAATTAGCCTATGGTTGAATATGTTGTTACCTATGGCTGAATGTACTTTTCTAGAGATTTTTTTTGTAGACCTTATTATCCTATATTCTATAAAAAGTGATGGCTTGCCAAATGAAGTGATCTGATTGACTGAAACTGAATGTAGTCACGTAGGTCACTATTATGAGTAAATCGGCTCTAAATAATAGATCGAGACGTTTTACATCTATTAATATTCTATTCATACAAATAAGTATAATAATTTTTAAGTGTTGAAAAGACATTGACACTCACACTCTTTTAACGATCTAATCTTAAAACACTACGATAAAGTATTCTTAATGCACTGTAATTACATTTATTTATAGGTCATCTAATTTATTAAATATCTTTAGTGTAAAGTTTAATTACGGACAAATATCAACAATGAAGAAAAATATAAATCAATATTTCTTATGAAATTCTTTCAGTCGATTTTGGTACATTCGGCACCGTATATTTATTTAAAAAAAAATTTGGAATTACATTTATAAATGTAAATAAATTTTTCAAATGGTCACGGACGAACAATTGAAAAAACAATAGAAAATATTCAAATTAAATAATATATTTATTGATATGGAGACATCACATGAAAAGCTTGATATAAACCAATACGTTAAAAAAAATTTGATTTGTTAGGCACAACTGATAGCTCTCTTTATTTAAAAAAGAAAAAAGAACAACTCATTTAATGTGCAATCCATATAACCTATATATAGGTAAAAATATAAGAACCTGTTCACTTTATTAGATTTAAAATTATTGCTATCGGCGAATATGAACGTGATTGGATTATTTACTAATTAATATCTACGTATAGTAAGCGTTTTAAAGCATAGAATTGTTATATATATTACACTATATATATATAGTGTATTGTAGAAATTCTTTTATTTGGCTTATAATAATTTTGATCCGAAGATTAAACTGAATATTACTAAATTCAAGCATGAAATATGAGCGCGCGAAGTGCGCTTGACGAGATTAGTACAACAAATAGGCGCATACTGTTCGTAAAAAATACATAAAAGACAAATATTATATGTTTTAAAAATAATATTAGGCTATCTTAGAGTTTTTAAAAATGTCTAAAGTGTCAATGTACATTGTAAACTATCTATATGTATGATCGAGGTGGGTTAGATCTCATGAAATTTTTCAAAAATTGGCATGGTGTCGATTTTCGGCTACGTGCAAAAATTTGATATCGAGCTTTCGTCTCGACTTAGATTCTTCATGTCCACTTGTACACAATGTCGACTTCATTGGTAAAGAAGGAATTTTGTAAAACTTCTGGATATGGATTATTCGGAATTTTTCCAAATATGTTCCAAAAGTGAATCTCATCAGTAATAATTTTTATCATACATGAGATTAAAATGTGGCAAATAAATTGCCGTGTCACACTTATGTGTTATTATGATTGTAAAACATTAATTCATTTACCCGATTTGAATCTTATATATCGTAAGTTTTCGCTGTAGAGATTTAATTTTGGAACATATTTGAGAAGATTCTGGATACGTAGGACTTTTATTAATTATTTCGATTATTTGTCTAGAATTTTTACAAAAACCTTTCTTTCCCGACAAAGCCACAATTGCAAATGAGCATAAAGAATACAAGTCGAAAAGATCGCTCAATGTATAATTTTTACACCTAGTGGAAAATCGACACCATGCCAATATTTAGATAATTCTACGAGATCCAACCCACGCCGAGTGTACAATGTATATACTGTCGATTGAAATAAAATTAGATTTATTATTAAATTATATTAATTTATATAACATAATTTAAAAATGCTAAAAATTATAAAAACCATTAAATATCAACAAAAAATCTGGGATTTTACTTCTAGCTTCAAGTACATTTTATTTTGAGTTTTACTAATGTAAGAGAACGAAGTTCATGTTCATATTCATATAAGTGTTAAACGACGTTCAATACTATGAGAAACTTTGAGTAGGAAGCTTTTTTCGAAATGTACAATCACCGGCCATTCATAAAATAGTTCTTAAAATAAAGAAGCACGCGAAAAATAATAAGCTAATATGTCCTAGCTTCTTTTCAACAGCCGTTCGTTTTAGATTATGAGGCGATTGCAAATGAAAATGCTGCAAGCGATTACTGTACACTGCACGTAGCTCTAGAACTATATTAACATTTACGCTCTGACGCAAATAATAGCTAAATGACTTAATACTTTGTTCAGGTTTCACTTTCACTTTTCTGCCCCATTCTTGTTACTCTCTCCCCCCCCTCTCTCTTGTTCACTCCCTCTCTTTCTCTCTCTCTCTCTCTCTCTCTTTTTCTCTCTTTTTCTACCTCAACAAATGCATGACAACTTATATTATTAAAGATATTTTAACTTGAACGTTAATAATAATTCTCGTCTTATCGTAGCATTAGGTATATTGTTTGTAACTTCCTTACTATTTTTATTATACTTTTTATTCATCATTTGATTCATAATGAAATCTATGTAAAAACCACACGGACACTATAAATTATTTTAACAAACCGACGATTGTGTACATAATTATTTTATACATGAACTATTGCACAGTGACATAAGCGTTTACGCTGATTCACGCCATATATTACTGTAAACAATAGTTTATGTGTAAAATAATTATGTGCGCAATCGTCGGCTTGCTAAATTATTCTAGATAGTATTCATATACATAAATATTATACATATATTAATGATGCATAAACGAATATCTGAACTATTTTGTACACAGCATATAATTACTTGTTCTTTAAATTAGAGGTGAATTTGCACGACTGTATCATGCACAAAATTATTAAGATGAACCAATAAAGGTTTTTGAATCGTAAACTGATACTCGTGTACTTCTTAAAAAAATGATGTAATAAGCGTTGGTTTTTTTACACAAATATACCATGCACATAAAAATATTTGTCGTGCACTAACATCTTGCTCTGAGAGTTTGTGTACAATTTACTGTACATCTATGGGATATATTATCTTCTTTCTTAACATAAACGCAAATGATTATGCACCAAAGTTTTATGCAAAAAACAATGTACAATCTGTCGTGCACAAAGGTTATTTATTCCAGACTGTGCATAACTTATCGTGCACCGAGGTTTTATTCTAGGCAAAGTACAATATATTGTGCACCATTTAAAATATATAAATGATTTAAAATATATATATATATAAGTGCACACATGTTTTATTCGATAAACAATGTTCAATTTATCGTACACACGTTGTTGTTCAGTGATAAAATTGCAGGAACTATAGTTGCATCAAAATTAATTTTTCTTATATTCGCTTTACACCAAATTAGTTTTACATGGTTGGAATGTTAATCAATTTAATAACAGCATGTTTATACCCGAATAATATCACATTTCTCAGTAACCGTAATACTACTACACCATTATAAAGAAAAATTAATTTTTAAAGTTTGTATAAATATAACAATAAGAATAATAAAAACATTGATCTTGAATTAACTTAATATTTTCTTTTGATACTTTCCAGATCAGATGATGAATAAAAACCTAATAACTCAATATGCAACATTTAATAATTTTTGTGAGTTGTTGACATATATGTCTGAAAGAAAATTTTATTAAGATTTTCGAATGCCCAAATCTCATTTCGTAATGATACATGAAAAATTATTATACGCTAGTATAGGTAGTTTCTGTGTACTCTGAAAAATGTTTAGCAATAGATATTTATGTTTTGACAATGCCAGAGAATTATACAAATATAGCAAAACGATTTGTAGTGTCAAAATTAATAATTAAAGTTTGCTTATATCGAGTCACTAGCGGATTGTTGAGTGATGTTTGTCAGAATGCAATACAATTGCCTTCAAATGAAAATAAACTAAGAGAAATTACAGAGCAATTTGAAATACTCACTGGTGTACTTGGAAGTTTGAATAGTATTATTGGCACTATAGATAGATGACATATAAAAATATTAATTATAGCTAGAGCTGACAAAGATGTATATTTTAACAAAAATAAAGACTGATGCCCGCGAGTTCACAACTTTAGATTTGTACCCTGTATGTAAAAATATATGCAAAAATGGATATTACTTTATTGGTGACCCAGCATATTGGATGGAATGGTATTATCTTTGGGCAGGAGTAATAAAATAAAGAAGCAATCAGAGAATTCAAAAAGACTTTTTTTATCGTGTACACTGAAAGCGCTCAGAAAACATTGCCGCTCAGAGACCTCCATGACCCTGGCACACTTACGAGTATATTAGGAAACGTAATATGCTATATGCTAAAAAATTTGGCATGATGTATACATTATGAATCCATTCTTAAAAAATACTACGTTCTTTAGTTACCAAGTTGTTAAAAATATTTCTTTGTGCTGGTGAATTTTCAAATTTTTTTTTTCTCAGAAACTATTGGTTTTTTCTCAATTCTGAGGCAACGAAACCATCACCCTCATTTGAAATGTATAGAAAAATTTTTTATCTATTCAATAATGGCCTTAGTTTTGCGATAATTTAAATTATTGTTTTACAATTAACCCATTAACGACCAAAGAGATCAGTTTTTGGACATATTTTTGATCGCAAAATTCATTTGTAAAACGAAACAATAAATTGATCCAGGGTACCATACCTTATGTTTTTGGGTGTGCTGAATCTAAATACGGGCTCAAAATTCAAAAATTTTGTTTACAGAATTAAATATGGCCGATTTTTTATAAAAAAATAGGGAAATTTTGAAAAAAAAAATTTTTTAGAATTTTTTTTCTACCATAACACATGTCAATATCGAAATATTTCTTCAACCATGAGTGCACAAAATTGTTGAACTTTAACAGAATATTTTTATATTCAAAGTTTTTTTTCCAAAATGGCGGAAAAAATGCCAATATCTGGAAAAAAATGCGTTTTAGGTTACTATTTTTTTCTCAAAAACTATGAGGTTAATGAAAAAGTTTTATATAACAAAATTGTCTTATAATTTGTCAAGGAACACTAAAATTTTTGAAAATTTCTTGAAAATTTTTTTTAATTTTTCAAAAAATAACAGAATTAAAAATTTTTAAAAAATTTCGAAAAATTCTGGAAAAATTAGAGAGTATTCTTTGACTAATTGTAAGACATTTTTGCTCTTATAAATTTTTCCCGAAAGCCTATAGTTTTCGAGAAAAAAATTCTCAAACAATTATGGAAATTCTATTCAACCGTTTCAACTTTTGGAATTTCATAAGATAAGTTGGGGTATAAACGTACCGAAGTTTAATTTATCAAGAGGTTCTAAATAAAGTATTGCGTAAGTACCTCTAAAGTGTAACTACTTTCAGTTTATATTTATATTTTACTCTTAGCGTAACCCAGAGATAACAGCGTGGACGTAGTAAAATCATGTCTCCTTCGAGGTGCTTGTTTATAGTGAGTCCCCTTGCCTCTCACTCCTCGGGGTGCTTTTTTATAGTGAGTCCCCTCGCCTCTCACTCTACGAGGTGCTTTTTTATAGTGAGTTCCCTGGCCTCTCACTGTAATCAGACATGCTTTGCTTTCATGCATGCACTGCAAAAAAACAAATTGCACTTCTCGCAGTACACATATGTTCTTATTGGACAAATGGAACACTTGTTCTGTTTCTTTTTTCGAATTGTTGTATGCTTTTCCTTATTTTTTTCAGCATCATGAATGTAACTTTTCGCTATTGACATTGCAAATTCTTTAGTTCCAACTTTTTTTTACTATCATCAGCAGCATTGAATATTACAACTGCATTTGTAATTGCTGCTTGATAAGTCTAATGAAAACCACCCACGTCCACTTCTTTAAACGAATACTTGGCAACAAATTGTTACAGTGACCGTCGTGTACATCAACTCCACCCATGGACTAATTATAAAGGTGAAAAGCTTGCGGAACTGGTATATCGACTTTTTCTTTTTCGATCGAATTGTATCTCTTTGCTGATGATAATGGAGTGACCCCTGCAGCTGTAGATAGTATTAATACTGGCTTTGAATCCATAATCGTGATGTAATTTATTCCAGAGTTTTTTTCATGCTTTACTGCATATGTTCCACGTGGAACCTTTTTATGAATGACATTTTTTACTGGGACACGATTGTCTCTAACAGTTCCAGTACATTTCAATTTTAATCGGTTTAAATGCACAACAAGATCTAAATTTGTAAAGTAATTGTCGAAATAAAGATGATAAAAAGGAATTTTTGCATCAGAAGTCAATTTAAAAAAAGGCTTCAATAAATGTAAAACCACGCGAGATCCTAAAGCGCATTTAGATAACTTATCTCCTATTACAGAGTTTTTTCCACAGTATAAATCTATATTGAATAAGTATCCATTAGCAGCGCACAAATCCCAAAATTTAAGGCCGAATCGTGTAGGTTTTTCTCGTATAAACTGTTTCAAACACGTTCTAGCATACGATTTAGCCATCATTTCATCCACTGATAAAGCTGATTTCCAAAAGCCAAACTTCAGAATAGTCTTTTGAAACAGTTTCAACAAAGCACGAACTCGCCAAGCCTTATCTTGTGGATCTTTATCTTTGGCCTTTGAGTATTTCAATTTAGACTTTATCATTTCAAAATAAGATCGTGACATTGCTGAAAAAATTTTTTCACAAGATAAAAAAGGGTCAGTTGACCAATAATCTCTTTAAGATTTTCGTTTATTGAATGAACTTGTCATAATGATTCCAATGAATGTATTTAGATCGACTAATGATAAGTCAAAATGATTTTCCTTACATGCATCGATAATATAATTTTTCATTTCAATAGAAAAAAATGTTCAAACAGTTCTCTTGGATCACATTTTCTAATTTTTTCTTTTATAGATCTAGGAAATAATATTTTATCTTCAATTATATCAGAATATATCTTTTCACCAACTACCCAATCAAATTTATAATCTTTTTCAAGCTTAGCTTGATCAGCTTGATAACTTTTTGAAACTCTCTTGTAAGTAGCTTTCGGTATTTTTTCATCACGGTAATTATCTGAATCACTATCTGAATCATTTTCAGAATCTGAAGAACCAGAATATTCTGCATTGGGTATCATGCAATTTTCATTATCGTCTGTGGTGCATGATTCAGATTCACTTCCAGATTCAGAAGAAACAGCACTTCTCGATCTTTTTCGAGGCATTGCTAGTATGAACACGAAAGTGTTAAGAAAATCGTCCTAATTTCAAAGGATGAATTTGAATAACTTTTGATTTGAAAAATCACGTTATATTTATCGACTTCAATTGATCTGCCCAAATAGATTTTGGTAAAACTTTTCTAAGAGAAGAGTGGGCTACGCTGAGAGTAAAATCTAAATATAAATGTTATGAGCACTCAGGTAATACTCAGGTAATACGATTTTTTCCTCCAACCTCATGGACAATGGAAATCCCGTACATTTGCACCCTAACTTATCTTATGAAATTCCAAAAGTTGAAACGGTTGAATAGAATTTCCACATGTGTTTGAGAATTTTTTTCTCGAAAACTATAGGCTTTCGGGAAAAATTTATAAGATCAAATATGTCTTAGAATTAGTCAAAGAATACTCTTTAATTTTTACAGAATTTTTCGAAATTTTTGTGAAATTTTCAATTCTGTAATTTTTTGAAAAATTAAAAAAAAATTTCAAAAAATGTCAGAGTTTTTCTTGACAAATTATAAGTCATTTTGTAATATAAAGTTTTTTCCCGAACCTCATAGTTTTTGAGAAAAAAAATAGTAACCTAAAACGTATTTTTTTTCCAGATTTTGGCATTTTTTCCGCCATTTTGGAAAAAAAATTTTGAATATAAAAATATTCTGTTAAAGTTCAACAATTTTGTGCACTCATGGTTGAAGAAATATTTCGATATTGACATGTGTTATGGTAGAAAAAAAATTCAAAAAAATTTTTTTTTTTCAAAATTTCCCTATTTTTTTATAAAAAATCGGCCATATTTAATTCTGTAAGCAAAATTTTTGAATTTTGAGCCCGGATTTAGATTCAGCACACCCAAAAACATAAGGTGTGGTACCCTGGATCAATTTATTGTTTCGTTTTATAAATGAATTTTGCGATCAAAAATATGTCCAAAATCTCACCTCTTTGGTCGTTCATGGGTTAATAAGCCTTATGTCGCATGCGCAAACTGACATTTGCTTAGCAAAATGAAAAAATGTACTTTTCTGTTATAGAATGTTTGGAGTAAGGATAATTCTGCACTTACTTCATGTTTTGAAAGCAGACAAGAAAGGTGTAACATCTATTTGAAAAAGAGGTAATGGCACAGCGTATTAAAATTTATATATGTGACGTCGGGGTCACTCTCAGGTATACTTGGAGTAAGCATAAGCTCAAGATTGCTTTGATTTGGCTTGCGTGCAACGCTTAAGCCGGGACGAGCAATATTGTTGCGCCGAGAAACTATACTAACAGGGAAATAATAACTGAGTGTTATTATTGAACACACCAGACTCTCACTTAATGTGTTCTTAAGGAACTCTAATGGAAATTCGCCAGACTCACGTTTAATGAATTTCGACAAAGAAAGGGGAACTACAAAGAAAGAAAAGAACAGGAAAGGAAGAAAAGAAAAGATAGCCACATATAAAATTCATTTACATTTTATTTGATTTGATTGGTTGACTTCTTGGTTGAGTTTTTGGCTGAGTTTTTGGCTGACTTCTTGGCACTACACTGCACTACTGATTCTTCTCAAAAAAATGTCTATACTTCTGTGTCCGGTCCCGCAGTCTTATACAGAGCTTTTTATAACTAATGGGTGGTTGGGTGGAAATCCCCTTCTTCCGGCCCATGACGTGATAACGATTGAAAAGTTTCTTATCCGATTTGGTATTTGTAATTGGTTGGAGGGCATGAGTTTTCAGAGAGAGATAGGGCGGCCCTTCCTTAACTTGGACCTTTTTTTCCAGAGATGGCTCTTGGAGTGTCACTTTGTTGATCCTGGTGTCCAGGGTAGATGAAGTCGATCCGAAAAATGAAAAGGCGTACCAGCCGTTGTAATAATAGAAGATGGTTTTATTTAATGCAGGTATGTACAAAAGGAGCAACTTACTAGTCGGCAGGCAGAGTGGTACTGCCGATGGCCAGCGATGAGCATTCGGTCACCTATGCTAAACTTCTTTTTTTCCTATTCGTAACGCATCTAGGTCTGTTGTACACTTGTGGCTGTTCTATCATTATACTGTGTCCGAATTTTGCGTTTAAAATTCGTTTTGTTTAAAAGAGGGAAAATAAGTAAATTCTCAATTGTACAATATATAGCTATTGTTTGGTCATCAACACATTAAATTGATGTTAGCCTCGGGAAGTACTAATTATATACTCGTATTTTCAAGTACAATTCGATATGTAGCCTAGTAGTAAGAGCAAAAACCCAAAGAAAGAGGTATTTTAACAAATATAATTTACATTCTCATACTATTTTTTGTAGAATTAAGAAAAATGTAAACATGTCATAAATTGTCAAATCCTAATTAGTTTATTCTTATTTGAGCTCTGTAAGTCCATAGGTCATATGGTAAATTTAGTAAATTATAATTCAACATTATAATTTAAATCATTTTAAATTTGAATCATTTTAAATTCTTTATTATAGTTAGACAATATCTAAAGCGTAATGCTGAATTAAAATTTCCAGAGCAAATTGAACAGAATATAAAGAGTTGACGTTGTCATTGTTATCGTCAGCATTAAATTTTGACACTTCAGCATTTGGTTCAGACCTGTAATATCTATATTAAAAAAGAATTAAAAACAATAAATATCAATCTAAAAAATTTTAATAATTAAACATACTTTGACACTGTTTCACAATTACTTTCAACATTTTCAGTGTTAGACTCTGTTTGGACCGAAGTTTACATTCTCTTTACATTCTGTTCAATTTGCTCTGGAAATTTCAATTCGATATTACGCTCTAGATATAATTATCTTATATTTATTGACTCATTTATTGTCAGCTGTTCTAGCTATAATAAAGAATTTAAAATGATTCAAACAAGAATTATAATTTACTAAATTTACCATATGACCTATGGACTTACAGAGCTCAAATAAGAATAAACTAATTAGGATTTGACAATTTATGACATGTTTACATTTTTCTTAATTCTACAAAAAATAGTATGAGAATATAAATTATATTTGTTAAAATACCTCTTTCTTTGGGTTTTTGCTCTTACTACTAGGCTACATATCGAATTGTACTTGAAAATACGAGTATATAATTAGTACTTCCCGAGGCTAACATCAATTTAATATGCTGATGACCAAATAATAGCTATATATTGTACAATTGAGAATTTTTTTATTTTCCCTCTTTATAACAAAACTAATTTAAAACGCGGAATTCGGACACGGTATAATGATAGAACAGCCACAAGTGTACAACACACCTAGATGCGTTACGAATAGGAGAAAAAGAAGTTTGAGGTGGGTGACCGAATGCTCATCGCTGCCGGTGGCTGCTGGAGCCGGCCACGGCGATGGCGCGGCGTTAGTAGTCGCGAACAAGGTCGGTACAGGAGATCTCTGTAGAAGATCCCTTCAACTTTCGAGAGCAAGAGTGACGCTATGGTTTACACAAAAACGTACTAGACCTAGTTAATTTTAACGATACATGGTGATTATTTGATAGTGCGAAAATTATAATAACTATAAATTACAATAATTCAATAATTAACTATTATAAACATTTAAAAAAATCTATAAACTTCTAAGAGTTATTATAAAATTCATTACGGTTCTATTGTTGTTTTCGCTTATTTATTAGTTATTTTGTTCTTGCAAGGATTGAACCATAATGGTACGATGGTTATTAGAACAATCACCATTTGATAGTAACTTACAAAATTGATTAAAACCCATTTAATATTGAGTCAAACTTTCTCAAGTGAACCACCTAAAATCGACTTCTTGAATCTTATACCTTTTTTTGCATATTTCCGAAGATTTATGTGTTAAAAATAATATCCCAAAATATTTTAAAAAAATTTTAATTTTTATAAAAGTTATGATCAAATGAATTTTTGTACGTCTTTTTGTTAAAATGACTACCCAGAGAACACAGCGTGCCGGCACGGTCTGGCACGCGCGTGCTCGTCACGGCGTGACATCATAATGGAGGTACAGTGGAAGCACGAAAAGCGACGCACGCCGTGCCATCAGAAAGCTGTCATTCTGCGGTCATGCAAACAAATAAAATTCGGACAGGCATTACGACGTGGGTTTATTATTTTTCCATACTTATGTATTTTTAATAAAATAAATAATTTATTTGACAATAAAAATATATTAAATATATTGTAACGAGTAGGCTCGTTAAGGGGTAGATGAGCGAATTTGAAATAGCGCGCCATGCGCAAAAGACCCGCGCAGCGAGAAAGAGAGAGAGAGATAGCTACGACACGCGGGCTCGTCAGAGTACACGTGAGACCGGCAAGCGGATAGCATGCGTTCAAGGTTCCATTGTCTTCTTATCTCCTTTTTTTGTCATTTTCGTGTGCGTGAAGAAATCGAGTAAGGTGTAGCGAGTATCGTGAAGAGGAAGTGTGGTGATTGAGGTTGGTGTCCAACGGCGGCTATCGCGTCAGAGTGATCAGATTGGGAGACACCATCCGAGCAAGGGAATCCGGCTCGTTGCGAATCGTCGCCCACAGTAAACAAGGATCAAAACATAGTTCGCCTGATTTCGACCACCTTGGGCGACGACCTTCCCGAGATTAAACTTGGATATAAGGCGAAGCTGTCTGCAGCAGCGTTCGCTCGCGTAAGTCCACCTAGATATTGTAATATTCGCGTGCGGAAGACTGCGCGGCCTGCGCGCCGACCGAAATCGTATCACCCGTCTCTCTCTCGCGCGTACGTTTAAGGAGACCATGCGCCGCGAATCTCTCGGTCAATGCGGAATGCGCGCGAGTGTGTAAACGAATAACGAATAAAATCCGCTCTGATTGTGTTGAGTAAGACGGCGAATTTATTCGACAATACCAGATTTTCTCTACGTTCCCTTCTCCCTCGCAACGTTTTCTGAGAATCTACAACCATCGCTCTTCTTTGTTGTTTCGTGCTTTCGCGCTCGTTTTCAGGCTGAGCGTCCAGCACAGAGCTAGCCAAAAGAGGGAAATAGCGGTGACAGAAATCTTGTTAACGGACGACGATTCATCTACGAAGAAATCGACAACCGTTACAATATATCTCTGTCTTTATTTCTATTGTGATGTTCGTATCACTTATAAAGAAAATAATTCGAACTCTCGTATCTAGCTAATGAGTAAGAATTTGTTTCCAATAATTTTACTCTACTTGTCAATAAAATAGATAGATAAATCAAATGTAATCTAATAAATAAATCAAATATATATAAATAAGTACAATATTTCGAGGAAAGTCAGACAATGCCCTCGTTTCTTATGGTGCGAATTGTCCCATAAGCAGAGCTAAAGTCTTTCTTTGATAGGATATAATTCGGCCCAAGTTTCTTATAGCGCGAGATGTTCTATAAGTCGAGCTTAAATTATAAGGAAGGAACAGTCTTACTCAGTTAATCACAATGAGAGAAAGAACTTAGGTATAACCCAAGTTTATTCAGACTCATGTGCTCACCTTGCAAGGCTAGAAGTGAATGCTAGCCTGTGCAAAGGTGGGCCTATTTATACACAGATTTTCCCGCTGATTTTTGCAGGAGAGATGTCATCGAAAATTCGAGAGACATTCGCGAATTTTGAGAAATGAGTTTTCTTAATTTACAAGTAAGTGACCATTAATATTAAGATTTTAACACATGTAAATTTTACAGAATTTGTTATTTGTTGATTTTATACAATATACAATTATTGCAAATAGTGTCGTCAAAAGTTATTACTAATAAAGTTAATTAACGTTTATACTAATAAAGTTTATACTAATAAAGTTAATTAACGTGATATTACAATATTTACAATAGAAAATTATTAACTTTTCATATAACTTTATAGTTGATTAATTTTGGAAGTATTCTCTAAAAATAAATATTTAAATTAGTTAATAACATTTTAATTATGACTAATTTTTCATATTTGTAACGGTTTTTTCTAATCTTATAATGCAATTATTAGATTAATTATCTAAGATTCCTAAATTATAAAGCTATCATTTTCAAGTATAAAATTAATACTTTCGTTCTATATACAGCTTATTGTTTAAATAAATTATTAATTGTATATTTACTAATAACAGTTATTATTCAGCTATTATTAATGAAACCAATTCTTACTCATGTTCTATACTTATTCACTTTGCATATGAATTATTTACATTTTTCTAATATTTCATATTGTTAACGTAATAAATAAATCAACTTTGCATATTGATATTCATTATTATTTCATAAGTGAATGTAATTTTTGTTATTATATTATGAATCTACATGCTAAAATCTATATAATCAATACTTTGTTATATTAAAATTATCTCTAACATATTTTTCTTAATATCAAAAATCATTATATCTATATCTATTACTTTGTGACGTCACGCTGTTTATTTTGATTCGACTCTTATTTGTATTCACAATCGCGTAAACAGTAAGGTAGCGCCGCTTAATGTATTGATTTGAATAAATAGATATGTTAGACTAGTTGCAGTAAACTAGCTCATAGATAGGACCGTTACACTATGTAATAATTTCTTTTATTGTATACAAAATACAAATTTGAATATCCATACATACTACGTTCGATCGTCATCGATTAATAACGATTTGTTTGAAAATCGTTCTCTTAAAACGTTTAACATTTTTTACCAGTAATTGTGATTGCTTTTAAAGTAATTAAAAATACTAATTGTGACTGCTATTAAACTGTTAAATTATTGTGAGAGTGTTCCTTGTGTAGTGGAGTCGTAGTTGAAATAAAAGTAAGTAAATATAAAAATTATTAACAATTTTCTTAAGGGGGTGTGACGTCGGGGTCACTCTCAGGTACGCTTGGAGTAAGCGTAAACTCAGGGTTGCTCTGATTTGGCTATCGTGTAACACATAAGCCGGGACGAGCAATATTGTTGCGTTGAGAAAACTGTATGCTAACGCGGAATGTAATAACCAAATGTTATTACGAACACACCATACTCACGCTTAATGTGTTCTTAAGGGACTTTAATGAAAATTCACCAGACTCACGCTTAATGAATTTCCAAAAAAAGAGGGCGGATTGTTTAAAGAAAGAAAAGGATAGCCAGATATAAGATTTTACTTACTTTTATTTTATCAAATCACTTATTATTAAGGTAGCGCTCTCTCTCTCTGCTCTTTGGCCTCTTTCTCTCTCTGTATACTCTGAATATACTTGGGTAACTTCTTAATTGAATTTTGGCTGACTTTTCTTCTTTGATGCTTCCTCCGGGACTCACTCACTGGTAAACACTTCTTGTTAGGGACTTCCTGGTGCTCACTCCACTTCCACTACTCTACTTTCCAGCCTTGTACAGAGCTTTTTATAAGCCGTGGGTGGTTGGGTGGAAATCCCTTTCCTCAGGCCCATGAAGCGATAACGGCCAAATTTTGTATTGATGGGAAATTTTCTAATCATATCCAGAATTTCTTTATTGGTCTGTGGGCGTGAATTTTCAGAGAGAGAAAGGGCGGTCCCTTTTTAACTTGGGCCCTTTTCTCCAGAGATAGCTCTCGGAGTGCCACTTTTAAGAGCAAGAGTAACGCTATAGTTTATAATTACTTATACATAATCGTACTAAGCTTAATTAATTATAACGATACATAGTGATTATTATAAACATTCAGAAAAATCCAAACCTTTTACGATTTATTATAAAATACATTATTGTTCTATTTATTGGTTATTCGGTGACAAAAAGATGCGCATTATAATAGTTTACAAAATTGATGAAAATCTATTTAATATTATGGATATTTTCTTAAAAATCGGTGGGAAAAAAAAGATAAATTGCATTTTTATGGTTCCCTTCCATTATCAGCGTGATAACACTTCACGTTGTATACGCGGTGATCGTAGGCCCCTGTCAACACATGCGTGTGGGACAAAGCAGGATAGAGCATTGATTGTAAGCTTGAGTACGCAGGCTCGGGCCACTATCAAAGTTTATATTTCGAATGCTTTTTCATCGTGGGAAATTAGGAAGGTTCCCACTCCGTTCGTCATATTTAATAATTAAATTAATAGAGGAAAAAAAAACTAAGTTACGGCTGGCCGTCACACCCCCACACTTAAACGATTGCTAGAGGAGTGCAACGAAGAAGAGCAATCGAAATTTTTATTCTAATTATAAGGATCTTGTCGTATCATGCAGTAATCAAGGTTTTATCATTATTTTTATTATTTTATTAATCTCGAAGATCTTGCCCTAACATGGGAGGAACCCAAACGATGGTTTAACTGCTTGAGACTGTGATGCTGGAATCGAATTACTCTGGTTGTGTTGTGTTATTTCATTTTCTGTTGTATGTAGAGCCGGATATAACTCCTGTCCAGGAGCGGTGGCAATATTTGCTGATGATTCTACATCCCTTTTCGCTTCTGTGGGTTTTGGTGCTAAATGTATCAGAAACGTAGTTAAACTATTCCATATGGCCCCAATCAGATGAAAAGACCATCCATAAATGCTATGTAGAGTTATTCCATTGATGAGGACTTCTACTAATTTTTTTGTAGTTTGGACAATTAGTATAATTGCAAGTATACCGGCACTGAAAGTACCAAAGGTCATAAATTTCATCCACATTTTGTTCCAGGTATTGACTATTAACTGCTCCATTACATTCTCGTTCATTAACCTTCCAATTATTACGTTACTGTCTTTTATGGTGTGTCCACGAATTTCTCGGGTTACATCATTTATTACTGCAGGTTGCTCCAAGGGGAACAGGATTCTGTTCATTAAATCTTGTAGATCCTTTTCTGTATATATTCCGCTGGTGGCTAGTGAGGGAATATTCTGGTACTTCCAAGTTAATCCAGAAAAAGGCTTAAGAGTGGTGGGAGTTTTTGCTTCTACTGCTCTTGGTAAAAACTTATACCAGTCATCATTAAAGTAAAAAAATGTGGGTAGGAGAGCATTGCAATCAACTACTGTCCCATAAGCCTTCAAAATATGTGTTTTGGGAGATAAGAATTTGGTATGGTTGTTATGGATTACTTTTAGTTCAGCATAACATTCGTCTCCTTGCGATACCTTCACATCAACGGGTATACACTTAACGATGTGCACTACCTCTCCTGCTGTCACAGCCATGTATCCGGGTCCTTTCATGAGATTATAGGCAAACTGATCGGGAGATTGACTAGCAATTGCAAGTGCATTTTTCATAATTTCTCTTTCTTGCTTACAGCGATGTACGACAACATCCTTGTACATACGACTTAATTGTACTTTTATGTGACGTTCTACATATACAAACTTAGAATTTACATACGCAAATATATCTAGGTTGTTCATTGATATTTTCTTACTTAGAAAAAATGCATTATTTTCGACAATATAAACAAATAATTTTGGGTGTTCAGTAACTATAATTTCGTAACCAGATAGATTACGTTTAGATTTGGATATTAACGCAAAAGCAATGTCTTGTGTTACTAACGAGTATAAAGTTTGTTCTATTTCACCTTCAATTTGATTAGCTGTTCCTTCATACAATATTTGATACGGATTAAATTTGCATACATCTTTAGGTACACTTTCCCAAAAAGTGTATCCTCCTTCAGAATCTATACAATGTTCACTACCTAAAATACATCTAACGCCACTACGTAATATTATTTGGTTATTATCTAAATCGACAGAAGCGGTATATTCTTATAAAGTTACTTTTATTTTAGCTTGGACAACTACGGAATTCCAGCTTCCATAAGCATCGGAATAACTATCATAGGTACATTCTCCATTATGATCTACGCTTCCTGCAACTATAGCGGGTCTAACTGTGGTTTGATTAACTTTAATATCTCGAAATACATGTGAATTGTCAAAATGAAATGTACCGCTTTTGTGTAAATCATAACACGTTTGTTGGCTTACATCCATTAAATATTCTATCGCGCCATTCTCTATTATGGAATTATGTGAATGCATTCCACAATAATAAACAGTTCGGTCTACTTGGACTTTACATTGAATCACTTGAGAAGTTTCATAGTTATTTAACTGTAATAATTGAATGTATTTTCTTGTTACGTTTATTTTTGTAGAAGGCATTTTACATTCTTCCACGCTTAATAAAGATATAGTGGTTATATTAAGAGATCTTGTTCCGCAGTCGTATCCTATGATGGCTGTAACTGGATTAGTTATTGTTAAAAATATCAGTGATAACAGAGAAGAATGCATCATGTTTTCGGTTCTGTAATCAGAAAATATTTCATTATATGTTCCTTTTGTTCAATTATCTATTGTTTGTTTCATAATATATATATTTTGTTTTATGATTTATCTCATTTTATTTTATATTATATTATATTTTTCCTCTCTCCCCTTTCTTTCTATTTCGGCTTATTTTCTTTGATTGATTTGTTTATACGCGAAATTCGGAGTCTATTTGAATGAACTATTTTTGTGCTCTTTTTAGTCTCTATTTTTACATTATGTTTTGGAAGAATACCAACTATTTTATAAGACCCTGAGTAATGATCCCCGAATGTCCCTGGTTTAGGTCCTGATTTTAAGAAAACGTAATCACCTAAACTAAATTCTTTTGGATTTATATGTCTATCATAATATTTTTTTGATTTTTCTTTAGAGCTAACTAAATTTTCGTAAGCTAATTTTTGTATACTACATAAACGCGCAACTAAATCTATTATATATCCTTTATATGTAGGTAACGTATCGCTTTCACGAAGGGGATTATTTGAGGGCATTCGAGCTAAGCGGCTAAATACAACTTCATACGGCGTATGTTTGGTACTTTCTTGTACACAGGTATTGTAGTTTAGGATAGCTAGGTCGAGCCAATCATCCCAATCGTTGTCAAGATCGGTGTATTGCTTTAAGTACTCAATTAATACGTGATGAGATCTTTCTAGGGAACCGTTCGACTGAGGCATGAATGCTGTGGTTTTTAATTTCTTTATCTTGAATCGCTTGGAAATACGCGTCATTAGTGAACTCAAAAAATTTCTGCCTTGGTCAGTAAGCACAGCTTTCGGACATCCAAAAACACAAATGAATTTCTTAAGAAATGCGTCCGCTATTGTTGATGATAAGATGTCTGCTAATGGGACAGCTAGACAAAATTTACTTAATTGATCCTGTAAGGTTAAAATGTATTCATTTCCTTTTATTGTTCTTTTTAGAGGGCCTACAATATCCATAGCAATTTTATCAAACACTGTAGCACATGTATCAGTTATTATCATAGGTTGTTTGGTCTGTAAACGAGTTAATTTCTTCAATTAACATTCTAGACACTGTTGGATTCGCCTTTGTATATCGTCTTTTAGATTTTCCCAATAATATTCTTGTCTGATCCGGTGAAAGGTTTTTGAAACGCCACGATGTCCTCCAATTGGGGATTTATGGAATTCATAAAAGATTCCGTCGCGTTGTTCTAAGGGTACATACTCTAACTTATCTGTACAAATTATTAATTTTATTCCACTATTTCTAAAGACGCTATCTAATAAATACTTTATTTCTGACCAACTTAAATTCTCTATATGTTTACTCTGTGAAATACAGACTTCAGTTTGATTAGTATTAATTAGCAAATCTCTTAATAATTTTAAAGTAATATGTATATAATCTTTGATATGAGTTAACGATTCTGGGCTGTCTCCTCATATGCAGAGTCCAAATTGATGATAATTCTTCTTCTTCTTTTCTTTTGAGACTTCACCCACTTGTAAGATTACCTTAGTATTAATTTTCTTATTTTCTATCAATTTTCGAGCGCCTTCATCACAAGGTTGTCCATTGCTGCTTATAAAATAAGCAACATTGTCGTTGCGCACATGTATGGCTTCTTTAACCTTAACTATATTAGCGGTGTCGTTGTCGTTATTTACGGACTCACCCGAACTATTATTCATTGAGTCCTCTTCGGAATCGGGATCTTGTATATTGTGTGGCAGATTCTGATTGGGTTGCATAGGTATTTTGGGTATAACTCGTGCTTCAGCTTCAAGTTCACTATCGTCTAGATCACTTTCTATGTAATCAGGTATCTCATTTCGAGTTCTTTCGGGGTAATGTTTTGAAGCAACTTCGACAGATTCAGGTATAGGCAACTTCTCTACAGGAGGTGTTCTTAGGTGTGGAATAATTTTTTTATTATCATTATTAATAGGAATTTTTCGGGGTCGTCCGCGTGGACGTTTTATTGGTTTGATTTCTTCAGTTTCCTGTTGAACTACCAAAGGGTCAGATGACTGTTCCATTTGTTGTCTTTGCCTTCTAGTAACTACATTTATTTCAGGAATTTGATGAGTTTTGTCTGCTTCGGTGATTACAGATATGTAACTATCATTTTCTTGTGTTGGTATTTTCCGTCTTCTAAAAGGAATGTAAGTGTCTCCTATTTTTATTGTCTTCGTGTCAAAATTAACACTTGCTTTACTAGAAAAAAGGAAATCAGATCCTATTATGCCTTCGCAATTTACAGGAAAGTCATTTTGTACAATATGGAATTTCATTGGTATCTCAAATAATTTCAATGTTATTGATCCTAAAGTTCTATGGGTTAAACCATTAATATCTATTAGGTCAATTTGATAGGTCTCATCACGAATTCCTAAAGTATACTTTTCCTTTATTAGACTCTGTTCAGATAAACTATTAATCATATACTGTGTCCATCCGTATTTTGGATTATATATATTCAATAAAGGAGGTTCTTCGTCAACGAGTGGCGTATATAAATTATAAATTTTTCTATATTTTTGCATGTTACTTTCACTAACAACAGGTTTTACTACGTTACTTTCGTTTATGCTATTGTTATTATAGTTTATCTTCGTACTGGTGTTGTATAAGAAATTTTTACCTATGATTCCGTGATATGGCATTTGACAATTTGCAACAACATAAAATACTATTTCATTTCCGATTATTGTTAACTTGACAAATCCACATTCTTGGTAATCATCTTCACCAAAAATACTCTGCATGGGTAAGACATGGGTATTGGACATTTGGATAGGTATATCGTCCAGTACACAACAGGATTTAATGATATTGGTAGTGGAAGTAGAATCAATTAAGAATTGAAACTCTTCACCTGTCTGTTTGCTAATATAAGAATAAACTAGATTTTTAATTTCTCTATCATTCTGACGTATATGTTTTACATTAACTGGTTCTATCAGATTCCGTAATAGTGCATCGGCTGTCGCATTGGCTTTACCTGGGCGATAAATTATCTCATAGTCATATTCAGAAATTTGGAAACGCCATTTCAAAACCCTGGTATTGAGGTCGGCTGACTTAAACCAAACTAAAGGTAGGTGATCAGTAATAATGGTGATTTTCCATCCGAAGACATATGATTTGAATGCTTTGATACTGTGAATAATTGCGAGCGCTTCTTTTTCGTAAACCTCGTAATTCAATTCCGGACCACGTAGTACTCGGGGGGTGTATGCAATAGGTTGGTCCGATCCAATAGTGCCTTGTGAGAGTATTCCTGCTATTGCGATTCCAGAGGCATCCGTACGGATTATGTAATCTTTATCAAGATTTGGGAATTGTATAATGGAGCGCTACACAGCAACTCTTTAAGTTCACAAAATGAACTTTCGATTTTATCTGTCCATTCAAACACCGTATCTTTTTGCAAAAGTCTGGTCAAAGGTTTAGCAAATTTCGCAAAATCTTTAATGAATCTACGATAATAGCCACATAACCCTAAAACTTGACGCACAGCTTTAACCGACTTTGGTCTTGGGAATTCCTTAACTGCTTCAATTTTTTTCGGATCTGGTTCTAGACCATTTTCACTTATTATATGACCTAAGTAATTAACTCGTCGCATTAAAAATTTGCATTTTCCAATCTGCAATTCCAATCCTGCTTTTCGTAATCTTTCCACTAACATTCGGAATTTGCGATCATGTTCTTCAAGTGTATTTGCATATATAACTACGAGGTGTGATCAAAAAGTAAGGTGAATTTTGAAATTTAGCTGGCCACGTCCGTTCGATCTTCGACTTTTTTATTTGGTTATGTCGGTACACTCGTCTATAACATACGTTCCAAATTTCAGCTTTGTAGTATGTTTGGTTTGTTTGTGAGAGGCATCAAGGTTAGAAGTGTTTTGCGTGCTCCACGATTTGCTGCTGTCTAAAAACATGGATCAAAGAGTTTGCATTAAATTTTGTGTGAAAAATGGAATCAAATGTTCCAAAACACTTGAAATGCTGAAAGTGGCATATGGTGAGTCTACTTTAAGCCAAAAAAATGTTTACAAGTGGTATAAACTCTTCCAAGAAGGCCGAGAAGACACCGACGACGAACCTCGTTCTGGACGCCCCAGCACATCAACAACTAATGAGAATGTTGAAGAAGTGAAGAAAATAGTGTTGGGAAATCGTCGAATTACCATTAGAGAAATTGCTGATGATATTGGCATCTCATTTGGTTCGTGCCAATCAATTTTGACGAGTGTTTTAGACATGAGACGTGTGTCAGCGAAGTTTGTTCCGAAATTGCTCAATTTCGACCAAAAGAAACGTCGCATGAGCATCGCCCAAGAGCTACTGAATGACGACAACGATGATCCAGATTTACTCAACAGAGTTATAACAGGTGACGAAACATGGGTATACGGTTATGACGTCGAGACTAAGACTCAATCGTCCCAGTGGAGGCATTCTGGATCACTAAGACCAAAAAAAGCACGCCAAGTTCGATCAAATGTAAAGGTTTTGCTTACAGTTTTCTTTGACTGCAGGGGCGTGGTGCATCATGAGTTCTTACCACAGGGTAGAACAGTAAATAAGGAATATTACCTGCAAGTTATGCGCAATTTGCGCGAAGCAATCCGCCAGAAACGTCCGAATTTGTGGAAAAATAAAAATTGGCTTTTGCACCATGATAACGCCCCTGCTCACACATCGTTGCTTGTGCGCGAATTTTTGGCTAAAACCAACACAGTAACGATGCCACAGGCACCGTATTCCCCAAATCTGGCCCCCTGTGACTTCTTCTTGTTCCCAAAACTAAAGAGGCCCATGAAAGGACGGCGTTTTGCCACGATTGAGGAGATAAAGACGGCATCGAAGGATGAACTAAACAAGATCACAAAAAATGATTTTTTGAAATGCTTTGAGGATTGGAAAAAGCGTTGGCACAAGTGCATTATATCCGAGGGAGATTACTTTGAAGAAGATAAAATAAAAATTGATGAATAAATAAATATTTTATGAGAAAAATAAAAATTCACCTTACTTTTTGATCACACCTCGTATATCGTCTAAATACACGAACAGATCTAACCCTTGAAGTCCGCGGAGTAACGTATCCATTAAACGTTGAAAAGTCGCGGGTGCATTCTTCAAACCGAATGGCATACGCACAAACTCATAGTGGCCGAAAGGAGTACTGAAAGCCGTTTTATGCGCATCTTTTGGGTGCATCTTGATTTGGTAAAATCCTATGGCGAGATCAAGTACGGAATAGAATCTAGCACCTCCTACTTGGTCAAAAATTTGTGTAATGTTAGGTATTGGATACGAATCAGCGATTGTTTTTTCGTTCAATCCTCTCATGTCCAACACCATTCTTCCATTACTGTCTGTTGCCTTAGGTACGATCCATATGGGGATGTTGTATGGTGAAGTAGATTCTTGTATTATACCGGCTTTTAGTAATTTTTCGACATGATAGTTAATCTTATCCTTCATCGCGTGAGGAAATCGATACTGTCTACTATTTACTGGTACATCATCGATTGTTCTTATCTCATGCAAGACAAGGTCGGTTCCCGGTAACTTGTCGCTAGGAAGATAGAAGACATCTCGTACTTCCTTAATGAGATTAACAATGTAACTTTTTTCAGTATCGTTCAGGTGACCTAAATCTAAATAATCTTCTATGCTTTTATTACTATCTTCGTTGGTTTCATTTAAGATTACGTCGGCTATCCCTAAATCATTATCTATATCTTCTATATCTAATTCTTCGTTAACGCTGTCTTGTGCAATACTATAAACGTGTCTGACGGTCGAATTAAACGGTACTCCAAAATCTAAGGGTATTAATTCGTTTAATATTCTGTCAAACTCATCAGGACTAAGCTGCACTTTATTGACTTGTGGTCTTGGCATGATTTTTCCGAGGTCTCGTTCTAATAATAGAGGTACAACAAAGTTTTCTCCTCTAAAATTATTAAATCCAAAGTCTATGATGGCTTTAGCTTCTTCGAGAAATAAAGCGCCTAATATTCCTTCGTAAGTCATTCCAAAAGTATCATCGACTACATGAAAGATCGTGTAAGTGTCAAATATCCTTATTTCGGTTGTACCAAGAGTTGATATTATTTCTTTTCCTATTCCTCGGACTTGTGTTTTTTGCGTGGTATCAATTTCGTTTCCAGGTGACAGAAGACGTTTCTTTATTAGATTGACTTCGGACCCGGTGTCTATTAGGAAATATTCTTTGGTACCAGTTGCTGGATTTAAAACTTTGACTTTTGGAGAAATCTTTTGTATTGCATTTATACTAACTTCTTCTATTCCTTCTGTACTATATAAATAACAAAAATTGCTACATTGAACATTATTTTCTTGAAATCGTATGACATGATCTCCTACAATAAATTGTCATGTTTCGAAATTTATTACAGAATTGCTTTCTGAAAAATATGTAGCCCCTAAAACTACTTCACAAGGTATTGGAAAATCATCTGGTACTAATTGAAATTCTGTCGGTAAACCAAATATTGATAGTGTAATTGTTCCTAATGTGATAAACACCTCTGAGCCTATTCCCTTTAACTGTTTGCATCTAGTACTATTTATATGTTCTGTGTAACTTTGAATCATTTCTATTTTCATTATGTTAGCTTCTGAGCCTGTATCAATCATAATTTGAAATTTGATATCACCTAAGAAGTTTGCATTAATTATTGGGACTTTAGCTGAAATTTTTGATTCATTTGTTACGGTATAAGACTGAGCGATACTTCCGTCTCTTGTAATTGATGCGCTTGATTCGAATTGGTCCTCTGCATCGCGCTCTGATGAGAGGACTGCTGCCCGTTTCCCTGAAACTGATGGCGATATGGTTGTCTTTTTGGACAATTAGCGATATAATGGCCTGGTTGCTTGCAATAAAAACAATTAGTGTTTGGAGTAACACTATTACTATTATAACATTCTTTTGCTGAATGGCCTGACTTACGACAAACTTGGCAAATAACTTCTGTATCACGGTTGATGCTTAAGTTTTTGCGACACTCTTTCGCTGAGTGGCCAGGTTTATCACAAATTTGACAAATAACTTGATTTATCATTCTTATTTGTGTTCGAGTTCGGCAGTCTGCAACTATATCGCCGTTTCTATTGCATATTTGACATTTGAGATGTGTTCGACAATCACTAGCAACGTGACCTTTCCTATTGCAAATTTGACATGTTGTAATATTATTCCTTAACTTGGAGAAGCATGAATTTTCTTCGTGACCGACCTTTTTGCAGAAATTACATCGTTTATTATTACTTCCTCTAATTATACTATTGCAATTTAGGGCATTGTGGCCTTCTTTATTGCAATTTTGACAGAGGGTTATTGATCTGAAAGAACGAGAATTATTAGAGGCTCGTGCTCGCAATGTTGATTGTAATTCTAGGTCTTTTTCGACTTTTATGGCATTCTTTAGCGCATTTAGGATAGTGGTGTCACTAGGTAAATTTAGCCGAATTTCGGGCTTTAGTCCTCTTCTAAAGCATTCAAATATGTTTTGTTCAATTGTCTGTTTTTGTGTAGGCGTTAAAGATTCTAGATTCTCTTCTTTCTTTTTAGCTTCAATAATTTTACTACTTAACAGTCGTAACCTATTTCCAAAAGTTAATACCTTTTCTTCGTTCCTTTGAAACTCATTGCCTAATTCACCTAATAATTGATTTAGTGTTTGGATAGGACCGAATATGTCAACTAAATGATTTAATAATTCGTCTACACTAGAAAATGTTTGTCCTACTACTGTAGCACGTGCTTCTCCTTCTAATTTCGATCTTAAGCGTTTGGTTAAATTTTCTTCTATGTTTGGCGGTATTATGCTTGATGCCTCTTTGCATCCTTCTACAAATTAAGTCCATTGGTTTGGTCTTCCATCAAATGTTGGCACTACACTTAATGCATCATTTAACGATACTACATGTCCTGGTAATGCTTTGGTTTCGGCGTATATTTCTGCTTCGCTATTATTATTGATTTTCGGCGGCATTTTGTTATAATTAATAAAAGGGATCGGTAAATCAATAATAGGGTCGCTTAAGATATGTGAAGTGGACGCAGTTTCGGCTTGACGCAAAGCTCTGTTAGAATTAAAATTTGGATTTAAAGCAGGGCTGTCTTGAATATTATTTAAATCAGAGAGTGACTCGGTTGATCGCCTTAGACCTCTGCCAACTTTACTAATTGTCCAGCTGACACTCGAGGTTTTCGACTGGCTGCGTGTAAGTCGCTTATTCTTGTTTTCGCTCATTAATAAATATACTTATGTGCATTTATATATGTCAGACAAAGGGAGAAGAGAAAAAAAAATGAAATTTATACTAGAAGGTGTAAATTTATTTGGTGTTTTATTTTGCTAAATATTACAAGTATTTATATATTTTTACATAATTTTATGTTGACAAATTGTTAAGTAATTACAACTTAATTAAGGAATTCTTATAATCTTTTATTAATGCGAAAAATTTGTCTATTCTAGATATCGGCTCACTAGCAGAGGATAAATTGGGAGAAGCCTTACAATTTACATTCTTTTTTTTTATCAGTGGTAAAGGCGGATTCAAAAGAGCTTTGGGGATAGAAGGAGGCTCTGAAGATTTCTTTTGTATCTTAATTTTTTTAATCGCGCGCAAGGATCTTTGTAAAACTTCGTAAACCTCCGGGTTTACTTTTGTACCATCCTTCAGTATTTTAAGTTTCTCGTCACTTTTTGCAATTTTAATAACAGCGTCTTTAATATTATGCTTTTTTTTTAATCTTTGATTTTCGCAAAACGGTATTTTGTATTCCCTCCTAAATGTTCGTTGACAACGAACACACTTTTCCGGGATAACAAAATGTCGACATAAACATCTTCGAAATTGGGTGACCTTTTCTTCTAATGTTGTAGGCAAGTTACTTGATGAAGGTGCAGGTTGTTTGGGTGGACCCTGTACCTCGTCTTTTGGTGTTGACCAAATCTCTATCGGACGAGCTAACTCTATTTTATTCTGCTTAGATATCTCTTTTAATCCATTTTCATACTTGTCCTTTGGCAATCCTAACTCGTGCTTTCGAATCTCTCTCCCGAGAGCTCTTCGTTGTGTTTTAGTTAGCCGTTTTCTAGTTGTTCTATATCCTAATTCCACTAGAACAATATCGAAACAAAGACACCAAACTTATATTAATACCATATTTCAATAATTAGAATGATTCTAAAAAAAAGTCTGAATTTCATATACTTTTACTAGAAATCTCAATCTAATTTATTGTAATAAAACCTTATCTATTCCTGTGTATAAACTAAGGATTATCGCGAATTATTTTACTTATAATTGTAAATTTTCAAATGACTTTGCTAATTTATCTACTTCATTTGCTAAAGCCCTTTTTGAAATCGTATTCCTATTAATTAGTTTGTTATTAATTTTTACTTGCTTCCTAAGATTTTTAACTTGTTTCTTTAGGGCAGTATTTGTTTTGATTAAATCTACACAAATATTTCCCAAACTAGCTATTTGTTCAATTCTATGCTTATTCTCTAATTCAAGTTTCGCGACACGTGCGCTAAGACTACGACCGTTATTGATTATTCTTGTGATATCGGAACTATGATTATTAACCCTATTAATTACGGATATTTGACTGTCCTTTAAATGTGTAATGTCTTCGATTAATTCATCTACCGTGTCGACTATTTCGTTAGAAAAAGTATTAAAACTTACGAACGGTGGCATTACAACTAAAAGAAAGACCAAAAATCTTATCTATCTAACAACAAAATTTTATTAAAACTTATTCGTTTGTAGAATTATGAAAACCGACAAATGGTGGCATAGCTAAACGAAAAGAGAGAGAAAAACTGTATGTGAACGTTTTATCAAAATCTTATTTTTACAGATATATTACGGCAATTCATTCCTTAAATATAAATTTTGATTCTTACAAAAAGATATTTATCTTTATTTTTACTTAAACTTTCTTAATTAAACCCTTCATTCTTTGATACTACTTATTTTAAAATTATTTATTTTACTTATAACAGGCAATTTTCTTATTTAAATTTTTCTAATTTGCAAAATTATTTATTTCAAAATTTCTACTTTTATATTATTTTTCTCAGCAAGATTTCCTAAATTTCTTTTAAGCACAATATTCTAAAACTCTTTTATTTTTACTCCGAGTTTTATTTATTTATTTATTTTTAAATTTTCTTCCGCAGGATTTCTAATTTCTCTAATTAATTTTTATTGCTAATGTATTTCTTTCCGACTTAGCGACTCAGACAATTTTTGTAATTAAAATACTTTTTCTGACAATTTTCCTATTCTGATTTATTATTTTCTTAAAAAATGATTCTTCTCTGAAAACTTTTTTCAAATTTCAATAATTTTCTAAATTATTTTACTATTCTTTATTGCAAAATAAATTCCCATTCATTTTCCAAAAATTTCCTAAGTTCAATCCAAATAAACTCCAATTAATGTTCACTTTCAATTTAAGCTATCTCCTTGTTTAACACAAAACTTATTTTCTATTTTCTAAATTAAATCAGTGATTTTCTGACTAATAAATTTGTATTCTTATTCAAAAAAAATTTTTATTTCTTTACTTTATTTTATTCATCACAGATTTCAAATTCAACAAAATACTTTAAGTAGTATCTATTCTTAATTTTCTTTTACTCTAACTGATCACTGATATAATTTAAGAAAGGAAAGCCCTAACAGTTTTCTTTGCAATAATTTAATCCCTCCGGGGCCTCCAAAATTTTTATGTGACGTCGGGGTCACTCTCAGGTACGCTTGGAGTAAGCGTAAACTCAGGGTTGCTCTGATTTGGCTATCGTGTAACACATAAACCGGGACGAGCAATATTGTTGCGTTGAGAAAACTGTATGCTAACGCGGAATGTAATAACCAAATGTTATTACGAACACACCAGACTCACGCTTAATGAATTTCCAAAAAAAGAGGGCGGATTGTTTAAAGAAAGAAAAGGATAGCCAGATATAAGATTTTACTTACTTTTATTTTATCAAATCACTTATTATTAAGGTAGCGCTCTCTCTGCTCTTTGGCCTCTTTCTCTCTCTGTATACTCTGAATATACTTGGGTAACTTCTTAATTGAATTTTGGCTGACTTTTCTTCTTTGATGCTTCCTCCGGGACTCACTCACTGGTAAACACTTCTTGTTAGGGACTTCCTGGTGCTCACTCCACTTCCACTACTCTACTTTCCAGCCTTGTACAGAGCTTTTTATAAGCCGTGGGTGGTTGGGTGGAAATCCCTTTCCTCAGGCCCATGAAGCGATAACGGCCAAATTTTGTATTGATGGGAAATTTTCTAATCATATCCAGAATTTCTTTATTGGTCTGTGGGCGTGAATTTTCAGAGAGAGAAAGGGCGGTCCCTTTTTAACTTGGGCCTTTTTCTCCAGAGATGGCTCTCAGAGTGCCACTTTTAAGAGCAAGAGTAACGCTATAGTTTATAATTACTTATACATAATCGTACTAAGCTTAATTAATTATAACGATACATAGTGATTATTATAAACATTCAGAAAAATCCAAACCTTTTACGATTTATTATAAAATACATTATTGTTCTATTTATTGGTTATTCGGTGACAAAAAGATGCGCATTATAATAGCTTACAAAATTGATGAAAATCTATTTAATATTACGGATATTTTCTTAAAAATCGGTGGGAAAAAAAAGATAAATTGCATTTTTATGGTCCCCTTCCATTATCAGCGTGATAACACTTCACGATGTATACGCGACGATCGTAGGCCCCTGTCAACACATACGTGTGGGACAAAGCAGGATAGAGCATTGATTGTAAGCTTGAGTACGCAGGCTCGGGCCACTATCAAAGTTTATATTTCGAATGCGTTTTCATCGTGGGAAATTAGGAAGGTTCCCACTCCGTTAGTCATATTTAATAATTAAATTAATAGAGGAAAAAAAACTAAGTTACGGCTGGCCGTCACAGGGGTATCCTCATATAGATCGATCGCAAAATGGATCTTTTTCATTCTTTAAATCGAGTCTATAACATCTTAGGAATACTGTGTCGAAATTTCAGAGCGAAATTTCAAGTTATTAATTTGCTAGCGCAGTTTGAGTGACCGCTCACCGACGAGCGGCGAGCAGGTAGCTAGGTGCGCGCTCCGTAACAAAAGAATCACGCTGCGCTCGGGTCCTAGCTTGGGCAGGAAATGCTTGTTGCCCTTCTAGTTTTGAATGTATAAGTTTATATCCGTGTGCAATCTATAGTATATTTTGTCTGTCAAAGTATTAGTAAAGTATAGACCGAACGATGCATTTCGTGATTTTACTATATTTTCAGCTCAGTTTGCTTATATCTCTTGAGCAGTTTGCATCTTTTTTTCTTTACGTTCGCCATGAGTTCTTACTCGAAAAGACGCATCGGAAACAGATACCGTGCTTCAGAACGGAAAAGAAAATTCCATGGTAATAGGTATACCAAGTCGAATGAAGGCGAGCCAAATCTCAGTGCAAATGCTTGAAAATTAGCGTCGGCGTCTGTGGTTAGCGTTGACATTGATCCGGCGCATCGCTAACGAATAATTGAATTTGTGACAGTGTTTGGAATTCTATCTGAATTGGTGTGCTGCAACAGCTGCAAAGGGCCTGTGAAATTTAAAGAAGCTGACCGCAGTGGACTTGGTTGGAAACTGAATGTTTCGTGTAGTAAGTGCGGAGATTCTCTAGTGAATTCGGCGCCTTACATCAATAATGGCTTTGAAAACAGTGGCTTATCCAACGCTGATTACGCCAGCAAATGCGACACGGAACGCGTGGACCGCGAGGAAATTCAAAGCGAGAGCGCAACGAAAGCTAGCCGTGTGCTCAAGAAAATGAAGCTAGCAAGGCTATCTGAACAATTTGGAGAGGAAAAAGGCGCTCTTTATGGTCCAGGCATTGCTGATTGATGGAAAAAACGATCCTGAATGGTAAGTGTTGAAAAAAAACGCATTTATCACGCGCCGCAAACTTTAAACGCGTTTTACGGAAAATCAGATTTTCACGATTTCCCGAATTTATGCCACTGATTACTCAGTGAGTTTTCATCCTACAAAAAAAAAACGCCATTTCAAAGGTAATTTAATTGTCTTCAATGTGAACTATGGTGATCCATAAAAATAATACACAATCATTTTGCAATAAAAATAATAAAAACATTGTCTGAATTTTTTCAAATGCTTGCCATTTTTTAGGTTTTAATTTGAACCAGATGAAAATTAATCTATAGAGAGAGAGAGAGGGAGGGAGGGAGGGAGGGAGAGAGAGAGAGAGAGAGAGAGAGAGAGAGAGAGAGAGAGAGAGAGAGAGAGAGAGAGAGAGAGAGAGAGAGAGACTCTTCGACTATCGAACGCGTGATTATAGGAACTTTGGATCTCTCGAAACATGCTCGGCGTTTCCTTACGAGAATTGCATGATGTATTATCGCAAAGCTTGTCGCAAAACTGATCTACATCTTACCCAAATTCATAGAAGAAAGGTTGAAATGCTTCGTAAAAAACCCACATTGAAATCGACCGAAAAAAAAGTTATATTTAAAAAGGAGCATTATAGGAATTGGTATCACGCGCCTCTGTCATTAGATAATTATAGATATTCTATGTATACTAAAGTTACAAATAATTCTTTAACTTTATCTCTTCATCAAAGTAATAATACTATATGTTTATTAGACTCTAGAATAGCTATAATAAAAAATATTAAAATAGGCGACAATTGCCATCTCGCAGTCCAAATTATTCAGAAAATAGAAAACCTTTTTCATCTTGAGTAATTTATGTCTTTAATGGTTGGAATTTTCTTAGTGCATTCATTGGCTGATGAAATCTCATTAGTTCCCGTTGAAAGTGTTGAATATAAATGTTTCCGAATGCCTTCTTGGTCTGACAATAATTCTACGTTGGCACCAAATAAAAACTATTATGTAGTATCTAAATTACTTTCTTCGTCTATGTAGAATCGGTTTTATTTCTATTACTAAGAATTGGTTGTGAAATCGTTTATCTGTCCTCTTATTATTTGAGGTTATTTCTGTGAGGTTTGTTGGTATTTCCTTATACTTGTGTTTACTGCAACACATGTATTATCGGTTTATTCTCTGTCCTCACTTTCATTTAATTCTTAGGGATATGATGAAATAGAGGATAGAGAATAAACGTACAAATCATATATTGAAGAAAGCGCTAGTCTAACGAAGAAACTTTCATTCTTCTCTCTATCCTCTGTATTATTAATAAAGCTTATTGTATCATTTTGGAATACATGCCAAAGAATACACCGTTTACTCTCTCGTATAAAAGAACTTTCGCTTCTTCTTCAGGTATTTTTGAGGATTTTTTCTATAAGCTTCCATTTTCTTCAATATATGTTATATTGATTTATTCGCTGTTCACTTTCTTTTAACACTTATCGTATCATGTCGGTATAGATGTCGAAGAATAGTGTTTACTTTCATATAATATTTCTTTGTTTCTTCTTGAAGTTTCTGCTGAGGATTTTTTCCTTAGATTTCCATTTTCTTCAAAATATGATTTATAGGTTTATTCTCTGTTTTTTATTTGTTTTAATGCTTATCTTGGTTACATGCCGAACAATGTAGATTTTTTTAATTTTTATAATTTAGCTTTAGTTTCTTCTTTATGATTACTTTTTTTTGTAACAGAAAATGTGTTAAGTTTTATAGTATATCCTCGACGATGCCACCCAAGAAAAAATTGAGAGGGATTGGAGCTGTTAGTCCAGAGAAAACACTTAGCTTTCTCGAGGATGACTTACAAACTCTTAGCCAACGGTTGCCTCAAGAGTCGCCCTCAACATCAGGCCTTCACAATCACTCACTTTTATACTTACCTCACAACATTTCACTCAAACAAATTGATCCACGCACACTTATAAACCAAAAACCCTTGTAAAACCAAATAATACACAATTAAACGAAAAAAATTATTCACTCACACCTCACCATAATATACAAAACAATATAACATCGTCATTACACATTAGGGAAATGCCACAAGCCTCTAACACACACTTACACCAATATTAAAACAACGCACATATCCAAATGTAAAAACAATTCAAAACCTTTCACAATCAAACAATAACTACAACTCTCAGTGGTTTTACCGAAAATTCATCCAAATCAACACATTCGCTTTCACAGAACACTTCATTTTCACACAACACCGCTACATAATATTTACAAGCCAGCTGAGACATCAGAACAAGAGCAAACATTGCTCTTACTAAAGTAAGTTATTGTTTTTTTATACACGGTGGCCTAATTTAACCCATTAGAATTCACAGAACCGTTTTTCAAAGTCTCAGTTTGTAATAAATTTGAACAAAAAACATTCGGGAATCTTTCTTATTTTCGAAAATTCTCTTGTTCTAATGAGGTTTGTTCAAATTCTCGCTAAAAAAAGGTTTGCCTTCGAAAAATTTGTTATAAGTTTTCTCCCGTTGCCGGAGAACACGACGAATTCTTTAGAGATCGGGGCCCGAAAGGCCAAGCTGCTTCGCGGGGGACGCGAAAGGCAACGTTTTGACACGCGCAAGAAGGAACTGGCAGGAATGGTTAACACAATAATCACTCACAAATTCGTTTAATACATATATTTATCTACACAGTCTAACAATTATAACCAGTAATTCGACGTAACAACAATCGCGCTTTCGCACTACCGCAGCCGCGAATTCCTGCGGAAAATCGCATGGAACCCGGCTGGCGCGACGGTTACGAGCTATTCTCTACGTTTCTCCATAGCTCTCGAGTGAAATAACCGCTGAGCCTCCCTATCCTCCGGGTTACCGGCGACCAGATCTTGTGAGAGAGAGAGAAAAACTTGATCAACCTTGAGGGAAAACTGCTCGATGTCCCCGGATTGTACAGATGCTGGCACCTCGTTCAAGGATCTTCCAAGCTTCTCTCTTGAAGCTTCTCTCTTCCAAGCTTCTCGCTTTCACAAAGGCCAAAAACCAAGTAATAAGACGGCGCGGACAAAGCGTGTCGCACTCAATCTTTGTCGCAGTCTACTGCCGGGCACCGAGCGCCCTCCACCAAAACCCTTGAGTAGCGGGCAATCGGCGGCACCTCACGCGTGCCAACCCAGCCGGCATCCAAATCATACTCATGGTTCTCTCTGCCACCGGGAAGGGAGAGACCTTGACGGAGCCAACGACGCCCCCCCCCCCCCAAGGCTAACGGTCGCAGTCGAACGAAGCCTGACCTACGTCTCGACCAGCTTTACCGTACCGAGCCCGCGACGACAATTACACATGACGAAGAACTAACAACAATTACGCTCACTCAATCTACGTCGCTCCCTACAATCTCCCTTTCGCACGCTTTTCAGGGCGCATCTGCCCGCCGCTCATAAAAACGAAGCCGGAGTCTTCGGAGTTCGGCCTCGATCGGTAAACCGGTGTGTCCCTCCAGTGGCACCGTCTGCGGGACTTTTCGCATGACAGGCCCCACAGGATCAACCTTCATAGCCCATTACCATACCCCATACTCCATAGCAATGGCACCTACATCGCTCTGGTGAGGGGGCGTGCGATGACAGTCATGCTCCTCGTGTCGCTCTAATTGATTGACCAAATGGCTCTGCCCGCGATTCTCCTGATGGATTCGCGTAGCAGAGTCGCCGGCATTAGCAATTTCCTGTTGCTGTCTCTGCAGATACAACTGGTATCGGGCACGCTTCTTCTTCTCGGCCCGACAACGCTTCCGTTGAGATACTTCAGCATCCCCTGCTTCCCCAGGCGGCTGCACGACGCTGGTAACTGACGCGTTCTCAACGGGCGCGTCCTGGCCGGAACCGGCTCCAGGGGCCTGAATCGCTCCCTCTTCATACTTCCTTGCCTTCTCGGCGAGCAGGATTCTCATCTCCGCTGTCATCTCCCAACTCTCCGGGGGGGAGCCACGGCAGAAGAAACGTGAGGGGGACCCACGGCAGGAGAAACGCGGGCGGAACTCATCGGCCTCCTCGAGTGCTGCGGCGACTCGATGTTATATGAGTACAGGTTTATCCCACGTCTCCGCCTCCTCCGACGCCGGCTCATGCCGTCATGCTCCTCCTGCTCCTGACGACGCCTCTCCAAGACGTAATCCGCCGGGGGAATACCAGTACCTGGCTCTTCTCGGCGGCACTGGTACAACGGGTCGGCCAATTGGAGGGCCAACGGTTTCCACGGTAGCCTCGCATGGACATGTTTTTGCGGTGCTACCCGGGGTGGCTCCCTTCGAACAGGGCCACTCGCAGTCGCGTCCTCCTCTACTACCTTGAGAAGACCGTTGGTAAAACCATGGCCTCCCTGATGCAACGGTTTGGCCGTTACCCCAATCGCGGATTCCTTTGCTGCAGATGGTGTTGCAGCGGGTGTCCGCCGGTCCAGCGGTTGAACGCTCAGTCCAGCGGAGCTCATCGCTGAAAGCTTCTCCTCTTTGTTCCTCTGTCTTATCAACGAACGGATGTAGAGAGAGGCGAGCCTGAACGAGGCACACTTCTGGATGGCCTGCGTCCAGGTCGCCGTCGGTGCCATCAGCCTTAACAAGGTGGGATGAGGCGCTTCGCGCAGACGCAGCCTAACCTCTTGTTCGACCTCGCCGGACACCTTAGGGCCCTCAAGCAGGGGCGGAGGTGTTGAAATCTCCAGCTTCTCTGCTCGGGGCACACTCAAAGCCGGGCTACCTCCATACTCTCTCCGCCGGGTCTCTCAAGGGGCCTTGAGCTTTTCAGGAAGGGCCGGCTAACTCCGCGGGCCTCTACCCCGAGCTCGAGAATCTCCGCAATCTCCATCCTCGTCGGCTCCCTGAAAATGATCGACGGTGCAGTCAACGCGGACGAGACCGAAGCGGATGAATCGCTCTCAGTCCCGTCGCCGCCGACCAGCTCCTGAAGCGGACCCGACGACTCCTCATCAGTCAGATCCGGTAACTCACCGTCACTCACCACGACACCCGCCATAAGCTGACCTACCTCGTCCTCCATTTCCAACCTGTAACAAACACACACAATTTACCCTACACCCACTCACCACCATACATGATCAAATATCACCAAATACACATCCATACTACATTTACGCCTTGACGATCACACCTACTTATTTACTCTAACAGTGCAGCGCCGCGGGGTGCATCTCTTCAACTCAGACATATGCACCATCGCGGTCTGGCACCTATTATCGGTTTCCAACTCATAAATCTCGGAGGAGACGACTTTCAATACCCAGTATGGGCCAACGAATTTGGGTTCGAGCCTCGCATTCCTTCCCGCGGCCACGTTCAAAAGCGAATACAACTTCCGCAGCACCAAGTCGCCGACTTGAAACGTCGTGCTCCTTCGACTTTTGCTGTAGTGACGCTTCTGCTTTTCTTGCGCCACCTCGATATGTTTCGCGACCAAATCGCGTAACGCGTTCAATCGCAGCAGACGGTCCTTCCAGACTTCTGGATTCATCTTCAGAATGGATGCACGCTCTTCCACCTCTCGACGCAAGCTTTTCACGGGCCTCGGATGGCATCCGAAGTTTAAAAACCCTCGTCGTCGATTGTATCGAGGTATTGATCGCGTGCCTAAACTCGTGGAGGTGTTGGTTCCCACGCACGATGATCATTCTCGACAAAAATCGCGGTCATAGTCTTCAACGTTCGATTCACGCTTTCCACCGAGTCGTTTTGCTGGTGATAGGCGGGACAGAGCACATGCTCCACACCGTACGCCTGCAATAGTTCCTGAAAAATTTTGGTCTCATAAGCATTATCGCTAATAAGGTAGTCCGGCATCTCCCATCTAAAAAGAATAAGCTCCTCAAAAGCGCAAGCCAAGGCTGTCCCAACCGCCGACCGTAAGGGTTTCAACTCGACCCATTGCGTAAACAAGTCCTGAAAAACCACCATGTATCAAACCGATTCTTGCTCCGGGGCAACTCCACAACGTCAGTCGCAACTACAGTCCACGGATGCTCGATCACGCGCCTTCCCATTAACTCTTTCGGTGCTTGTTGCTTAATCTTATACTTCTGACATTTGATACATTCTGCAACAAAGTTTTTCACGTCATACCACACTCCGAGCCAATAGTATTCGCGCGCGACTCGATCATACGTTTTCTCCTGTCCGAAGTGTCCCGAAGACGGCTCGCCATGGACGTTTCCCAGGACACGCTCCCTGTACTCCACGGGCACCACTAAGCGCCAGCACTCCTCGCGGTTCGTAATCGGATCAAGCAAATGATTACGCATGTACCTGTACAGCATGCCATTCTCAACCTTCCAATTAGCGAATTTCTTTGGTCTTTCAACCACGTCGCGCATTCGCTGCAGATACCATGCGTACTCAATCGCTTCAAAGGCACAAACCTCAATTTGATCTTCATACCCACGCGAGAGCGCATCCGGCACGTAATGCAACGCTCCTTTTCGATGTACGATCTCGCAGTCTGTAGTTGTTAAAAATCCAAGACCCATCGCTCCAGTCTGCCTGTTAATTTGCATTTGCTTAAAATTCGCCTCCGTCACAACTACGAAGTGTGCACTCTCTATATACGGCCGGAACTTCTTCACGGCGAACAAAACCGCTAAAAATTCAATCTCGCTCAACATATAGTTACGCTCGTGTGGGTTTAATCGTCAAAATTTTGCACGAGGCAAGCTCCCACGGCGAAGGACCAACCATCATAATGCAAGTAGAAAACGCGCTCCAAATTTGGCCGCGCAAGCACCGGCGCCTCCGTTAGCGCTTTCTTTAGTCATTCGAAAGCCTCCTGTTGCTCCGGGCCCCAGCTCCACGGTTGGTCTTTACGAGAAAGCCTCGTGAGCGGAACCTTAATCTCACTTTCGTGCTCTTATAAATCGTGTATACCTGCCCACCATGCCCAAAAATCTACGCAGCTGTTCCAGGTTTATCGGAACCGGATAGTTGACTATCGGGAGTATTCGGTCGGGATCGGGGCGAAGGCCCTCACAATCCAAGCGATAGCCCAGGTACGTGACCTCGGTGCAGAAGAAATCCGATTTTTCTAGATTAACTTCTAAACCTACCCCGACTAAACGAATCAGCACGCGCTCCAACCATATCATGTGGCTCTCAAAGTCCGCGCTCACGACCAACAAATCATCGAGATACCACAATACATTAGGTTCATATTCTGGACCGAACAACGCGTCCATCAGCCTCATAAACGTCGCAGGTACGTTAACCAGCCCGAACGCCATCCTTTCAAATTCCCACAACCCGAGACCCGGCACTGCAAAAGCAGTATACTGCTTACTCTCTTCCGAAAGTGTTATCTGCCAAAAAGCTGCCGGCAGATCGATCTTTGACAAATAAACATCGCCGCGTAATTTATCCAAGATCGAGTCAATGCTTGGCATCGGATATGCATCTACCTTGGTTACCTTGTTCACGAGCCTGAAATCTAAACAAAAGCGATAACCACCATCCGATTTCCTAACGACGACTGGCACGCTGCACCATTAGCTATCCGACGGCCTAATGATCCCGGCTCTCCACATTCGCATCGTCTCTTCTTGGACGAACCTCAAAATCGGGGGAGACATTCGTCTCATCGGCGTTTCTATCGACCGCGCGCCTCCCACATCGATCATATGCTCGATTACACCCAACCCGTTACAGCTGGAGATTCTTCTTTCTCAGGGACGACCCGGCGGACCAACGCTAGGATTCGCTCTCTCTGAGACTGCTCATAGGTCGTTAAACCAGTGCACTCCGCGAACATGTCGACCACGCACTCATCGGAACCCGCGAGAGGAACCCATTCACCACGATAACCCGCCCGCCATTAACGATTCTCATAATCAATATTAAGGCGCCACTTCTTCCAAAAATCTACCCCGAGAATGATATCGTGATCCAACCAAGACACTACGCTTACTATCAATTCCTCGTTTCTATCGCCCACATCAAAGATCAATTTCAGATCGCCATACATGCTAGGTTTCTCTCCCGAGATTCCTTTCACGGAAAAAAATTCCGCGACGGTCTCAATCGTGATCGAAACCTATCTCCTATCAGGCCTACTACTGAGACCTGCTCTTCGGAGTCAAGCAACGCCTTGTACGTGACACCTACAATGTCAAAGTTGATGAAAAAACTATTTTCCACCATCGCTACATGCGCCACGTCCGGGTCGCTTGGCCGTCCATATGGCAACTCCGCCGAGCTTGGCTCGGCCTCTCCTTTTCCCGAAACAAATGGCGCATTCCCGACTACGTTCGTCGCCTCCAACGAAATGTCGGCACCATCGGCAAACCCCCCGTCTGTCCCCGAGGCAACAGCCACCGCTGAAGCCTGCCCAGTCGAGGACGCAACGCACGGGCTCGCCTCACTTTCTACGACACGCGCCACGATCCCGCGCGATGGTACTCCCTCCGCGCTTTCATCTCGTGCTTCGCTCGCACTCACCGTTGGCTCGTCGCATCGCACCATGGGCTCGGCGATCACACCAACCGTAACGCTGCCCTTCTGCGCGAATCTTACTAAACCGATGAGCCTTTCACCCGCGACTGCCACCTGATCTCGGCACATATTCACATCGGACGTCGAGCCATCCTGCTTGTCGACTGGCAAGCTCGCCCTCGACACAACATTCCCGCACGTCTCCCTCGCCCACGACGCCCCGATACGCAAGGCCAACTAGGCGCGGAAACGGGCAACCGTCTCTCACCGCTTCGGAGCGCGCGCTCCCTTGCGCCACGTCGCCCACCACTCTCAGCTGTGCGCATTGCTCAATCACTTTCCTCCAATACTCATTCTCGGATCTGCGCACGTCCTCTACCATGCTTGTTTCTACTATCCGTTCGACTCCTTTAATCACGCCCTGATGCGAATCGCCAGCGACTGTCGCTAAGCATCCGCTTAACCCGGCGGCTAATTCTCCTTTTTCTCCCAATTTTTTTACTGCACCCGCTCTACCCGCCCTCGTTCTACGAAGGACTTCCTGAATACGCAACGCCCGCTGAAAGGTAGTTAAGCAGGGGTCGTCATGTGGTTGACGGCTCCCGCCTGCGAGTTTTCCTGCACCGCCTTGGCGCAAGTTGGACAAGTTTAAAAAACGAATCCAACCCTTCCACATACCTAGCAAATCGGTGCCTGCTGTGCCTGGTTAAGGGGACAATTATTCGCATAATTCCCTGCCTGTTTGCACCGATAGCACGCGCCCACCGGTCTATTCTGATCCTTGCGTACCACATTCAAAGCAAACTCCCGAAAAAGGACGACTCGAACCCGGCGCGGGCCTATAAACGGCATTCTGCTCATTACGCTGCTGCGGTACCAAACTCGACGGCAAATCGTCAATCGGAGCCACCATTGGAACCATCTGGGAAAAGGGTCGCGAGCTCCCCACAGTCGGCGTATTCGCGCTCTGATCATCTCCACAAGCTCCAGAGGGTCTCGATTGCTGCGGGTTTGGCTGATCAGCCGTTGCAGCTGCAACCTCGCCGCTCTCCTTCTTGCTCCTTTTCACGGCGGCACTGCGGTTCTTTCGCGAACTTTTCTTTTTCGGTTCTTCTTTTTCACTATCATTTCCTTTATTCTACTCTATCACGGCTACCGACGCCCCTCTCGCATTTTTCGGCGATCCCGAATACGCAGCCGCTGAAATCGTCAACTTTTCCGCTCCAAGCGGTGGCTTCCATGGCTGCAATCACTTATTTTTAATCTCAAACTCCGTGCCTATCTTCTTGAATTCGCGTATATCATTAAATATCTTGCTACCCAGAAACTGCTTATACTTCGGATGCAGTCCCTCTATCAGCAAAGCGAGTTGTTTCTTCATCAAAGGGCACGGGTTAAAATAACGAATGATGCACTGGAACGCAGCCACGTACTCATTCAACGGCTCGTCCTGACCCTGCGTTCGCGCGGTAAGCTCGTGATACAGATCCATCCGATTCAACCGCCTATAGAACTCATTCTTAAAGTCCGCTATCAATTCATCCAGAGACTCCCACGATTCCTTGTTATTTTCCGACCACAACGAAACCTTACCCGCGATCGCAGTACCGATGCTCACCAGCGCCTCCTCGTCGGTTAATCCATAAAAGCTCTGAGACTTTCGCAATTCGACTAGATATTTCTCTGGAGAAAGATTTAAATCATTCTCTCTCCCTCGTAAACTTTACCGGCCACGCTCGCATCGCGCTCACCGCATCGAGAGATCCGCCGTCGATGCGCTTAATCGTGCGCGCCCCAGACTTCCTCAGCAAGGCTCGCCTCCCAGCCAGTCATTGATCCAAGCCGCACTCCTCATAAACTTCCGAATCGAAGGAAAATCGCTCGTCATCGTCACTCTCCGGTCCAGCCAACTCGTCCTCGCCGCTTTTAACACCGCTGGGGGTCGCACTCGTATAGCTCGCAGAGTCACCGTCGGGGAGCAAATCGCACGCGCGTCTCTCCCATGACACGGCACGATGTGCGGCTCCCACTCTCAACCGCGGCGTACTCGCGTGGAGCGATGCCCCATCATGGTCGAATGCGGTCTGGAACACGCCGCCGTCTCCCGGATCACGGGCAGTATTGCTAGCCAACGATCCCTTGGTCGCGGCGCTTGCCGGTGAGCCCTCCACGCGGGCAGACGGCACGTTCAACGCTGCGCGGCCCATTGCTCTTTCTGCTCTTGGAGATTGGGGCGCCCGCGCTGCCGATCGCTTTATGGCTTCTCGGTCGACCCAATATACCGTGCTCTTGCTATCGGACATCTGTTGCCGGACCTCGCGCCGATATACCCATCACGGAAAAGCTGCCAGCATTTCCCATACCTGCCCAAACGGACCGTGTTCCCCTTCCGATCCCTCCTGTTTCACGGGTTCGCACTCCCTCGTGTCCACTCTCATCTCCATAGGAGCAGACATCTCCGGCAGATAAGAAACCGTATAAAAGAACTCATACGCCGGAGTGCCTGCAATCCTCTCCCCTATTTACTCCCTGCGTTACGGCGGAAGAACGCTTACAAATACCTCCGACCTAGTCGGCCACCGCCCGCGTCCTAGTGACGGCGTCGCCAGCCCCGCTTCTCCCTGTGCGCTAGCTTCAACTTCTTTACCGAAGCTCCTGTATAGGAAATCGGGGACCCTTCCCGACGCGAAATCATCAGGTCGCAACGGAGGGTCAAGTCAGGCCTCTCACATGCCACCATAAACCGCAACTCGCGATTGCGCCACTCGTCAATTGTACCGCGCGTATTGAGCCGCCTCATAGTCATGAGGTTGATCAACTCGACGGGTTCGGTTTCCTCGATCTTTTTCTTCAATACCGTCACGTGCGTGTCTCTCAGAATACGGCGTATCTTCACGCCGTCTTTGCGCGCGAGGGGCATCGCGAATCAAAGGGAGACCCACCCACGCGGCATAGCTTACCACAATAATAAACTCTTCTTTCCTGCGCGTTACCGCGGGAGGGATTCTCTTCCTCAAGCTTTAGCTCTAAAAGCTCAACGACTCAGCGGGTTGAACCCTCAACTCAACACAGTCACATAAATAAAAGTTATTGTCATTCGTCATATATTTAACGAGTAAAACTATTCTCTACTACAAACCGTCCATACACACACTTAGCCCACGCCTCTATCCGTTATATTTTCACGACTACCGCTCCGGTTCAAATTTCAAATCGAGGAAACTCACTTCTTTACGCGCCTGTAAACAAACGCGCGACCCTAGCGAGCGCATGATCGTAAACAAAACAATGGGCCCTCGCAACCTTTCACTGCCCGCACATCGATCCAATACTCAACGCGCGATAATAACGCGCGCACTCACCCAACTCTTGCGCTCCTCTAAACGCGTAAACAGCGCGCCGGCAACCGATAACTTTCTCCTATGCACACACAACACCAATGCCACACTCACAGTGTAAACATCGGACTCGCCAGCAAGCACATGTCAAGCGAGCCGATGGCTAGCGAGAATAACAACAATAACACCGCTCGCGCTTGCCTACGTCTACTTATACTAAGTCACCAATAATAAAAAGAAAATCAATTCGCACTATAGATCACTCCCGTTACGCGGTCGACCCCCATTCCCCACAAGAGATGCCGTGTCATCAGTTTTTTCCCGTTGCCGGAGAACACGACGAATTCTTTAGAGATCGGGGCCCGGAAGGCCAAGCTACTTCGCGGGGGACGCGAAAGGCAACGTTTCGACACGCGCAAGAAGGAACAGGCAGGAATGGTCAACACAATAATCACTCACAAATTCGTTTAATACATATATTTATCTACACAATCTAACAATTATAACCAGTAATTCGACGTAACAACAATCGCGCTTTCGCACTACCGCAGCCGCGAGTTCCTGCGGAAAATCGCATGGAACCCGGCTGGCGCGACGGTTACGAGCTATTCTCCACGTTTCTCCATAGGCCCTTGAGTGAAATAACCACTGAGCCTTCCTATCCTCCGCGGGTTACCGGCGACGCGATCTGGCGAGAGAGAGAGAGAGAAAAACTTTACCAACCTTGAGGGAAAATTGCTCGATGTCCCCGGATTGTACAGATGCTGGCACCTCGTTCAAGGATCTTCCAAGCTTCTCTCTTGAAGCTTCTCTCTTCCAAGCTTCTCGCTTTCACAAAGGCCAAAAACCAAGTAATAAGACGGTGCGGACAAAGCGTGCCGCACTCAATCTTTGTCGCTGTCTACTGCCGGGCACCGAGCGCCCTCCACCAAAACCCTTGAGTAGCGGGCAATCGGCGGCACCTCACGCGTGCCAACCCAGCCGGCATCCAAATGATACTCATGGTTCTCTCTCTCTCTCTCTCCCTCTCTCTCTCCCTCTGTTACCGGGAAGAGAGAGACGTTGACGGAGCCAACGGCCCGAGCCGTGGCTCTCATCACAAATTAAAAATAAAAATAAAACCTAATTTGCGATTACATTTTTTTAATTGAATTTTCGTACCTTTAAAATGAACTTTATAATCATTCATTACAAATTACAAAATTTATTGTCAATAGGGAAATTCACGAGCGCGTCGAGAAAATTGTGGCTCATTAAAAGTAAGATACAATTCATTTCAAAATATTTAAACACTTAGATTTAAATGCTTGGTTATATACATGCTGTATTGTTTGTTTTAAAAAATTAGAGAATGATTTAAATCAAATCAAGGAAAATTAAAGGTATACATTTAATAGCTATATAGCATATTATATAATATATAAATATTGTTCACTTTCATTATTTAAATTATAATTAATTTATTATAGAAAACACCATGAAAAATTACTACAAAGAGAGAATCGCTTTAAACGCTCCAAAACAAGGCCTCAACGTCCAGCGTGCCTCCCTTTTAAAACTGTTACTAACATGCGAAATTTTGAAGATGCCAGCGACAGCGTCTACGACGAAATTGTATGTGCAAATATGAACCAGTTGTTTGTTTACACAATTAATATTATCATTCTTACTTTTACTAATTTACAGGTTGCTTATTTTCGTTATTTGGGTGGATTTAATATCCAGGATTATATCTCAAAATATTTATTGGAGGCCATTGACATAAACGAGTATATAGTTAATGGCATAATTTACAAAGAAAAGGGGCCTAATCAGCTAACGTTGAAGGAAACAATGTTCGTTAACGTCTGTTAACGTAAATATAATCAAATCCTATTTGTTTTAATGTTGAAATTATTATTTTACGTATATATACGTGTTTTCAATTCGCAATTAGCGTACAGTTATAGAATTTTATTTGCACAATACTTTGACAGATGCTTTAAATGAGAACGCCCATTTTATTATGCCTACTGAAGCAATCCTTAACTTGACGTTCACTAAGGCCTTGAAGCGTCCAAAAAAACGATTACGACGAAAGCTGAATGTTCAAGGTAGACAGCAGAGGCAGGAAGGCGAGGGTCAGAAGTTGGAGCCTAATTTAGAAGGTACATAATTTTAAGTATTACCCTCATAAAAAAATTGATGGATCCCGTCTTACATATATGTTATATATACTAGTGTAATTAAATAAAATAACAATTATTTATAAGAGAAATAATAAATATTGTAACGGGGTAACACCGTTTAATTATATTTTTACTCGCGGGATTTCATTGAAAGGGCGAATGTAATCATCTATGCTCAAAATGCAGTCCGGAGAGCATGTGGAGACAGGCGTCAGTCAACCAGTAAGTCTATTAAGCCGTAAGAAAGTAAGTGGAAGCAAAAAGAAGTAAGCGAGTCGAAAACACTTGTTAGTAACACGAACAGAACCTTTTATTATCGCTCAAATGCTACATAAGGTCGGCCCGTGCGTTTGTTTACATCGACGCTCGCTCATCGACAACACGTATTGTCGAGACGCTCGCTGCTCTTCGCTATTGGAGCCGTTACATGCACGCTTCGAATGTCGGAAATTAATTATTGAACATGCAACCGCGATCGCGAGATTAAGCTGGCCAGCTTACCTTAATATCGCCGGCGTATGAAGGTGACACAGACGAGTCGCACAGCGAGAAAATTGTTCTATTGTTTGTGTCGCGGATCGCGAGTTCGCGCACACGTGGTTTCGCCCTCGATGGCGAAACCTCACACACACTCTCTCAATCTCCTCACGGGCGACGTTTCTCCGTCGGCTCAGGTCTCTCTCCTTGGTGATTGTATGGCACCTTGGCGACAGCGATCACTGCTAGCTGGTACTGATCTGGGTGTTCTTCTCCCAATAATTAACTTAAACGGCACTCGGATCGACAAAAGCGGGCGAACGTGACGATGGTCAGTGCTTCACTGGTTCGGTTTCAATCGCGCGCGTTCCGTCTGCCCGCGTGCCGAATTCCTTCGTTACGTATTTCGTCCCCCCGATAGGTGCTGCCCTCCCAGGCAGCAATTAAGTTAGGTTATCAACGCTAATTTGATGTTTACCGTCACAATATATTTATTTAACGTAAACAACGTATAAAATAAATCAACTAACAACATACAACAACATATCACTTAAACTAAAACAAGTCGCCTAGCAATACTTTGAACGATTTTGGAACGGAATATATAACAATATTTTAAAAAATATAAATAAAAAAACATGTTTCTCCATAGACCAAGCGATTGAAGAGGACCAATATCAAGAGGAGAACTCATTGGAATTATTAGATGACACAGTAAACTACGACGTGGAGGAAATACACGAACTGGAGAACGAGATGCCGATTTTTCACGACTCCGCAACTACGTTGTTTGGTACTACGAATTAAGTACTAATTTTATTTTATCTTCTATAATTTTTTTTATTAAAAGTTTTCTGAAGTTATAACGGGGTTTTGACCCAGCGCGGGTCACTCGTTATATAAATTACGAGAGGAATAAACAGCTCGGTGTGGGCCTCGTAATAGGCTGCGCAAAGCCTAGCCCAGCGGCAACAGGAACGTCGTGGTGCAGCGTCTGTTACCTTGGCCCGCGGAGAGCGTCGTGTAGTCCTATGGGCGCTTTGGAATAATCACGAAATTTAGGTGCGAAAGCCGGACGGAACGGGATTGATTACGATAGGTAAAAGGAAGCGCAAAAGAAGGAAACAGATATACAAATAACATCGAGTTTACTACGGAGAGTAATACAAAATTAATACGCAGCGTAAGCGGGAGAGAGAGCGGTGAAAAGCTAGCGAGAGAAACATGTATTCGAGAAGGTACTTACAATAACGTCTCGGCGTTAGCCCTGCCGGCGATATCCTCGGCCTCGCACGTGGCTCGCGATGACGCGCAGTGTACAGCTCGGGTGCAGTCAAGAAGCGGGCGGCCTTAAGGGCTCGCACGCGCGGTCGCAGGAACTAGCCCGCCAAAGGCACTAGGGGCAATCTCGGCATCGATATCTCACACCGAGTGGACACTCGCGTATTCGCAGGCAACCGAATGTCAGAAAAATGTCAGTCACAAGAGTTAGTCGCGAAAAGTCGAGTAACAGAAGGTCGCAAGCACAAGTATAGCCGCTCGTCACACGAGCACGTGCTTCGTCGTCGCCGGTACAAGAGCGAGTCCTTATCGCGCGCCTCTCCGAACTCTTCTACTCGCGCGCATCGCGCCGGCCTCCCGAATTCTCTCTCTCTAGCTCGCCCTCTATTAGCGCTCTCTATGACTTACCTTTGGCTGCCATACATGTGGGATAATTATAAGACAATTATATATATAAGAATAATTATAATTATGTATAGGGAGAGAGAGACATAACGAGGGTCTGGCCGCTCGTTATATGCCCCTTCCCCAGACTGGGTAGCAGGGCGTACCAGGTCGAAAAACCTGTCTCTCTCCACCAAGCAAGGAAAATCAATTGATAAAGAAAAATCAAGACATCGTAGTGGTAAAAAAATATGTTTTATTTATTTATCTATTCACTAGAAACTCTAGGTGGAACGTAGCTTACCGCGACTCTCTCTACTCGCGCGGATCGCAAATCTAATAGTAACGCGTGACAAAAGAAAACGAGAAGAGAAAAGAAAAGAAAACATGGGCGTCAATGCCTGATTCTTGAGGGGAAAACTCGAGGGCGAGGTCGCGAGGATGGCCGTAGCGCTTAGGTTTAGACCTAGTACTCGGATACACCTCGTCTGTCGCCGTCGTCCGCGTGGGTGACCGACGACTCTTCTCGATCTCGAAGGAAGGCTTATAAATATATAACCGGTCGCCCAAAACTTTCCAATAGGGGTTATCCGTAGGCCGCTCGAGGACCTCCTGCATCCTCTTGCGGTACCACGGGTCGTTGATGCTCTCGTCGAGTGTCAACGAAGCGGTAGCCGCGAGCTCGTCTTCGTCAGCCTCAAACATGCGTGAAAGCGCGTCAGGCACGACGTTGTCCTTACCCCTGCGATGTATGATATCGAAATCATACGATTGCAACGCGAGGGACCAGCGACCAAGCTTACCGTTTGGGTGTTTCAGATTAGTGAGCCATTTAAGGCTCTGGTGGTCGGTTACAACTGTAAAGCGATACCCCTCCACGTAGGGTCGGAACTTTTCGGTCGACCATACGACAGCGAGGCACTCACGCTCGGTAACCGACAAGCGACGTTCGCAAGCCGTCAAGGCGCGGCTCGCGAAGCACAGAACTCGATCTTCGCCGTCGATATGCTGCAGCAGAACGCTTCCAAGGCCAGTTTCGCTCGCGTCACATTCGATGATGAACGGCGCAGTGAAATTGGGCCTGGCTAGGACAGGGGCCGTTGCCAAAAGGGCTTTGACTTGCTCGAAAGCTTGTCGTTGTGCCTCCTGCCATTCAAATTTGGCGTCCTTGCGAGTGAGCGCGTTAAGCGGCTCACAAATTGTGGCGTAATCGCTTAGAAATTTTCGATACCACGAGGCCATGCCCAAGAATCTGCGCAAAGCACGAAGATTTTTCGGGGCTGGGTACTCGAGTATCGGTGCGACTCGTTCTGGATCGGGGCGCGTGCCATCGCGATTTACTAGCACGCCGAGGTAACGCACCTCGGTCATGCAAATCCGGGGCTTCTTGCGATTGATCGTAAGGCTAGCTTCACGTATTCTTTTTAGAATATGCGTGAGCCAGCGGACATGCTCTGAGAACGTTTCAGTAGCGATGATCACGTCGTCAAGATACGCGAAGGCATAAGGCTCCATCTCGGGCGAGATGAGCCTGTCGGCCAACATCTGAAATGTTGCCGGGGCACCAGCCAATCCGAAGGGCATCCGAACAAATTCGAATAGCCCGAGTCCTGGGACGGTGAAAGCAGTTATCGGGATGGCCCTCTCCGAAAGAGGGACCTGCCAAAATCCGCTCGCGAGATCAATTGCGCTCACGAATCTGGCGTGCTGGAGCTTTCGCAGTATCGCGTCCATAAAGGGCAGCGGATATGCGCTCACGCGAGTAACGCTATTCACCTTCCGGTAATCCACACAAAATCGGTATTCGCCGTCGGGTTTCCGAATCATCACCACCGGGCTAGACCACTCGCTGCGGGACTTACGAATAATTCCCATCTGCAGCATTTTATGCACTTGCACGTGCATCTCCTCTTCGATCTTATGCGACACCGGATAATATTTCTGTTTAATTGGGCGCGCGCTGCCGATGTCGATGTCGTGCTCGATCCATCCGGTACAGCCAAGCTGCTCGCAGGAAGGTTCGGGCAGGAGGTCATCCATCACTCGATCGATTTCTTGTCGCTGCTCCTTCGAGATCTCTTCGATACCCAAGGCCGCCAGCGACATCGCCTCCTCCGCACGAAGTGAGGAGACAGTAGTCGGGACTTCCTGATCGCAACCTTTAATCCTTATCGTGTTGGTCTCGGGATCCAAACACGCGGAAAAGGCTCGAATGAAGTCACTTCCGAGGGTGCAATCAGCATCAGCCTCGCTCCAAATGAGTACGTCGATCGAGTGGGTAACACCACCTATCGTAAAGGGTAACTGTACATTACCGATGATAGGGACATAATGACCATCGACTGCTTTCGCGCCGGGCCCGACATATATGTTGACGCGCTTGTTCATCGCGGCAGCAATCTGAAGGGCGATGGGACTCAGAACGGTGCGCGAGGCTCCAGTGTCGTACAGAGCCCTGCAGGTAAATGGACCGATGCTAAGCGTCAGCCACCATCTGGGATACTTCTCTACCAACGCGCTCGTCGCAAAACTATCGGAACGCGTTGGCGCTTCTCCCGCGGGGGCATCTGCAGCGAAGGTCCGGGTCGCCATCGGAACGGTAGGGACCTCATCTACACGTTCCTCTCCACGTTTTTTGGTGCCTCGATTTTTGAGCACTCGGGACAGGTGGCTTTGGTGTACCCAGGCCAGCTGCAATCCCAACAGAGTAATCTCTCAGCATCGGGGCCGGGAGGCTTGCCCTTGTTTTTATCCGACTTGGGAGTGATGACTTGGGCCCGACCGTTTCTTGCCGGGCGGCCACGGCCGCTTGCCCCGCTCCGTCTTCCCTCGCGTTGACGCGGGTAGGCCGGAGGTTTGCCATCTTTCGGGGAGCCGACGGTGGTCGATTCTTGTACTGCGTCCTTAAGGGGAACGGGAAGCCCTTTCTTAGCCGCCGCAAGTTGCTGCCACTTTTTATCGAAAAACTTTTGGAAAGATTTTTCGAAGTCGGCCTCAGAGAAAGAAGACTTTTCTACCACGGACGCGATGCTCGCTTTAGCCCTCACCGGCGCTTTGGCTCTAGGCTGGTACGCCGCGTCGGGTAGCATGCTCTGTTCTGCGGAGGGGGGAGCTTTCCAGTGTTCGTCGGACTCCGCGATCTCCACTTCCATGGCTTTGGCTAAGAACTGCGGTAACGACGTGAAGTAGTTCTGAGTCTTTTTCAACTCTTTCTTCAGTTTAGGCAGCATATTATCTATCGCCAAGTTGACCTGGTCTGCGACGCTCCACGGCCTTTCGAAGCGGCTAAAAATAGTATTCAGCGCTGCAAGGTAATCGCGGACCGGTTCATCGGGGCCCTGTGTCCTCAGGTGTGCTTCAACCGATAGGTTACGGTTGTACTTCCTGGATTTACTATAAGCGGATAGCGCGGCGTCTCTGAACTGTTCATACGACGACCATGTGGGCCGTAGCAAGCGGTACTATCGAAGCGCAGATCCGCGAAACAGGGTGGACAACGAGTCTAAAAGCTCGTCTTCCGCTATTCGATCTAGGCAGCAGTTTTCTTCAACACGCTCTAAAAATTCCTCGATGCTGATGGTGCCGTCTCCCGCGAAGGAAATCTTCCATTCCCTGATGGTTTTCCCTAAATTCCTGGTTGAACTCATCGAACGGGAGGTTGCGAGAAGTGGGCTCGATCGCCAATTGGGGACACCGAAGCTCGAAGGGATTTGGGCTTGCGCAGCGGCCGTTTGTTGCGCGCCCGTCGCTTGCGAGAGCGGACGACTTGAAGATGTGACCCCCCTTCCCCAGCTCGAGCTTGCGGGGATGTGAGGGATCGCGTTGGGAAACTCAGCTTCCCTTAATCGCGTGGCCGCTTGCATCCTGTCGGCCGGTCTAACTGGTGCGGCTGAATATACTGTTGGCCCTGTCGCGTATTGTGTTGTCTGCTGCTTCGTTGTCGAGCAGAAGATTCGTGCATGGGGATTTACGTTCGGGCTGGTTAGAGTCAGATCGAAGTCCGGATCGATGAGGCTGTATGTGTCACGAAAGTTGACAGCTTTATCTGCGCGTGTCGCGTTAAACCGTGTGCGCTCGTTTTGTTGTTGAACTCTTGCTTCAGCTGCTTGTAGTCTGGCGAAGAGGTTATTGTTCGTGGTCTTCAGATCTTCATTTTGTCTTATAAGCTTGTCGTGTTCGTTCGACATAGCTTCTAAACAATTTTGGAGATCGAGAATTTGTTGAGCCTGTGAACGTTCCGCTATCACTGCTCGTTTTAGCTCCTCGGCTGCTAAGCGTGGCATTTGTTTAGGTTCACCGCAAGGCAGATTAACCCATATGAGGTCTTCCCGATAATTTATCGTACTTGGGGTGCCTATTGTAGGTATCGATGCCTCGTGCGCGCATGTTGTGTTCGTGTTGGCATGACGTTGTTCGCTTGAGCCTACGTTTGCTGCTGATACTGTGCACGGCGGTGTTGACTGCGATGTCGGCACGTGGGCGCTCGTAATTACCGCGAACATCGGTGTATATGTGCGTACCGCGTCTCGCATGAGTGTCTCGTGTGTATTAGCTGTTGTTGTGAGTGACATGTCGCCGTTATTCGTTTCTTTTGTTTCTTGGCTATTTATCATGTCTTCTTCTATGTCTTGATTAACGGCGTTAACGAGATCTTCAGGCAATTCTCGCGGTAGCGCGTCTGATTTTATAAAAGTGAGACAAAGGTTATTACGCCGCGTTATCGTTTCGTGGTCCCACGCGTCTATGGTTTGTATGAAGTCTTTTTCTTCATAGTCACCTTGCAGTCGTCTGTATAAGCGGTTCGCGCGTTCATACATTGTGCCGTCTACCACGAGTTCAAGATTTTCCAAAACGTTATCTATTCTATCACTTGGCAAACTTTTAATCCAATCTTTAATGTGATTGTCAATTTTTTCTTTTATAATTGTTAAGTCGGTTATATCTTTTTCGGCCATTTTTAATTTTTATAAAACTGATAACGAAAAACAATAGTTTTGGAATATCCTAAATTAATGGATTTTAATTGTAGGTCGCGTAACAATTTTTAAGCAAATACGCCCGAATGTTGCCAGCACGCACAGCGGAAAATAAAAGTTGTTACGCTTGTACGCATACGTTTCTAAATACGACGAATTACGACTCTCGCTCGCACGCTATGATAAAATTTTAAGGTGCTGAAAACCGAGCGCCTTGTTTTGGTTGTGCGCTGTGGCTAGCTTCTAAACGTAAACAATTTTACTCTCGTCGCGCGCGTCGCATTCCTCGGTGGATTCTACGAACACGCGCTTTCGCTATACAATTATAATTCGAATTTCGGATTTTCGCAAAGCTATTAAACCCATGTGTTGTTGGGCGCCATAATATAACAGGGTTTTGACCCAGCGCGGGTCACTCGTTATATAAATTACGAGGGGAATAAACAGCTCGGTGTGGGCCTCGTAATAGGCTGCGCAAAGCCTAGCCCAGCGGCAACAGGAACGTCGTGGTGCAGCGTCTGTTACCTTGGCCCGCGGAGAGCGTCGTGTAGTCCTATGGGCGCTTTGGAATAATCACGAAATTTAGGTGCGAAAGCCGGACGGAACGGGATTGATTACGATAGGTAAAAGGAAGCGCAAAAGAAGGAAACAGATATACAAATAACATCGAGTTTACTACGGAGAGTAATACAAAATTAATACGCAGCGTAAGCGGGAGAGAGAGCGGTGAAAAGCTAGCGAGAGAAACATGTATTCGAGAAGGTACTTACAATAACGTCTCGGCGTTAGCCCTGCCGGCGATATCCTCGGCCTCGCACGTGGCTCGCGATGACGCGCAGTGTACAGCTCGGGTGCAGTCAAGAAGCGGGCAGCCTTAAGGGCTCGCACGCGCGGTCGCAGGAACTAGCCCGCCAAAGGCACTAGGGGCAATCTCGGCACCGATATCTCACACCGAGTGGACACTCGCGTATTCGCAGGCAACCGAATGTCAGAAAAATGTCAGTCACAAGAGTTAGTCGCGAAAAGTCGAGTAACAGAAGGTCGCAAGCACAAGTATAGCCGCTCGTCACACGAGCACGTGCTTCGTCGTCGCCGGTACAAGAGCGAGTCCTTATCGCGCGCCTCTCCGAACTCTTCTACTCGCGCGCGTCGCGCCGGCCTCCCGAATTCTCTCTCTCTAGCTCGCCCTCTATTAGCACTCTCTCTGACTTACCTTTGGCTGCCATACATGTGGGATAATTATAAGACAATTATATATATAAGAATAATTATAATTATGCATAGGGAGAGAGAGACATAACGAGGGTCTGGCCGCTCGTTATAAAGTTTATTATATTTATTTTATTATTTTTTGTTCTAATTTCATAACAAACAAAAGAATAACAAAAATCAAAAAATTACAAAAAAAAATTAATTAACCCTTTGCGGCACAGTGGGAATACGTATTCCCACCTTTTTTCATAGCATTTTTTGCAAATTTAGAATAGTTTTTGATGAATTTACCCTGAGTTTTTTGTTGTTTTACGATTATAGGATGATATACAATTGAAATTTACGTCAATTGATGCCACAACTTTTATTAATTTGTTAATGTTGTTAAACAAAGACGAAAAAACAGCCCTATTTATAAACAAAATTCATTATTGAAGAAACTTTCAGTTATAATTTTACAAAAATTTATACAAAGGAGTTTTTGGGGTCACTAATCACGATTCTGAACTCAGAATTTTGAAATTTAAAATGGCGGATCCAAGATGGCGGCATAAATTCAGTGTATATTTTTTATTTTATTGAAAAATGGTATACAAGGGTTTTTGGGATCGCTGATCACGATTTTGAACTCAGAATTTCTAAATTTAAAATGGCGGATCCAAGATGGCGGTAAAAATTTGGTGTATATTTTTTAATTTATTGAAAATTAGTATACAAGGGTTTTTGGGATCGCTAATCTCGATTCCGAATCCAGAACTTCGAAATTCAAAATGGTGAATCCAAGATCAGATTGATTTTTTTACATTTTTTAAATCAATAATTAAATTACTCCTTTTTCCGTTTAATCGTTTTCTTTTCAGCACTTTTTATAGAGTTTTTCAAAATCCCTTTAAAAAAATTGATACAATTGAATATTTATATTTAATTAGTTTTATTTAAATGACAAAAAAAATTATTTGTGATTTTGAAACTCTAGGAAAAATTTGGAGGGGCTATAAAAATAGTTGAGCCTCACGTGTAAAGGTGAGGTCCGGGGCCTTTCACAATAAAAATGAAAATAGATATTTAGTATAAAATTTACTAGAAACCAAAATTGAATAAACAATATGTTCATATATTTTATGAATATTTATTTGTTATATTATGATAATATACTATCAGTTTGGTTGTTGGATTCATTTTTAGCTATTGTAATTTTATAATATTTTTATATTAAAAAAATCTGTTTTCATTATATTTTATTAGCACATATACTATTTTGTTTCATGTAAAGAATTTTGCTGGCTGTATTATATTTACTTTACAGGTCCACTGGAAAAAATTGAAATATTTCTGTTGAATCAACGATTATAACAATGCAGGTCTGCTTAGTATCCGTATTTCTGACAGGTATTAATTTATAATTCATTTAATAAAAGTTGATGCTATTTACTGAAAACAATTAATAATAATTATTTTTTAGTAATCAAATTGTAACCTTATATTTACCCATGGAAGAAACAGTGAAAATGTAATATCTATCACGGAATTGTTGCGGCGTACATATATATGGATGTAGGTATAATATATAAATAAATTACAGATATAATTGTTTGTATTAATATAATATATAAACTGCTCTCATTAATTTATAACTCATTAATTTATAACAATAATTTGGATAAATTTTAATTAAATGTATATTTTTAATTTTAATAAAAGAATTTTTGTATACATAAAAAAATTGTATTCTTATTTACATAATCAAAATAATAATCGCAATGTTACACCTGATCTCAAAAATCCAACGCACAAATTTTCCTAAAATGCCATCATATTGCTTGCATAATTGATGCTCGGCCTGCAGCAGGACAGGTGTTACGTCTCACTTTTTCGTGAGGCGGGAATTTCTAATCCTTTTTGGGCTGTGATTTCTCACTTTACCCCGGTAAGGAAAGATTGGTGTTGGTTACAAATACCGAAAAATTTGATACGCACGGCGCGGATGCTTATCTAATCCCTGAATCTAAATCGATTATTCTAGCGCCAATCTTTTCAGAAGGCACAGAGAACTATAATTATAGATTCTACTCAGACCTATAAAGATCCTAATGATCCAAGTTCTGAGTGTTAAACTATTGTATCAAGTCTATCCAACTCGTTTTTCAACGAGAGAACCGAGCGATACGGAATTGGGAAAAATGGATTGTGACAGGTGAAGAAATGTAAAAAAATTAATATTTGAAATAAAACTTACTTTTATATATTTTTTTGTAGAGTTCTTTGAAAGATAATTGTGAAGCTTGATAATTTTCAAAAATAGAATCGTTGGGCTTCTTGAGAGAGAGTGTATCCTTTGAGCGTGGCTCTTCTTGCTGCGGGTGGCGTAGCAGTGGCGAACAGTTCGCGCTTTATTTAGCACATTCCCTCGGGATGCGCTCTTCTTCAAAATAAGGCCGCAAGGGGCTCTGAAAGATTTGGGCATGAAAACTTCAAAACTGATTGGTGGAAATTTTCCCGCTATAGGGAAACGTACAGTTTCTTTAAGACAGTTGGAGTTACTCATACCAAATCGCGTATAAAAGTACTATTTTAAAATTTTAACGTGCAAGGACTTAACATACTTAATTATTATCAATTATAGTAGTATAGGCTATAAGGGTTCTAAGCCACTTTTACCGTGTGAGTATTCATTCCTTCCTTACCAGCAGTCGGTAACATGATTAATCCTGCCTTACCGGCCACTGAAATATTTTATCGGCCGATTTTTTATCGACGGTTTGCATTGTAGCCGACCGAGCATGTGCATGTGTGTATGCTCGGTCGGTAGTTATCGACGTGGGTGATGTCCCCCCGCAGGCCCCATGCCCCTCGGCCCTATAGCCCTCTCCCCGATGATGGATCGACGATGCGTTAGATTGATGAAAGAAAAAAAGATATATGTGATTAAGTGTGTGGGGGGGGGGAATATTATCGACGGTGGCGTACAGGCATGACGCGCCCAGTCGGTATATCTCATGGAATGAGGTGGGGGATAAGGTTTATCATTATTATTAAAAATATTGAAAATTTTCAAAACACATTTATTTGATAAAAAAGTATACATGTTGATTATATTATAATACTTATACAAGTTTTGTAATGTTACCACTTATTGGATTGTACTTAACTATACGATTGTGTAAAATTAAACAATATGTAGCTGTTTCCGCAGGTATATCATTTTTTGTTTCAAACTCTAGACGTACATCTACAGCAGCTTGTTTCAATGATTCATTTTGCTTAGAACAATCTATTACTATTAGAGGTGCATGCGTAATAAATTGTTTTCTATTCATAAGTGGATTGTACATACAGTCTCTGTTGTAATAATTCACTTGAAAGTTAGCATACATGTCATATAGCATATATCAAGATTTAAATTTCCATACGGATATTGCTGAGAATTGAGAAAAAGTTTAACATTGGTTACACTGTAATGACCAAATCTGGTGGGATTTTTAGTTTGATCAGACTTGCGTTTTGTTTGAAAACCTAATATAATATATCTTGGTTTTTCTAATTGATTGGATGTTTTTACTGTCCAAAGATGTTTTGACGTTTGTGGTAATGCTGGATATTCATAAAGTTCCCACGATCGAAAACTCATAGAAATAGGAATATCTTTTTGAATGAAATTGAATAACTGTATTTTACACTTATCTGACGTAATTACATAAGGCATCAATCATTCGATTCGTATGAGTTCTATTTTAAAAGGTTCATACTGCTCAGTATCATCAATTCTCACTAAGTTTTGTATGACTGCGTTTAAATTATTTCTTGATCGGGTAAGAATAAGTTCATGCTTTACAGTCACAACAATTTTGTGATAGTCTTCAGCGAATCCTAAAATCATGGAAAGTGGTATCGACACATCAAAGTAACCATTGTTGTCAATTATTGTCTTAGTTTCTTCAATATCAAGCCATCCGGCATTTTCGAGGAATGCACTTTGATTTTGATTCCATGAAATCAAACCTTTCATAGTACATGTCAATCCAACATTTTTACATCTGTCTATCTCAATGGCATTAATTTCATAGCGGATATCTTCGAATAGATGGCATATAGCATTATTTACGAACTTTGTCTCAGTAACAGCATTACCATCACTTCTTCTTATTTTTCCTACAATGTGTAGAGAACTTTTCGATGGTAAGAGACATAAGTCTTGATGTTGTATTAATATACGAATTTCATCGCTATTGTTAAATGCTTGTGAATTGTAAGGTTGATGTGCATGAACTTCATAATGAGCTATAGATTCATCAAAGATGATAGGTGCTTGCACACTAAGTATTTCTTCCATCTTTGAAATAACAACAGCATACAAATATACACGTTAATTTTTTAAACTGTTGACGTTTCTTTTTCTTCTTTTTGTTGCGACGTCTCGAACAATCTTCAGCTCAAGACTTTTCAGGAACTAAATGTTTCGACATGTTAGACCTCTGACTATCCGTCGATGACTGACTTTTTGAGCGCATAACGGTGTTGTTATATAGCCACTCCCTACTTTAGCATTATAAACTATTCTCATTATACTCTCTTTATATGTAAACGAATCGTGATTACTTCTCCACGAAAGTTTATTAAATTACCGTCTTGGTCAATTAGTCGTAGCTGTAAATGATCAATAACTCTGACAGTTAGAGGTAAATATATAATCTGTTTAGGAACTTCAATGATCTTATATCCTGGTAGTACAGCTAGAAAGAATTCATGAATGATATGACCTCTATTTTGATTAATATAAGCTCCAGATGTTATATTACATTCAACGCGTAGAGCGTTTACTTTGAAATGGTTACAGGCATGTCGGAGACATTATTTATATTGGTTGGCAACAATCGTTTAGTGTAACCTAATAAATGTCCTATAGAGTTAGTTGGTCGAAAATCGACAAATTCATTGCAAATTATTTCACTGCATAAAGTATTGTTATTAGGTTTTATTTCAATTTTTATATCTATTGACTTTAACTTTTCTTTCAAATATCGATCTATGTCACCAATTTCATAACTACCTGTAGGTAGTTCAATTTCAATATCACCAACTTTGAATTTATTGTGTCCGACGTCAATATTTGGTATCGAATTAAATGTAAGTAATTCTACCAAACCAAGAGTATAAGTTTTATCCTTATCCAGTTCTATAGGTGGAAAATAGTATGTTTCTAATACAGATGATGTACCAGACAAACTGAGGGTCAATGATTCAACCATGTCGAGTGATTGTACACAACTGAATTCTTTATTCACAATTCTTACTATTTATACAAATGATAATTTTCATGATGTTCTAACAAATTACATAAAAATTTTAAACATAAATGGCCACAGGTGTAAGTATTATAATTTTGATATTTGTTATAATTGTACTTGATTTGATCAATTTTGAAATATTTCAAGAGGTCTAGAGGTGGTCGTAAATCACCAAAACTATCAAAGTAGAAGACATTTTTACCATTTTTTCGGTATGCCACCCAATGTGTATCTGGTCCAGAATTATCATCAAGGTTTACAACTGCACAGTCGTTGATGCGTGGTCGCGTGGGTAGAGAGTTTCTCATAAAAACACCACGAAAGTTTGGAATTCGTAATTCATGAGCATACTTTTTTATATCGTAATCTGTTAAAGGACGACGTGGCAGTTTTAAATCAAAGTTTTTTTTTTTAATGTCTTTGTAATTTTTTTTTTTCTTAATAACTTTATTTTTAGGCTTTTTGACTTTACTATTTGTACTGAAGGCTAAACCAAAACCTTTTTCATATGGTCTCAAATATAAACCTTTAACAAGAGCTAAAGCTTCAACACGTTTGTTATGCCTCGACTGTTCTTCTAATTGTTTTTTAGCAGCGTTCGCTCGGTTTACAGCTTGTGCTATTCCTGCTGCACCACCTGCCAAAGATCCAAGTGCGCTAAGTCCCGCGAAAACAAGAACAAGTGCTGATAGGAAACCTCTAACTTTAGGGATTGGAAGTATTCTTGGTAAATTAATATTTTTCTTTCCACCAACATTTTTTATGGTTTTTCGTGCTGCGTTTAAAGCACTATTGATAACAATTTTCGAATCATTGCTAGGAGTTAAACATTTTTTTGTCATGCTGATAAGTTTTTTCATTGTTAAAGTCTTTCTTTTTTTTAAATTTTTTTTCGACGAAGTCTTCCTTTTCTTAGAACGCTTCTTGCTAAGTCCCATTCCGAACATTGATTTTGCTTTCATGATGTTTGTAACGGCATATGCTGCAGCTCTTTCACTTAAGTTAGCGTCAGAACTATGTACACGTTGCCAAGCTTTTTCAGCCAATACTTTGTCTGCAATGTTTCGTGCTTGAATATCCTTATTTTTAGAGTAAGCAATGTCGTGATCTTTACATGCAGCGTCCAGAGGATTAATGCCAGAGTCTCCTCGATTTAATCGCTTATATAGTTTTGTACCAGGTCCGCAATATTGCTAACCTGGTATGTGAGCCTCAAAGGGTAGATTATTTATCAAGTTATTTACTAAACCTCTACCAGTATTCCTTTTCTTTTTTCTCTCGTGGTCGATCATGATCGAGTGTTTAGTAATGAATGCGTAAAAACTTATAAATACACTCTTTTATATCATCGATTATCAGTTGTGATTTAGAGTTGAGAGTGAAATGGATGTAGAGGAACAGTCTCTCAAGCTTCCTGTAATAAATTTTGACGCGTTGACAGACAAAAGTGCAAAGAAAAGTAAAAGACATGGGGATCTATTGCCCGACAGCATACGTGCAGTATGCTGTGGTGCATCTAATTGTGGTAAGACGAATGCGCTCTTAGCTCTTTTAACCCATCCTAATGGTGTAAAGTTTGAAAATATTTACATATATTCTAAGTCGCTTAATCAACCAAAATACAAATTTCTTGAGCAACTTCTTGAACCCATCAAAGGTGTTGACTACTTACCTTTTAGCGAGCATGATCTCGTTGTATCACCAGACGAAGCACGTCCAAATTCTATTATGATTTTTGATGATATTGCTTGTGAAAAACAAGATAATGTGAAAGCTTTTTATTGTATGGGAAGACATAGAAATGTTGATTGCTTTTACTTATGTCAATCATATGTTCAAGTACCTAAACACTTAATGAGAGATAATGTGAATTTTTTAATAATTTTCTGCCAAGATGATATGAATTTAAAACATATCTATAATGATCATGTGAATACTGATATGTCATACCAATGTTTTAAAGAAATTTGTTCTTCGTGTTGGAAAGAAGATTACAGCTTTCTTGTAATTGACAAGGATCGAAAAATAGATGCTGGCAGATTCATAAAAGGTTTTGATAAGTTCATTATAAATGCGAATCACTCAACATAAAACAGACAGTAGACAACAAGATAGCAAATAGACAACATGACTGAGTTAGGTTAACAGATTGGTATTCTTCGTCAAGTGGAAAAAGCTCGTGAAGCCATAAAACATAAATATAATTTGTTGAAGTCTGACAAATTAGCAACTGAAAAATTTGTCAAAGAGACTTTCAAGCCTGTGACTGAACTACTTGAAAAGTTGGTTGATGAAACAACACTTAGTCAGCAGAGAAAAACCAAACGTAAAAAATTATTGCAACCTAAAAAAGAAGAAAAAAATAGCTATGACATACGAGAATTATTTAAAAAAGAGGAAAAACCATTTGAAAAATTATATGATAGTGGATTGGAAGAAGCATTGAATGCTAATGAACAACTGAAAAATAATGATGTTGATGTATTTCATACTCCTGAAAGTGATTCACTTAATAAGTATTTATCAATGTTACGGAAAAATCAAGTAGCAACATTAGATACTATCCGTGGAGTACGTCAAAATAAAGATGGTACTCTTAAGATTAGCGATAGGTCAGTGAATTTTGAAAATAATAAAATTATTATAGGTAAAGATACTTATGAAAAAAGCTCTGGATTGATTGAACTGTTATTCAAAAAAAAGCCTGATAGCTCCATTGTAACTCAAGACGATTTAGGTACCTACTGTCGTATTATAAATAAAACGAATGCATATAAAAAGTATTACAAACCTGACGAGGAAATACGCTATCAATCAAGTGAAAAATTTCGAGATATCATATCTCAGTTGATCAGAGTTACACCTTATAATTCGCCAAGTGGCACAGGGTTTTCTTTGAAGTCACCTTATAAAATTGCACGGCCTAATAATCTTACTGATTATATATATTGGAATGATCCCAATGAGCTTGTAGAACGTCTTAGATTATTAATTGCAGAGACATCGGCAGGCAATCAAAATCATGTGAATGAAATTCAGTCTATAATCAAAGAATTAAGAGAAGCTGAAATTATATATTAATAGTATTAGTCAGCTTTCAAGTTCATTATCATCATAAGCATTGATCTCTTTCGATTGAAGAAAAACTTTTGCGTTTGAAAAAATGAACAACAAGTATAAAACAGTTGTAGATGAGCTTCATAAGCCAGCTCGTCGTAATTATTTAAAAAGATCATTTGATATTCGTGATATTGACGAGACATGGCAAATCGATCTTGTTGAAATGATACCATATCAACGAGAAAATAAAAATTACAAGTATATCTTGTGCGCTATTGACTGCCTTTCCAAGTACGCTTGGTGTGAGGCAGTCAAACAAAAAACTGGTAAAGATGTTGCAAAGGCTATGAAAACCATACTTGAAAAAGGACGTGTGCCAAAAAAGATATGTCTTGAAAGAGGTCGTGAATTTTATAATAAAGATTTTGAAAGTTTAATGACCAAAAATAAAATTCATATGTATTCTACATATAGTAAATTGAAAGCATCAATTTGTGAACGATTTAATAGAACTTTGAAAAATAAGATGTGGAAAAGGTTCTCGCTGAATGGTAATCGTAAATGGTTGGATTTACTACCTGATCTAGTTTCACAATACAATAACTCCAAACATCGAACAATTGGAATGAAACCTATCGAAGTAACAACTGCTAAAGTTTTATAAATATTGAAACGTCTGTCTGCGAAAAAAACTCTACCTCTAACGAAACGTGCAAAATTCAAAGTTGGTGACAAAGTACGAGTAAACAAAAGTAAACAGATTTTTGAGAAAGGCTATACACCGAATTGGTCAACAGAAATGTTTACAGTTTATAAAGTTATGAAAACAGTTCCATTTACTTATCGTTTGAAAGATTATCAAGACAAACCTATCGCTGGTGGCTTTTACGAAGAAGAATTACTCAAGACAAAATATCCGGATATTTATTTGATAGAAAAAGTTGTAAAAAACATTGTGATCATTATTATGTAAAATGGTTAGGATTTGACGAATCACATAATAGTTATGTTTATAAAGATGATATGTAAACGGTATTAAATAAATAAAATGATAAAATATATTCTGTTTTTTTTTATTTTTTCATTTCTATACATTTTTTTACGAGTACAGGTGTAATAATTTCACTCGAACGATTGATTCTCATTTTAAGGAGGCTCCAGCGAGGAGGGGTATTGAAAAGTTTCGATGTTAGTTATAGTGATTTCGATAAGTGAAAATGCACTGAATCCAACGGTATTCTTCTTTACCCCTCAAGCCGTGGAAAATTTCGAGATATTTCATCTCAAAGTTTGCGCTTTTTGTATAGTATCTTATGGAACAAGGTGAAAAAATGTTAGAAATTCATCAATAACTAAAAGTAATGGTGTAGTAACGCAATGAAAAACTGATCTTCTTATAGATAAAAACTTGGTCTTTCGAATGATGTACTGCAAAATATGGATAGCCGTAGAAAATTTTGAGATATTCTCCAAAAAAGTCTGAAATTGTCTACTTTATAGGTTATGTGCGTCGTACCAAACTCAAGTTCTGGAACTTCTGTTGTAAAAAGTTACCAACTGTAGTTGAAAATCGTACTATTTTGTAATAATATTGCTTTAGAAACTGCTTATAAGATTTTTTAGCCGTTAGTTTGAAAGTTTATTTTTTGTTGTGTTTTTGATCCCGGCGGTAGTCGCTGGAGCCTCCTTAAACCGTTCTCTATCACGAGCCATCTGCATCCATTCTCCATGACGAGCAGTTCGATGTGCGTATGCCCATGTAATCATCTCAAGTATTTGAATTTTTTCTTGAAAACGTACAGACTTGGATGATTTCTTTTTCTGGTTCAATCTGAAATTAAACAACACTGATTAAGACTAATTATGCATCTGTTCCATGATTATATATTAAAAAAAATATTAATATGTTTTTTGACTTACCTAATTTTGTGCCCGCGATAAGAATTATATCTTGATAAACTGTCATCATAACTACATTTCAAGTAGTATAGTAGCCTATGCTAAACATTTCGTGGTGTTGAATAGTAATCGTATTTTTATGAACATCTTGCTCATCAACTTTTGGTTTTTTCAATAAGCATTCACAGTCTCCATAGATAATGAATGGTGATTTTAATTTGAATCCATAGTTCTTGAATTCAATCACATCTTGACCTTTTCTTGGCATCTGTACACTACACTTATTTATTTGCTTACAGTTCCTTTCATGTGCAACGAGTTTCTCTGAGGTGTTAAAATAATGCAAACATTGATCACAAATAAATTTTTTAGTTTTGCAGCGCGATAAACTGCTTCCTACTAATCTTGCAAGGTCTTTTATATAAATATAATGATAATTATTTGATATTTCATTATTTATCAATAAAAGATTGACATGATTTAATTTTTTATCATCTATATGATAAAGAGGAATTATTTTTTTACTCTCTAAACCAAACACATTGATTGATATGCTGTTTTGTTTTTTAAATTTTAAAATTTGATTCAAAGAGACCGGATATGATATACCATTCAAAAGGAGTTTATTCTCGTATGATATGTAATGACTTACTCTTTGAGGATGATTTGTATATTTAATTTTACATAAAGCTGCTAAGATTGCCCATATAAAGCATTTCTTATCATTATTTTCTACATTGATACAAGCATGCTTGTTTTTTAAAAATGTTGGTAGAGGTATATAAGAACTTCCACTTCGCATTGGATTCAATTTATTAATATTAATTTGAAGATTAATAATAGAATCCAAAGACCAATCTGACTCGTTATTTTCAAATTCCTCCACCTCTTTTAATAATGGACTTTTAATATTATCATCAAACCATTTCTTGAGAGAGCTTGAAGGATATACTTCAATATTTCGAGTAGTAAAATGCTTTGTGTCAAAAGATTTTTTCAATTTATCTTGATTACTTGAATATTTCCAAAATTTGCATGATAGTACAGCATTAATTTTACAAGCATTATTCACTCTTAAAATACTTTTGACATGTCTTGCAAATAAATCGCAAGCATCTTTTAAGAATGATTCTATATCAATATGTTGAATACTGGCTATAATACTAGTTTTCAAACGGTTTTCGAATGCGCTTTCCAAGTCCACCCATTGTATACGATTTTTTATACTATCATCCAAACCTCTTCCATAAACTCTACAATTTTCTAGTCTTAAATAAATACATTCAAGTTTACCAATGGTACTGAGCAATGATTGTTTTTGTGGCACACTAAGCGATGATGACTGTCTCAAAATTTTTTTCAAAGTTCGCAAAGATAAGACACATTGTTTTTTCCATCGTTCTATAATTATTTCATCACGTAGGTTTTTAGAAATAATAAGATTTACAGCTCTTTCAATCAGATGGAAGTGTTCCAAACAGTATTGTAAAATTTCCATTTTGTTTTTTAGCATAGACGTTCACTGTTGCAGGTATCGATCACGAATGAATTGAGATCGACTTCTACTATTTTAGTACACTTCCGCCCAATAATCTTTGCCCACCTAAGAACAAAACGACTATAACTTTGAAACTCCATATCTCGGCTGGAAATACACCTACAGAGCTCTGCGGGGGCTCATTTGAAAGGGTTTTTCGAGCACTTTTCAATGGTGTATATTAAAATCATGCTTAGATATTTTCCTTGCAGATAGGACGGCGAATATCAAAACAAAAATTACGAAATTTTTGCTTTTTTTTAACCGCTTGCCATTTCGAGAAAAAAAATCGTAAAAGAAAAATTCTAAACATAGCATTTTTTAGCTCTTTTTCTGCACTATCCAAAACACTCATTCAAAAATAATTTTCGTCTAAATTCAGCGATTATATGAGCATTTCATTCAAAAACAGCATCTATATTCATTGCTCTGTATCTCGGAAAATTCGAATTGTAGAAAAAAGTTTTCTTGGAAGAAAATGCTCTATTTTGTAAGTAGAATACGTGAACGAAATTTCATAATCATATGAAAACATTTTTTTTTCAGTCGTAATATCAAGTAGTCTAATTTTTTCAATATTTCACTTTGGAATAATAAAACAGATCATTTATACTCGAAGCTATTCTATTAATTGTAGACAAATTTTAATTGTATGCAAATCTCGATCAACGAAAAATCTAAGTAGAAAAATTAATGTAATCTACCAAAACTGACATAACTAATGATTAGTGAAAAAAATTTTTTTTTAATGTTGTTCTAATCTTCTAAAAAATTGTTTACCATAGTAACATATTATTGAAGTATGGCACCGAGAGATTTTAGTAAACGTTATCAAGTTATTGGATTTCACATAAATGGTAAAAGCAATCGTTTCCGCGGTCTACCAGAGCGCTTCTTGTCTTCAACACTGCCGTTACTTTTAAATTTATTTACATTGTAGTCTACGGTTCGACGAGGAATATTGAGAATACTAGCAATCTGACGATTGCTTTTACCATTTATGTGAAATCCAATAACTTGATAACGTTTACTAAAATCTCTCGGTGCCATACTTCAATAATATGTTACTATGGTAAACAATTTTTTAGAAGATTAGAACAACATTAAAGAAAAATTTTTTTCATTAATCATTAGTTATGTCAGTTTTGGTAGATTAGATTAATTTTTCTACTTAGATTTTTCGTTGATCGAGATTTGCATACAATTAAAATTTGTCTACAATTAATAGAATAGCTTCGAGTATAAATGATCTGTTTTATTATTCCAAAGTGAAATATTGAAAAAATTAGACTACTTGATATTACGACTGAAAAAAAAATGTTTTCATATGATTATGAAATTTCGTTCACGTATTCTACTTATAAAATAGAGCATTTTCTTTCAAGAAAATTTTTTTCTACAATTCGAATTTTCCGAGATACAGAGCAATGAATAAAGATGCTGTTTTTGAATGAAATGCTCTTATAATCGCTGAATTTAGACGAAAATTATTTTTGAATGAGTGTTTTGGATAGTGCAGAAAAAGAGCTAAAAAATGCTATGTTTAGAATTTTTCTTTTACGATTTTTTTTCTCGAAATGGCAAGCAGTTAAAGAAAAAGCAAAAATTTCGTAATTTTTGTTTTGATATTCGCCGCCCTATCTGCAATGGAAATATCTAAGTATAATTTTAATATACACCATTGAAAAGTGCTCAAAAACCCCTTTCAAATGAGCCCCCGTAGAGCTCTGTAGGTGTATTTCCAGCCGAGATATGGAGTTTCAAAGTTATAGTCGTTTTGTTCTTAGGTAGGCAAAGATTATTGGGCGGGAGTGTATGTTATTAATCTTTTTCACCACATGTAGTACAAGTATCTGAAGTTCCTATCTCAGACTCTTCATTTTGAATATAATCATCATCATCATCATCATTATCATCACTAAGTATTTCTATGTCGGATTGAGCTTCTTCTTCTTCCAGCTCCATAAGCAACTCTACTAACGTTCTTACGGTTGGAAAGCAGAATTTATTGATGTCTTGAGCGTGTTTTGGATAACACATTTTGAGCTTCTATATTTCTTGATAGATGACAAGAGAATGATCACATTCGCAAAGGAAATCTCATTTATATACATACTTAACAAAGGGAGGGGGTACCGCTTTAAATTTGTGTGCAAGTGCTTTTTTAATTTAGATGCAGTAATACTCGCATTGAAGAACCATGTCAGACTATAGGTAATTATTTTAAAGTATTCTTAGTAATTTTTTTCTTACAAATTCATTTTTTCCAGATCTGAACAAGTTAGGCTGCAAAGCTTTGACAACTGGCCATGCTCATATGTGCAGCCTAAGGATTTAGCAGCTACCGGATTTTACTTTGTGAATGAAATTAACAAAGTCCGATGCTTCGAGTGTAAGATAGAGATTTTTCGTTGGGAAGAGGGTGACGATCCTAAGATGGAACACCAGCGATGGGGTGGCCGCTGTCGATTCATTCGCAACGTACCTTGTGGTAATATTCCGATCGGAGTTGATCCGAGTACCATACCTCTACCAAATCCACCAAGTTTTGATGTATGTGGTATATACGAGCTTGAGTATCGACCGATTGCAATAAATATAGATTCAAACACAAAATCATCACCAGAAGAAAATATCGACAAAGTTAGCGATGAACGAATTTGCAAAATATGCTTCGCTAAGGAACTTAGAAAAATTTTTTTACCTTTTGGACATATCGCAACATGCTCCACATGTTCAATCAGATTAAGTTCTTGTCCTATTTACCGCAAGAAAATAAAGCAAATTTATAATGCATATTTTGTTTAATTTAAAGATGAATTAATACTTTTTAATAAAAAATTATTAACACAAGATTTTAATATATTCTTTTTATTATAAAGGTATAAATGTATAAATGTATAAAAGTATAAAAGTATAAAAGTATAAAAGTATAAAAGTATAAAAGTGCAACATTTACAATCGTACATAAAAAATATTTACGTTTTAAAATTTAAAAACTCATTCAGTCGCTTATGTATCAAGGAACACGAACTCGATCGTTTTCGAGAATATTGAAATGGTTTTGGTCGAGAGGTGTTAGTGTCTGGAGGAGTACGTTTGTCATTGGAGTCTTGTCTTTGTGGGGAATTTTCAGAAGAGGAGCTGCTGGAAGAACTAGAGGAACTTGAACTTGAACTCGAGGAACTCGAGAAACTTGACATTTTTTTTGTTGGAGAAGTTTTTGGGGGGGATTTTTTTTTCTTCGGAGGAGATGAATTATCAGAACTCGTGGTACTGATAATTGACTTTGAACGAGGAGTGGGTTTTCGTTGACTAATTTTTGGTCGTGATTTACGAGTATTCGTCGCGTCCGTATTTTTATCTGTCTGTTTTATATTTTTTTTTAATGATTGTGTTGTGGAATAGTGAAGAAGTTTCTGTTCTTTGTCTGTTTTTGTCGCTTCAGTCTTATTTATATGTTTGTTTGATATAACGCGCGTCTTCACGTCACTTATTATTTTTGGTAATGTTTTTTTTGTAATTTTTTTGTCATTAGTTTTCTGTTTTTGTCCGTCCGTTTTCGGTATCGTCACGTGTTTTTTTACTGAGTTTTTAGACGCTACATACTTATATGAGTTATTATCCTTTAATTTGTCATCCTTCTTTTTCGGTACGCGTGGCAAGGACTCAATTTTATTATTTGGACGGTAAATGTCCAAATGGTCTACCACGTCCGGCTGCTATTTCTAAAACATAGAATTTTTTTTATTATATATTCATTTAAATTACGTTAATAAAAGAGAATATACGAGGATAAAAAATAAGTACCTCTGCACTTTGATCTGCAACTTTATTAGATTTTTTTCCATTTTGCCGTTTCCATTCCACGTACTGTTTCTTCTGATTACACTATAAAAAATAAATAAGTAAAAATGCTTAACTTTGGAAATTAAAAAAAAATTAACGTTAGAAATTAAAAAAATATTTTACCTCTGAAGAGGGAACATATTCCTCGTATGCCTGCGTATTATCTTGATTTTTCGTTGTACTGTAGCTGTTTGATGGATTCTGAAAAAATTATGATAATAAATGGGTGTGCAAACATTTTTTTTATAAAATATGATTTTGAAAATAAAAACTTACGATTGATACTGGATAATATTCAGTTACAGCCACATTACTTTTTTCTTCGTTGTACATTTTCTCAAAATCCTCCTGCAATCAGAATAATAAGTCGTTATGCAAATAATTTTTTTATAAAAATAAAATAGTGTTTCAACATACCTTTTTATAATCGGTGATGAAATTACCAATATCCAAAGGTGTCTAAAATTAGAAATAAATTAATTTAACTTAAAAAAAATTCAATTTCTACTCCAACGTTAAAATTTTTTTTAATTTACCATTGAAACGGGCAAATATTGAGTGGCAGACTCTTCATTTTTTTCGTCAACACGTGATTTCTGTAAATTCTGCAATCAAAATAATAAATCATTAGAAAAAAATTAATTTGAAAATTTCCATTTCCATTGCGATGTTAAAATTTTTTTATACTTACAACATCAGGAACGATGACTTCTACAGTGACGTTTTCTTTCGAAGTCACAGATTTTGGATCTTCTATTTCCGTTTGCATTCCAATTTCTCTAGTTTCGCGTTTATAAAAATTAAGTGGCTAAAATAATAAAGCAATCACTACACTGTTAAAACTACTTTTGAAAAAACATATATATCAATCTATAAAAATTAACAAACTTACAACATGCATATGTAACGGTGATATCTCTAAGTGCTGAAGTCGTGGATCCATTAAATGTTCATGTGCACGATCACAATTTTCACTTTTACACATTTCATGGATAAATTATATTTCAGACGTTTGAACAGCACCACAGCTTTACACTGACTGAGATTTTTTCTTTCTTTCTTTCAAATCGAACTATGCACTAAAAATGAGATAAAGTGGGTGCATTTTTGTTTTGAGAATTTGTATTATAACATGACCTACGGCGCGACGTTTCAAATTTTTACGACTATGGATCAGCTAACGTAACCGAGAGCACTCGTTACTATACACATGTATAGCAATGAACTAACTGTATTAGACGTATGAATTCAAAGAAAAATGATTGAAAAAATTTTAATTTTCAAAACTTGTCAAAGTCAAGTGAGGGCATTGACACTTGTAATATTTCATAAGTCTCGAATATGCTTGTATGTAACTAAGTCCTACTATGTTCGCGCACGACTAAGTCTCTACATATCAATCAATGCATAGGAAGTCAAAGGCTACTTCAGGATGGGGAGCTCCACGCAGAGTCATTTAACTCTGAACTCTCGCAGCGAGAGGATGAGGTCATTCGGTTGTGGACTTAGAAAATTTTCGTGCATGGTGTTTATGCTCGCTCGCGCAACTAAGACCACTTATATTCGCGCGCGTGGCTATGTTCTTTCATGCGTGCACGCGCAGTCATTTAAATTTGAGCTCTCGCAGCGAAAGGATGAAGTCATACGGTTGACTTAGAAAATTTTCGTGTAACCGGTTGTGGACTTAGAAAATTTCCGTGCAGTTTATGCTCGCGCAATTAAGACCACTTATACTCGCACGCGTGGTTATGTCCTTTCATGCGTGCACGCTTATAACTATCATGCTAACTACTTTTTTCATTAACTTCAAAAAAATTTTCAAGACCAAATACATTACATTTAGCGCAATGAATTCTTGAAAATTTTTTCAAAGTTAAAATGAGCGCGTTGATTTAGTAATTGATAGACTAGAGTCGTGATGCTGTTCAATCATCAATTAACGCGTGTGCATTATGATCGCTCTTTATATCAATTCATGAATGAGAGAGAGAGCGCGTACGCACAGCTCGTAGCCACGCGCTCTACATGGCAAACTTTTGGGAGAGGGGAGAGTGTGACGCATTGCACTGCTCCACGGCTAAGACCATATTACGTTCACACATGTAAGTTCTCATATGACCGAAAACTTATATTTTTCAGTGTGCGACATAGCTAATAGAGCTATGTCACTTCGCAGGCGCACGATTTTAAGTTTTTTTCTGTTTTGTATGCTGTAGAGACTAAGTGTCGATAGCAGAGAGAGAAATGAAACTTAGCCGCGTGCGCATTGGAAAGAAAGGCTATAGTATAAGTCATCTAGCGTCAGCTCGTTTAAAGGAACTTAAAGTTCTTGAAACATATAAAAAGAACTTAGCCGCATTCATTTTAAAGGGACTTAACTATATTCAAACTATATTCGCTCGGAGCTAGAGTTCTTGTAGCATATAAAAAATAACTTAGCCGCATTCATAAAGACTCTTGATTGGACATAGACGTGTGAACGAATTTTGATTTTCAAAATGTAACACTCACACTCTAAGTTCTTTTCTGTTTTGTATGCTGTAGAGACTAAGTGTCGATAGCAGAGAGAGAAATGAAACTTAGCCGCGTGCGCATTGGAAAGAAAGGCTATAGTATAAGTCATCTAGCGTCAGCTCGTTTAAAGGAACTTAAAGTTCTTGAAACATATAAAAAGAACTTAGCCGCATTCATTTTAAAGGGACTTAACTATATTCAAACTATATTCGCTCGGAGCTAGAGTTCTTGTAACATATAAAAAGAACTTAGCCGTATTCATAAAGACTCTTGATTGGACATAGATGTATGAGCGAATTTTGATTATCGCGCTGTTACTAATATATGAAAAAGTGGGAAGGGTTGTGGGAAGGGTAGTTTGCAATTATCATCCTCCAGGCTGGACAGAAAACTGCGCGCTTCAAAATGTCGTGGCTCTTAAAAATTGGTTGAAAAATCGTTATAGTCGACAATTAAGTCAGACTTGCGACCTCCCTGACAGCGATTCTTCAACGTCAGAGTCGAATAATGATAATGATGATTATGATTATGATTACGATGTGATCAGCAAACTAAAAATGTTAGATTTAGAGGATGAGGAAGATGAAGTAGAGGTGGGGGATTGGTACAAAGCCTTCAATTAAAATGATCGGTTTAACCCTATATATACAATAGCATCAAGGTACGGATTCATTCGCTAGTTTGCGCTCACAGTAGATACTTCATATAGCTTGAATACTCTTTTTAATCAAAAATTGTATGTCAACTGTTACTCATAGAATTTTTTCATTTTTTATATTTGAAATTTTACATGTCGTAGGTATCAATCTTCATTATGGAAGCTATTAACGCTGTAGCTCGTACCCCATCCTACTTGTCAACGAAAAAATTAAAAGAATTGAATCCTTCAATCCTTTACACAGTCAGTAGCATGAAAAAAGTTCAAACAAAATTCGGAGCAAGAGTCGTCGTCGAACTGGATGCTGAGTTTGACATTTTTCTTCCCAGCAAACTAAGCGAACATTTCATTGTTAACCCGGAATCGTACAATACTCTGCTCGGTCAACTTGAAAAAAGAATTGTTAAGACTAAGTATCTTGGCGGCAGCTTACTAGAATTTATATAAGTTACAATAATTCAATAAATATAAAAAAACTTAAAGAAATTAAGCATTTTCAATTTACTATTTATCATCCATTCATTACCTTTTTTTATTCATTTTAACAATGAGCATTGATGTGTTTGGACGCAAGCTCAGAGGAGCTGACGAACTAAATTTGAAAACTTCAGATGAGATTCTTTTAACAGAGATAGAAAATATTAAAGATTCTATTTTAAAATTGAAAGCTGAATTAAAAGAAACTTATACATTGATTGATCTTCATCGAGAAAAACTTGATATGAAAATCTAGAAGTTTTATCTGACATTCATAAGTTGAATGAGTCATTTACCCTCTCCATGACGCAGTTGCCGTTACAAAAGGAGCGCGATTCATTCGCCGCAGCTCATTTGCCGTCTGCAGCAGTATCAGACATATTATAAATTCATTAAGTACCAACATTCGAAGTCGGGCTATAGCCTGCTTGCATGAATATCTTAGTAAACCGTACAATATAGATGATTTTATGATTCAAACAACGATGAATTATGTACAGTCACTCATTGACGAAGGTGCTGACCTGATACATTTTTCTAACATTTTCAACCTATCAACGCATGATCTCATAATAATTGAATATTCTATAGTCTTATTGAAAAGTATCTGGTACATGACAAAGGATAAGAAAACGAAAAATTTATCTGAATATTCAATGGGTCTTTGTCATAAATTTACTCAGGAAGATATTCCTAGTTTTAGAACTAATAGGTTAGCTACAAAAGTAGTGATCAATGTTAGTCATTCCATACTAAACGTCTTTATACAATATGTTACTGAATGTGTTCGCATCACCATTGACAATTATCTCCGAAATGAATTGGTTCTGGATGTACATTTTATATTCACAGTTTTATATCTATATCGTGAATATACCGATTCCAATCCCAAATTCAAAGTTAAACTTTTCAAAGTGAAATATATTCCTGTTTACTCTGCTTACACATTTCGAAGATGGTTCTGCATAAAAGTGCTACAACCTCTGAAAATCAAGATTGAAAATTATCAAACACAGAATCCAATTTACACTCTTGGCTGTGGAACTAACGTAATTGTCAGCTATTATAAATAAGACAACGCAAGGATCAGATTATTAATCAGCCAGCATTTGAATAAAATGGACCGTTATCCGTCAGTCAAGTATTCGCGTCTTCCCCAAGAAGACCCAGATGAAAAGAAAAAACAATCTACATGAAAACAAGTCACTTCCAAATTTTCAACCAACTCTAGTCAATTTCCAGAACAAAAAGGCTATAAACAGTTCGACAATGAAAAAAAGTAATACAAATAATCAGATTACAAAACTTGTATAAGTATAATAATATAATAAACATGTATACTTTTTTTATCAAATAAATGTTTTTTTAATTTTAAACGTATTCAAAATTTCGATGATTTTTTGTTGATTTTCCAACGATAATAAACCTTATCCCCCACCTCATTCCATGAGATATACCGACTGGGCGCGTCATGCCTATATGCCACCGTCGATAATATTCCACCCCGCCCACACTTAATCACATATATCATTTTTTCTTTCATCAATCTGACGCATCATCGATCGATCATCGGGGAGAGGGCTATAGGGGCGGGGGGCATGGGGCCTGCGGGGGGACCCACGTCGATAACTACCGACCGAGCATATACACATGCACATGCACATGCACATGCACATGCACATGCACATGCACGTGCACGTGCACATGCTCGGTCGGCTACAATGCAAACCGTCGATACAAAATCGGCCGATAAAATATTTCAGTGGCCGGTAAGGCAGGATTAATCATGTTACCGACTGCTGGTAAGGAAGGAATGAATACTCACATGGTAAAAGTGGCTTAGAACCCTTATAGCCTATACTACTTATTATAAGTCATTAAATATATATATATATAAATAACAATCTGAGAGTTATATTTTATTTTCAAATGTTATTTATTTACATCTTTAAATATAAAATGGAGCTTAAATAAAACGTAGCTTAAATGGTAAATCGTACGACTTAATTTATCTAACTGTACAAACTACTCAATAGAATAAAATTTTCTAACTTTGAATGACTAAGCTAAACGGAAAATGAAAACTCGGTAGAAAACGCATAAGAGGAGCTTTCTCTTTTTTTTCTGCATTCTATATAGCGTTTGGGCGTCGGCAGACCATGCTGTTTGTACAAGGACATCCTAAGCATATGGACGCACATAACAAAGTCGTAAATTTTTTTATACCTATTTCCTAATCGCAAACTATTTGGTTAGCTTGTCTTCTCTTGGAATTTGAAGAATCCTTGAGAAAAGAAACTTTCCAACGTATTTTCGCTTCTCAAAATTGTACAGTTTGATGCATTGACGTCGTAATACAAAAAAAAATAAAAAAAATAAAATAAAATGACACTATTAATTATCGGACGTTACACAGGTAAGCATAATGTCGGTACTATTCGTGCATGCCACGAAAAATTATATTATTTATCTACGCTGGCACAATGCTGGTATTATAGATGTACGCCGTGACTTCCACGGTGTGCTCGCATAATGCTGCACCGATGCGGATGTACTTGGCCGTCAATGTGCCGTCATGAAAGTCACGCCGTGCTTGCATTCTGACGGTAACGTACCACCACAATGTTATCTGGGTATACTAATCTTTGAAATGAAAAAATAAAAATTGATGAAATTTGGTACAGATATTCCTAGATGTAAAGACAGCAATTTAATAAAAAAAATTTCAAAAAAACAACAAATTATTTATAAAAAATTAATTTTGCAATAAACAATTGAATCTTTTACTAACTTCTCGGCTAGGTAGGACAATAATGTTTTTTTATTTAACTCGAAATTTCATAAGCTTTTCTTATCTGAAAAAAATGTTAGTGCAATTTATAAGAACAAAAGTTATGGATATTTAAACATGGCCGCGTAAACGCTGCTGCAGCGCCGTGCGCGCCCGTATCCAGTCTGCTGATATTTTTTTTCATTGTCTTACACGCTATATTTTGAACATTTTCTTTATTTTTTTACATCATGTATGAACAAATATCATTTATTTACAATAGTACAATTATTTACATACTTTATTACATCAATTTTGATATCATTAAAAATAATCTTACATTCTAAACTTGTTGTGTCAAATGGTTTATAACAATGATATTGCCGAGCTCCTTTGATAGTTTTAGCTGTAGAAAACCGCTGTGCCAATTTATCTTTTTGATTGTTATAATCACTCAAGGAACTAAAATCGAAGTGAATTTTTTTGAAATGATTACGAGCCTATTCGAAACGTTTTTGTGTCGTCACGATAGTATTATACTGTAAGCTTGCACGGTATGCGCTCCTTTTCACGCATCAGCCGATTCCATCGCAAGCTTCTTTGCGAGGGGCAATTCGGCTTTTGTCAAAAATTTACATTTTCCAATCTGCAGTTTCAATCCTATCTCGCGTAGTCTTTCAACTAACATTCGGAATTTACGATCGTGTTAGCATGTATGACTATATCATCTAAATATACGAACAGATCGAGGCCTTGAAGTCCACGAAGTAACGTATCCATTAAACGTTGAAAAGTCGCAGGCGCATTCTTTAGACCGAATGGCATACACACAAACTCATAGTGACCGAAAGGGGTATTAAAAGCTGTTTTATGCGAATCTTTTGGATGCATCTTGATTTGATAAAATCTCATGGCGAGATCGAGCATGGAATAGAATCTAGCACCTCCTACTTGGTCGAAAATTTGCAATATTAGGTATCGGGTAAGACTCAGCAATTGGTTTTTCATTTAATCCTCTCATGTCTAACACCATCCTTTCGTTACTATCAGTTGCTTTGGGAAGAATCTATATAGGAATGTTATATGGTGAGATGAATTCTTGTATTATTCCTGCTTTTAGTAATTTTTCAACATGATAATTAATTTTATCTTTCATGGCATGGGGAAATTGATATTGTCTACTGTTAACTGATACGTCATCGATAGTTTTTAGCAGGGGCGTTATCATGGTGCAAAAGCCAGTTTTTGTTCTTCTACAAATCCGAACGTTTCTGGCGAATTTCTTCACGCAAATTGCGCACAACTTGCAGATGATATTCCTTATTGACCGTACTACCTTGTGGCAAGAATTTATGATACACCACGCTTCTGTAATCGAATAAAACTGTGAGCAAAACCTCCACGTTCGACCGAACTTGGCGCGCTTTTTTCGGTCTTGGCTCATGTGGCAGCTTTCATTAGGATGATTGAGCTTTAGTTTCCACATCATAACCATCAACCCATGATTCATCATCAGTTATGATCCTCTGAAGCACATTTAGGTCGTCACGGACCGAGTCCAACATCTCCTGAGCAATGTTAACTTGATGCTGTTTTTGGTCGAAATTGAGCAGATTTGGCACGAATTTCGCGGCGACCCGACTCGTCCCCAAATCATTGGTTAAAATCGAATGGCATGAGCTAATCGATATGTTTAGATCCTCATAAATTTCTCTAACGGTGATTCGACAATTGGTCAATACTATTTTCTTCATTTTATCAATGATTTCGTCTGTTGTTGACGTGCTCGGGCGTCCGGCATGTTGTTCGTCGTTCACATCTCAGCCATCTAGGAAAATTTTGTACCACCGATAAACGTTGCTTTGGTCCAAGGTAGCTTCACCATATACCACAGTCAACATTTGGAATGCGTCCACGGACTTTATTTTGTTTTTCACAGAAAATTTGATAGAGATTCTTTGATTCATTTTTTAGAATAGGCAAAAATCGAAGACGAGCCAAAACATATCCAAGCAAAACAGCTGTCAAAACTTAACTACACATTCAAAATAGCCGACCTTGTCAGCATAAGTAAGGGACATGAGTACCAAAATAACTCTACAAAAAAATCAAAAATCAAATTTATGTAGCCCGCGGAAATTCAAAATTCGCGATACTTTTTTAGCAGACCTCGTATGTGTCTGCCTCGGCACTACTACTATTATCTAATTTTGGCATCATTTTGTTATAATTATTAAAAGGCTCCGGCAAATTAGTAATTGGATTAAGGTCGCTTGATACTTGTGAAGTGGATAGAGTTGTGACTCTATCAAAGTCTATCAAAAATCTATTCAAAGTTCTGTTTGAATTAAAATCTTGATTCAAAGCAGAACTGTCTTCAATTTTGCCTAAGTCGGGGAGTGACTCGGTTGATCTTAGGGCTCCACCAACTCTACCAATCGTCTAGCTAACACTCGCGGTTTTCAACTGACTGCGTGTAAGACGTTTATCTTTATTCTCGCTCATCAATATATATATATATATGTGTGTGTGTGTGTGTGTGTGTACGAAAGGAAGAGACGAGAATAAATAAAGTTTGTACTTCCTGATTTCTTTACCGAGGGCGTTTTAGTTAATCGTTTCCTAGCGGTATTATATCCGAACTCCACTATAACAAATCAAAAGAAATCAATCATTTATTAAACAAAAACAGAAATCTCGAACTTATTTATTATTCTACTTATAACTTTAAATTTTTAAATGTCTTTACTAACTTATTTATCTTACTTGCTAAGGCCCTTAATGTGATTGTACTTCTATGGATTAATTTGCTGTTAATTTTTACTTATTTTCTAAGATTTATAACCTGGTTTTTTAGGGCAGTATTTGTTTAGATTAAGTCTACACAAATATTTCCTAAACTAGCTATTTGACTAAATCTATTCTTATCTTCTAATTTTAATTGTGTAATACGTGCACTAAGATTACGACAGTTAACATTTATTTTAGCAACCGCGGCGTCGTGTCTATTAACTACTTTTATTACATATCTTGGCTATCTCTTAATGAAACCATATCTTAAGCTACTTGATCAACTGAATCAATTACGTTATTTGAAAATTGTTAAAACTTACGAAAGGAGGCATATCAACTAAGAAAACTAAAAGAAAAAAAATTTTATCTAACCAACAATAAAATTATATATCAGGGTTAAAATTTAAATGAGAAAAATTTTATTCGTTCATCCTCCCCTTTATCTTAAGTAATTTAAGATAAATATATGCCTTTAGTCAATAGTTTTCAAATACAAATTCAATTTTCAATAAACATTTTTAATTTTTAATTAGCCAAGATTTTGTAATCTTTCAACAGTTTCAAACTTACTTCGATCAATAGTTTCAAATATATATTTCATTAATTGACTCTTTGGTGTTCCTATACTTGCTCTCAATCTATTTTTCTATATCGAACTCAAGACGAATATTATTTCAACTATATTAATTACTTCATTCGTTTAGTCGACTTTCTAAATATTTCTCAAAAATTTATTTTTATTGCTAATATATTTCTTTCTTTTTGGCAACCAAGACAACATTTTTAATCAAATTACTTTCTGAATTTTATATCTCTCTCTTTGCCTATCCGTTATGTTCTATATTTCTAAATTGGCCTTTTTATTTCAAAATACAAATTTCAGATTAAAGCATAAATTCAAACAGTAAATGAGCAATGTATGTTCTGGGACACAAAGGAGCCGCCTGATGAAGGTGTCACGGTAGGGACACCTTTTAATTTATGGTCAGACCCCATGCTGAGTGTCTAAAAGGCATTTGATGTACTTTTGACACCACCCACGTGCCAGTGGGCCCCATGCTGAGTGCTTAAAGGGCATTTGATGTTCGTTTGACACCTCCCGCGTACCAGTGGATGCCGCCAATGTATAAGGGATATGTGTATGTTCTGGGAAACAAAGAGGCCGTCCGATGAAGGTGTCGCGGTAGTGATACTTTTTATTTTAAGGTGAGACCCCATGCTGTAGTTTTGGTAATCTACAGCCGCCTATAGATCTATTGCTTTATCTCAAAGTTAATAGAATCATGTATAATTATATTAGATATCAAGATTTTAATACATATAATTTCGGCCATCTTTGTCTCAAATTTCTTTTAAACAAACTATAGAAAAGACAACTAGTATAAAAAATACTCATTCGACGAATGACTATCATTTTATATGAATCTGTCATGGAGAATACACTGACATTGAGTCTCTCGGGAACATAATCTGTACTCGAGTCATATTATTTTCCACCGATCGAATTGATACCAAACAAAAAATACGTTCTTGGTCTAGTTGAGCTATTAACATTTAATTCAATACCAAACATTGACGTTGGTTATAATAAATTTTACATTGAAGGTCAAGAAGCTATCACTTTACCGACTGGTAGCTACGAAATAGAAGATATTGAAAGCTTTCTCAAAGAAGCATTAGCACCTAAAGGTATATCGTTTAGCCTAAAGCCAAATAATAATACTTTACGTAGTGTCATTCAGTGCAGTCAAAAAATACATTTTGAACCAGGAGATTCTATTGGATCAATTTTAGGCTTCACTAAATGCACGCTCGTTGAAAACGAAACACATAATTCTGACTTACCCGTCACTATACTTAAAGTCAACGCTTTACGTGTAGAGTGTAATATTACTACAGGCTCTTACATAAACGATCGCAAAGTACATACTATGTATGAATTTTTCCCAGGAGTCCCACCTGGATATAAGATTACAGAAGTTCCCTCTCACGTCGTTTACCTTCCAGTCGCTGTGAGGAGCATTGATCATTTTCAAATTCGTATAGTTGATCAAGACGGAAACCTAGTTAACTTTCGAGGAGAAGTCATCACAGTGCGAGTACATATAAAGACTATATCTTAGTAATGGGTATCATTTACAATATAAAGAGCGGCCGAGGCTATATTAAAAGAAAAATATGTCAAACAGCAGCCAGTCAACAGCGAGCTATCAGACCGCTCACACCTCAGAACATTCAATTCCTGAAAAGCTTGAGACTAAAAGTCGTCGAAAATCGTGGAAGAAAATATTGTGCATATTAGTGTGTTGTATAAAACAACAACAACAACAATATGGAGGGAATTCTAGACATTCATTCAGCTGTCACTTTCGATGAGTCTATAGCTCATTATGAAGTTCATGCACATCAGCCGTATTCATTATCATATTTCAATAATAGCGATGAAATCCATATAGCAATTCAACATCAAGATTTATCTCTGCTTCCATCACCCAGTATGATTCATATTTGTGGTAGGTTGACCAAGCTGGACGGTACTACGCCAGTGGAGAACACTTTATTAGTCAACAACGCCCTCTGTCATTTGTTCGATGAAATACGATATGAAATAAATGTTATTAAAATTGATAAAGTGAAAAATGTAGGCTTAACGACCCTCATGAAAAATTGGCTTTCACTCAATCCATGTCAGAGCTCTATCGCTGAAAATACCGGATGGAATGGTGATAACAATGAAGTTTTAATATGTAATGCTCTAGGTTATTTTGATGTTACTATCCCTCTCGGTATGTTGATGGGCTTTGCTGAAGATTATCGGAAAATTGTAGTCAATGTCAAGCATAAACTTATTCTCAAAAGATTAAGAGATGATTTGAATGCTATTTTAAGTATTCCAGTAAGGAATCCTGATGCTTTAGAAAAATAAAAAATTACTTTAACTAAGGTTGAATGGTTGATACCATATGTGATGGTTGCAGACAAAGAAAAAATCAAATTACTCAATCAGATTGGACGTGATCGTGCAATTACAATGAGTTATTGTACTTGGGAAATGTATGAGTATCTAAAATTACCACGTACATCAAAGCATGTTTGGAGTGTTAAGACTTCCAATCAATTGGAAAAGCCTCGCTTTGTTATTTTAGCTTTCAAACTAAACGTAAAAGTTTAACGAAAATTAATTCTAGTAATTTTGATCATTGTAATATTAGTAATGTGAAGCTATTCCTCAATTCACAATGCTATCCGTATAGAAATCTCAATTTGAATATCAGTCAAAATCAGTATGCTGTTCTCTACGATATGTATACTAATTTTCAAAACGCTTATTATGGTAAAGAAAACGAGCCGTTACTCAATAAAAAAGATTTCATTAATAAAGTGCCGCTAATAGTTATAGACTGCTCCAAACAAAATGAAACATTAAAAAGCGCGCCAGTCAATGTTCGCCTAGAATTTGAAACACGGACTGATTTTCCTGAAGATACTACAGCCTACTGCTTCATATTACATGATCTTATTGTACAATATAATCCAATTAGTGGTGATGTTAAAAAATTAGTTTGAAATTAACAAGACATTATGTAATCAATGTATACAATGGTTTTCAATAAAAAAGAAAATAAATTATATATATTGTTGGAATTTAATAAAAACTACCTATACTCATACTATATAGTGACTATGACGCCCTATACTTTCGAATGGTGAGGTATGGTGTCTATGACGCCCTCTGCTTTCGTATAGTGAGGTATAGGCTTTATATAGAACAAACACGTGCCTCTACTCTCATAACGGCTTTAGAAAATAGTAGAGTTCATATTAACTTCAGCATCTTTTCAAATGGATTTCGTAATAGATTTTCAAGGCTTTCAAAATTTAAACGAGACTTTTGTTTGTAAAGAACTCGCATATCTACCATTAGATGTAGATACTGTTCCAACTGCGTCTTTTTTCGAACCACCATATCATTGGTTTCAACTTCCTTTCAAGAGTTGAAAAGTGAATAATTTCTTAGAAACTTGTCATCATGGTTTATTATGGAGATCCGGTCTTATTCCATATAAAAATTTAGCACGTGTACTAAACAATCATTTAAATAATTCTAGAAATATTTATGTAAAAGGATTAAAAAAGAAACAATGGTTACAAAAAATTTTACCTGAAAAGTAAGTATTTTTATTTTTTTGTTAGAAATTAAAATCATTATTAATTAAAAATTTGTTTCCTTTTTTAGAAAAATTTTAGAACTTGAAAGCGAGATGAGATGTCGACCAATGAGCGCACTACCTTAACCATTAGAAACAATATGTGCATATCATTACAATAAACCAGCTAACTTTGTATGTGCCGTTACAGATGCACAAAGATTGTTTTTATGGATAAAAGCTAGACGGAAGCAATCTGAAATGGAAGGTATTGATGAAGTTGACAATATTACATATAAAAATTCAACTCAATATTTCAATATCGTGATGTCAACTACTGAAAATAAAGATTATAGACAGATTTTCTCATATTTAATGTATAGTTGAATGAACAATAAATTAATAATTAAACGAAAATTCTATAAGTTTTATTAATTAATATTCAAATAAAATCAACTGTGAGGTTGAAAGGTTCCCGAAATCTAATGAAACTACTATAGCGCTTGCTTAGAGGAAGAGAGAGAGAGCAGCATATAGCTTACCAAGCTATATGCGACTCTCTCTCCAAGGGCACACATGCCCTATTATCGAAGGAGAGCGAGAGAGACAAAGAGAGAGAGAGAGAGAGAGCAGTCCTTTCTAAACTTGGGCCCTTTTCTCCAGAGATGGCTCTTGGAGTATCATTTTTGAGAGCAAAAGTGACGCTATCGTTTATACTCATAACTTATTATCGCAAACAAATGTTAGTCGACGTACTTAATTGTAATTTTACATTGTTACTTAATATTAGGGAATCACTAATAAATTGAAATTACATAAAAATACAGAGATCTCATTATTAATGTCACGTCGGTACCAAAGAATAAGTACGTGACGAATAATGATAAGCAAATAACGGGTTGTGGCAATTAACCGGGTATCGGTAATTTAACTTCCTATTGCATCAACCCTGCCGGGAACATTTGTAAATCTATCTAGCGGGATAGTTTAGTCTAAGCACGTCTCCATAATATTTCCGCGAATATTACTCACCGCATATTAATTCGGCAAAAACACAGGAAGAGGCACATCAGCCTACGATATAAAAAGGCTGGATCGAAATCCGCAACACACAGTTGACAGTTCAGCAGTTTGACAGTTCAAAGCAATTCAGTTCGCGCAGCATACGTTTCGCAAAGTACTAATAGAGTTATTTTTTAAGTCTAACTATCCGGCTACTCAGAACCGGGATTATACTCTGCTAAGTATTATAAAAATTGTCTTTAAACAATAAATCCTAAATCAAGCGCAAACACCTAAGACCGTTCGTAAAAACCTCTTCTGAAATCCAATCCTAATAAGGTAAGAAACTAAGTCATCTACTTAAAATCTTAAAACGTGCTACATATAATAAAGGCGTTATCCCTTTAACCAACCTCTGCTTAACTCCTGACTAAGATCCAACTTTTACCAACGCGACAGTATTTGTATACATTATTACGTCTAGCAGTAACAACTCCTCGCCTAGACATAACAATTAGGGGCCCCTCATTTCTTGGTAATTAGGATCTTATCGCAAATATTACAATGGTCGAAACACCTTACGAACGAAAACTAATCACACTCAAGATACTAACTAAAAAAATTAGCGAAATAGAACCAAACTTTACAACGAACAGGGAACCTACGCTTACAGAATGTCTCACATATCTACATCAAAGATATCCACCCACCGAAAAAAACAAATTACCCGAGTCGAAGAATTACAAAGATTAAAATATAATTTACAAGACTACATTGATACAAACCCATTGGACTTTCTATGTAAAGATGACCTAATATTCGACACCCTCATTGAAATTACTAGTAAAAATTAAAATCCAGCATTCCTCCTTAACGCTATTACAGATATAAATTTAAAAAAATGAAAATTAGATAGAGCTGAAATTCCATTACTCGAGCTCATCGAAAATCAAACGGGTTACGAGATAGCAATTGAAAATTCAGACACGTACAACGCGCCCACTACAAATGTATCTATGACTAACACACCGTCCGCTTCCAAATCACCAGAAATGACTCATAATAAATCGGAAAAAGTTTATTTCACTCCAACTCGACATTTTACCTCTACAAACAAACCTAATTTTGCAAGCAGCCCATTTACTACGTATTATACGCCAGGGACTTTCAAAACAGGACTAATGAATTCCACACAAAACATAGAATCGCCAATAAAAAATTTTAGCTTGAAAGACGCTGTTAACTTCGTACCTAAGTTCGACGGATTTAACATACCCTTACACTTATTTATCGACGGTTGTCGAGAAGCACGCAGCATAGTCCCGACAATCAATGAAAATGATCTCACGAAGTTAATTAAAATTAAACTAGGCGGTGAAGCACTTAAAAGCGTGCAAGAAAACGTTTGATAATGTAGAACAAATGATTAAATTTTTAGACCTACTGTTCGGATCAGCAAAAACTTGTAATTAATTAACAGGCGAATTAGCAACCTTAAAACAAAAACGTGGTGAGAATGTAATCGCATTTTCTAATAGAGTGAAAACAGTAGCTGACGAACTTTTTGAAGCAGCAGTAAGGGAAAATCGAAACTATGCTGGATTTAAAAGCCAACTTGAAAAAGACAAAGTAAAATTCTTCATCCGCGGTTTATATTGGGTCATCAAAGTACGTATGGGGGAAGCCGAAAATTTAGAATTAGCTACAACTAAAGCAATAGAAATTGAACGAGAATTCAACGTACAGGAACCTGAAGAAATAACCGAAACAGTAAAAGCGCTAATCCAACCTAAAATAGAGCCGGTTCGATTAATGAAAGCGGAAGATACTGACACCTGCCAAATTTGCAATAGGCCAAAACACACAGCTAAAGACTGTTGGTATCGGATACCGCAGAATCAAAATCAAATTCGGCCAACTACGCAACAGCAACGGCAGCAGCCCAAACAGCAGCCGTGGGCGGAGCCTCGCGCGGCGGCTAACAATAGCACTAATCTCCGCTCCAGCCATCAGCCACTTTGGGCCGCCCAAAATCAAGCAAAAACAAGCACCCCAGTCAATTTAAATCCACAAGAAAAATTGCAACAAATTAATTCCTCGATTTGCAATTACTGTAAAGAAACTGGATACTGGAAGAGTGATTGCGAAAAACGAAAATTCAAAAATCAAAAATTACAACAGGCGGAAAAAGACAAGGGATCCTAGACACTCGGAGCTGCCCGGGAGCCCCTGTAAATACAGCGCCTCAAACGTCGCACGCACAAAAAATCATCCTTTTACACCTTAACAGTCAGTCACCCACAATTTAACTTAAAATAAATACAACTAAACAAAAATTTAGCTTCATCGTAGACACCGGGGCAGCAGTCTCACTACTTAAAATTTCAAGCAAGCCAGACAATGTCCACATAAATATCTTAGACAGATACAAACTACGGGGGATTTCGCAAGAAAGTATCTCGACATTAGGAAAAGTTTCATTAACCTTTCATAACTTTGTACTAGATTTTCACCTAGTACCGGGAAATTTTCCTATATTAGAAGACGGTATAATAGGAAGCGAGTCATTAAAAAATACAGAGCGCATATTGATTACGCCAAGAATCTCTTAAAAATTAATGACTTGTTTCTCCCAATTCTCACCAAAAGTAAATCCTGTTACATTGGAGCTATACCCGTAACAAAAAAAATTAACCAGACACCCAGCAAGATACCTCTCGCAAACGAAGGACAGGCACAGCCTGGCAATAACTCCTTGCATTCGGTCGACGACCCTACTGAGAAACTACTGGACCTAGCAGTAGAAACTCAGAGGACGAACGCACCTGTATACAAAACCCATGTAAAAAAAATGGTCACGAGGCCATAAAACAAGGTTACATACTGACTCCTAAAGAGTATATACCTCAGCTGTCTGAAAACAAAATCCAGGCACAAAAAAAATCAGATTCCGACAAACTGTACAACCTGTCTGTTAACACCTTTCCGAGAATTCAGAAAAAATTAACTCTGTATCTGTAACTTCTGGCATGCGCATGCAAACTCTGTAAAACGAATCCGATTTACTCTACTCTTTAAACAAAGCATCAGAAATGATTAAAAAATCAGAAAAACCAGAATCAGATTATCCGTCAATACGAGAATTAACTAGCAGTATTATTAGTTGTTTAAATAATAAAGAATCTGAAATTAATAGCGATCGCTTATACTTGATCGAAATACTAAATAGGTACCTCGATCCAATTATTAAATAACAAAGTAACTTACAAAAGCCAAACATAGTTAGTAATGCATTAAATGCATTATTAACAGCCCGCTCGATTCTTAGGGGAAAAGTACCTATAGCGCATTGCGCAGCACTGCTTGTTAACCCACAAACTAATAATCGTCACGAAACAGTCAAACAGTTACTTCAGTCGATTAAATTGGACCATATCAAACAAAATCAACGAACAAAAATTGAAGAAATCCTCGAAAATTACAACGACAGATTTTTTGTTAACGACAGATTTTTGTTGCTCGGGGCCACGAGTATTATCGAGCACGAGATCTACTATATACTACCTCCGAAGTACCAATCAGACTACGACAGTTTAGGCACTCCCCACAGATCAGTAAATTTATAAATGAACAAATGCAGGAATTGCTAGAAAGAGGTATTATCGAAAAATCAACTAGCGCATATTGCACACCAGTCTTTTGCGTGCCCAAGAAGAATACGGAAGATGGCGAACCGCAACCGCTGCTCATCGTATTTGACTATCGCGTGCTAAATAAAATTATTCCAGATTATAATTTCCCAGTCCCTCTACCTGTCGACTTATTTGAACGAATGGCCGGTGCGCAACTACTTTCATCATTCGATATGTATTCATCATATCATCAGATAAGCATTAAAAAGGAACACAGGCATAAAACGGCATTCCAATGCGAGTCAGGCCTGTATCAGTTTTGTCGCACCCCCTTTGGACTTAAAACTAGCGCACCAGTTTTTCTGTCACTAGTAAATGTACTAGTATCAGATTTAAAAAATGTAGTAGCATTTTTCGATGATATTTGCGTATACTCTGAAACATTCGACGAACACTGCGAGAGCATCATCGAGTTAATGAAACGCCTTCGTGAAACTAATCTTGTCCTTCATCCGAAGAAATGCTAAATTCTACGCCCGAAAATCGAATACCTCGGACATATAATCTCGAAAGACGGACTACGCCCGTGCAACGACAAACTGCGCGCAGTAAAAGAATTCCCGATCCCGCGCACGCCAAAGAATGTTAAACAATGGCTCGGCCTGGCAGGATACTATAGACGATTTATAAAAAATTTTGCTAAAATCGTAAAACCACTTACTATTCTATTAAAGAAACGCCAGCCGTTCGTTTAGGCGGAAGAGCAGCAAAAAGCTTTCGAGACACTACGCGATAAATTATGTGAACCTTCGGTGCTCAGGCACCCGCATTTCGACAGAACATTTTTTCTTACTACTGACACATCCAAAATCGGAATCGCAGGGTCGCTTTTTCAATTTGACGACCAAGAGCGAGAACACGCTGTAGCATACATCTCACGTACCCTCACACCTGCTAAAAGTAATTACCCCGCTATCCGACTCGAACTATTAGCAATAGTATGGAGTATTTCGCAATTCAGACCTTATCTGTACGGCCGAAAATTCATCATCATTACTGACCATAGACTTTTGGTACATTTATATTCGATGAGTGACCCAAATTCACAAGCAACTCATCAGCGACTATTGTTACAAAATTTTAATTTCGAAGTCAGATATAAAAAAGGAGCGTCGAATGACAATGTAGATGCGCTCTCTCGAAATCCTATACAGGAAGTCGGACAGCTCAATAAGCATTTACAAGCAACTAGGCAAGATCCGGTTCAAGCACTGGTCTTGACAGCTCAACTAGATGATAACACAAAAAGGCCAGGAAATACGCACGCCATGACCACGCGATGCGCAAGGGGCCGACAACCAAGTGCAAAATACTTGGAAGCCATCAAGTCCCTCCTGCCGCGTCAAAAAAAGAATCCACCTCCTCAGGAAGTAGACACGTCAGTAACGGAAACTGACACGAATATTAATTATCCTAAAGTTACTGAAAACACGTACTGCTCCGAAGGCAATAAAATTGGCACACAATATAATACGCATAATCAAGACTCTAAAAATAAACAGGACTCATAACCAAAACAGGATATGACCTCTTTAAAAGACGTGATACTTGAAGACTCAGTCAACTCCCCTACCGGACCCGTGACTTTACCCAATGAAAACATTATCTATTGTCGGGACGCACTATTTATGAGGCGAGACAATTACTTGTACTTCACTGACACCTTTGGTACCCACCTGGATGAAGGTGCACTCAGTTTATTTAAACATGATAAACTGCCACAAATAAACAAATTACAATTAGCCGTTCCCACAGGACATAATGTCAAACAAAAAATGGTCATAACCGATACCCCGCCAGTTCCCTTTTTTAAAGTCAGCATAGACGTAGTAGGCCCACTCGAACCTACCGAAACGGCAAACGCTTACTTACTTACCTGCATGTGCACGTTTACCAAATACGCCATAGCGGCACCCATGTCAGACCAAACAGCTACTACTGTAACTGATAACTTTATTAAAAAACTAATATGTACCTTTGGAGAACCTAACGTCATAGTAAGTAACAGAGGCACTAACTTCACTTCAAAACTAATGAAACGCATTGCGGCTCGCTTCAAAATTAAGCATATTACTACAACGGCTTATCATCCGCAGGCTAACAATGTTAAACGAATTCATTTATCATTAATTGAGTATCTAAAAGTGTTCACTTCCAAGACCAAAAATTGGGACGAATATGTCGAACTTGATATGTTTAATTATAATACAAGCTGGGACAGCAGCCACCAGTTCTCGCCATGGGAACTGCTGTTCGCTCGCAAGCCACTCCTACCAAGCGCAGAGCCCCTACTAGAGCAAGATTTACTACCTACCTACGAAGGCTACGCGGAAAACTTGGTCAAACAGTTACATAATATACATGAAATAGCTAGAGAAAAATTAATAACATATAAAGAAAAAACCAAAATGCAATATGATAAAAAAACAAATTCTAGCAAATTCCAAGTCGGTCAATGGGTTTTTCTAAAAAGCGGCCCAAAGCCTCATAAAGTCACAGGCAGTCACTTTGCCGGTCCCTACTTGGTCCTGGAAGTGGGAGAAAAAGAAAATATTAAAATAAAAATAAACGAAAAACAAACTCGAACGGTCCACGCCAATCGTTTAAAAAAATCGTACATCGAAACAAGTAGTAATTGAAAAATTATGTTTCAGATGAAAGCAGTAATTCTCAGCATCTTTGTTCAACAATACTTCAAAATAGTCACTCCTTTCATAGCCTATGATTGTTTTCAACGTTTTACTAACTTCACTACCTTCTCACTTGTAGATATTGCTGAATGCGACATTCCTAATCCGATAATCAATTCTACTATAACTGAAATATCTCTCCTTCAACTTAATGATTTTGCAACTGTAAAAGTTCGTTATTACAAAATAGAGGTCAAACGATCAGCCAAGACATGCGGCGCGCTCTCTCACGAATGGTCCCCCTCCCCTTTTTCCGAAATAGAATACTATATATTAAGGAAGTAACACGAGAAGAATGCGTTAAAATGCACTCCTATCGAATAATGACGATCGGCGATAATCTAGTACAAAACTTAATGATAAATCAAACAACCGTAAACCCGATAGAATTGGCAGGATACATTGCCCCAGACGGCACATGCACTAACGCGGGAAGTTTCTCCGACCCTTAAGGCACATTCAGCAATGTACACGTTACTGGTTATGTTAAAGTATCACTCGAGGGAAGATTTAATTCCGTAACGCTGGAAACAAATAAAATTAAACTCGACGAAAACTTTTTGTCAATTTACCAAAGAACGTTGCATTGATAGCATATTCGGATACGCATTCTCGGACAGAACCGAGTGTCAGGCATGCCAAGCCAGCAAGTATACTAATCTATATTCAGGAGCCGTCACTAAAGTAACAGAGATCGACAATGAACGAAGACCACTTTATGTATTAGATTCTGAGGATATATCTTTTGCTTTCAAAGACCTCGGTAGAATGATACAGTGCGGTTTTGAAATTATTAAAACAGAACACCCGAGATTATTCATGTTAGAAAATCGGCTCGGTGAACATTTCATTTCTAACAGAGTTAAAAATATGCACGATCTGGATCTTTTCACTCATGGAAATTCAAAAATATTATTTGTTGAAAAACATATCAAAAATCATTTGCAAAAGTTATACCATGACTTACTACTACAGCAATACGAATTAGAAAGAAAAGTTATTACGAATGCATTAAATATTGCCATTTTATCACCGGACCTTTTAGCATATTATTTAATGAAAGAACCCGAATACATGGCCATGATGGCGGGTGAAGTAGTACACATTATCAAGTGCGTACCTGCAGAAGTCAAAGCTAGAAAGGCCGAAACGTACTACCAAGAATTACCGGTCACGCGCGGTGAGACTCCGATGTTTATCACACCTCGTACGCATACGAGGTGTGTTCAAAAAGTAACGAGAATTTTTAAATTTCGCGGGTTTGGAGAGTCCGCTTGTATAAAATTTTTTTTTATTATGTTGGTACACATGCCCCTGAAGTAGGATAAAATTTTCAGCAATATTCATTGCTTACTTTTTAAGTGGCAGCCGCTAACGTTAGACGTGTTTTTCGAGCTCGGCGATTTTCGTTTGTGAAAAAAAATGGATCAAAGAATTTGTATTAAATTTTGCGTAAAAAATGAAATAAAGTGTAGTAAAGTTTGTCAAATGTTAACAAAGGCATATAGTGAGTCTGCTATGAGTAAAGCAAGGATTTATGAGTGGTATAAGCGTTTCCAAGATGGCCACGAAAACGTTGAAGATGACGAACGACCCGGACGCCCAAGCACATCAACAACCGATGAAAACGTGAAAAAAGTGAAAGAAATGGTTATGAACGATCGCCGAATCACAATCAGAGAAGTCGCTGATGATGTTGGCATATCAGTTGGCTCTTGCCATCAAATTTTTTCGAATGTTTTGGGTATGAAACGTGTGGCAGCAAAATTCGTTCCAAAATTGTTGAATTTCGAACAAAAACAGCGGCGAATGGAAGTTGCTCAGGAGTCGCTAAATGAAGTCAATAACGATGCAGAACTACTAAAACGTTTTATAACAGGTGACGAAACATGGGTTTACGGATATGATGTCGAAACTAAGGCTCAATCGTCCCAGTGGAGGCATTCTGGATCGCCAAGACCGAAAAAGGCTCGACAAGTACGGTCGAATGTGAAGGTTATGCTCACTGTGTTCTTCGATTTTAATGGCATAGTGCATTATGAATTCTTACCACAAGGTCAAACAATCAATAAGCAGTACTACCTACAAGTTCAACGTCGTTTGCGTGAAGCAATCCGAAAAAAACGCCCGGATTTGTGGCAAAACAATTCATGGCTTTTGCACCACGATAATGCGCCTGCTCACACTTCATTGCTTGTTCGTGAATTTTTGGCCAAAAACGAAACTGTAACGATGCCTCAGCCTCCATATTCGCCAGATATGGCTCCATGTGACTTTTTTCTATTTCAAAAAATAAAGAGAACATTAAAAGGCCGTCGTTTTACAAGCATAGATGACATTAAAAGCGAATCGCTGAAAGAGCTAAAAGCTATTACAAAGATCGAGTTTCAAATGTGTTTCGAGGATTGGAAAAAGCGTTGGCATAAGTGTATTGTATCCGAAGGGGACTACTTTGAAGGCGACAACATTAATTAGTAGATGAATAAATAAATATTTTTTTCATAAAACGAAAATTCTCGTTATTTTTTGAACACACCTCGTATAATAAAAGAATACGGTGTTACGTCTCAAGACGTATCTTTATTCATTTACACTCTCTAAAAAGTGCAATTCCGAATTTCGTAAAATCAAAACTATGTACACGTCCACCGGAAAACTATACGGCAGCAAAACACAAAGACCATACTCAGCATTACAGAACGCACATTGAACTCGAAAGGAAAATTACCCAACTACACAGAAACATCAGCGATTTTAATTAAGCACAAATTCATGTATATAAGACGAACCACCCGTAAAGAGTCGGGCAGTCATTATTGTTACTCCGTACACGTTAGTTCGACAATTGACGAATAAACTTTACGTATCGACGCTACAGTCACGTGCAAACCTGTTCGACAATTCGGCTAACTATTCAATTACTACTTGTCAAACTATATTATTTAATCCTAATAAATACACGATCCATTAAAAGTGAGAACGTGCAACTTCATTATTCAACCTATCCAAATACCGAGATGTACAATACCGAAAGTACTCCAGAGGCAGTAAGTACGACAAAATAATAAAACACATTCATTTCTATCCATATATCGTATATTACTCATTACCTGTGAGCCCCAACCAGCCACTAGTATTATATTGGTACGTTTCGCACATTCGCTATTCGTAGTCTATGCACGAGACGTAACAACGGAACCAAAACTGCTTGCGATACTAAAATGTCGGTAATGTATAAGTTCGGTGACTCATGGGTAAAAGTTATTCCGGATGTCACTAGTCAAGAAACCCCGCATATAATCAAACCTCAGGCCAAGCAAAATTGGGAATATAATAGCCCCATAAACACGGCAACAAGCGGAATTTACACATACGTATAACGACATCGAACACCTTCGTACGTTTATAATGTTCCCTACAGAACGGAACGCGGTCCTTAATCAAATCGCGCTCGGCTTCGCTGGAAAATCCAATCTAGCCCCGGGAATATCCATATCTAAACTACTCGACGAAGATACCCTGAATCGTATTGCGAATTCCACGTGGAAATCGCTATGGAGTCGATTCATTACATTTGGATCAGCGAGTGCCGCTGTTTTGGCCATCCTTATGATCTTTAGAGCAATTAAATTTGTCCTTGATACCATTATACATGGTTATGCCCTTCATTCCCTCTATGGTTTTAGCATACACCTACTTGGCGCATTCTGGAATTCTTTGACTAACTTGCTACTTTACCTAGCGGAAACCTGAAAGAGAAACAAACCCAAACAAGCTATACAAGGAAGCCCCGCCGGCAATACAGCCCGAAGAGCGAACTACTATCTTTAAAATCGAACGTGACGATCAATTGACCCAGAAACCGAGCTACACACAGAGACAGATATATCCAGTATTATCAGAACCAGAAATTCCACCATTAATCAACAAAATATAAAGGTCAGCAAGAGCTATATGTCTGAAAACATGGATCACAGAGCCAAAAGAAAATTACTCGAAGACTTAATAATAGAAAAAAAGAGTCTAAGTGTATCAACACAAATGCAAGAAGAAACCGCAATGGTATTCGGACACAAAATAAATGCATATTTACAAAAATACATTGTCATGGGAAAGGCCGCGCAAATGTTCTTATTTGAAGTGACAGAAGACGAAACTCAGAGAGAAAAATTAGCTATTTACATTTTTATTAAGGGCCTCAAACATAAAATCAGATGTTACGTTTGCCCTTTTACCTTTTACGACAAATTACAAGACGCACGTAACAAATTACATGCCGTACAAATAGAAAAAAATTTAATCGACATCAATCGCATCAAAAGAAATTCGATCCACCCCATATCAGAGTCTTTTAGAAAATAAGAACACTGAACATTACACAAAAAAACAACTATTTTGTATTATTTTCTTTTTTTTTTAGGATACTGACAAGTAACTACAAGACATTGCAGTAGCCACCAGCTGCTAAACACCGAAAGACCTTACCTGTTATCAATTTCCTTCCGTAAAATCCCACAAAAATGTACAAAAATAACACTAATGAACAATCACCCTCCAGCAAAGTACCTCATACTGAAAACACATTGCATATCAAACTAAATTTAATGGAAGCAAAAGTTACTTATTATGTAAATAGTAACTTTTCACCTACTTGCACAAATTGTCATTACGCCCTACCCATACAACAACAATTATCATATAACCTTGTCTACGTCAAAATCATCGGCCCTCACAAACCACCATACGCCATACGATGCATTAAATGCACAGACTGCAACATCATGTCGTTCTACACTATCCCAACATCGAGTTGCCTATAGACTCAATTCCTAAACCACCCAGCATTAACAGCCTTTTACCTTTCCGAACAAAAAACATCCGCTCTTTAAAACAATTTCATGAACACTACTCTAACTGCTTACACATAGCCATGAAATATATAGCAGAGATAAGAGATATCCTTGAGAAACACACTGACCAAAACACCCCTACACAAACACATTACACCGCTAGTCATCATCGCGACATCCAAGATAAAAATACAATGCTCAGCGAGCTACTCAAACCCAGTACCACTTACCCTTCTGACTCGTCCCCACGAGTAGCACCGCTCCTGCTCCGTAGAAACTATAACACCTCCCCAACCACACTAATAAACATCTTTGATCAAATAGACAATTGGGAATGGATGAAGCTTTTTAACAAAATCGCTGTCAACGCTAGACAAAAACTTTAAAAGAAAATTTAAAAAAAAAACAACTCTTCCAGCTAACACCAGCAAAATGCCCCTACCCAGAGTACTTTTCATCAGTCTACTAACTACCGTCATATGCCAAAACCAGTCAACTACAAAGCAATATGATAGTCAGCCCGGAATCGCTTTTGAAAAAGGACCTACCATACGATTTATTCAAGAAAAATGAAATATTATCACCGCTCTCGACATCAACTTACTGCTTAACTCTCATTACAATTTCACCCAAACACTGGAAAGAATATCTGCAGCTTGCAACACAATCGAGATAAACGATTTCATCAAAAGTTCTATATACACAGCCTACGAAGAAACAAAAAAACTCCAACACATCAACGAAGCAGTCAGCACCTCTCTCAACGCGTACACTTTTGACACACCCAACGGGGGGCGGGATGTCCTAGCATCGCCAGACAGCCTCTTACTCGAACATGCCGATAAGGTCCTTGAAGATGTTTTGTATATGCGCGAGAGTAATTTGACCGAACAAATGGGCGAGTATGACTTATATTATATTACCGAAAATATTTTACAATCAGAAACAAATCTTTTGCTTTTTAGAAAATCTCGCGCAGATCTCATTACTAGCGCAATAAGCCCAGTATATAATTCTACACACATTAGCCTTATTTTACCCGAAATTAACGACATTTTACATAAGTTTATTTACATATCAACTGAAGTAGGTCAACTTCTGCAAAACAAACAATTTTCTTTCAATCTGCAATTTTTGCTAAACGCGATAAAAACTATCAAGGCATTTACTAATTCAAAGTTGCCAGTACATATGTCAAAAATCAATATCATAATACTACAACAAATTGCAGAAGTTAACGTAGTCTACTTTCGTAAGAACATCATTGTCGAAGTAATTTTTCTCCTTGTCGCAAGCAGCAGTACACAGAGTTTCAAATTATATTCACTACCAGTATTTCAGTATCTTAACAAAACTAACCAAATCGCTAAGTTCATTAGACCACAAAGTGATTATCCGACTGTGACAGAGGGAGAAACTACCCATGCCTTTGTAAGCAAAAATTTAATTGATAACGAGTGTAAACGTATTTTTTCCTTCTATCTGTGCCCGCGCCCGACTATACGCAAGCCAAACAATAATTCCTGCGAGTTTAATCTGTTAACATCACCGGAAGAGTCAAATCTTGTATTTTACCAACTTGAAACTAGCTCCGAAACTGACTACTATCTTATACCGACGTTACAAAATAATATTTTGCTATACTCAGTGACTCTCAATACTTCCTTTGATATTAATTGTAACGGCGTAGTACAACCCTTTCCTTTAAATGGTACGGGATTAATACAGATTCCCCAGCTGTGCGAACTTAGAACAAACCACCATATTTATTTAGGGGTTAAGAAAAAACTAAAGGCGGAAAATTTTGTAATTCCGAAAATCTCTCTAATAACTACAAACAAAATAGTAATGAAAAGCCCAAACACAAATAATAATCAGAACAGATACGAGCACTCGGACCGAGCGAAATTATTGCACGCATATTTAACGTTAGGTGTAACCATTGTAATCGTTATCGCATCCGTAATCGCAGTAAGTTGCATACTCTGCGCATATAGAGTGTGCAGTAATAAAGACCGCGGGTTCGAAAATATACCAATGCAAGAACTGAATCCACCCTTAATTCCTCAAAAAAGAATGATCTGCAAATCTGCACAGACATTACTTGACGGAAAATATTTTAGGCTACCAATCAACTACGACACTCCTCACTCCCCACCCGTAGCCGTGCAAGTGGTCCCACTCCAAGAATCTGAAACAACAGACACTCCTCCAACTCTTCCCATTTTCTAAAATAAAAACGGTATAAAAACGCTAACATACCCCCCTGTCATATCAGATACTCCATAAAACCAGCACGATGAAACGCACGGCAACTACCACACTCGGCCCGCCACGCAAGAAGGCCAATCGATTCTGGACGACGGAACAGATATTGAACAACCGGACGTCGACAGCAACAATGGAACGACTATTTACAAGATGGGAGAACCGGGAGGCCCAGACGAGCATGCAGCATCCCGAGGTGCCGCTATTAGACGACGATGGAGGCTGGAACCACCACGAGCTGACGCAGTATATTTTCCAGGAAGCTCACCACGGATACCTGCACTTAAGATTCCTCTTCGAAGAAACCTATGGAGGAAAGGGGTTCGGACGAGCCTCTTTCAATCCATGCCGTGTGTGCGGGCAAGACACCGCACATTGGCAGGGATGTTTCTTCTGCCGAGCACGCGTCGCAGCCGTTTCAAAGGACCAGCAACTAGCCATGGAGGCCGAATGTATCCGCCCGGAGCATTTTATGCTCAGTAACGCCCCTTGTGCCAGATATATCGGCAAGGAGTTTTTATGTAGGTTCAAGAGGAGTTTGCAGGTTCATCATTTGGAGTTGCTGTAATCCTATCCCAAGTCCTTCCTATTCTTAGAATAATTAAATAATAATAATAATAATAATAACACGAAAAAAAAACAAAAAAAAACACAAAAATATATAATAAGACATAAAAATATATATATATATAACAAAAGACAAAAAAAATACAAATATGTATGTAGAATGATAAGATACAAAAAAAAAACAAAATATGTGTACTACAAAATAGTTACAGTAGCGCTCAGAGAGCGCTAATCCCTTGCTTTATCAACAAAGGATTCCGAGGGGTGGGCATGTCACGTCGGTACCAAAGAATAAGTACGTGACGAATAATGTTAAGCAACTAACGGGTTGTGGTAATTAACTGGGTATCGGTAATTTAACTTCCTATTGTATCAACCCTCCCGGGAACATTTGTAAATCTATCTAGCGGGATAGATTAGTCTAAGCATGTCTCCATAATATTTCCGCGAATATTACTCACCACATATTAATTCAGCAAAAACACAGGAAAAGGCACATCAGCCTACGATATAAAAAGGCTGGATCGAAATCCGCAACACACAGTTGACAGTTCAGCAGTTTGACAGTTCAAAGCAATTCAGTTCGCGCAGCATACGTTTCGAAAAGTACTAATATAGTTATTTTTTAAGTCTAACTATCCGGCTACTCAGAACCGGGATTATACTCTGCTAAGCATTATAAAAATTGTCTTTAAACAATAAATCCTAAATCAAGCGCAAACACCTGAGACCGTTCATAAAAACCTCTTCTGAAATCCAATCCTAATAAGGTAAGAAACTAAGTTATCTACTTAAAACGCGCTACATATAATAAAGGCGCTTTATGAAAGACCCCTCCCTTTAACCAACCTCTGCTTAACTCCTGACTAAAATCCAACTTTTACCAACGCGACAGTATTTGTATACATTATTACGTCTAGCAGTAACATCTCCTCGCCTAGACATAACATTAATTATTCTACATTGCCTTATTATAAAATTTGCGAACTTTATATATCTGATTTATTATGAAACTAGTTATTGTTAGTATTTTCTGTAGTAAAATATGGACTATTATTATTATTGTTGCATTGTATAATCTAAATTGCGTATATCTATGATTGAAAAGTGCGCATTATTGTACATTATTTAGATTTTTTTATTCTCTAAAATTAATTACATATTTTCTTAAATATTATCTTTTTATACGATTATCTATTTGTTCTAAGCTTAAAAATGGAAATTTGGTAAAAGAATGAAGAGAGTCATAATTATTTATAAATTAATATGAAAGATTAAATTGTGTAATTTGGATAATTTTATTTTATTCAATTTCAATGGTAAATTTTAAAGTTATACAAAGAGAAAATTTGATGGGGAAAAATAAAGATAGATTGTTTGTTTATGGCTCTTCCTCTTATCACTCTTATTAGCATGATAGCGCTTCAAACATATACGTGATGATCGTAGGCTCCTGTCAATGCATGCGAATGGGACAAGCAGGATAGGGTAACGATTGTAAGACCGGGTACGCAGACTTGGACCACTATCAGGTATTATATAAACACCTTATTCCAGAGATGCTTTCCTCATGGTAAATCTTAGTAACAACTCTCAATCCTGCTCTTTTTATATATCTTGACGGTTCTCATGCTGTTCTTAATAATAATTTCTATTAATTAATTGTTATAAAAAAAACTAAATTACGGCCTGCCGTCACAACATATTTCTTGCAAATATTACAATAAATTAGGTTTTACTTATCAATTGAGCACTAAAGTAGTAAAATGATCGAAAAAGGAAAGCTCCTTTTTTACATGTCTTTTTTTACTTTACTCTCGTCATTCAATTTAGATAAAGAAAATTAGAAAGTTACAAATCAAAATGCCGATAACCTTACCACTAAAAATAACTGTATAAATTTTCTGCAAAATATATACAAGGTGTTTCAGACCACCCGTACACCCCTTTTAAAATCTGAAATACGTGTTTGTGTGAAAAATGGTTCAAATGAAAGTTGCTAGACTCTGAGAGGCACATATTGTGGTGACCTTGAGTTTGACTGTTACGTCTCGTGCATAGACTACGAATAGCGAATGTGCGAAACGTACCAATATAATACTAGTGGCTGGTTGGGGCTCACAGGTAATGAGTAATATACGATATATGGATAGAAATGAATGTGTTTTATTATTTTGTCGTACTTACTGCCTCTGGAGTACTTTCGGTATTGTAGATCTCGGTATTTGGATAGGTTGAATAAAGTAGTTGGGTAATTTTCCTTTCGAGTTCAATGTGCGTTGTGTAATGCTGAGTATAGTCTTTGTGTTTTGCTGCCGTATAGTTTTCCGGTGGACGTGTACATAGTTTTGATTTTACGAAATTGCACTTTTTAGAGAGTGTAAATGAATAAAGATACGTCTTGAGACGTAACATTGACCTTGAAGGTCAGTTTCAAGGTCATTTCAAGGTCAACTTTGTTTTCTTAAATAGGAACCCCTGTTTTTGATACCGGATTTTGAAAGAGTGGAAAATTCTATGTTCGGATGACTTATTACATGTGGGGTCTGGAAGACCCTCCATGGTCACCCACAAGGTCATGCAAACTTCAATCTTTTTTTTTAATTTTTTTATTTAAATGACCTGGCATCGGTAAGATTTAGCGAAAAATGTTACAGAGGAAAGTTACCAGACTGTGAGAACGGCATCTTCTGGTGACTTTGGCTTCGACCTTCAAAGTTATATCAAGGTCATTTCAATGTCGACTTTGCTTTTTTAAATAGAAACCCCTATTTTTTACATCGGATTCGGTAAGAGCGGGAAATACTATCTTGAGATGGCCTATCACACATGGGGTCCGGGAGACCTTCAAGGTTACTCCCTAAGATTCAGTTTTATTTTTTTTCTTATTTTTTCCGTCTAAATGGCTTGAAAATTATTACCTTCACGGTAATATTTCTCAAGGCATTTTAAATTTTTTGAACAAAACCCCTTATTTTTGACCACACGTTCAAAAGAAATTGAACATTTCCTCATATTTTCCAAGGAATAACATACTCTTCAATGATTTATTTAAAGCATAAGATGTTATTGCATCAGCTAACGTGTTTCCTCATGATTCTTTAAATCGTCGATCAATTGATTCGAGGATCAGCAAGTCGACAATTTTTCGCATTTTGAAGGAGAACCAATTTCACCCATACAGATTGAGCCTCCATCAAGATCTTCTTCCAAACGATATCCAACGTAGACTTGATTTCTGTAACTGGATCAGACAGCAACCACATGACTTTCACAGACGTGTTTTGTTCCGATGAAGGTACATTCAAAAGTGATGCAGAGGTAGATACACCCTGTTCACCTGATCTTACTATCATGAACTATTACTTGTGAGACTAGATAAAAGATTTAGTATACCGCGAAAGACCCACTACGAGGAATCATATAATTAACAGGATCACTGAAGCTATTCGATCTTTAGATCACGATGATGTTCTTCGAGCAGATGATCATTTTCCTACAAGAGTAAATGCTTGCCTCCTACAGAATGGAGATGTTTTTGAGCACTTGATCTAGGTAGAGTTTAGATTAAATGTTGCCGTCCTAATTTATCTTTGATCTTTACATTTTTGTAATTATTGTTCACGTTGACAAAAAAGATTGAATGAAGGATATTGTAATTTATTATGTTTAATAAAATAACTATGTTGTTTATGTTATTACCTTTTAATTCAAGTTATAACATCTCATTGTAATGAATGTTAATTATAATAAAGGAGAAATCGTTTATCACACTAAAATCTAAATACTGTTTTTTTTATGATCTGCGAAAGAAAATACCACTTACCTGTAGGGTTACATCTCTAGGAAAGGTCGACTTTGTAACTTATGTTAGACATATTGTTTATGACGGAAAATTGATGAAATTTCAAATGCTTTAACAGATAGATAAAGAAATCATTGAAAAGTAGGTTATTTCTTGGAAAATATGAGGATTCTTTAGAACGTGTGGTTAAAAATAAGGGGTTTTGTTCAAAAAATTTAAAATGCCTTGAGAAATATTACCGTGAAGGTAATAATTTTCAAGCTATTTAGACGGAAAAAATAGAAAAAAAATAAAACTGAATCTTAGGGAGTAACCTTGAAGGTCTCCCGGACCCCATGTGTGATAGGCCATCTCAAGATAGTATTTCCCGCTCTTACCGAATCCGATGTAAAAAATAGGGGTTTCCATTTAAAAAAGCAAAGTTGACATTGAAATGACCTTGATATAACTTTGGAGGTCAAAGCCAAGGTCACCAGAAGATGCCGTTCTCACAGTCTGGTAACTTTCCTCTGTAACATTTTTCGCTAAATCTTATCGCTGCCAGGTCATTTAAATGGAAAAATTAAAAAAAAGAGATTGAAGTTTGCATGACCTTGGGGGTGACCTTGGGGTGTCTTCCGGGCCCTACATGTAATAGGTCATCCGAACGTAGAATTTTCCACTCTTTCATAATCCGATGTCAAAAATCGGGGTTCTTATTTAAGAAAACAAAGTTGACCTTGAAATGACCTTGAAACTGACTTTCAAGGTCAAACTCAAAGTCACCACAATATGTGCCTCTCAGAGTCTAGCAACTTTCATTTGAACCATTTTTCACACAAACACGTATTTCAAATTTTAAAAGGGGTGTACGGGTAGTCTGAAACAGTATGTATAAAAATTGTACAAAAGTCTAAACAAAATTTATAAAATATTTGAACAAAATTTGTATATATTTTTTCCAAAATAATGTGTTAAAATTTTATACGAATATTGCACCAGGTTTATTCAAATTTCATGCAAATTTTGCACAAATATTGTATTCAATAATTGAATTTTTCCTAAAAATAGAATAAATAAATAATACATGAATATGATGAATAAATTAACGTGAACAGCTTCCATACAAGATGAACTATAAAAGAAAAATGGAAAAAATAACCAATCTGATCGAGGTTTGAACCCGAGACCAGAGAGGTTAGGTCGGTTATTTTCTTTTACTTTTTTGTTTTTCATTATATAGTTTATCTTCTATGGAAGCCGCCGACGTTATTTTATCTATAATATGCATGTATTTGTTATTTATTAAATTTGTAAGAACACAACGATTATTGCGTACAAAATTTGTACTAATTACGTGCAAATTTTGTATAAAATTTGAACAAAATTTATCAAAAATTATTTTAACCGAGGGGAATAGTGCTACTGAACCTATACTTCTGCCTTGGATTGCAATCAAATGTTGTAATCCGAACGCGAGAAATACCCTGGGGCCTATCAATAGTAGTACCCGGTTTTTCTATCAAAATCGTACCTAGAACCTATCAAAAGTAGTCTCCAGATACGGAAAAAAGAGAAGAATTTTAAGTCACGAGCTGATTCTAAGATAGAGGACAGATAGATAAATTAAACAAAAAATTTTTTGTTTGTTCGCTTACTTTTTATTAAAAGTTTAAAGTTTCTGGACAAACACGCTCCGTTCCGTACTGGCTGCTTGAGTGCTTGGCTTGATTCGCTTGGCTACTTGGCTGCTTGACATTTCTTGGATACTTGGCTTTTGACTTGGTTTGTTTTCTTAGCTTGCTTTTTGCTGGTAGCACGAAAAAATCACTCTCCTCTTTGGGTCTGGTACAGCCCTTTTTATATTCGGTGGGTGGTTGGGTGGTGAATCCCTCTCTTAGCCTCTCGGTTTCGGGAGGAGTGGAGTAATGATGTGCTAATTGGATTGTTTGTCTCTTGAAATTTTTCTGAAATTACTTGTGAAAGTACCGCCAATTAGTTTTCACTGTGTTTTACCATTTTCCACAAAAAGTTTTCTTGGAATTTTTGGACACGTGCGCTAGTGATTGCAAGCAGCATCATAGTAGCAGCAAAACAGAGCAGCAAGCGAGTAGCAGCTTCTGTCGGAGCATTAATTGCAGCAGTCACCGATCTTCGTGACCGAGGCAGCGCAGCTGGTTTCAGAGGAGCACCAACATTTGATTTGCTTCAACAATTACGGCTGATCACCGTAATTGCACCGCAAGGTAGGTGTAGCTCCCTTTTTCTGCGCGACAAAATATTCACGAGAACATTTTGTCTATCGCGACTGTTATTTTTGTATTCGTGCCGAGCGTTAGTTTTTGCGGTCGAATTTCGAATTCTCTTTCTCTCTCCCCGTATTATTGTTAAACATTGTAAATCCTATTCGCGTGCGTTAGTCTTTCAGCCCATTGAAAACTGTAGTTTATTAGAGATAAACGATATTAATTTTATTCACCGCATTACGTTATTTCATTTCCTATTAGTTTAACGGATCTATCACCGGTTAAATTTTAAACCGATTTCACTAGATGAAATCTGGGGTAAGGGAGGTTTTATCTAGGGGTTGGGTTAGTTGGAATAAACATTAGGTCTCTCACACGTAAGATAGATCGAGTGTTATAAGTCAGGTGACTTAAGGTGAGTTTAACTCGGTTGGTAAGAAGACATCGGAACGAAAGTATCAAACGTAAAGGCGAATACACGTATACTCATACTTGTTTAACGAGCGGCGGTTAGCTCTGCATCGTGGGAGTTTGTTCATTAATAAACCTCGTTTGTACTAGCTAATCCACCCCGTTACATATTATAATAACTGTTTAACGAATAATTACAAATTTTTTTATGATGTACACGTAATTGCATTCGCACAACATTATTTATTCAAAAAAAGTATTTCGTATCATTGCTACCGAAAAATTTAAACGACTATTCGTATTACGTTGCCCTCGAGCTTGTTTTGTGTTTCAACACAAAATACCATTAGTCTGCACAGCGCAATCATCGTCAAACGCAAGAGTACTAGTCTAGGAGCAACGGGGTTTTAATGGCATTTCGATGTCCACGAAATCACCCAAGTGATTCTTATGTATTTTGACCTTCTGAATTCGATTTTCGATGGTGGAGATCTGTAAGTAGTGAAACTTATTTATTATTAAAAATTAATTATTTATAACTTTCATTGCATTTGACTTGTCGTGTCGTGAGGCATATTAAACAATCCGCTATTTAATAACGAATACGTCCATTTTTTCAAAGTAAAAAAATATTTAGTAGAACTGGAATAATATAGCAATGTATGTTTCAGGACACCCAGCGGGGGGTCCGTAATCCTCTGATCCCCTGGCCTAACCCTTTCATGTTAATAATAATTATTAATGTTAATATTTATTATTAACAATATCTGCGGTGTTCCTGGCTTAACCCTTTGGTTCCCTGGCCTAACCCTTCCGTGTTATTTATTATTAATGTTAATAATTATTTATAATTTTTTGAGGAAGGGTTTTATATTGAGGAAGGTTCCTAGAGCTCCTAGTCCGTAGGGACACTACCTATTGCTTTCTGTCTAATTTATTTAAATGTATTTTTAAAAAGTTTTAAATATTATTGATAATTTAATTGCTACATTGAAAATAAAATGAATAGAAAACGACAATTGAAAAAAAATGAAGAGACAGATCGGAGAGTCGAACCGGCGTCCTTTAGGTTGGCAGGTTAGCAGTCTATCACTAGAGCTAATGCAACATGTAAGTTAGAGAATTATTATTGTGTTGTAACATGGGACAAGATCAGGCAGCGGTAGGCTAATTGACCGCTGCTGACTCTCTCATGCGCAATGAGTAATATTGGCTCTCGCGACGTATTTGACAAAGTACAGATCACACGATATTTTCATATTTTGTATTTATTTCATGTTTCCCTGAGTCAAGGCCATATGACGTCACACCACACTTACAACACACTTACCAAGTACACACAAACAATTACCAAGCCCACTCTCGGAAGCTAAGTACAACGAGATGAGGGGCAATGCTAGCAAAGACGGAGAAGAAAAGGAATTCGGCAGAGAGAGAGTTCTAGGCTGCGGTCAACGCCGGACGTTCTAAACCCGCGTTCATCATACTGCGCCGAGATAACGCTTTCTCCGGCATTCGAAATTGTATTGCAAATTCATTCTTTGATTGGCTAAAGTGTGCTTCATTCAATCATAGTGATTACAATTCATTGTTTGTCGTTATTTTGCCTAAATAATCACCTACCGTCAAAGGTCTTGTTCTGTGTTAATCATGTATCAGTAAGTGAATTATCATAGCTTTGTAAGCAATTAAGGTAACAGTCATTTCATGCTTATTAAATTGCTTCAATCATTCATGTGTGTGACTCAAATCTTACTCTAAATGGAAATTTGACTATTGGCGAATCAATTATATCATTAGCGATTGTAAGTGACCTCGCGTTATTAGAATCTTTTTGTTTTCCTCTATGCCTGGCTTGACTATCGTACGGTCAAGCCGAAGAGAGCCAAAGTTCTAAAATTACAATTTTGAAATCTTTTGTTTAATTAGCTGTCGAATTAAATGAGTAAGTCGAAGCTCATTATCATGTTATTATTTGTTCGAATACCATCACGATTAATTGCCTAATTTAATTAACGAGCATTTGTTTGTTCAATTTATAATAAATCTCACATTTATCATTTACTTTAATTTTTATGATAGACATTTAATTGTATGCAATCTCCAGTTCCTTATCCCATCTTCTCTAGGTAAATTCACAGGAACCTGCTCCCGCTCTTCAATATTAGAGCTAGCCATATCTAAAGGAGAGGCACTGCTCCCTCACTTCCCCTCAGTGCCTGGCGCCCTTGCGCTAATCGCGTGAATCGTCGTAAATTTCTTGCCTTACCGTAACTACGCTGTTACAATGTATATTAGCTACACACACATTCATTTGGTATATTTATCTCTCTCTCTCTCTCTCTCTCTCTCTCTCTATCTCTTGATATTGATCGATATTCTCTCGATTTTGACTAAGATATATGCATGATGATTTAAATTCAAGACTTAAATCTTCCAATCGCGGCCATTTAATTTCAGTTTCGATACTCGTATCTAAAAAGTTTCTGTTATTAAAAAAAAATAATTAAATTCAAATTTATACCACATTCTATTGTAAATTATTTAAACCTCCTTTTCAGGAATAATTTTTTTGAGCTCTTGCTTCTTTTGTAATCCTTTCACATAAATATTTCTACAATCATGTAAATGACTACGTATAGTGCAATTTAAAAAATTGTATGATATTATACCATTTCTCCAATATATACCTATAAAATTAAATATATTAAATATTTCAAATAAAATCAATGTTAATTAACGATAATAAAAAATAAATACCCTGATGATGTAATTCCAGCCACTTATTAACACTTTGATATTCGATAGGAACTTCAAGTCAATGATACAGAGGTTAAAAAAGTAGTGCTGTAGGTGAAGTATTCGAATATACTGATAAATAGGCAAACTTCTTACAAATAAAAATATTATTAGGACTCTGAAAGCCTTGAATATCTAAAATATAGTCCATTTTAGAGTATAAATCCAATTATTCTCTGTGATATATAAACTGAATCGTATCTCAAAACAATAATGACTATATTTTTATTTTAAAGGTCTATATAAACCCTTTAATACTTGTTGAAGTATTTCTTCCCAAAACTCTACATCTATCTGTATTTGATTTATGAACACTTTGTAGAATATAAAATAAACCGATCGAAGCGGCGACGGAATTATCTTTTATTACTATGTAAGAAAAGCTCCGTGCGCTCATGTAAGATAATAAAATTTGCAAGCCTGGCGGGAGGGGCATTTTTTTGGTCATTTTCAGTTGTAAGCATAGGGCATATTGCAGCCAGCTATATTTTCGTATTTCAGTACATAAATACCCACGGTGCGTGGGAGTTCAAGTTAGTTGTAGTCGACTCGCTGCCAACGTTCACATTATTTCAACCTTCGTATCAATAAACGCTTTTCTTTATATATATCCACTGCCCACCTTTAATTCAAAACCTCAATAGATTATGGGCCCAGGAGCAGCAAAGTGAATAGAAGAAAGTGCGAAGTGTTAAGTGTGTGGAAAACAGTGTTGTGACAATAAAAATAACGAAAATAAGATGGAATCGACAAGCGTGAAAATCAAGAAACTACGTGGCAAAGAAAACTGGCTCCAGTGGCGTTTTGTTATGCGCACACTTTTGGAGGAAGATGATGACGTCTTCGATGCATGTGAAGGCACCCTCGTTCATCCAGGCGATGCTGATGCTGACGCGGTCAAGCGTAGAAAATTCTTAAAAGCAGACAAAGTAACAAGAAAACTAATCGTCACGGCAGCTGTGAGAAAACCGCATGATCTCCTTCTAAGTTGCACAACAGCACATGAGATGTAGAGAAAGTTGAATGCTGTATTCGACATGAAATCTGACAAGAACTTGAGCATGGTCCAAAAGCAGTTCTTTGACTTCAAGTGGGAATAATCAGAAAATGTGGCACACAACTTGGCAAAATTGGAACAATTGGCAGCAAAAACGAAAGCTCTTGATAGCAAAATTGAAGAGAAAATGTTTATTACGCGCATTCTCACCATGTTGCCGAAGAGATTCAATCGTTTTCACAGTGCGTGGGGCTCTGTAGACGAAAAGAAGACGATTGAAAATCTTACTACCAGGCTGATAACCGAAGAAACACGGTGGAAAGAAGACGACGACAACCAAGAGGCACCAGTGGCTCTTTTATCGAGAGGCAATCGTCAAACGAAAAATCAGCAAAAACAGCCAAACAAGAGCGAGAATGGCAAACCAGGCGCTGGTTGTTTCAACTGCGGGAGACCGGGGCACATGAAAAAGGATTGCTACAGATTCTTTACATGCAAGAAGAAAGGTCATGTAAGCAAAAATTGCTATAGGAATAAGCAAAACACAGGCAACAACGGAAATAATTGGCAACAGAGGAACCAACTTCAAGGAGACAACGGCGAGAAGACAACGGTAAAACTCAGTCTATTGGGAAGCAGCACTCCACGGTGCAAGCAGAGAGCGACATATGGGTGATCGACTCAGGAGCTTCGGAGCACATGACAGGAAGTCAAGAATGGTTCTCCACATACAAAACCTTCAATAAAAAGGAGAAAATCGAGATCGGCGATGGCACGTATATCGAGGCGCACGGTAAGGGTAATAGTGAAATCAACACCCACGTAAACGGTAAATGGATTGCAGGTACAATGTACGACGTCTTATACATTCCGAGCGTGAAAAGAAATTTGTTCTCTTTTAACCCTTAACTACTATGTGGGGTAGATTTACCCCAGACAATTTTTAACAATAAATAAAATTTATTTTTTTTTTTTTTTCAACAATTTTTTTCAGTGTGTATAACATTAAAAATTGTTAACCTGAATATTTTTTTTTGTAGTAAAAGGTTTGAAATATACTAGAAAAAATGTTCATAGCAAAATATCTAAAATTCTCTGATTTATTCGATGTTTCTCGGGCTGGGGTAGATTTACCCCACCGAGCAGTTACGTGGCCAAAATGAGGTGTGCAAGTTAAGGGTTAAAATATGTTGCGAAGAAAGGGATAAACTTTAATATTTCAAATAACGGGAGGGAATGCATGTTTTCACAAGATGATCAAATAATTGCAACAGGCTCTGATATTGGTAATTTATATAAGATAGATATACAAGTAGTAGTACCGTCGGTTAATCTTGGAAACAAAGTAGAATCAAAATCAAACACTTCGCAATTGTGGCATGAACGGCTTTGTCATCAAAATATCAGACACGTCAAAGGGTTTTTGAAATATTCAAATATAGATGCTGTAGATAATGGTAATTTTTTCTGTGAAGGGTGCGCTTACGGCAAGCACCATAGTTCGATTTTTCATGATAGAGTTGAGCGCATGAGTTGGCCTCGAGAAATTATTTACACCGATTTATGTGGCTCTACGGAAATCTAATCACTAGGCAAGAAGCTTTATTTCCTTACATTCAAAAATAATTTTTCAAAATTCGTCAAAGTTTACTTTTTACGTAACAAATCGGAAGTATTTGAAAAATTGAAATCTTTTTGTTTAGAGATCGAAAATCAATTTGAATGTAAAATAAAATAAATTCACAGTGACGCTGCGAGGGAATTCAAAAACAAGGAAGTTTAGAAATTTTTGAGGGAAAAAGGAATTAGATATACAATAAACGTTCCGTACTCGCCCGAGCAAAACAGCGTTGCAGAAAGAGAGAATAGAATTATCGTAGAAGCAGGACGGTCAATGCTATACTCCAAGAGTAATCTATCTTTATACTTATAGGCAGAAGCGATGAATACGGCGATTCATGTTATTAATAGCACGGGTCCGACTAAGCAAGGCAATAAAACACCTTTCGAGTTATGGCACGGAAAAGTGCCGAACGTTATTAATCTCAGAATTTTGGGCACGGAGTGTTTTGTTCACTTACCGTGTGAAAAGAGACAAAAATTGGACGCGAAGAGTATTAGGGGCTATTTAGTAGGTTACTTGGAGGAGGGAAAATGATACCGCGTTTATATACCAAGCAAGAAAGACGTTATATTGAGCCGCGACGTGCGTTTCAAGCCCGAGCAAACAACAGTTGATTACGTGAACATCCCCGGTAATAGCGAAAACAAATTGTATGCACAGAACGATGTAAAGAGCACAGCAAGCGACGATAAGATTATCGAACAGTCTCAAAGCAAAGATGAGATTGTAGAATGGCCTCAGGTAGCCGGTCCAAATGACAGACGTACGATTAGACCGACCGACTTATGGCTATCCCATTATATACGTAACGGACAAACTGTCGAGCGACTATAATGAGGCTATGAACAGCGGTGATCAAAAATTATGGAAGCGATGCCAGATGAAATGAATTATGTGTATTGGATCTTTCAAAAACATTAGTTTATGACTTTCATTATGAATATATGAAGCGATGAATTGGTGAAAAATGAAAATTACTTTATACTGATAGTGACGGCCTCATTTATGAAATTCAAGACGTTGATATATATGAGATCATGAAAGTGGACATTGATAAATTTGACACATCAGACTATCCAGCAGATAATCAATTTGGTATGCCCCTCGCTAATAAAAAAGTTCTCGGTGTCATGAAGGATGAGTGCAATGCTGCTATTATGAGAGACTACATTGGGTTACGAAGTAAACTATACAGTATTGAAATAATAAATAAGGAACCCCTGAAAAAAGGCAATAGGAGTGAAAAAAGATACAGTAAAAAATACAATCACTCACTCAGATTATCGAAAGTATTTAAACGAAATAGAAATTATTAAACGTACCTAATATAATATTCGATCTAAATTACATCAAGTAATAATAGAGAGAGAGGAAAAGACAGCATTAAGCCCTCATGATGACAAACGCTGTATTTTTTATAATAATCCATGGGGGAATTATAAAACTCTCGAAATAGCTAAAATGAAAGAAAGAGTTGTACAACGACGAAGTAAGAGGTATAGAGAAGAAGAAGAAATGAAAGAAAAAAACAGTAATGCGAAAAGATCGAGAATTGAAGAAAATGATTCTAGAGGGCAGCACTAGCGAGTGAATTCTACTCCATTAACAGTTACTAGATGTCGCTTATGACTAGTAATGAAGAGGGAGAAACAATGGATACCAGAGTCTACGGAGAGGGAGAATGGCTTTAGATGAAGAATCGTGAGAGAGGGGAGACTGAAAGTGAGAGAAACGGCAACGGCGGCTTGAGCTTTAAGAGTGAGTTTGCCACTAATAAAACCAAAAGCTCACTCTTATTCAATACAGTTACTCAACTCTCACTCAAAAAGCAGTCTTACCCTCAACCTCCAGTAGATCTACTACTAACCATTGAAACAAGTAAGACATTTAAATAATTTTAGTTTATTAATATCCTAGTAATAAATAAATAAATAATCAATTAATTCTTTGATTTTTAATTTATAGAATGAACTTCTCATCAATAAATAAGATTTCAAAGACGACTTTCCTTCCTCGGAAGGCGATGTCTCAACTTAATTTGTTAACAACTAAATATGGATTTAGCGTTGGCATTACAATTGACGATGAATTTGAGGTGTTCTTACCCAAAAGAGTGAATATTGTTCTTGAAAAGGATGAAGAAATGCTGAAAAACCTGCACCAAGCCAGTGAGAAGGAGGAGCTCTTCATTTTTCATATTGTTGGTTCAAACTTTGAATTTAAACATAATTATATCTTCAGCAAATAATTAATGTATCGTAACACTACTGTAAATAGATGCTCTATAATAAAAAAAATATATCTAATCTGTGATAAAATAGCACGCTGTCACCATTTCTTTTTGCGTGGTCAGTGAGTCGCTCTCGCTCACGGCAATCGAGGGAGAAAAGAGAGAAAAGGTCATAAAATAAATTACACGGTGTCAAATTCTCATTAAACTTACGGCCTATAATGACCAACAAATATTCACATTAATTAAAATATACGCACGCATAATATAATATAAAATTATTGACCAACTAACTAAGAAATAAAACGAAAGAGCAAATTAGTATAATCGCAAATAAATATTTCACGGTCTTTCCTAACTAATAATTAATCGTACACTTATCCTATTAAAATTTTCTTAAATTTTACGCAAAACCTGTACCGGATGAATTGCCCGGCACGTGAGCGCTTTGACAATTCGCCGGTCGCAACTAACACTAAGACAGATAAATAAAACTAAGCGCGAACGTCTAGATAGCCGACACGTGAATGCCTGGCTACCTTACTCAATGCGCACCGGCCGTCGCATCGTCGGAGAGAGAGAGAGTGTAGAGAGAAAGAGAGATTCAGAAAAAGAACAAAGAACCTTGACCTTGCTATGTTACTACCTACTCGGTCGAGAGCTGCAGTCAGTGAGGTTACTATCCAGGAAGAACTACTATAGTTGGCGGGGTTGCTTTCCAAGGAGAGCTACTATCGCGGCGAGATTGTTGTCCCGGAGTGCAGTAGAAGCCGTGGAGGCTGCTGTCCCGGAAGGCTGTGATAGCTGACAAGGCTGCTGTCCTACTCCCTTTTTATTCTTCAGGACGTCGCTATTAGTGAGGCTGAGTCGTCTATCGGGAACGACGATGAGCTGGTTACTGCTGCTCTGCCAATCAAGGGTGTTGCCATTTAGTTCACTTTTTGGCTCTCTTCTTTTCTCACTGCTCAAAACTGGACTGGACTCGCGCACGCATTTTCTAAATGCTGGCCTTCCCGCGGTCGCTCGCTTGCATCCCTACTTGACCTATTAGTTAGGCGGCACGCGACGCGCTGCTTATCGCGTCGCACGCCTGCCTAAACCTGCATAAGTTCTATGCTCACTCTCTCTCTCTCTATTTCTCTCTTTCCGTTTCTCACTCTCTCGCCGTGCTCTTCAACTCAAGCGCTCTCGGCTCCGCTGGTCCGTCCTTGGTGCTGAAACAAAAGGCCAAACGTTAGGCGCGTTCTTAAATGCGCCCAACGTTGGCCACCATGCCTTGTCAAAAGAAGGGAGGAGGGAGAAATATAGACAAGGAGCAAGCATGCAGCCTGCTCTCTTCACAAATCGAATAGTATTTTTTCCTTTATTTAACTATCCTCTTATTTCCTTTTGTGAAGAGGTAAAAGAAGTCCGTAATGTAACCCTTTCCAATGAATTTTGACACATTGTAAAGGTGATTCATGAGTGACGATTCGAAAGGAAGTACCACACAATGTGAGAGCGAAGGTTAGGGCCCTCACTATTCCTATAATTAACCTTAAGTTCCCGATAGAGGGTAGTCATTCGAGTTCTATTATATTTATAAGAAGGATGCATAGCTTGCGCTATCATCATTCAGTAAGAATAAACAGCTATAGCAAGACTATCCTCTTTTTATTCATTATGGGACCTATTAGAAGAAGCAAGAAGAGCATTCGTGCTTCGAAGCATGTATGGTTCTCAAATAATGTTCAAATTCATCATCTTCCTATTGAAGACCAAGACTCGAGGAAAGGAGTGTGGGAGTAGCTTGCACGAGATCGAGAACACTTCCAACGACGTATTATGCAACTAAGTAGCATAATATCTTCATCTTAATTCTTAGCATCACTTCTTAAAAAACGAATAATAATGATAATCATATTCTTGAACCTATACTAAAAAATTAGTGTTTAGCATAAGCACTTAACAAACTAAAAATGTAAATGGAGGTAGAAGAAGCAGCAAATGGAGGGAGGCGGTCGTGGTGGCTAGAAAAAAGTCTAGTAGTAGTTGGGTAAAGGTCTTAAAAGAGAGAGAGATTAGATTAGATTAAACCATTTTTTATTTAGCCATGAGGTATAACCCCGTAGGCTTCAAGAAAAATAAAGTACTATTACAGTAATAAAACAATAAAACAATAAAATAACAATAATAATAACCAATAATAAACATTAATAAACCAATAAATAAACAATAATAATAAAACAATAAAACACATTAGATAACATACGCTATACATTGGCATTATAACAAGAAACATAACAGGATAAAACGCAATAAGAAAGGCAATAAGAAATGACGGAGTGTGAGACAATAATATCACACTGATAAAATAATATAAATAACAATACAAAACTGAAGATACGCAGGTTGCAGAGTACAGGAGAAAATAAGTCGCATAAAAGAAAGAGGGAAGAGAATCGTGTGAGCAAAAAGGATAGGTGGGCCTCAATAAATGACCTCAAGGAGACAGATAAATCTAGTTGGTAACGACAATTAATGCGAGTCATGTGACAACTACGTTGGAAGGATAGAAGGAGGAGAAGAGGGAGAAGAAGAAATAAGATCTAGACATAAGACGGAGGAAGATTCAATATTCCAGGTTTTATGAGTTGAAGGGAGGGAAATTATAGGAGAGGTAGGAACCAGGTGTTTGCAGGTAATTTGGACTGTCAGTGAAGGCTAAGACGTTGAAAGGAAGGGATACTGTGGGTAATTTTCGAAGGGATGAGAGATTTGTTAAGGATTCGGACGTGACCCTCTGGATGAAGTGCTGATGTTCCAGGACCGTAAAGAGGGAGAACAGCCATGACTTGAGCTCCTTATATCTGGAAATGTCAAAGTCAATTATGGATAGTTGATTTAGCAGGTACATGGAACGAACTGTAAAAGAGAGGTTCCAAGTCGAAGTACGTGGAGCTGGATATGAGAAAGCTGAAGGTGGATTGCGAGAGGAACGTTTTAAATAAAGACAGTTTAGAGATTGGAAATATGTAGGAAGGTATGAGGGATGAGAAAGACAAACTGTTTTGTACGCAAGAAAGATTAGTGAGATATTTCTGTGAGATTCAAGGGAGAGCCATTTAAGACGTAGTCTATGAAAGGTGACGTGGGATTCAATGTCAGGAGATGGGATGAAAGGGACGTAACCAGTAGCAAAACGGACGCAAGCGTTGTGAGCAACTTGTAGAGCAAGGCGCCTGGTTTTATCCAGGTTGTGGAAAGCAATAGAAGCGTAAGTGAAGTGAGGGAAGATGAGGGATTTGATTAGGTAGGATCGGGTGGAAATCGAAAGGGACTTCCTGTAAAACTTAAGTGAATTTAGATTCATGTAGATCTTTTTGAGCGTATTGTTGATGTGAGTTTTCCAATGTAATGATGAGGATATCGTGAGTCCAAGGCTTTTTACGTATGAGGAAAATGGAATGATGATATTATTGATGGATATTTGGGGGAGGGAGTCAAGATGTAAAGAGGATAAGTAAAGATCACTGCCGATAACAATGACACGGGTCTTGGAAACATTTAGTTGCAGACCATTTGAGGTAGCCCAGTCCGCGACTGCCTGGGCGTCAAGTTGAACTTTAGTGAGGGCTGGAATAATTTCAGAGGAAGAGCAATGATGATAAATTTGAGTGTCGTCAGCATATATCATATGCTGACAGAAATGCAGTACCTTGGGAAGATCAATGGAAAATAGAAGAGGTCCAAGAACGCTGCCCTGGGGCACTCCTGAACAGACACGCAGCCAGTCAGACAATGAGCCCGCTCGATCAACCACAGCCTGCAACCGACCTGACAGATAGCCAAAAAACCAGCGAAGTGCTGAGTCAGCCAGGTTACAGGCCCGCAGCTTCCGAACAAGCAAGTCATGGGGAATACTGTCAAACGCTTTGGAGAAATCAAACAAGACAAGGATCGTGAGCTGACGCATCTCAACAGCACGTCTGACATCCTCCAACAGACCAATCAGAGCGGTCTCAGTAGAGTGCCCCTTGCGAAATCCAGCCTGTCTTGGGTCAAAGAAATTGCTGGCCTCCAGATAGTTCAAGAGTTGCTTGTGAAGTAAGCGCTCCAGGACCTTAGAGGACTCGCAAAGCTGAGCTACTGGCCGTGTATCAGAGGGAGACTGGGGTGATTTAGTTTTTGAGAGAGGGCAGATGATAGTGCGTTTCCAGGCTGAGGGAAAGACTGAAGTGAGGATGGATTGGTTTATTATGAGTGTGAGGAAGGGAGCTAGAGAACTAAGACCAAGTTTTAGCATTTGGGAGGAGAGGCCGTCATTTCCTTTGCCTTTGGAGCGAAGGGCCAAGACCTCGAACTCAACTTCACGCTGGGAGACAGTAGAGAAGGTGAAGGATTGTGGAAAATGAGAGGGAATCGGTTCGAATATAGGAGCATTAATTATGTCATCGAAAGCTTGTTTAGTTAGAGCAGGGTGACGAGTGGCAACTGAAACGTAGTAAACATTCAGAATGTCAGGGGAAAAGAGGAGTAGTGGAGAAGAAAGAGGGTTGGAAGCTACACCCATGTCCCGGAGGGCTCCCCATTTGTGTGTGATAGACTTTGCATTGTGGATGGTGTCATGAATGAAGGAATTCTTTGCAGTGTCTAGGGAATTTGAGATTTGATTACGAAGTGACCGGTATTGGGAAAGTACTTCAATAGAACCTGTCTTTTTGTAGCGAAGGTAAAGATGATCACGTGTGCGCACCTTGGATCGTAGCTTCCCAGAGACCCAGGGCTTTTTCATGGATGGGATAGTGATCTTGCGAGATAGGGCAAGCTGATCAAAAGCAGCAAGTACATTGAGAGTAAAGATAGATTCAAGCTGATCAAGTGAGTGTGAGAGGCCCGGTAAAGGTCCGGAGGAGAAAACTGAGAGATTAGTGTCGATTATCAAATTAAGGGCTGAGGGATCAATGTGTTGGAGAGGACGGGAGGAAAAAGTTTTCATGGTATTTTTGATGTATGTAGCTGAGATTGAGACAGCGATTAAGTCATGATAAGGAACAAAGGGTGAATTAGATTGAGCAAACTGTAAGATGTTAGTTGAGTAGTTGGTGATAAATAAATCAAGGGTTGTGTGTGTGATTTCCCCAGTGGTTGAGATAGGATGATGTGTAGGTACAGTAGAAACAACCCTTAAAGCAAGAGAGTCCAGGTGATGACGAAAAGCACGAACATGTGGAAGATCAAAGGTGAGGTCACAGTTGAAATCACCTGTGATTAGGATATCATTGTAATAAGGAAGAAAAGTAGAGATGGAGTCAAAGAAGAAAGTGGGGATGGAGGCTGAGGTACGACGATAAACTACAGCAAAAAGTAGCCTATTACGTCGATTCAGTTGAATGTCGGCAATTATAAATTCAGGAGTATTGTCATAGACGGGATCAGACTCGGCTAGTATTTTGATCATCAATGGGTTCCGCGCATAAAAACCAATACCTCCACCCTCCCTGCCCACACGATCGTGTCGTACAAAATTATAATCCGGAAGAGCAAGGTGAGCATCTGATACAAATTCATTAAGTTTGGTTTCGGAGATTGCTATTAGGTCGTAAGGGACGGTCAGGACTTTAGCCTCAAGAAGAGAGAAATGTGAGGGTACATTTAATCCATTAATATTGACGTGCGCAACAGTGAAAGATGAGTTTGACTCAGCTAAATTGTTGGATTTCAGTGAATTTCGGACTGGGATAGTGTCAATTTGATGGGGCAAAGAGGGTAAGGGGGACGGTCGTCTGTGAGTATGAGTATGCTGAGAGGGTGGCCTCACGGCAGACGGTGTCACGCGTTGGAGAGGCACCAGTCCGCGTAAGTCAGCCTCAGTTAAAATGGGGATCAGTTCAGAGCGCTGAGTCTGCCTGCAGAACACTCTCAGATTACGGATCACTGGCCAGGCATAACCAAGCTCAGCACTAGCCTTTCTCGCTTTTGTGTGAAGATCAAAGACCGGCTTCGGCCATATGGGGCGAACGTAGACTCTCGTCGGTCCACCGGTACCAAAGATTGACTGGGCGGTGTGCTCCTTTAACTTCGGGGAGAAACGAAGAATCCTATCCCGGATCGATGGAGAGTCCACAAGAAAAGCGAATGAGCGGTCAGACCGACGAGCAGCGCCGGGAAGTGATAGTGAGCTTTGGGAAGAGACTGAAGAATGGTTCCAATCACGCGTGTTTATGATTTGCGGCAGATTGTGCATCCCGCCAAAACCGAGCGCAACAAGCAGTAAAGTTGCTGCCTGGAACAGTGTGCCCTGATAGTCTGAGGGAAGACCGTGGACGAGGAGTTCCGGCTCGTCTGTGACTGCAAAAAGAGCATCTCTGACCTGGTACTCCAAGCGCAATTGGGACCACAAATCGCGCATCTCTTGATGTCTGCCGGCATTTAGTTGGGCCTCCCGCTTGAACCACTCAGGTGCATCCGCCATGGTAGTAGAGTGATCTGCGCCTTGATAAGAGATTGAGTGCAGGGACGAATGCAGGCGGTTCTGATTCGTAGCGAAGACGTTGGTTGCAGGAATGAAGGACTCAGGTGACGAATGATGAGGCACAGTACAATGTTGCTTGGTTACCGGCGACAATAGAGGCCGAGTAGGCGAGGCTAGGCGTTTCTTCCCCCGCAAGAGTATAGATGGAGAGTGTCCGGTAGGCGTGGCGAATAGCGCGGCTGTATTGGCGATCGGTAATTGGTTGGAAGGTGACAAATCAGTACAACATATAAATTCAATATTTTTCGATATCGGCCTAGAATTTGGGGATATACAATTAAGGTGGCAAAGGGAGTTGCAGGAGCCGCACAAAAGAGATCTGTCGAGTCGTCGCAATGGAAGGTAACACTTTGCACAGTCTCTAATTGACATTAAGAAATCGTAGCGGATTACAAGTTTAGGAATTAGAGGATTAAGAGGGAGTCGAACTACGTTAAACTCAACAACTAAATAAACTGGAGAGGAAAGAGGGAATTAACGTAGTCGAAAAGGTCAGGATAGTATGTGTGTGGCAGATAGAAAATTTGGCGCGAACAAGAGTAAACGAGATCTGCGACTCCTACCTGCAGTAAGATGAAATGCAAGATATTTCGGAAATCGCGGGAAATGTGGAAAAATTCGCGGGAATGTTAATTGGTAGAGGAACTTAACCTAAATGGCGCTCAGAATTATGAGTACTTAAAATTAGTCGCTTAATAATAAATTGGCTGATGACTAACAGAAACAACAAAACAAAAAATGTTTCACTCAGTCGAAACGGTAATGATGACGTTACAGGAGAAATTTATTAAAGGGCGCAGCCGGATAACGAGACGAGAATTAGATAAGATAGGATAAAATAAGATTAGCGATTTTGATGTATCTCTCTCACGAAGCGGTGTGTAGGCGATGATAATGTGTTTTAGTAGCCGATGTTGCAGGAAACCGGTGTGCAGGTCAAATCAATGTAGTGATGACAGATGAAACCGGTAGCTGCTGAAGTCTCACGTCCGTTCAGATTAAGGTGGATCAGGTTATATGACAACTGTAGATTGAGGTAATGTGTAATTCCAGGGCAAATTATGCACTAACTAGCTCAAGCCTAGCTGCCCCTTGGACAACACATCACTTGGAACAAGTTGCTCGCAGAGGTGCAACAAAATTATGTTAGTTAAACTGTAAAAACCTGGAGCCGATGTGAAGTGCGTGCGGCGCTCACCAGAGAGAGAGAGAGAGAGAGAGAGAGAGAGAGAGAGAGAGAGAGAGAGAGAGAGAGAGAGAGAAGAGCTCGGAAAACGTCATTCTATTCGAAGAATCATCAGTAGTAGTATCCATTTCCTTCTCCACTATTCTCAAGTCTTCGATAGCAAGGTGAACTTTGAAATGTTAAATAAAATTACTATGAAGCCCTTTGATCTACTACCGGAGAAAAATCATTATGAACTTGAAGAAAATCGTTGTTATTTAGTGACAGACTTTAAGGAAGAAGATAAAAAGCGAATCATTCTTGAGCTTGAAACCGAATTCCAACTTATTATACCAGAACGGATTTCAAGAGCCATCATAAAACATTACACAGGCCCATAAAAAAAACAAAAGTGTCTGTGCAATTGACCAGACCTATATATTCTTATGTATTTTTCGACGCTGAATCCGAATTTGCAATAAAAAAGTAGGGTCCAGCTGCTTTTTTATGGGGGTTTACTTAAAAAACCTCATTTTTTATGGTTTTTTCATGGTTTTTTTTAAATAAAAAATAAATAAAGAAAAATTTTATTTTTTTTACTTCACAATCGAATTCTACGGAAAAAAATACTTCGAAAACCATGTTTTGAATTTTTTTTTACAGAAATGTCAACCCACCATACGGCGATGAAAAGGCAGAAAATCACGAAAAGTGAAAATTTGCTTCAAATTTAATTAAAATGACACTAAAATCAAGTTTTACGATTGTAAACCGATTTATAAACATTGAAAATACTTTATTAGAATTGAATATGAAAATACTTTATACGAATTTCAAGTCATTTTTTTTCAAAAAATAACTCCTAGTCGGCGTAAGTGGGCAATAAACGTGATAAATTGATCGTTTCTTAAAAAAATTGATGTTTCGGATACTGTTCTGGAGGTTTTCCACTATATGAATCACAAAACTAGAACTTTTTTCGACTCTTGATCATAAAGTAAGACTTAGAATAGCGATATTCATGAACTCCATTATAATATTTTTAGCTTCTTTTAAGAAGTGTCTTAGAGTTTTAATGGGTTAATCAATTGAGTTTGTACAATTTTCGCTAATACTTCGCAACTTCGATAGTGAGTTGTTGGATACTAGATATTGGCAATATCTATTTTTATTTTTGTCTTCCAAAAAAATATTTTAAATAAAGTTTTAAAGTGTTTTACGCTTATGCACACGTTTCTCGTCAAATGACCGGCGTAAATACTTTCTGACACGCTTTTGACCTCTTTTTGAAGATTTTTCTCTCTTCATCATTCAGCAGTAATCTGCCAACATATTTATACTCCATCATCCTTGAAATCTACGTTCAAATTCCTTCAAGTCTTGGTGAAACCTTTCTCCTTGCTCTTTACTAAAGTCCCCGTTGTTCTCAGGAAATTGATCAATAAGTGAATCTAGGAAATGAAGCTTCAAGTTCATAAGGCAACCCAGTTTTTCAAAGTTGCGTACCATTTTTTTATAATAGTTTTGTAATTTACGTCTTTAGTGCTACCCAAAAATTTTGTTGATACATCTTTAAAACTAGACCATGCTGCTTTCTCATCATCTTTCATAGTTCTTTCAAAGTTTTCATCTCTAAATAGAGTACGAATTTCAGGTCCATCAAAAATACCTGCGCTTAGTTTACCATCTGTTTTGCGGTGAAATACTTGGCTCAAATATTCGTAGCATTTCCCATCTTGGTCTAATGCCTTGACAAATTGTTTAATTAAACCAAGCTTTATGTGAAGAGGTGGTATCAAAATTTTGGACGAATTTACAAGTGGCTCTTTTACAATATTTTGTTTTCCAGGTTCAAATGACTCTCTTAGTGGCCAAATTTTCTTTTTGTAGTGGTTTTCCCTATCTCTACTATCAAACATACACAAATAACAAGGATATTTTGTAAATCCAGATTGTTGTCCCAGTATCATTGATAAAATTTTTAAGTCACCACATATTTGCCATTTGTGTTCCTCGTATTTTATTTTTGACAAAATCAATTCAATGTTTGAATACTCTTCTTTAAGCACAGTTGAATGCGCTAATGGTATAGGAGCGTACTTATTTGTGTTATGAAGAAGGACTGCTTTAAGGCTCCGCTTCGACGAATCAATGAACAGGCGCCAATCCTCAGGTTTGTATATACCTGGTTTTAAATCGTCAATAAGTCCTTTTACGTCAATGCAGTAAACTAGCTCTGAATCTTCTTTAAAATATTAAGGTTTTCTCTCGGTCACGATATTTACTTTCACTTACTTTAGTTTCCTTTGTCAGCATATTTTGCTTTTTAAAGTCTGAAGCCATCAATTAAGATTGGTCTTTAAATAGGCCAGCCTTTCTAAATAAATTATTCAGACTCTTTTGATCATATTTTTTCACAGAATTCTCCACACCTTTGGGTACATATTCTTCATCATCATCCGAAGAGAGATTTTCTTCACTTTCGTCGGATTCGCTTAGATCTTCGGAGGATGGGTTATCGCTTGGTTCAATTTCTTTCACATTAATCTGATTTGTCGAATGATCGTCCACATGCAGAGAATCTAAACCTGTTGTAAAACTATATCGTGATTCTTTATTTTCTAAACCTTCAATAAGGATTTTTTCTAGAAACTCAACCGTTGTAGGACTAGAATAATGTACTTCTTTTTTCTTTATATAAGCTATACCCCCTACTTTTGTTGTACAAAAGTATCAATCGTTTTCATTTTCTGGTTCTTTCCATTTTGTTGGTGCAATGAATTTCAGGGACGTCTTGTCCTGATTTTTAGTAACTCGACTGATCATTATATGACACGAGTTACAGACAAATTATGGTACCCAGATTTTCTCTTGCTGTGAAATCTCAATGTCAAAACATACTTTATATAAATCATTTATTGTTTTTGTTATTTTTCTTTCGTTTTTCGACCCAACAAATTTTGCACATACATAACAAAAGTTATCAGGATTACCAGTGCATTCATGATTGCATCTGCTACCAGAAGTTCCACCGGAGTTAAATGAAGATGAGGAATTGTGATGTACCATAAATTATATCTAAAACCCACACGCTAAGAATCCTGTCCCGATCGCAGGTGAGTCAGCCGTCCTGGGGGTGATAACTCTCATACCTCCCCAGGCCTAAGTATAAGAGCTTTCTGACTTTGACGGGGACAATGTCAACTCGTCGTCAGACACACTACGGCATTATTCTCCCATCTTAGCGCTCCCTTGCAAGACAACGCGCCTTCGCTGGTTTCGTTACTACGAAGAGTTGGACCGACGAATCATTCTACACATCCCATTTTCAAGGCAGTTGTCATCGTGGCCAATGTCTTCGTAGCAGCAGATTTTTGATAGTACTGCTATTGAGTAACAATATAAGTTATAAACTTTAGATAGTCTCATTCAAATATCCAAATTGCAGAGAGTATGTAATGATTGCAAAGCTCAAGTTCATCACGCTAACAAAAGCTAAAAACGATTAATAAGCGACCTCAAAAACCCCCAGTAAAGTATTTTCAATGTTTATAAATCGGTTTACAATCGTAAAACTTGATTTTAGTGTCATTTTAATTAAATTTGAAGCAAATTTTCACTTTTCGTGATTTTCTGCCTTTTCATCGCCGTATGGTGGGTTGACATTTCTGTAAAAAAAAATTCAAAACATGGTTTTCGAAGTATTTTTTTCCGTAGAATTCGATTGTGAAGTAAAAAAAATAAAATTTTTCTTTATTTATTTTTTATTTAAAAAAAACCATGAAAAAACCATAAAAAATGAGGTTTTTTAAGTAAACCCCCATAAAAAAGCAGCTGGACCCTACTTTTTTATTGCAAATTCGGATTCAGCGTCGAAAAATACATAAGAATATATAGGTCTGGTCAATTGCACAGACACTTTTGTTTTTTTTGTGGGCCTGTGTTATAATCTTTATATATTACTTTCGGAATATGTACAAAGATTTTGTTTACAGATTGAATATTATAGCACTGGTAGATTTCAATTTATTATTTAATGTAACAAAAATGTATCTTTATTTCAATGAAGTATGTACAATAAATTTATTATATAATATATTGTGGAGAGGTAAATAAGTCACAGGTGTTTCTACTAAAGCAGGTTTCAACTTGTTCTAATGGACTCACAAGTGATGATGCTCAAATAGAAGTACCTCACAGGTGAGAGCAAAGGTTGGGGCTCTTACCATTAAAAAATAAAATAAAAATTATTTATTATTATTATTATGATATTTATTTAAATAAAAGTTACTTTACATAAACGTCTTTATTCTCTCATATGTATAAAGTCTTATCTACCCACGAATTGTGCGAATTGTCGAATCCCAACCATTTAACATATACTTGATTACCGCGTTTCCTTAGAACTTTTTCAATGAGATAAACATCAGGATACATAACTTTCTGTAGTTCTTGCTCATAAAACCCTCCAACAATTCGATTGTCTTTGTAATCTCTTAAATGATAAGTAAGAGGCTTTGTCTTCGTAACTCGTTGATTATTAAAAATCTCAGTAGACTAGTTAGGAGTATATCCTTTTTCGAAAACGTGTTCAGACTTGCTCACACGTACTTTATCGTCTACTTGGAATGTAGGGCTCTTGACAAAAAGACGTTGGTCGTAAAAGAATCGTCAACACTTGTATTACATACTCTTTAGTCACGTCTTTAGGCTTCATATCTATTGTACGATGTTTTCGATTATTGTAAGATTTCAATAAATCAGCTAGAATGTTGATCTATTTCTAATTTCCTTGTAGAATGAATTTTTTCCACATGACATTTTTTAGCGTGCAATTAAGGACGCTCCAGTGTCTACGCCGAAGTCAAATGAAATCTCAAAAATAAATTTGTGAATTTAAGTCCATGCTTATATTGAAAAATCTTATTATTAATTTTCAAATGAGATTACTGCCTGATTTAATTATAATTTATTATGTATTAAAATAAATAGCCATCAAATTGACTCGTATTCTATTCTTTTCTCGCTGACCAATGAGGCGATACTTTAAAACAGACTTGCAGATTTGTGTATCCTAGTATATGTAACCTCAAAATCACGTGTACACACGCATGATGTGGATCCTATACGAAAGTCGACGTGAGACGAATTACTCAGTTCTTTTCTTTTGCATTTAAAAGCAAATGTAAAAATGAATGAAGAAGGTTTTAACAATGAAAAAAGCAGAGAATGGCGAAATGCTAGTCGTGTGGCGATTGGAAAACGCAAAGGTCAGTTCAAGAAAAAAACATCAGCATTCAAGACAGAAAAAAAACAAACTATAAAGAGGTTATTAAAGGTGCGTACGTAAACAAATCATATTCATGGCAGATTGGATAACACTGTATTATAGAAATATATTTATTTATTAAAGATGTACAGAGAAAATTGAAATAATTGTATTTGTTATGGTTTTTAGGAAGCCAATGAGAAAGATGAATTCAAATCTGAAAGTAGCATTCTTGATGGAAGAGAATTACATGAACCTAGTGTTTTAGCCAAAGAGATGTGGTGTTCAGAGTGTGACATTCCACTGTCTTTTAGATTTGCACAGAGAAAAGTGCAAAAAGGACTGGAAAAGTTTTTACAGAAGGCAACAATAACAAATATGAATTGTTCGTTATGAATGCCAAAGCTACTCTTGGTAAATAATGTAATGTGATGTGATATATTTGCTGTTCAAATTGTTTATTTATTGTATATTACTCAACAGGTATTATAGATTGTGGCATTGGGGAAACGCAATTTAATTTATTGCTATTAGCATTGAATATTGGTACGGTGTCAGACACACTGTTGAAGCGTTATGAAAGGATTGTTGGACCAAAAATAGAAGAGCTTGCCGCAGAATCTTGCAGCAATGTATTGAAGGAGGAAATTGCTTTGGCAAAAGAAGCAAATGACATTGTCTTGGACAAGTAGGGCATTCATGTAGTTTAATGAACTATAGATGAAACTGTTTTGTTTTATGAATAGAAAGTTCAATAACTTGTCCAATGTTCTATTAAAGCATAACTATATCAATTATATAAGGTTGAACTTTCTAAGAATTAATGTACAGAATAGTGAAATTGAACCTTGAAATTTTATATTGAATTGTAAATAATTGAAAACTTGATTCATTTTCCAATTTATACATTATTTTTGCAAGACTGATTTTTATTAATTAATTGCAATTAATTGACAATGATCGTTATATTAATTTAAACACACTATACAATGCACAATCATTATTACTTTGATTTTTACTTATAACAAAATGCACAAATAGACTTATTTTTATTCTAATACGTTATTGTTAGTATTTATATTTTTTTCCAATCAAGTTATGATTATTTAAACATTTCTGGTACGCTATACATACCACATGTAAAATATTAAAGTTAAACTTGTTTACTCTGTAAAATCAAACAATTATTTTTTTATAATAATTATTTACACGAATTTTAGATTATAACTTTTATGAAAATAGATATTAACATTTACATACCGTTATTTTAAGTTATTAATATAAATATTAGTATAAAATAGTATGGATAATTCGCAAATATGAAAAATCTTAATATAACATACAACTATAATGATTAACGTGTATAATTTGTATCATGAATAAAAATCTATATAATCACTAATTTTTTTAATTCAATTTATTCTCGATCGTTTCTGTCATTTTGATTGCAAAATATTCCCAGGTAAATTTGGTTTGACATTTAGTTATGATGCTGGCTGGCAGAAAAGAGGTACCGGAAGGGCTTACAATAGTTTGTCTGGTAAAAATAATATTTTATATAGTTAATTTGATATATTTTTCTGTAGGCTATAAGCGTCACGGCAATGCAAATGGAAGGATTTTTGCAACAAATATTTCTATATACGCACTCTAAAATTATATATTATTATTCTGAAAATATAATTTTAATACAGGTCATGGTGCATTAATATGTTACAATTCAAAAAAAGTTGGATCGTACGCGATTCGCACGAAAACATGCCGCGCCTGTGTATCTGGAAAGAAACATGATTGTCGGATGAATTACGATGGTTCTGCAAAAGGTATGGAGGCCGATATAGCAATTGAGCTATTTACAAAAAATAAATTACTTGAACAACACAATATATTCGGAGCTAGACTAATCATGGATAATGATTCAAGTACAATCGCCGGATTACGGCAAGCTAGTCCACATGATATTGAATTATGGTCTGATAAAAACCACTCCATCAAAGCATTTGTCAATTCTCTCTACGCATTGTCATTGTCAAAAACTCAAGTAGATTACTTTTCAAATTCCTTGAGTGACGTTATTGCTGCATGCAAAGGGCAACCCGATCTACTCAGAGAGAGGATGAAAGAAATTGTACCGCATGCGTTTGGCGACCATACTCTCTGTACATTTCACCTTGAAGAAGAAAACTGTGTATATAAGACTATACCGGGGCAGAAACCGCTTCAGAACACGGATCTAAGGATACCATTAGAAGAAATAATGAATCGATATATCAATTCAGTAGAAAAATTAGCTCCTAATGGATCGACGCAACAAAATGAATCATTTAACCACAGTGTAGTTCAAAATGTCCTAAATCGAAGCACTTTTCTGGTTCTCAATCTTTTTCTTTCCGTGTGGCAGCCACAGTGAATACAAAAAACATAGGATATACATATATTAACGAAGTCTATAAGAAAGCTAACTTCAGTCCTACTAAAAGCAACGTAACTTACAGACAAATAAAAGAACAGAAAATGGCAAAGAAAAAATTATTTGAATACAGTCCAGCAGGGAAAATCAAAAGAAAGGCGTTAAAAAAATCAAGAGCATCTAAAGCTAGTAAAAATAAACGGAAAGAAGGACTCACTTATAAAAGTGATGTAGGTCTCAGTGGTATTTTAGAGCTTGCCATTGAAACTCCATCGACAAGCGTATGCCCTACAGTATTAACTAGTTATCAATTTGATAGTTCAATAGAATGGAAAATAATGTATGTAGATACTGAAACTACCGGTTCTAGTGTGGATAAAGACCAAGTGTGTCAGATACTGTTCTTTCAATACGTAATGTTTGCGATTATTTTTTTATCTACTAATTAAATTATATATTGTTATTAAGATTGCAGCCTATGACGGAGAATGCAATTTTAATCTTCATATAGTTCCTACAGTATCCATTAAACTAAAAGCATCAATAATAACTGGATTGACCGTTAACAATGGCAATTTATTCTGTCGAGACAGCAAATTGGCTACAGTTTCCAGAGAGTCTGCTGTATTACAATTTATTGAATTTTTAGAAAGTCATAAGAGCACTGAACCAAATATAATATTAGTTGGTCATAATATAATTAAGTAATCGATTTTTACCTATATATTGTACATTCGTTTACAATTCGTTCGTATTAAATATTATTATTCATTTAATACATTACTTGCAGATTTGATGCTTTACGCATTAAAAAATTGACTAGACAGTTTGGATTATATGAAAGATTTACGCAGGTTATATATGGGTACTCTGATACACTCGATGTTTTAAAGAAGAAGTTACTGGAGAGAGTTCAACAAAAGCTGTCTTTCAGAAACAAAGGGTCTAGCAGGGTAAAATGGTCAAAAATGCCTTTGAGTCATCCGGGAAAATAATTATACCCCCATGTTCAGCATGAAAAATGACTAGGATTCCCAGATTTTCAGACCCCTAAACCCATACAGGTCCCTATAAGGCCCAGTTTTGTCATTTTTGGTTTTTTGACCAAATCTCGGTCAGTTTTTGAGCTAGAAAAATCTTTCTTGTTTTAAATTGTAGGGTTTTTAAAGCCCTATAAAATGGCCGCGCTTCAAAAATTTTTGGCGCGAAATTCAAATTTTTAGAGCCGTTCAAAAATTTTAAAATTTAATATTTCGAAAATGAAGACCGACTCTTTGCTAGAAAAAAAATATGTTGTGTATTTTTGACTGAAAAATGTTCCTGATTTTTTTCAGATTTTTAAAAGTCGTGGAACGACCTTAAAAAAAATAAAAATCAACAAAAAACCTAGTTTTTCTCCCCTAGCGCTTTGTAGGTTAAATCTATGATGAAACAAATAGCACCATCGAATTCTGCGGAAAAAAATACATCGAAAACATGTATCACATGTATGGAAAAAATCAAAATCCTTCACAAATTCAGTACATGATAGCATCGGCCATGCCGATCGGCTCCACTGGCAGTGTAAATATTTATTCCTTTTCGATTCAAGGTCAACTCAAGATTGTTTTCGAACATGTGATACATGTTTTCGATGTATTTTTTTCCGTAGAATACGATGGTGCTATTGGTTTTTTCATAAAATTGACCTCATGAGCGCTAGAAGTTAAAAACTAGAAAAAAATCAAGTTTTTCGCGTCTTTGGTTGAGTTTTATGAAAAAACTCAGTAGCACTATCGTATTTTACGTGAAAAAATACATCGAAAAAGTGTATCACATTTTTTTTAATACTTCACTAAGGATATTAATCATTAACAAGTTCAGGTAAGAAAATGATGTCTTATGCCGATCGATCCGGCTAATAGAGCAGACGTTTTTTTCATCATACACGTATACATGATTTCAATGTATTTTTTGGCACAAAATACGATAGTGGTATTGGTTTGATTCTAAGATTTACTTTGAGCGATTCATTCAAAAAATATCGAATAAGAAAAATTATCGTTACTATTATTTTTAACCTTACGAAAATTTTTTTTTAAAGATTCATTTTTAGCTGGAGCATGGTTCAGGGGTATACTTGATTAGTGTGCGACTAATAAATAAGAAGACAACAAACAATTTCTAGAGATATCAATTTTCTGTGATTATTTAATAATTTGTTTACATTTTACAAAAATAGAAAAAATATTCTTTTGAGATAATCTATAACCATGCCACATGTATCAATCGTCATCACTATCTGCTTCAATAACAGCCACCACATGATCTTGTTCATAAATCTTTGTTAGATGTTGGGCAGGTTTTACAATGGAAGATTGGAATCTGGCGTGCGCTAAATAATAAATAACGGCAGCCACGTGAGAACAGCATCCAATTGTTCTCATACCGTTAGCACACTCACAGCAAAAACGCAGTATGCCAGCACAGCCAATGGTATTTGGTTTGTAGTGAATATAGCAGTTGTATTGTTTACTTTCGATATGTCTAGATCTCACTTGTAACTTGATTAGATCAGCAGATTCACGGTAGTAACTTACATTTATTTCATACGTGTCGCCCATCATTTCAGCTAAATAGGATATTGCTTGTTTGAGTTGGTAAGTTCCAGTGAATAGTTTGACTAGATCCTGTTCCGTCATTTCAGGAAAATCTTCTAGCTCATCAGACCTTAACGTTTTGAATAAACTCTTTCTTCGACTATATTTTCCTGATATCACTTCCGTTGCTAAACTATTTTCATTGGAATTTCTTGAAAGAATGTAATTGAGTATCTCATTATCGGTCGAAGCCCTTGACACGATTCGTTTTCCGAATTGATTAATTAAAAAGCAAACAATTCTGCAGTAAAGGCCAGCTTCAGTCAGGTAACGATTATCTAATTGCTGATGGAAAAACTTATACTTCTGAGCTACAGCTCCGTGTACCGCTTCCACCACCCAACGAAGTATGGTAACAAGTCGAGATTTGTTTGCATCTTCCGCTGACAATTGTTTCTGATTTTTATCTTTTAAGGCTGGCATGAGGACCCGATAACCATCATTTTCTAATTTTGATTTTATATCGCGAAACCCTCGATCAAGAATAAAAACATCACCCTCTTTGCACATCAAATTCTTTAAATTGTTATCGTGGGCCTTCAAAATTTTTTCCAAAATCATAGAATCGTTTTCTTTAGCATAAAACGGCCCCAGTACATCAACAATAAAACCAGTTGTAGTGCACAGAGTAAAGGGCTTGCATAGAGGAACTTTCTTATGTCCAGAAAAAGATCTTCGTTGGTATTCGTTATTGGAACTTTTTTGGTGCTTCAAATACTTATTTGAAGTATTTGAAGTGCTTCAAATACTTATTTTCGTTAGTTGGCCATCGCCAACTAACGAAAGATTGTTATCACTTATGCCATGAAGCTTCTGAAGGAGAATCGTTGAATTATTAGCAATCAAGTCCTCTCGATTGACGGCTTGTAAACCAAAGCGTGAAGGCAATACATCTTTTTCAAAGGCACTTAACACAGACTTTGAAAATTCAGAGACTTGCTGATGACGATCAAGGCCGAGAACAGAACAGATTATCTCATTTGAGTTTCCTGTTCGTAATCTGAACAAAAAAACAACAACAGCTTGCGTAACAGTCCGATTGTCGGTATTCCTCAACGAAACCATCATTTCTCGCAATTCTATTAGTTGTTCCCAATTCAATCCAGTAAACGTACGAATCCTCTCTTCAGAGATTGAAAAATCTCCGATTCTATCGTGTAATTCTCTGTCGGAAGTTAAACTCAAAGATTTAAATAGTTTTGTTATATCTGCAGCTGTTGTGGTAGTTGAATTAGAAACTACTTTTAAATTAATTAACTCATCTGAATAAAATCTTTTCTTTATTAAGTGTTTTCGGCAACATCTATTACCCTCTGGTATGAATATATCTCTTTCAACAAAAGCTTGTTTTCTTGCATCGAAAGGAACAATAACAATATTTGTTTTGCTTTTGCATAAACAACAGTAATCATGAGTAGAAACTACTCTTTTTAAAGGTAACTCAATAGTATCTTTTGCTTTTTCAATAACTTTTTTCTTTGGTGGAACATAAACTGTATCATTATGTGGTTGCGATAATGTCTCTGAAGAAGATGTTGACCCTTGACTGTCGATTTGCAAAGTATTTACATTTTGTGGTTGATCGATTTTTCTGCGTTTTGCTTTGGCGAAGCGGGCAGAACCACTGCATTTCTGACAAAGTATGTCTCCCATTACAAGTGTCACAGCCAAATAATCGGACAAAGTATAAGCTTCATCATCTGTGTCAACAGTTTGTTTGGGTCCCACTAATTTTTTCTCTGGTAAACCGCAGCAAGCGCATTTTTGACCAATACCTGAGGCTGACATAGTGACATTCTGGAAAAAATACATTGGAGTTCATCAATAATGTCATTATTTGGAAGAGAAAATTTTGAAATGTTAAATACATTTGGCAATGTTTGTAAAAAAGTAATTATAATTGATTTTTTTCGTTTTTTAGATATTTTTTATTTTTAAGGAACTTTTATTTTAATTTTATCAGTTGCAGTATTAGCTTGTGAGATAGAATAGTTTATTTAGAAAAAAACACAAAAAAATTCTAAAGAACAATTGATCTAATGTGATAATAAAGAGTAATAACGTGGGGATAAAGTGTTTACTTCATTGGCAATATATGTTAAGTAAAGATTTGATTTTATGCATATAGATATATTAGAAATCACTAAATGTTTGGTTCTAAAATGAACTCACTGTTTTATAATAAAATGTTATTATTATTTTCAATCCAGCAAAAATAATTCCAATTTTCGAGTATTCAAATCACACTCATTATTTAAAAATTTTTGTAATTATATGAACTCTTTCGTTGTGAAAAACAAAAATTATTACATAATTTGAAATAATGCAGAACATTATAAATATTAATGAATAATTAATAATTATAATGTTCTATTATTATAATAATAATTAAAAATATTAATGAATAATTTATTTTATGAATGTAAGAAAATCATACGCCAACTAATGTCAGGTCATAATCTTTTTTAAATGTTCGTTGAATGATAGAAAAAATTCAGAGTCATTTCATTCTGTTGGAGTGAATAAAAATCGTTATTTTCTGTAACTCTACTTAATTAATACACTATTTATTTTTAAATCAAACCATTAATCACTATTTTTTAATGCAATACTAATATTTTTGTTTTAGAAGCACTTCAACCGCATTAGATATTTGTATGCCACTAACCGACTTTGTAAATCCACTACGTTACAATGTTAATATGAACAATGTAGATTGATCTTTTCAGGAACCTCCGATAGAATATTTAACGATGAAAAAGACATGCTCAGCAAATCGTTAGCTTTGAATTTATTTTCATTGGCAAGTGATTCGACTATTGACATTGATTTACCTCTGATCACGCTAGATCAATGCATTTGCAAAAAAAATGTCGATGTCAATAATCGATTCATGTGATTTAGAATTAGGAAGTTTTTTCTGGTTTATTTTAAATAAACTTTTTTCCATATCTTAAGCAATACCGTAACTAATAAAATTAAAACGAAAGTTCCGTAAATATAAAAAATTACCAAAAATAAGAAAAAAATTAATTTTAATTATTATGTTTCCGAGACGGAAATATCACTTTCGGCATATAGGGCACGGCTTGGTGTGATGGCAAAAGTGATAATAACTTGACCATTGCTTGAAAGATTTTGAGCAAAATAAGTTGGCGTATAAGAACTAAACCAGAAGTATCTAAAATTGTAAACATTATATTATATCACATATATTTGACACACATGCACACACTTTCTCATGTTTTGTAAAAATAATAATTTAATGCATATGAGATTGTAACCGTGAAGTTAATAAAACATACATACCTGTGGAAAAAACAATTTCTATTTCAGAAATAGTCAAATATCCTGTATTATAGCCCCACCTGCGCAATCTATTTTTACCCTACAGTATTCAAGTAAAAAAGCTTACTATAAATGCCAATCAAGTAAAATAATCGATAATACAACATTAAACGCCTTGTAACTATGATACGGTGTTATTGAAGTCTTATATATTATAAAACAATGTGATACATTTTTTCGATGTATTTTTTCACGTAAAATACGATAGTGCTACTGAGTTTTTTCATAAAACTCAACCAAAGACGCGAAAAACTTGATTTTTTTCTAGTTTTTAACTTCTAGCGCTCATGAGGTCAATTTTATGAAAAAACCAATAGCACCATCGTATTCTACGGAAAAAAATACATCGAAAACATGTATCACATGTTCGAAAACAATCTTGAGTTGACCTTGAATCGAAAAGGAATAAATATTTACACTGCCAGTGGAGCCGATCGGCATGGCCGATGCTATCATGTACTGAATTTGTGAAGGATTTTGATTTTTTCCATACATGTGATACATGTTTTCGATGTATTTTTTTCCGCAGAATTCGATGGTGCTATTTGTTTCATCATAGATTTAACCTACAAAGCGCTAGGGGAGAAAAACTAGGTTTTTTGTTGATTTTTATTTTTTTTAAGGTCGTTCCACGACTTTTAAAAATCTGAAAAAAATCAGGAACATTTTTCAGTCAAAAATACACAACATATTTTTTTTCTAGCAAAGAGTCGGTCTTCATTTTCGAAATATTAAATTTTAAAATTTTTGAACGGCTCTAAAAATTTGAATTTCGCGCCAAAAATTTTTGAAGCGCGGCCATTTTATAGGGCTTTAAAAACCCTACAATTTAAAACAAGAAAGATTTTTCTAGCTCAAAAACTGACCGAGATTTGGTCAAAAAACCAAAAATGACAAAACTGGGCCTTATAGGGACCTGTATGGGTTTAGGGGTCTGAAAATCTGGGAATCCTAGTCATTTTTCATGCTGAACATGGGGGTATAATTATTTTCCCGGATGACTCAAAGGCATTTTTGACCATTTTACCCTGCTAGACCCTTTAGTAAAAGATTATTTGCCACAAGAAAACATTGTAAATTTGTACGATGCCCTACAAGACATCAAAACTTTGAAAAAGTTAATCGAATATCTAGGCGTAACTGATAAAGAAATAATAAATCAAAGTAAGAGCCTAGTACAGTTACAAGAAGCCGTACAATTTAGACAACAACAACAAAAGTTGAAATTATTAATTAATCAGAATAAAAAAAAATTGAAAGTATTGAAAGATGTAGTAACAGCTAATATAATTTCTAAAATGGCGAAACAAGGAATTGTTGAGAAAACGTTAGTAGATGCTGTAACAGGCCGCCGTTTAGCCTATAATATCTCTTGAACGTACCTATATAATGGCTAAACGACGCCTAGTTATCTATGTGCTCGAAGCACATCAACCTACCTTGTCTTGGAGTGCGCCTGCGCAGAGTCTCTTCGCTACTCCGAGTTAGGTTCCCCCAACTCGCCGCTTGGCGGCGCTGTTGCCCTTGCTTAGCAGCGCTCGCACGGCCGCTGCTGGAAACTAAGTTGACGATTCCCGTCTACCGGTATCCGCGTGATCCGTGCTACACTACCGGCTAATTCGAATCGAATGTAAACAGACGCGACCTCCAGACAAAGGAAAGACTAAATAATGATGACTAGATTAAGTAAAGACTATCGTTCACTTTATTCAGGCAATTCAATTACACGGGGGTTTTGCCGAGAGACTTGCGCACGCTAGCGCGAATGACAACATACACTGTATGAGAGAGAGAGAGAAAACCGCGATCACCGCGAACTAACCGCTCGCACGCAACAATTGATCCCTTCGCGCACGCTGCGCGGGATCGCACGCTATTAACAATAATGGGAAGGTGCACCTACCGCGAGATAGTAGAGGATACGGTGGCCAACCGTATCCGATCAACAAGCCGCTAAAAAGCTGCTTCGCTGCTCGCTGCACTGCCGCGATTACTGTTGTTGTGGTTGCTGCTACTGCTGTTGCTGCTATTGCTGCTGCTGCTATTGCTGCTGCTACCCACGCACTCAAGTTCACGCTGTTCGATTTAGCACCACCACAAGAAGCGCGTTGAAGGCATGGAAGTAGGTTAACTACGATGCAGGCCGACTGAGTGATACAGTCATACTGCCTGTTGAACGCTCCCTTCCCGGTCATTGCCCCTACGTGCCCTCTCTCTCTCGCGAACCGATCGCGGCTTCTCTCGTTCAGCCGCTTATTAACCTCGCGCGAGTCGAACGATTTTCGGTAATCGTTGCAGCCCCCTCCTAGCTTCGGACTACCGGACCGAACTAATTCCCCGACTCGCGACCTTAAGGACAGGATTGGAAAAGGGAGAAATTGACACAATCCATCCTCGTTAATCTGGTATTTTATTCGCCCATCCCGGGCCACCACTCCCCTACCTCATCTGCCGGAGCCTCCTGGCGCCTTATGCCTGGGATAGCGCCAGTGCTCCGACTTGTTGGACTGCGCCGGGGGCCCCCGAGACTCTCTTGGCCTGAGTCTGCGTCGGGGGCCTGGCCGGAGTCCTGGCCGCGGCCCTATCAGCTGATGCCGTCGGTGGTAATACCGCCGGCGGGCCCGCGGCCGCTGGGGACTCCGGTCCCCGGTCTACGCGCAGTAGGGCCTCGCCATATGCCCTCTGCCGCCGGCCCACAGGAGCCCACTCCCCCAGCATCTCTTGGGCACCGCGGAAGTCGAGGAACTCCCCCAGGTGTGCGTGCACCCGGCGCTGTAGCTCCCCGACGAACTCCCATGCGTTTTCCAATTCCTGGAGGCCCAACCTCACGTGCCTCCAGGAATTTTCGAGCCTAACCTGTTGGGGGACCCGGGGGTGGTTGCAGACCCACTGCCCCTGGCCACAGGCCTCTTTCGGCCTGGGGCACTGCGTTGAGCCGTCAGCCATCGTCGGCTTGTTCGGCTCTGGGGTCTGCACCCCCTGGTCCGTCGTGGACTTAGACCGACGGCCCTCTTCGGACGGACCGTCGGTCTGGGTGGACGCTTCCCGGGTCTCAGGCCTCCTGGTCTGGGCCCTCATACCTTCCCGGAGGAAGTCGTCCACCCGCTGGCGTGAGCGGCCCTCTCTGGCGGCCACCTCGACCTGGGCCCGGACAAATCTTCTAACGTCGCCGATCAGCCGATCGGCGTCCGGACCCAGCCTTAGGTCGAGCAACATCTGGGTGGCCGTCTCGAAGGCCTCCTCACTCACTACCAGCTTCCTCTCCATCTGTAAAAGAAGAAGAGGGGAGTCAAGGGATGTCTCAGGTTTAGTCCTTAACCTAACCAGCGCTGCGTCACGCTCGACGCTATTGTTTACGAGGACGTCCCGGTCCCCTGCGCTTTCCTCGCGAATATGGCCCATTTGCGGGGGTAGCTGGCAGGACCACCTCCCGCACGTGCTGAGTGGTTCTACGGGGCCTGCCTCTTCTCCTTGCCGCATTACCATTCAGGTCATCTCCACCTGGTTCCTGAGATTCGCACGCAGGGTTCTTGCGCGGCCTACCACGGCCTCGCTTAGCCGGCGCCTCGATCGGTATCTTTGGAGCCGCCACGGGTTCCTCACACTCGTTCGCGGGGGCTGCAATCGCGACGCGCTCTCATATCGGATCCTCGCTGGATTCCTCAACCTTCGCTGGCGGGTCGCCTACGCCCTCCTCTTCATCCAACGGTGTTGAGTCCCCTACTCCCGGTTCCTCGTCATCCTGGTCCGAGAATGGGCCAAAATAGGGCTTGAGATCCTTGGCGTGGATCAGCTCGGGCAACTCTTCCTGCTGGTTACCGAGGCGGTAGGTATTAGTCCCATATACCTCCTGAATGACATATGGACCAGCATACTTCGGCGCCAACTTCGCCGAAACGCCCTGAGCTGCGGAAGACAGGATACGGTTCCGCTTCCACACCCAGTCCCCAACCCTAAAGTCGGCCTGGCGTCTCCTCCGGTTGTAGTAGACCGCCTGACGATCAGCCTCCTCCCTGGACTTAGAGCCAGCGCGTTGCCATAAATTGGGTAACTGGCGCATGTGCTCACCCCATTCGGTCAGTTCTTGGCCCTCAGAAGCTTCCCGAGCCAACTGATCCTGGGCTCTCCTAAAGGTCGAGGGGGGAGTGGGCTGTCTACCGAAGACCAGCATAGCCGGGCTATAACCTGTTGCGCTATGAGTTGCCGAGTTCAACGCGAAGTTGAACTCTGGCAGGTGCTCATCCCAGCTCTTATGGTCCCGCTCCACGTACGACATGAGCATGGCCTTGAGGGTTTTATTCACTCGCTCTGTAGGGTTTGCCTGTGGGTGGTAAACTGGAGTAAGGGCGCGCCGGATGCCGTTCCTCGACAAGTAGGCATCGACCTCCTGGTTTTTAAATTCGGTCCCGTTGTCCGAAAGAAATATCTCGGGCGCGCCGAACCTGGTTACCACCCTCTCGTGAAATTCCCGTACGATGGTCCTTCCATTGGCCTTACGTACGGGTACGCACTCCACCCACCGAGTGAACAGGTCTAAGAAGACCAAAATATACTCGAACCCTCTCGAGCTCTTTGGGAACGGGCTAGTAATATCACTGGCCACCACCTGCCAGGGTCGCGAGACCTCTCGACGACCCATCAGCCCGCAAGGCGGCCTTTGTTCCGCCTTGCACTGCTGACATACCGAGCAACTCCTCACGTACTCTCGGACCTGCTCCTACATCTTTGGCCAGAAATACAGGTGCCTAGCCCGGGAGAACGTTCGTTCTCTCCCCTGGTGTCCCGCTGCTGTCGCATCGTGTACCTCCTCGAGCACTTGAGGTCTTTTCTCGGCAGGAACCACTAGCTTCCAGGCTTCCTCATTGTCGATGGACCCTTCGCTCTCCTCAGTCTGATTGTAGTGATACAATCTCCCTCCAACTACCTTCCAGGTAGGCTGAGAATGTGGATCCTGGCATACTTTTCTGTATTTTTGAAGGTACCATCGTATTCTACGATGGTACCTTCAAAAATCATATCAATATCGATAGACATCGGAGACATCGCGTCTCCGATGTCTATCTCATGCTCGACCCCCACGGCACAGCCTAAACACTCGCCTCCATCTGGAATTAATCCGCAAGACGAGCACTTAATCGGTTGGGAGAAATCTATTTTTCTCCGCTGACCCTCTCGTCGCTGGCCAGGAGACCCAGGGGGGGTTTTATTCCTCCCCTTTTCTTGCGGCCGACCCCTCGGCCGCTTGGGAGAGTTAGCCTTCCTCTCCTTAAAGTATCGGTCCATTTCGCATCGCAGGGTCGCAATCTGCGACGACAGGTCTTCAATGCGGTCTGTCGCCTGCGTTGCCGCGATTGTGGGCCGGTCCTCGGGTTTCCTGGCCTGTGCTTTAACCGGTGACTCGGGTTGCAGCTGTTCCCTACCCCGAGGCTTGTTGGACATGGCCGCCGTTCGGGGTCCTGCCCGGGGCGGTGGTGCTTTTGTTGACACCCCCATGTGCTCGGGGTATAAGGTGGACGTAGGCTCCAGCTTGGTCCTCGGGCGCTCGTCGTCCCGCAAAGCGGTCTCGATCTCAGTCGCCCGGGCGTGGAATTCGTCCACGTTGGAGAACGCGTTCCTCCGCAGCTGCATACGGATGGCGGGTAGGAGATTTGCGTACAACAAATCCAATTGCCGTTGCTCCGATAACGGCGGGCGTAGCTGGGCCAGCATGAAGAGGAGGTGGCAGGCGTACTCCCGTACCAACTCTCCTTTCTCCTGGTATCGGGCTTGGGCCTCTTGCAGCAATCTTTGTTGCTGCAACTCACTTGACCCAAACCAACGTCGTGCGCCAGCCACGAAGTCGGCGTAACTCCTCCACTTGAACTTGTTAAGCTCGTACCAGGTCCTCGCAACACCTTCGAGGAGCTCTGATACCGAGCACAAGATTTCGCTATCCGTTAGCCCTGAGCCCGCGCGTAGATCCTCCAGCCTTGACAGGAAGGTGTCCACGCACTCTGAAGCCGTGCCTGAGTATCGCAGCTTCCATCCTCGGACTATCCTACCCGCGTCCCGAGTCGCATAGTACCCTGACGGCGCATTGGCGTCATACCAGGCGGATCCTTCCGGAATCGCCTGCTGATCGCCCATGTCGGCGTCTCCTGGTCCTCTTCTTGGTGGCTGTTCCGTCCGTAAAGGCACCTGCCTTTGGGGAGCCTCTCGAGGTTCGCCAGGGGTCGGTCGCTGGGGTTCGGGGATACTACCTGGTACCCTCGGGTCGTAGTGACACGTATACGTGGATTGGAAGTCCACAGTTCTCCTGGGCCGCTCTGGTATGACCGTTCGTCGATTGGTGGGGTCCCTGTTCCTTAACTGCTGGACCTCCACCTGCAGGGCGGTCACCTGGTCACTCCACCGCGCGCATACCTGGTCGTGTCTTTCCAGCATCTCTAATATGCGGTTTATCCCGACTCGGTTGCGCTCGATCTCTTCCTTTAGTCGTTCGGTCACGCACCGCTCTTCCTCTTCTTCTTGAGGTTGTAGCTCCGCGTTCTCGAAACGACGAGCTCTTCGCCTATCTGGCGATCCGGTGGAGCCCTTGTGCTCACTACTGACCGCCTCCGCGGGCCCCTTGACCTCGCCGGTCCCCCATTCCTCTGCGGGCTCTCGCTCCCCCGTCTCGCTCTGACTCTCCTCCTCTAAGTTATTGTAGACCGCGAGAGTCCGCGTCAGGTTCGCCTCTACCACCTCATCCCTGTATAGCAGCATGAGTGGGTGGGCGACAAGATCCTCAGCATCGGCTGCTTCTAATTTCTGTCGCCTGGACTCCAGCTACCTTTCTCGGCTCCTTCGCCTGCGTTGTGTCGCCTCCCTATCCAACGCCGCTCCTTGGAAGTCCAGGTCGATATATTCGCCTAACAACCAATACGCTAGCCGAACTGCCTGCATCAGCTTGGGACCGTCTGTACGCAACTCCAGTTGCGTCAGGTATCTATCCAGCTGTGTCGAAGGCAGTTCGGAAGCCCACCGGGTTATCGCGTCGGCGGTATCCTCCATATCGCTTATGCTGGGGCGTAGGTGACGGTTGAGGTTAATTTACCTAGTCGACCACTACCGCCTCCTATCGCCGAAGGCGCGAGCGGGGTGTTGCGATTTTTATCGGCAACTACCCAAATTCGCCTTTAATTCCAAGGCAACAATACACGTGGCTTGTGGGTGTGTGCAGGTGCCGCGTACTCTAAGGAAGTACGAACTTCCACTTCGCAACTACCTGCCTATAGGTGGAGGCTAACTGTTTGCTAGCTCCACCGGGTTAGTAAATCTAACCCTACACACACCCCAATTGCGCGCTCTGCAGGTACTGTCGCTCGGTGACTAACCCCCACTTAAATATTTTAAGGTGTATATAACCACCTAAAAAGCAAAAAGTAAACCAAAATACGATTTGTCACCTCTTTTATTCGCGTTAGAGCGACTCCGGACGTCTCTTCGACCCCTGGAGTTAGTGTGCTCTCGGCTCACAAAAGCAGGTGTTATTGGGTCGGAGAGGCGTCTTTTCCCTACCGCAGAGCACGTACCGAACGAGCCACGCGTTATTTTACCCGCTCGCACCTTAATTCGCACGCGCGCAAACGTCTCTCTCTCCCGCGCGTCGCTCTCTCTTTTTGTGCAAATTCCCTTGTGTGTGAGTCCTAATTTTAGTTGGGCGCCATGTAACAAGCCGCCGTTTAGCCTATAATATTTCTTGAACGTACCTATATAATGACTAAACGACGCCTAGTTATCTATGTGCTCGAAGCACATCAACCTACCTTGTCTTGGAGTGCGCCTGCGCAGAGTCCCTTCGCTACTCCGAGTTAGGTTCCCCCAACTCGCCGCTTGGCGGCACTGTCGCCCTTGCTTAGCAGCGCTCGCATGGCCGCTGCTGGAAACTAAGTTGACGATTCCCGTCTACCGGTATCCGCGTGATCCGTGCTACACTACCGGCTAATTCGAATCGAATGTAAACAGACGCGACCTCCAGATAAAGGAAAGACTAAATAATGATGACTAGATTAAGTAAAGACTATCGTTCACTTTATTCAGGCAATTCAATTACACGGGGGTTTTGCCGAGAGACTTGCGCACGCTAGCGCGAATGACAACTATAACAGCGTAGTTACGGTAAGGCAAGAAATGTACGATGGTTCACGCGATTAGCGCACGGGCGCCAGGCACTGAGGGGAAATGAGGGAGCAGTGCCTCTCCTTTCGATATGGCTAGCTCTAAGATTGAAGAGCGGGAGCAGGTTCCTGTGAATTTACCTAGAGAGAATGGGATAAGGAACTGGGGATTGCATACAATTAAATGTCTATAATAAAAATTAAAGTAAATGATAAATAAGAGATTTATTATAGATTGAACAAACAAATACTCGGTAATTAAATTAGGCAATTAATATGGTGTTAGAACGAGTACTAACATGATAATGAGCTTCGACTTACTCGACTAATTCGACGACTAATTAAATTAAATATTTCAAGATTGCAATTTTGAGACTTTGGCTCTCTTCGGCTTGACCGTACGATAGTCAAGCCAGGCATAGAGGAAAACAAAATATTCTAATAGCGCGAGGTCACTTACAATCGCTAATGATACAATTGATTCGCCGATAGTCAAGTTTCCATTCAGAATAAGATTTGAGTCACACACATGAACTATTGAAGCAATTTAATAAGCTTGAAATGACTTTTACCTTAATTGCTTACAAAGCTCTGATAATCCACTTACTGATACATGCTCGCTGATTAACACGGAACAAGACCTTTGACGGTAGTTGATTAGTTAGGCAAGGTAACGGCAATCAATGCAACGTGATCACTTATGATTGAATGAGGCACGTTTGAGCTAATCAAAGACTGACTTTGTAATGCGATTTAGAATGCCGGAGAAAGCGTTATCTCGGCGCAGTATGATAAGCGCGGGTTTAGAACGTCCGGCGTTGACCGCAGCCTAGAACTCTCTCCCGGATTCCTTTTCTTCTCCGTCTTTGCTAGCATTGCCCCTCATCTCGTTGTACTTAGCTTCCGAGAGTGGGCTTGGTAATTGTTTGTGTGTACTTGGTAAGTGTGTTGTAAGTGTGGTGTGACGTCATATGGCCTTGACTCAGGGAAACATGGAATAAATACAAAATATGAAAATATCGTGTGACCTGTACTTTGTCAAATACGTCACGAGAGTCAATATTGCTCATTGCGCATGAGAGAGTCAGCAGCGGTCAATTAGCCTACCGCTGCCTGATCTTGTCCCATGTTACACTCCCCCCCGCCAGACGGAGACCTGGGGGTGGAAGCGAATCACCAGGGCTCGTATAAGCAAAAAGGAAGCACAGCCAAAGGCAAACGTGAAGAAAAAAAAGAAACTACATGACCCTTATTTCGGTCCGTTTGTGTGTTTTGTAACTCATGCGGACGTTTGACAAAGTAGGCAGGCATTAAAAAAAAATCATAAAAAGATAATGATAATGAAAGAAAAAAAAATGAATATATAACGGAATTACATCGTGATGTTATATAAAGGCAAAAAAAAAAGAAAATTAAAATTAAACAAGATTCCCATCAGACTGTATGCAACCGGTTTCCGGATTAGGAAGGGAGTGCATAGGATGGGTAAACGGTAGCAGGCATTTGGCGAGGACGCAAACCATGCCACGTTTTAAATAAGGAAAAGGCAAAAAAAAAAAAAAAATATATATATATGTGGCGGCGAGGGGGGGAATTAACGACTCGAGCCGCGGTAATGCTTTTATTTAATTAAACGGACGTGCAAATGTATGTTTTAAGATTGGTTTATTCTGATTATTACATTTGTGACGAATCGTGAAAAAAAAAGAAAAAAAAAGAAGGAAAAAGGCAAGAAAGAGAAAAAAAAAGGAAAAAAAAAAAGGTAGTGGCGAACATAAGGCATTTTATAAAAACAAAAGAAACAAAAAAAATCATTGGTCGTTTTCCACGCCTAGCGTCTCCTAATTTGCTGCGTGATGCGCCATTGGTCCTTCTCTCCCAATGGGTTACAAGGACCTCTCACCCCTGTACCATCTCCATACTGCTCCTGGCAATTATTGCAGGTCTTGAGGGTGGCGTAAGGTTTGCCACAGCCGAAGCAGAATATTCTTCTGGCTTTGGTACACTCCGGATACCCATGTCCCAATGCATGGCAATTCCAGCATTTTGTGGTTTTTATTATTTTTATATCTTTTAGAGCGATAGGCGCTCTTGGCAGGTTTATTACCGCTCTCGGGGCTGGTTCGCCTTGTTGTTGCTGGGGCACTTGAGGAGGTTGAGGTAAACGGGGTGATTCCCTAGGTATCCACCTGTGGACGAACATAAGGTTTGAGATCCTTGATGTGGACTTTGGTGGTCTTACGACCCGCTGCATTAGTTAGAAGTACGACCGTTGGTGACAGTACCGCAGAGACGTACCAGTCGGAGGCAAACTTAGGCGCCAGGACGGCACTAACCCCTGCATTAGCGGCAGATAAGGTATGTAGTTTCCGCCACACCCTGTCGCCGACGCTATACGAAGCGTGCCTCCGTCTGGCGTCATAATACGGCCTCTGACGCTCTGCTGCTGCCTGCAAGTTTCGCGTAACTGAATCCCGTACCGCCGCGAGGCCTTCCATCCGCTTTTTCCACGAGGCAATATCTAAAGGCAAGATTTCCGCATTTGGGTTGTGGAGCAATGAGGCATCTGGCAATCTCGGTTCTCGGCCGAAATTAAGGAACGCAGGAGACACTTTGAGGGAGCTATGCACCGCTGAGTTGACTGCCAATCGGAATTCAGGCAAGTGAACGTCCCAATCGCGATGGTTGTCGTCTATAAACGACCTGATCATGGTTTTGACCACGCGATTGGCACGTTCTACGATATTGGCTTGGGGGTGGTACGCCGGGCTGGTGGAGTGCTTTATCCCATACTTTTCCAGCAAGCTTTTTACCGCCTTGTTCGTAAACTCTGTGCCGTTATCCGTATGGAGAGTTTGAGGTGCTCCATAGCGGCAGATGACACTGTCCATTAAGGCTTTCGACACAGTCTGTGCGTTCGCCTTGCGAACCGGCACCAATTCCACCCACTTAGTAAACCAATCTTGGAATACCAGGAGATACACGTTTCCCGCCTTTGAGCGAGGCAAGGGGCCCATTGTGTCCACTGCCACCGTCAGCCATGGTTGTTCCACATACCTGTGGCCCATGTATCCTGCTGGCGATTGCTGAAGAACTTTATTGGCTTGACAGGTAAGGCAGGCTTTAACATACTTGGATGTATCTTCGAAGTACCCTGGCCAATAGAACGTTGCACTGATACGACGGAACGTTTTCTCAATTCCTAAATGTCCTGCGGTCGGAGTGTTATGTGCATCCATCAGGGCTTTCTCCCTGAGTTCTGCAGGCAATACTAGTTTCCATGGTTGGAGGTCTTCCAGCATATTCTCCATTATTGGGTTAGGCAAATGTTTGAACATCTTGTCATCTTCTACTCGCCAGTTGGGGAACTTTTGTGGGTTTGTTTTTATTTCCGCTAGTCGCTTAGTATACCATGGGTCTGTTATCGTCTCTATGGAAGCTATTTCCCCTTCGTCCGGGAACATTCTTGATAAGGCATCGGGGACGTGGTGTAGAGCGCCTTTACGGTGGATTATTTCCATATCGTATTGCGCTAACTGCATTGCCCAACGTGCCAATCTACCTTTTGGGTCCTTAAGCGACTGCAACCAACGCAGTGAACTGTGGTCTGTAATTACAGTAAAGTGAGTGCCTTCCAGGTAGTGGCGATACTTTTCTACTCCCCATAGTATTGCTAGGCATTCTCGTTCAGTCACTGTGTAGTTGCGTTCCGCTGGAGTAAGGGCACGTGATGCATAAGCCAAGACTTGTTCTACCCCTTCTCGAGTTTGGGTTAGGACTGCTCCTAGGCCGACATTCGATGCGTCCGTTTGTAGGCAAAAAGGGAGCTTCATGTCAGGGAAGGCAAGGGTGGGAGCGGTCGTTAGAACTTGTTTTATGATATTAAGAGACCGTTCTTGTTCTTCTCCCCATTTAAATCGGACGTTGTTCTTCATCAGACGTAACCATGGTTCGACTATATCTGAGAAATTGCTGATAAATCTGCGGTACCAAGACGCCATACCGATTAACCTTCTAAGTTCTTTTAAGTTTTTAGGAGCTGGGTAGTTTAAGATTGGTGCGATCTTATCGGTGTCTGGGGCTAACCCTTCAGTACTTAGTCTATATCCTAAGTACTTCACCGATGGTCGGCAAAACTCACACTTGTCCCAATTTATTTCCAAGTTGGCATCTTGTATTCGCAAAAGCACTTTTTCTAGCACTGTTAAGTGCTGTTCGAATGTGCTTGTCACTATCACCAGGTCATCTAGGTAGGCAAAGACGCATTGGTCTATGTCTGTAGTTACCAGTGTGTCCATCAACCGTTGGAATGCTGCTGGAGCATTGACCAACCCATAAGGCATTACTACATAATGATGTAGACCTCTACCAGGGACTGTGAAAGCAGTGATTTCCTGACTTTCTTTGGCTAAGGGTATCTGGTGATAGGCATTCTTCAGATCTATAGTGCTTATGTATTTTGCTGTACTAAGCTTACGGAGAATATCCTCCATATAAGGCAAGGGATAGGCATCCTTTTTAGTTACTGCATTGACTTTACGAAAATCAATGCAGAATCGCCAAGTGCCGTTGGGCTTGCGCACCATAACTACTGGACTGGACCAGGGGCTGTTGGATTTTACCACCTTTCCTGAGGCAACAAGTTCGTCTAGCTGTTGGTGTAGCGCTTCCTCGACTGGCTTGGAGACTAGATGGTATCGCTGCTTTATCGGCTCATGACCCTGCACATCAATGGAGTGCTCTACAAGATTTGTCACGCCAAAACCAGCCGCTGGAGGTTTCTTAAACCGGTCGAGTAACTCATATATTCGAGTTTCCTCGACTATAGAGACCTCTTTAATAGCGGCTAAGGCGGATACAGAATCTTGCTCCACAGGGTTCTGCTCGGTATTAAATTCACCGGGCTGAGAGCCAGGCAGTGACCATACTTTGGTGCCGAAATCGATCCTTAATTCAAAATCTTTCAGGAAGTCGATTCCTAGCACACAGTCATAGGCCAGGCATGGAAGTAGGCGAGCTTTGAGGGGTCGGCATATCTTACCCAAGGCAATATCTAAAGAGATTTCGCCTCCAGTGGTTGTTGTCGATCCATCAGCTAGTCGTACCAAAGACACGACTGTATTTCGTTGCTCTGCGGGAAGATCATTAAAAGTCCTTTGTCCAAAATAGGTGTGCATTGAGCCTGAGTCCACAAGTGCTTGATACTTGTGAGCACCTATTTTTAACGGCAAATAAAATCTAGAGTCGCGAGCGCGGCTGTTACTAGAGGCACAAAAAGAGCACACGCACGCGATCTCAGGTAGATCTACTGAGTCGTCGGGATAGGGGACGATGTCGACCCTGACCGTCGTCCCCGGCGTGCGTTTCCCCGCTGCTGTTTGCGTTCTACGCAGGACGGGTTGGTGCAGGTCCGGACGGTTACGTCTTTCGCCTTGCACCAGTAGCAGTGCCGTTCAGCTGTGGCTGGAGGAGTAGCTGGCGGAGTCTGTGCTACCGGTGTAGAAGGGGCGGTTGCGGCTACCGACTCAGTAGGTTTCGCTGCATTTTTCTGCGGTGTAGGCCTTTTGGCCTTACCGCGACGAGAGTTGTGGTCCGGGGTAGTGGCTAGAGCTGCGGGAGGGGCTGGCTCAATCTTGACCTCGGTCGCTGCGGCGATCGGCAACTTGGTTGCCTTTGCTTCCTCGAACGCATGTTCAGGGAAGAAACACTCACCCTTAGATGGTGGTGGGTGCCACGTTTTGTTGAGGATGAGCGCTAGCTCGTGTTCCTCGCCGTATCGCTCAAGATCTGCCAGCGACCGGATCTTCATCTTGTCTATGCGGCACCTATAGTTAGGGTGCATATTCGCATAGGCAATGTCGAGCTCCTCCGCTGCCGTATACGCTGGGACTGCGTATCTCATGATGTGCGTTAAGCTCACCAAATAGTCGGCAATTGGCTCTGACGCGCCTTGCGTCCTCCGTCTCACCTCTTCTCGCACTCGCAATTGGAAGTTTGGACCAGCAAATCTCCTGCGGAATTGCGTGACAAAATCGGTCCAAGATGACCAGTCTTGGAGGTGAAGACGGTACCACTGGAGTGCAACTCCTCGCAACATGATAGGCATTGCATTCAGCACATCTGCTGAGGATAATGCTGAGCCACGTCTGCATTCCTCAACACGATACAGGAATTCTTCCACACTATGATCCCTTCTACCATCGAACTTCAGTTGCCATTTGCGTACCATGTCTCCTGCATTTTTGGAGACGTAGGTATGTGGTGGTGTTGCTACGACTGGGGATAAAGTTAAGCGTGGGGGCACTTGATTGTCCGTCGAATCGAACATCGGCAACGACGGTTGATATGTAGTGCTAGGCAAAGTGATTTGGACCGATGACACAGCTGGGTTCCATCCCGTAGACGACATGTAGGGCATTGCAGCTTCCGTGGTCTTCGGTTTATTTGCTGAAGCCGATTGAGTTTCCAATGGAGTTGGTCCTTGACGCAACATCGATTGGTAGGCTGCTAATGACGAGTCGTCTGTAAATACCGACTGTTGTGATCGGTTCATCAATGTCTGGGAGTTATGTGCGTTGGGTCCAATCTGTGTAGGAGCTGGGTCATCTCTAATGACCGAGAGCTCTTGAAGGTAAGGCAATGGAGTCCTTGAGTATTGAGCATACCCCGAACGCGGGGGTGATGTCTCATTACCACAGGTCAAGGTGCTGTTGGCGTCTGCCATTCCGACAGGCGCATAAGGCAAAGTGGCACCTTGTGCTGGGTAGTTCAAATACTGTTGATTTGGTAGGCTCATATCACTATCTCTACTAGCGCTAATATTACTATTTAAAGGTAGGGACCAATTACGAGGTACAAATTCAGGTATTGAAGCAAGTGGTCGTGCCATGGATGTTGTTGGCAAATTGAACCTATGCTGCAATGGTTGCGTCGCTGCTCCCAAATGCCTTGCCCATGCTGTGGTGCTCACCAGGCTACACACTGGAGTAGTTATGGGGGCCGACACTGTGCATGTGGTTACCAACACTCCAATGCTGGGTGCTGCTGTGCTTATACCTGTTGTATTAAGACTAGGATGCCATGTGGTTCCATTGGCATTAGTCTGTTGCAGGCAGACTCTCAATAGCCTATACCTTTGGTCCGCTTCTGACCCTGATGTATCTAGACGTAGGCTCTCCAATGCTATAGGTAGTTCTCTTGTTTCCAACCTGTGGACCCATTCCATTAACGCTGCTTGGTCCATTTCTCCTAGTATAATAGCTGTCAGTCCTTCTGTTACTTTCAAAAATCTGATATACTTTTGATGCACTGGCCACAGAGCCTCCGTTTTGTTCGGCTTAGTGTGGCTTGGGCTGTGCTAACAGGGGCTGCAGCACAGGGCAGCCTTGCTTGCTAAAGGGGCACAAAAGACTGGAAGTGCAACAAGCACTTGGAAGGCAAGACCTGGAGACCACAAGTGCAAGGTGCACTAAGCAGGCAAAGAAGTAAAATAACTAAAAAAAATCTTCTGGCTTGTTGTGGTTTCCTATAAGTTGTCAGGTTTGCCTCTTGTATTTGTTTCCCTAGCTAATCCTATCATTTGTCCTCAACTAAAGTGTTTACAAGTGGGGAGAGAGAATGTGGTTTGCAGGTAGGGTTGTTTATTTATTTCACCCTCTTATGTTTGAGGGGCATCAGCTGCTCGGGTGGTACCTAAAGCAAAAGAGAATCAAAAGAGGGGGGGACTAATATGCTGTTGTCCGTTAAGGGAGCAGAAGGCACTATGCTATGGTAATATGTAAAAAAAATTAATTGTATATATATATAAAAATATCATAAGTAATAAATGAAATAATGATAGTTAAATTATTAATAGGTATTTCAAATTTATTGCTTAATTGCTAAGGGCTGAGGGTATTCAGTCAGTGTTGTACCTAAAAGGCAATTAAATCTGAGAAAAAAAAAAAAAAAACGAAAACAAGTCCCTCTACTAAGGCATGGGGTCTTCTTGGAGTCACTCGCTAATTATATAGGCTTTGGGTGAGGTTACAAGACCAGGCGTAGCTATGTCTTCCTTTGCCTTGTCCTTAGAAGGCAATATCGTTGATGCCGTCAACCTGGCACTCACTAGAGAGACTTATTGCTCTCCAACAGCTCACTTGTCGCTATATACTCAGCAGCAGCTTCATTTACCCTTGCATTATCTAATCCTGTACCTCTTGAGTTGTTTCTTCGATTGCCCATCCCATGTACCTGGTCCAGTGATGCTTTGGTTCCAGGCGGTCACTCACTGTATAGCGGCAGGTGCTATTTGCAACAAACAGCAGTTGGATTGTAGTAAGAGGCAGAAGCGTGGCCACTCAAGCATAGCACAACATCAATGCAACGCAAAGCAGTACAGAGAAAATAGCAGTTAGCAAGATAGCCAGCTATACCACAACATCTCATAAAATAAAAGAAGGCAGGAAAAAGCAAGAAAAGGCAAGCTAATTGAAAAGAAAGCAAAAATTACAGGTGCGCTGGGTCTCTATTACTTACAGGTGATTATAATAAAAAGATTGGAGGACACTCAGTTGCTGTGCGGCTAATGATTAGTAGCTGTCAGCTGCATGTGTGCTAACTCCAAGCACCTCTGAACAAAATTGCTAAGCGAGCACTCAAGGCAATAAAAAAAATAAATATTTTGCATCATAGATGCTAAGGGGCTTTGGACCCATGCGTAGGTCCCCTGTGTGCTCCACTATTCTTCTTGGTGAAGGCAAAATTGTCTTGGTGTGCTGGCTACTTTCACCTGTCAAGCTGCCTCGGTTAGTCTTTTAACCGGGACAGCTACCTGAGATACTTTTGTGTAATCTTCAGGTGGCAGGTGAGTTTGTGCAAAACTCTATTGTGCTATTCTTTGCACATAGAGTGTTGTAGTGTGTTATCACACTTGTAGCAGCCACCAACAAACTGACTCAGCTGTCAACTGCTGGGTTAGGTTTGCTGAGAAGAGAGAGAAGGCAACAGCGACCAGAGAGAGAAAGAAAAAAAAAACTTTGCGAGCGGGTGTAGCACGGCGTACAGTGGCGAGATAGCGGAGCGAGTGTGCAGAGAGAGAGAAAAAAAATCATGCAGGCAGCTAGCAAAGCCTGTCAGCGGCGTCGCGCATGCAGCGTGTCTCTGCGCCAAGAGCGTAATTAGATGTTTAAGCCAACGAGGGTACTTACTCTTGGAGGCAGGTATTTGCATGTGCCGTCTTTGAGACCTCCGCTGACACTGGTGTCGCACTGCGGTTGCCGAAGTTTGGCATCTTTGCACTTTTTCTTTTTTGTAGCAGACGTGGGCTAGTCGGTTGCTAGGTTGTTAGTGCGCAGTAATGTGCCGGCTGCTGCCTGCGCGCGTCGGTGTCTGGCAAGATGGCGGCGCCGGGATCGGCCGACGACTCACGAAGGCGACCGAACAACTAGCTGCGCGGTAGCGTACCGAGCCGTGACGTCACGTCAACGGTGTCTCTCTCTCTTTCTCTCTTTCTCTCTCAATCTCTCTATCTCTTCCAATCTCTTTTCGCTCTAATTTAGCGTATTATTTCCCTTTTTTTTTTTTTCTTCTTTGCGCGCAAAGGGGAGGCGCAATTTACTTAAAAAAAAATTTATCCTGCCAAGGCAAAGCTATGTGTGAAAAAAAAAAAATTTTCGTCAAGGCAGTTATACACGCGAAGCGGGGGAAGGGAGGGAAAGAAAAAAAAATTTTGATTAGGCTATTCACGCGGCCCCACGTTGGGCGCCAATTATAACAGCGTAGTTACGGTAAGGCAAGAAATGTACGATGGTTCACGCGATTAGCGCACGGGCGCCAGGCACTGAGGGGAAATGAGGGAGCAGTGCCTCTCCTTTCGATATGGCTAGCTCTAAGATTGAAGAGCGGGAGCAGGTTCCTGTGAATTTACCTAGAGAGAATGGGATAAGGAACTGGGGATTGCATACAATTAAATGTCTATAATAAAAATTAAAGTAAATGATAAATAAGAGATTTATTATAGATTGAACAAACAAATACTCGGTAATTAAATTAGGCAATTAATATGGTGTTAGAACGAGTACTAACATGATAATGAGCTTCGACTTACTCGACTAATTCGACGACTAATTAAATTAAATATTTCAAGATTGCAATTTTGAGACTTTGGCTCTCTTCGGCTTGACCGTACGATAGTCAAGCCAGGCATAGAGGAAAACAAAATATTCTAATAGCGCGAGGTCACTTACAATCGCTAATGATACAATTGATTCGCCGATAGTCAAGTTTCCATTCAGAATAAGATTTGAGTCACACACATGAACGATTGAAGCAATTTAATAAGCTTGAAATGACTTTTACCTTAATTGCTTACAAAGCTCTGATAATCCACTTACTGATACATGCTCGCTGATTAACACGGAACAAGACCTTTGACGGTAGTTGATTAGTTAGGCAAGGTAACGGCAATCAATGCAACGTGATCACTTATGATTGAATGAGGCACGTTTGAGCTAATCAAAGACTGACTTTGTAATGCGATTTAGAATGCCGGAGAAAGCGTTATCTCGGCGCAGTATGATAAGCGCGGGTTTAGAACGTCCGGCGTTGACGGCAGCCTAGAACTCTCTCCCGGATTCCTTTTCTTCTCCGTCTTTGCTAGCATTGCCCCTCATCTCGTTGTACTTAGCTTCCGAGAGTGGGCTTGGTAATTGTTTGTGTGTACTTGGTAAGTGTGTTGTAAGTGTGGTGTGACGTCATATGGCCTTGACTCAGGGAAACATGGAATAAATACAAAATATGAAAATATCGTGTGACCTGTACTTTGTCAAATACGTCACGAGAGTCAATATTGCTCATTGCGCATGAGAGAGTCAGCAGCGGTCAATTAGCCTACCGCTGCCTTATCTTGTCCCATGTTACACAACATACACTGTATGAGAGAGAGAGAGAAAACCGCGATCACCGCGAACTAACCGCTCGCACACAACAATTGATCCCTTCGCGCACGCTGCGCGGGATCGCACGCTATTAACAATAATGGGAAGGTGCACCTACCGCGAGATAGTAGAGGATACGGTGGCCAATCGTATCCGATCAACAAGCCGCTAACAAGCTGCTTCGCTGCTCGCTGCACTGCCGCGATTACTGTTGTTGTGGTTGCTGCCGCTGCGGATGTTGCTGTTGCTGTTGCTGCTGCCGCTGCTACTGCTGTTGCTGCTATTGCTGCTGCTGCTATTGCTGCTGCTACCCACGCACTCAAGTTCACGCTGTTCGATTTAGCACCACCACAAGAAACGCGTTGAAGGCACGGAAGTAGGTTAACTACGATGCAGGCCGACTGAGTGACACAGTCATACTGCCTGTTGAACGCTCCCTTCCCGGTCATTGCCCCTACGCGCCCTCTCTCTCTCGCGAACCGATCGCGGCTTCTCTCGTCCAGCCGCTTATTAACCTCGCGCGAGTCGAACGATTTTCGGTAATCGTTGCAATGCTTATAAAAAAGATCCTAAAGATGGAATCAAAATACTATTATCAATGTGTGTCAATAAAAAAGCAAGGGTTACTTCCAATTCTAAAATCATTAGTGCAATAAGTAATAAAGAATATCTCTCTTTGAAACTCAATTTCTTGTCATTTGTTAATTATCTAAAAAGACATCAATATCAATTAATTATTCATCAATTAATTATTTGTTTCATTAAACAAAACAAAAGTTAAATTTATTTATTTTTATTCATTTACAATATCTTTTATTGAAAGATGATAAGTGTTAATCAATATTCAAATTTTAAATGATTCAAAAACGGCGCGCTTTGACAGAAACATGGCATCCGTTTAGAAGACGGTGTAACACGTACGTTAATAATTTAAGCCCGAACAACGTTGCGTCACAAATTATTTAAGGGGAAAGGCTCGGAAGGCGCATTCGCTTCGTCGCGAAAATTTAACGAGGGCTATTTCGTCTGGTAATATAGATAATCGCAATTTAATCAATTACAAGAGAGACAGGTTTAAACAGAATAAACTCATCAATTCAACTATTTTACTCTTTATTGCAACAATAATGTACATTCGGCGTTTGACGTGTGCGTCGGCCGAGTCCGGGCTAAGCTCGTTCCGTGCGAATTAACGCACAGGAAGCAGAACGTCACCTTACAACGTCTCTCGCGAATTCCGCGAGGGTGATGCGAGTTCACGCATGCAACCGCTCGTCCGCGTCCGGCCTATACGATGCTAGGAGAGAGAGAAATCGAGGTACGCACCGAGAAACAAAAAGGGTACCTGACCTTGGGAGGGAGCGCTGCTGCGGAAGTCCGCGTCCTCTGAGCAAACGATGTCGTCCTCGAAAGGCGGGATTCTGGATGCAGCCGGTCTTCCTTCTTACTGATGGTCGTTCAATGGCAATCAACTACCCGAACACTCATTGATTCTAATTACAAGGCTTGAATAGCTGGCAATTAGTCGCCGGTCGAAACCCTACTGACCGCGATCTCGCGCCTTCCGCGATTTCTTACGCGCCCCTCCCTATAGGTACTCAAAAACGGCCGAGCGCCGCCGGCTACGCACACATGTGCGACTCATGCCGGCGACACTATTTCTCTCTCTCCTTCTCTGCTCCCCGCTCACGCCTATCCCTCCAACGCCAGGCATCTCCGCCGATCAGGAATCAGACCTGCAACAAAGCCACATCGTGCGTCGATACTCGGTTTTACTCAACCAAGACCGATGTGGCAGCGGCTCAGGGGAAGGCACGCGGAAGAGAGAGAGAGGCGAACAGGGCGATCGAATTCTACGATCGATTCGCCCGTCACACCCCCTCCCAAGTCCAACGATACCCCCAGATCATCGGTGGACGACCACCTCGACCTCCCCAGCACCGCCGCCATCGGCCTCGGGAACTCAGAGGGACACAAACGGAAATATAACATAAGGGCACATTCGCACACGCCAACAATCAGACTCAACATTCACTCCAATTAAATATAACCTTCACCACTACTCACCCCATTTGCCTCAGTTGGTACTCCGGGCATCAGGTGTGCTGGCTTGCAACGCAAAGCGTCGCAGCCGTACCATCCTGATGTATTCGGCCGTGGTGGGGTGGCTAGGATTAACCGCCCCAGCCAATCTACCTAGTTCTTCGGCCTGTTCGTCCGTCCACGGCTCCTCAAGCGTCGACCCTACCACCTCCGCTCGGGGCCGAAGAGGCTCCTCAGAGAGACCAGGGGCAGGATCAGCCCTCTCCGAATCGTCGCTGGATCCTGGCGGAGTGCGCCGCAGGGTAATCTCGGCGTCTCGCTGAAGAGAACTCGCAGCCTGGTGTTCTAGCCGCGCGTCCTCTCGCAGCCTTAAGACTGCATCGTCCGGACCGGCCCGCTCAGCTTCGAGAGCTCGTTTCCTCTCGATTCTTTCTCTTCGGAGACGGCCACTACGCCGCTGCTTTTTCTTACGCGGCTCGGTTGCAGTCTCTTCTCCGGCCTCCTCGCCACGAGCCCCTCCACTCTTCTCACTCGGCGGTTGAGGTCCATCCGCCTCCTTGGGCTGTTGCTCCCCAGACGCCCTCGCTACACCGTCGGCCCCCGCCCGAGTCCGCAAATACTTTGCGTAAGCGGCCGCGCATCGCACGCAATGGGCAACCGTCGCGTCCAGGCGCCCACAATTCCTACAGCACTCTCGCGGGTTCGGCGGCTCCGGGCATCTCGAGCGGCGATGCTCCCCAGTCCTGCAATTGAAGCAGGTGAACGGCCGTACGTCCAACTCCCGGTCGAACGGCACCGAGTTCAGGCCGGCCAGAAAGGTGCCCGTCAATCGGCCCATCACGACGCCCTCCTCCCTGGCTCCTACAGCTGGAGTCCCGACGGGAAAGGCGTCCCGCAACGGGGGCCGCGAGCCCTCACTCGACGCAATCGGCCCGTCCTCCCCGCCTCGCCCCGGCTCGGGTCGGACAGCAGCAGGCAAGCACGGAGTCCCCGGCGGAGGCGACCTCCCTTCAGGAATCTCCCACATTAGTTGGCGGTGATGGGGGAAGAAACCCAAAACCGGCTGGGCCCCGTCCGTCTCCCGGATCCACCGCCCAGCCCGGAACAACAGACGCGGCGGTTCGGCCACCGACACTTGACCGGCCGATTCGCGAGGTTCCAGGGCAGGCTTCGCGGAGACCCCTTCATCACGGCCACCACGGCCACCCGCCATCGGCGTCCCAACGGAACGCGGAGGCGAAACCCAATTGCTCGCTGAGAAATCCGGGCCCTTGTTCTTCTTCTTTTTCTTCTTGCCGCCGCCCCGCTGGTCCTCCGCGGTCCTCCTCCGCTCGTCTTCCAGATATCCGGCAGGCGAGATGCTCGACGGCGGTCCCTGCCGGCGGAAACCGAATCTCGGGTCCACCTGCTGCTGGTGCATAGGCACCCACTGCATAGGCTCGTGGATGTGCCTCTCCGGCCGCACCACCGCCATCGCCGCTGCCGAGTTTGCTGCAATTCCCGGAACCGGCTCCCCCGCCAACTGCAGCCGTCCGTTGGTAAAGCCCAACTCCTGGGGCCGGTCCGCTGCTGCCGCCGATGGTAGGCCGGGCAGGTCCGCAGAACCCCCGGGGTTCGACGGACGTGCGAATTCACGCACAGGCGTTTCGCCCCCTAGCTCCTGCGGCTGCGCCGGAGGACTCCTTAGCAGGAGCTCCTCCAGCTCCATTTCTGCTGCGTTGCTGTCCACAATCAGGCCAGCCGCTCCTCCTCCCTCGGCGCCCGATTTCTCTTCAGGAAACCCCGGGCCGACGCTCAGGACGCGATAGGCCGAAAGCTCAGCGACCATGGCCACGGCTCGCCTCAGCACTCGCGTACCTCGGGTTTCTAGAGTCCCGGGAACCGCCTCTCCGGTCGTGCATTCCAAGCCGCACGGATCCGGGAGCACTTCTTCTCCATCACCCTCCGTGGAGCCGGCAAGCGGCTGCTCGGGCCGAGCCAAAGGTGACGAGGGCTCGGCCACGCTTGCCTCCGTTTTCTCGGGTTCTGGGTCCGCCGTCCTGTTTCGTCCTGAAGAAGGCTCGCTCCTGACGCCTATTTCGGCCGTCAGAGCGGCCAACGTCGTGATTTCATCCTCCATCTGTAAATTTAAGGCTTATCAGTTATTTGGTCTTTCTTCGGTCAAAATCAGTAATAAAAAAAAACAATTAGAAGAAGAAAAACGAAAATACAATCTAACCCGTCCACTTCATTACCCGACGGCGGTCGGTCGCCGTTCGTTGCCCACACCATGCGACGGAACGTAACGCTTCAAGTCCTTCACGTGGACCATCGGGATCCGATATTTATTGTCAGTCTCCAACTCGTATATTACGTTCGAGACTTTCTTTACTATTTTATACGGTCCGGTGTATTCGGGGTCCAGTTTCGCGTTCCTGCCCGTCGCAGCACACGACAACGAGTAGTTCCTCCGCCAAACTAAATCGCCTACGCTAAATACTACGTACCTTCGCCTTTTGTCATACTCTCTCTTCTGTCTTTCCTGCGCTTTCTCGATATGACGTCCCACCAAGTCTCGCAAAGCATTGAGTCTTTCTAATCGGTCCTGCCAAATTTCGGGTTTGATCCTGATCACGGGAGAACGCCGCTCTATTTCCCTCCTTAAACTTTTCACCGGCCGAGGATTCCGACCGAAGTTCAGGAACGCCGGCGTAACCCCCGTAGAAGACTGGGTCGCGGTGTTAATCGCGTGTCTGAATTCGTGTAGGTAGCGGTCCCAAGTCCGGTGATCGTTGTCCACGAACATAGCTATCATCGTCTTCAGCGTCCGGTTAACTCTCTCTACTGGGTCACTCTGCTGATGGTAAGGGGGACAGAACACATGCTCAACGCCGTATTCTCGGAGCGTATCCTGAAACGCCTTGCTCTGATAAGCTTTCGCGTTATCACTAACCAAATACTCGGGCTTTTCCCATCGGAACAGGATCATTTCCTCAAACGCGTGCGAGAGCGACTTTCCGTCCGCGGAGCTCAACGGTTTAAGCTCGACCCATTTAGTAAAGAGATCCTGGAATACTACCATGTACCGAAATCGGTTTTTACTTCGCGGCAACTCTATCACGTCCGTCGCAACCACCACCCACGGACGCTCAATCATCCGCCTTCCCATCAACCCCTTCGGTACTTTCTGCTCGACCTTATATTTTTGGCAAACCTGACACTGATTTACGAACGTCCGCACGTCATATCGCACCCCTGGCCAATAATATTCCCTTATTACCCGATCGCACGTCTTGATCGCACTGGCCTGTCCAAAATGTCCGGCCGACGGCGCACAATGGGCGTCCCGCAAAACCCTTTCCCGATACTCGAGCGGAACAACCATTCGCCAGCACTCCTCACGATTGGTAACTGGATCAAGCAAATAGTCTGTCATATAGCGATACAACAGGCCGTCCTCTACCTTCCAATTTTTATATTTCTCCGGCCGCTCCTGGACTTCTTGGCATCTTCGCTGGTACCAAGAGTCCTTGATAAAACGTCCGCTCAAAGTCCGGTCTCGCCAGCACAGGAGCCTTAGTGAGCGCTCTTTTCAATCGCTCAAAGGCTTCCTGTTGCTCCTCGCCCCAAACCCACGACTGATCTTTCCTCAATAACTTCGTGAGCGGTACCTTTATATCGCTCTCGTTTTCGATAAATCGCGCGTACCAACCCACCATACCCAGGAATCTGCGAAGCTGCTCTATCGAACGAGGCGCCGGGTAGTCCATAATCGGCTGAATCCGATCCGGGTCCGGGCGCAGGCCCTCACCGTCCAACCTATAGCCAAGGTAGGTCACCTGCGTACAAAAGAAGTCCGACTTTTCGAGGTTGATCTCCAACCCTACCTCAACTAAACGCCGCAGTACTCTTTCTAACCACTGCATGTGGTTCTCGAAATTCGCGCTCACCACCAAAAAGTCATCCATATACCAGAAAACGTTATAAGCGAACTCCGGTCCGAATAGAGCGTACTTGAAGCGCATGAACGTCGCGGGCGCGTTTACCAGGCCGAAGGGCATTCTTTTGAACTCCCACAGCCCCAACCCGGGAACCACAAATGCCGTAAATTGTTTACTGTTTTCGTCCAAAGGGATCTGCCAAAACGCCGACCTAAGATCAACCTTCAACAAAAATACGGCGCCACGCAATCGATCCAGAATCGAGTCGAGACTGGGCATCGGGTACGCATCGATCTTTGTCACTTTATTCACCGGACGGAAGTCAAGACAAAATCGATACGTCCCGTCTGCCTTTTTCACCACGACCGGTGCGCTACTCCACTGACTATCTGACGGCCGGATTACCCCTGCATGCCACATTCTTATCGTCTCCTCCTGGGTAAACTTTAAGATCGGCGGCGACATCCGGCGTATAGGCGTTTTGATCGGTCTCGCATCCCCCACATCTATTACGTGTTTAATCAAATTCGTCACAGCCGGAGCAATTCCGGGTTCCGGTACGATGCGGTGCACCAACGCCAACACCCGCTCACGTTGCGCGCTCACGTAACTCATGAGTCCCGCACACTCAGCGAATACGTGCGCCGTCCAGTCCTCATTATTCGCGAAGGGAATCCATTCTCACGAGCCCCTCGGTCGCCATTCCCGTCTCTCGATGCTGATATCCTGCATCCACGCATTCCAAAAATCCGCGCCTAAGATCAGGTCATGCGCACACTGCGCCACGGCACACGCGATCAGCGTCTCGCTCTTTCCCCCTATCTCGAGGTACAATTTCAGATCGCCCAACGGGTCCGGTTCCTCACCCGACACTCCTCTTACAAATATCGTTGGCGACCTCAACCGTGACCTAAAACTATTTGCCAATCCTGGGCCCACCACCGTAACCTGCGCACCTGAATCCAACAACGCAAGATAATTTTGCCCATTTATTTTGATAGCCAAAAAAAATCTATTCTCTACTACGGCCACCTGGGCCACGTCATCATCTTCACGCGGGCTCGCTAACCGATCATCCGAGCCTGGCTCGGCTCTTCCCTCCGCTACCATGGAAGGCGTCTCCGCCACCCTCGCACGGCTCGCCGGATCCTCGCCCACCGATCCCTGTCGCATCACTCCACTGTACCGCTCACCGGTGTCCGAGAGCCTTGGCGAGGCTCGCGGTGGTTCCATTTCTCCGCGGCCCCCTCGCGCTCCATCGGACCCTTCTCCTACTTGAGGCGCACCCGAGGGCCCCAGGGAGCGTCACGGCGACTCGTCGGCCCCGCGCTCAACCCGCGCTCGCTCGGATCGCTCACTCATCTTTAGCGCATCCGAGAGCAGCGGGGAGCGTCGTGGTGACTCCTCAGCCACGGGCTCAACCTGCGCTCGATCGGATCGCTCACTCATTTTTGGCGCATCCGAGTGCAGCGGGGAGCGTCGTGGGGGCTCCTCAGCCACGTGCTCAACCTGCGCTCGATCGGATCGCTCTCTCACTTTTAGTGCATCCGAGAGCAGCGGGGAGCGTCGTGGTGACTCTTCAGCCACGCGCTCATCCTGCGCTCGATCGGATCGCTCTCTCACTACTCCGAACTTCCCTTTTCCGACAGTGCAATTGTAATAGCGTCGGCGTGCAATGCCGATATATTCACTACTATTACCAATTATTTATAAAGGGGGAAGACAAGGGAGGCGGTGTATCGCTCCAAGCAAAGCAGGAAGGAGAACAGCGGGCAAATGATTTCACACACACAACTCTTTGACAAACCGTTTATTACAACGCACTACCTAGAGTGCCGGCGAAAGTACAAACACTTATTGACAATAACGCGCAAACTTAATCTAAACGAGATGACCGGCACGTTAGCGCCATGTCACCTCGTTAACCGGCTCAAACAATACTTGAATTACGCACTGTCGAAAACTACGCCGGCTCGGAAAAGCCTGGCGTAGCAACGCGAACCGTGAGAATCGCCGAGGAAAGGAAGAGATATAGAGAGAGAGGGGAATCGGTGACCTGACCAAATTCTGGTGGACGTCGCTGTTGCTGGCAGCCTTGAAGGTATCCCACCGGTGGCTAGGCTGGAAAACCCCTAGCTGCTGCGTGGCCGGCGACCTGGCAGAAAAGGCTGTCGGGTGTTGCCTCGATGACAGCTTCTTGCAGGGCAACTGCTGCGTCGCTGGCAGAGGAAGTCCCGTCCGGCCGAACTGCTGAGGAATGCTGACTTCTTCCGGACAAAGGGCAGGCAGCGATGGTCACCAACTAGCTCGTACGACTGATTGCTGTCGCGCGCGTCGCGTAACTCTCTGTCGCAAGTGCATGAGAGCCGGCTTCCCACGCCTTCTCCCACCACTCGCCTCCTAATCGGCGGCATGCGGCAATGCCGGTCGCGACAAGTGCCGCGCGCCAAGCCCAACTTAGACTATAGTTTTTCTATTTCTTTCTCTCTCTCTCGCACTCTCAATACTCGATCGCGTCGTCGCGTCCACGGCTTCTCCTTCCACTCTCATGCGTTGCTGAAAAATAAAAGGGCAGGCATCAGGCACGTGATAATAACGTGCGCTTGATGCCGGCCGTGCGCCTTTGCCTAAGAAGGAGAGGGCGGCAAGCACACGGTGCAGGCCATGACAGGCCTACACCGTCACAGCCCCTCCGAAGGCCGAAGCTCTCCCTTGGAGACAAGGCCTTACCTCTCTTTAAGCTCTCTTTAAGCTCTCTCTCTCTCTTTCCGGCAAATGGCTCACGGCTCGGTCAAACGCTACAAACTAAAAATAGCTTATACATAAACTTATAACACTTAAACTAGCTTAATCTAAGTTTCATTATTTAAACGAAGATTCGAATTAATGACCGATCTATACAAGCTAAGTCTTACAACATCAAGCACAAGAGCAAAACGATTATTCTAAAAGAAAAATGAATCCAATAAAGAACTCTTAATTAACGCAAAACCCGATCGAATCAACGACGCACCAGGACGCCACACGCACGTATCCGCCTCATAAAGAATACCATACCTTGCCTTCGGAGACTAATCTCTCCTCTCCAAATACTTGAGGCGGAAGGCTCTTAATTCCTCCGCCACTGGGGTAAGGGAGCCAGCACCACTGAGCCGTTAACCGCTCGCGACAACTGCTACCGGCGGGGTCGCCTCCGATGTTTCCATCGGGGCAACTTCCGCCGGGAGCGAGCTCGACCCGTTAGGCGACCGAGACTCAACGTCGCTCGTCTGCTGCCGAGCGCTTTTCGGCCGGGACCGGTCCCGCCGGCAACGGGGAAGGAATCGGCACGTCGTGGCCCGTACCGGCACTGCCAAGCTGGACAGTCGAGGCACTTGGAGGCAGTGGCTGAGCCTCGGCTTGAGAGGCCGCCTGCTCTTCCTGCAAAGGAAGAGCGGCAGGTTTCTCAGCCTGGCTCAATTCCACCTGCTCCAGCGCCATCGGCTGTTCGACGCGAAGCGCGGCGCTCAAGTCGATCGCGGCAACGGATTGCGCAGAGCGATCAGGCTCAACGGGTGCGGCTGCTCCTGACTCCATCGGCGTACCTTCCCTAGTACTAATAAAATAAAACCTACAAACAAAATAAAACAGCACATACGTTAAACAATTAAAATAAACAGATATACGGTCTACTCACAACCTTTAACTCTACGAGATGGTATGTATCGCTTCAATTCCGATACATGTACTCTCGTGCTACGGTGTTTGCTATCTGTTTGCAACTCATAAATCTCGGGTGAAACTACGCTAATAATCTTAAACGGACCGTCGTACTTCGGATCTAATTTCGCGTTCTTACCCGCGGCAGCGTTAGAAAGCGTATGGACTTTCCGCCAGACTAGATCGCCTACTTGGAAAAGTACTTGCTTTCTACCTCTATCATATTGACGCTTCTGCCTCTCTTGAGCTTCCTCAATATGTTTCGCCACTAGGTCTCGAAGCGCATTCAATCGCGTTAACCGATCCGTCCACGCTTGCGTATCAATTTTCGTGATAGGCAACTTCTTTTCCAACTCTCTTCTAAGACTTTTAACCGGCAGAGGATCTCTACCAAAATTTAAGAACGCCGGTGATACCTTAGTCGACGACTGCGTCGCGGTATTTAGAGCGTGCCTAAATTCGTGCAAATAACGGTCCCAGCTTCGGTGGTCTTTATCAACAAACATGGCGATCATAGTTTTCAAAGTCTTATTGACGCGTTCAACTGGATCGCTCTGCTGGTGATAGGCAGGGCACAAAACATGCTCGATGCCATGCTCTCGCAACATACCTTGGAAGATCACGCTCTTGTATGCTTTCGCATTATCGCTTATCAAGTACTCTGGCGTTTCCCATCTAAATAAGATTAATTCTTCCAAGGCAGCGGCGAGAGCAGGCCCGTCTGCCGACCTAAGCGGTTTCAGCTCTATCCACTTGGTGAACAGATCTTGAAACACGACCATATACCGAAACCTGTTTTTGCTACGCGGTAGCTCGACTACGTCCGTGGTTACTACGGCCCAGGGGCGTTCTACTGCACGCTTTCCCATTAAGCCGAGCGGCGCCTGTTGTACTGTTTTGTACTCCTAGCACTTTTTACATTCGGCAATAAAGGTACTAACGTCGTACCAAACGCCCGGCCAGTAGTACTCACGTGCTATCCTATCGTAATTCTTTTCCCGGCCTAAATGTCCAGAGGAGGGCTCGCAATGAGCGTCGCGCAACACGCGTTCCCTATGCTCGACCGGCACTACCATGCGCCAACACTCTTCTCTGTTAGTGATCGGATCGAGCAAATGGTTCTGCATAAACTTATAGAGCGTGTTACCTTTTACTCTCCAAGTTCTATACTTTTTCGGCCTAGATAACACGTCCTGTATCCGTTGCAAATACCACTTATCGCTCGTGTCCTCAAACGCGCATACCTCATACTCGCCTTCGAATTCTCTGGATAGCGCGTCTGGCACATGGTGTAATGCCCCTTTCCTATGTACTATCTCGCAGTCGTGCTGCTGAAACTCAAGTACCCACCTCTCTAACCGACCTGTAAGTTCTCTTTTATTCAAAATTTTCGTGAGCGCGCTATGATCAGTAACTACAATAAAGTGTGACCCTTCTATGTACGGTCTAAATTTCTTTACCGCGAATAGAACGGCTAAAAACTCTATCTCACTAACCGTGTAGTTACGCTCATGAGTGTTAAGCATTCGGCTGGCATAGCATATCGGATGCTCGCCATCGTCGAATATTTGAACTAGACACGGGCCTACCGCAAAAGATGAACCGTCGCAGTGCAAGTAGAAAGGGCGCGCGAAGTCCGGGCGCGCAAGGACAGGCGCCTCAGTCAACACGCGCTTCAACCTTTCAAATGCGACTTGCTGAGCTTCACCCCAGTCCCACGGTTGATCTTTACGAATTAATTTTGTTAGAGGAACTTTAATATCACTTTCGTGTTCGATAAACCTAGATGGTAGGCTGGTACGCTACCAGCCTACCATCCCGAGAAAGCGACGCAACTGAGCTACATTGCTCGGAGCCGGATAGTCTACAATCGGTTGCACCTTATTGTCGTCCGGACGCAAACCCTCGCTGTCTAAGCGATAGCCCAAATACGTCACTTCTGTGCAGAAGAAATCCGACTTCTCGAGATTAGTTTCCAGACCTACGCTACCTAACCTTTTCAGCACCTTTTCTAGCCAAAAGACATGACTTTTAAAGTCCGCGCTAACCACTAGTAAATCATCGAGATACCAGAAAACGTGCGGTTCGTATTCAGGCCCGAAAAGTGCGTCCATGACTCTCATGAACGTTGCCGGCGCGTTTACCAAACCGAACGGCATCCTTTCAAACTCCCAGAGACCTAATCCCGGTACTGCAAAAGCTGTATACTGCTTGCTCGGTTCCGAGAGCGGAATCTGCCAGAATGCTGACTTTAAGTCGATTTTCGAAAGATGGACCGCGCCGCGCAACCTATCTAAGATTGAGTCCATGCTTGGCATTGGATAAGCGTCAATCTTTGTCACTTTATTAACCGGCCTAAAATCTAGACAAAATCTATAACCGCCGTCTTGCTTACGTACGACTACCGGCGCGCTACACCATTGACTGTTCGACGGCCTGATTATCTTTGCCTTCCACAGGCGCATCGTTTCTTCCTGCAGGAAGGCCAAGATTTTCGGCGACATTCGACGCATTGGCGTTTTAATCGGGCGCGCGTCACCTACATCGATAATATGTTCGATAACGTTAGTGACTGCCAGTGAGTCACCAGACTCGGGGACGATCCGGCGAACAAGCGCCATGATCGTCTCGCGCTGAGTCTCTTCGTACCTATTCAAACCTGCGCATTCCACAAACACGTCAACTGCTTCACTACCTTCGTCGGCAAATTGACACCAATCACTCTGATCACCTGACCGCCAAGCACGATTCCCGAAATCAATGTTGATTTGCCAGTTCTTACAGAAATCCGCGCCTAATATTAGGTCGTGTTTTAAAGTTGACACGGCCGTCACGGTCAGCCAGGCGATTCTACCACCTATCTCAACACACAGTCTGAGATCGCCTAATTTTCGCGCTTTTTCAACTGAAATACCTTGCACGAATATAGTTGGCGGCCTCAAACGTCCTCGTATCTTTGTACAAGTCTCGGTCCTACAACTGACACTTGAGCACCTGAGTCCAGCAGCGCGTTATAGACTTCATTGCCTATCTTCACCTTCAAGAAAAACCTATTTTCTGTCACGGCTACTAACGCTTGATCCGACTCTTCCGTTCTTAGTAAAGGTACTGAGCTATCCTCAGTCTCCCCCCTCACCGAAACGGACGGTGCGTCTGTACAGACAACCGGACGCTTGCCCAAAGCTACGGAGTTGGCGGGTTCGTCAAATATGTGCGCATTATCTATGCGCGAATTTGTTGAACCGGCCGTGTCGTCAGATGTGGAAGAGTCCACGTTCAGCTGAGTTTTGTTCTTTCCGACCGCATCCCACGCATCGTACTTAAACAAAGTTCCGCTTGTCGCCTCGTCCCGTTGTTCATGACCGGCCCTAGCACTAACGCGTTGAATCGAGGCTTTTCCGCCGCGCGAAATGCTCGATTTTTGGTTCTCTTGCTTTAGGGGCCCGTCCAACGCCGAGGAAATAGACTCTCTACTAACTACGAGATCTGGTCTCTCCAGCTTCTCGTCAGCTACATCGTAAACGACCTCACTACCCGGCCTACAAACGACTTGCTTACTTTCGTTTGCATCCGACTCTAATTTCTCATCTACACCAAATACTACCGGCCTGCAAACGACTTGCTTTCTTTCGTTTGCATCCGATTCTAACTTCTCACCTACATCTAAAACTACCGGTCTACAGACGACTTGCTTTCTTTCGCCTGTATCCGATTCTATTTCTAGCCTCACGTTAATGATGCGATCGGAATTCCTTATTTCCGACGCAACAACCGAGTTACTCTTCTTTCTTAGCAACTCGTCTATCCAAACCGCCCGTTTGATTTGCTTTAAGCAGGAGTCGCTGAGCGGTCGGCGGCCCCCGCACCCGAGTTTCCCTGTCTTACTTGGCTACAAGTCGGACAATTTCGGAAGACAAATCCAACGGTCCCGCAAACCTGACACTCTAGCTTGGCCTCCGTCGGTCTCGGCGGGCAATTGTTCGCATAGTGCCCCGGTTGTCGGCACTTATAGCAAACAATCGGCTGCGAATTCTGTGCAGCCGGGCACTGAGACCTCTGATGGCCAACCAGGCCACACGCGAAACACGCGCCTGCAAAAGGACGTGGTCCTCTCGCGGCACCTGTTTGAGCGCCATTAGCTTGTCCACGCTGTTGTGGAATCAAACTCGGCGCGGAGAACATCGGCACCTGGGCGGCCGGCGGCTGCGCCGCAACGTTCTGCTGAGCTGCAACATTCGGTTGCGCTGCAACATTCGGTTGCGCCGCCTGCTGCGAAGAGCGGTTCGTCGCCTGCGGCTTCGTGCCTTGGGCATTAGCCGCGGCAACTTCGCTCTTCGGCCCTTTGCCCTTGGCCTTTGCCTTTTTTCTGTTAGCGCGCGTTTCTTTAGCCGGTTCTACTGTTAAAACCTCGTCTAATTCGCTCACGACCTGTTCTACCGCGACGACTGCTTTCTTTCCGGCCAATTTTTAGGCTCGGTATAAGCAGACTCTGGTACGAGCGTAACGTCCGCGCTCGGTGGACGTTGCCACCTTCTCCAACCTATCATACGATCTTCTAACGCTAGGCCGGCTTCCTTGAATTGGCTTAGGTCTTTAAACGCTTTGGTTTCAAGGTATCGCCTATACTGCGGATGTAACCCTTCCACAATAATAGCTACTTGCTTTTTGTCGGAAACCGGCGGATCGAAACGTCGCAAGATCGATTGGAAGGCCGCTACATATTCGGAGATGCGTTCGCGTTCTCCTTGCGACCTCTGCATCAATTCCCTATACAACTGCTGCCTACTAAGCCGACGACAAAAATTGGCTGAAAAGCTCTTCCTGAATTCCGATAAAGTCGCCCATTGCTTTCGATTAAGCTCGTACCACGTACGCGCTTTACCACGCAAACTAGTGCCTACTGCGTTTAGCAACTCTTTATCTGGAATTCTGTAAAAGCGTTGACAGTCCTCTAGTCCTGATAAATAGCTAATCGCGCTCGTATTACCGTCGTCCGAAAAACGAAGCGACCAGGCATTTAGCGCACTAACACCATCGGCTGGCACGCCATTGATATATTTGACGTGCTTTGGACTTTTCTTTTTCCTTTCAGCTTTTGTCGTCTTGTCGCTTCTACGCGACGCGCCTTTCCTTTGCTCTCCGATCTCTGACTCGGAGGAGCTCGAGAGGTCTACGGTGCTGCCATGGTCCGGCAAAATTTTCGCCTTGACCGGCTTACACTCCGACACTCTCGTTGAAGCTCTGGACTCCGAGTCCGAGTCTCCCTTTTCTCGCCTAAACACTCGCGCGCCTACGCTAACGGGCGCTCGCACAGCTCTTTCCCATTCAGAGATCCATGACTCTCTGTCCGATGATGGGCACTCAGGAAAGAGGACCTGATTCACTGGCTGGGCGCTTGAGTGAACCTGGTAAACAGGGCTGGCGGCCGCTGGCACGTTGAGCGCCGCGCGGCCGGTCGTCGGATCGGCTTGCAACGGCTGTCGAGCCTGTTGCGCAGCCTGATCCGCACCACCCTGCATTGCCTCTCTCTCTACCCTATACACGGTATTTGTGCCGTCAGTGATCTTGTTGCACTTCCCGCCGGTATATCCATCGCGGAACAGCTGTTATTGCATTCCATACCTGGCTCAAGGTGCCGGCACTACGTCTCTCTGTGTCGGGCGCATTCGTCGCGCACGCGCCTCGCTCTGGGGGGGTAGTTCTTACTGGACTGGTTACCGGCGAGATAACCTCCTCGCGAATGGGCGTCATCGCTCTAGCACTCTGAGGCTGAGCCGTACTGACAGCGCCAGTTGCTGGCAAAATTACCTCCCTGCGGTCAGGAGTCGTAAGCCTAGCGCCCTGCAGCTGAGCTGGCCGATGCAGAGCGGCAACACTTTGTGGTGTCAAAGTCGCCTGCCCTAGCAAGCCTGGCTCTACTGCCCTAGGTGACGCGACTCTAACGTATTCGTCGGACCAGCCTGGCTTTCGTCGCTGCTAACCGCCGCGTGTGTGGGTTCGCGGTGCGAAAGATCAGGCACGCGACCTTCTTTAAAATCGCTCGGTTGAAGCGGCGCTCCTAACTCTGGCCTTTCTATCGCAAGCATAAAGCGCAAGTAGCGTTCCCTCAACTCTTCGATTTCGCCGTGTAAAGAAAGTCTCCTATGTCGCATTAACCGTAACAATGCGACCGGCTCCATTGAGTCGATACGGCGCTTGACTTCCTTGACGCGAGTATCGCGGAGAATTCTACGCATGGTTACGCGATCTTTACATGCAAGCGGCATGGTGCGATCGAATCGTTAGCTTAAAAAAAAATAAAATTCAAATGAAATAAATACTTAAAAAAAATTATTTTCATATCCAACGACGCGCGCGAGTTGCCAACAGACAGCTAAGACGGAAAAACTATACTATATGTAACCAACCAAAAAAGAAAGAAATAAATAATAAACGAATAGAATAATACAAAAAAACTATGTTCCTTCAGTGTGCTAGGCCGGCAAGTTATCGCCTTGCCTAGAACCAGAAAGGAATGCAGCGTTCGAACGTAAACACACTCGGACGCTCAAATTCTCGGAAGCGAACACGTGTTGGCGCGAGCGACCTTTGCGCGTCGCGACCTGATACTGATGCTTCAAATTTCTACGTTTTCTCTCAAACAAAGGCGCATTGTTTTAACACGCTTTGCCCTTGCTAACAAAACGCGACAAAATAACTTTCACAAACCATACTACCGAATTAACCGTAAAAAAAAGAAAATGTAATTACTAATGCTACTTATTAGCTATTCGCGCACACACATGCGAACACCGTTCTCAATTCTGCTTAGCCCTTCCCCACAAGGGATGCCATGTAATAGCGTCGGCGTGCAATGCCGATATATTCACTACTATTACCAATTATTTATAAAGGGGGAAGGCAAGGGAGGCGGTGTATCGCTCCAAGCAAAGCAGGAAGGAGAACAGCGGGCAAATGATTTCACACACACAACTCTTTGACAAACCGTTTATTACAACGCACTACCTAGAGTGCCGGCGAAAGTACAACACTTATTGACAATAACGCGCAAACTTAATCTAAACGAGATGACCGGCACGTTAGCGCCATGTCATCTCGTTAACCGGCTCAAACAATACTTGAATTACGCACTGTCGAAAACTACGCCGGCTCGGAAAAGCCTGGCGTAGCAACGCGAACCGTGAGAATCGCCGAGGAAAGGAAGAGATATAGAGAGAGAGGGGAATCGGTGACCTGACCAAATTCTGGTCGACGTCGCTGTTGCTGGCAGCCTTGAAGGTATCCCACCGGTGGCTAGGCTGGAAAACCCCTAGCTGCTGCGTGGCCGGCGACCTGGCAGAAAAGGCTGTCGGGTGTTGCCTCGATGACAGCTTCTTGCAGGGCAACTGCTGCGTCGCTGGCAGAGGAAGTCCCGTCCGGCCGAACTGCTGAGGAATGCTGACTTCTTCCGGACAAAGGGCAGGCAGCGATGGTCACCAACTAGCTCGTACGACTGATTGCTGTCGCGCGCGTCGCGTAACTCTCTGTCGCGAGTGCATGAGAGCCGGCTTCCCACGCCTTCTCCCACCACTCGCCTCCTAATCGGCGGCACGCGGCAATGCCGGTCGCGACAAGTGCCGCGCGCCAAGCCCAACTTAGACTATAGTTTTTCTATTTCTTTCTCTCTCTCTCGCACTCTCAATACTCGATCGCGTCGTCGCGTCCACGGCTTCTCCTTCCACTCTCATGCGTTGCTGAAAAATAAAAGGGCAGGCATCAGGCACGTGATAATAACGTGCGCTTGATGCCGGCCGTGCGCCTTTGCCTAAGAAGGAGAGGGCGGCAAGCACACGGTGCAGGTCATGACAGGCCTACACCGTCACACAATCTTCCCTTCTTTCGCTTCCTATCGCTTTCCCGAACTGGACATCCTCGAGATCCGACACGTTCAACCGCTCATAACGGCGCGACAGACTATCCCAAAATTCCTCTGACCTACTCTTAGCTATTTCCGGATATGCGCCTCCAACTCCGCGCGCCGTTCCCTCAATCGCGCCATTCTTATTTTGGTCCGGCGCCTCGGCCGCGAATAACAACGCAGCCTCCCCGAGCCCGACCTCCTCACTCCCATTGATTTTCCCGTTACCGGTTCTCATTGCGCGAGCCACCCTGTTCCGGTGCAGCTCAAGCGCCAACCGCGCTCGCCCGAGCAGACTCAAGCAGGGGTCGACGAGCGAGTTTCGGCCCCCGCCTGCGAGTTTCCCTGTTGCGCCAGACTATCCGCACACGTGGGGCAGTTCTGGAAGACCACCCCCGCGGTCCCGCAAACCTGGCAGCTAACCACGGCTCCCGGACACGCATTAGCAAAGTGCCCGGCCTGCCTACACCGATAACAGGTGGGGGGCGGCCTACCTCCCTCGCGATTAACGCGATTCGGACACTGCGAGCTCCTATGTTCCCTGCCTCCACACGTGAAACAATTACCTCCGAACGCGCGCGAACTCACGCCAGCGCCATCACCGCCTCGCTGCGCGCCCCTCTGCTGGGGAACTAAACTTGGCGGAACCGAGGTCTGTGTCCGCGCCGCACCTGGATCCGCCGGAACGGCCGAGGGTGCGGAATTATTCGCACTGATTCCCCCGCCGGCTCCGGAACCCGAGGTCGGCCCCCCACCCCCGCCGGGCTGTGCGGTAGCCGTGAGTATCTCGCTCTTGGACACGTCGCCACTCTTTCCTTTTGACCGCCTCTTAGAACGTCGCCGGAGGTGGCCGCCACCTCTTCTCCCTTGCCCGCTGACGCTCAAATTCGCAGCCTACCCTCTTCAGTTCCCTGAGCGTAGCAAACGACTTCCCGTACAAGTACCTCGCGAAGGTGGGATGCAAACCTTCTTCGCAAATCGCCACCTGCCTTCTCTCCGAAGGAGGCCTATCAAAACGGTGAACGATACATTGGAAGGCGGTCAGGTAATCACCCAGCGTCTCTCTCTCTGCCTGCGTCCTTAACCGTAACTCCTGGTATAAATCCTCCCGCTTATAATGCCTTCCAAATTCCTCCTTTAAATCGGTGAGAAACTCCCCGAGGGTTCGCCAAGTATTTTCATTATTACGGTACCAGAGCGCCGCCTTCCCCGTTAATATTATGCCTACCGCCCGGAGTACTTCCTCATTTCTTAACCTGTAAAAATCCTGGCATTTCCTAATATCACTTGTGAAACCGTCCACATCCGCTCCCCCGTCGCCCGAAAACTTCAGCGACCAAGAGCGAAAGGCCTTCACCACGTCCACCGGTTTATAACGTCGGGGCTGACGCAGACCTGAGCGCCTGCAAGTACTCCGGCGCTTCGGTCTGCGACTGACCAACCCCGCCTCATCCGGCCCGTCCTCATCCGAACTCGGGGACTCGCTCCAACTATCTTTCCATTCGCTTGCCGATGGGCACCTCGGCCTGTACTTCTCCCTAAATTCCCCCGGGTCGGCAAACCGTGGCCTGGCCCACGGCGATGTTCCCTCGGTTTTCACAGCGTAATTCTCTCGCGCGCCGCCCTTCAACAGTTTCCTAACTAAATCTTCCCAATTCTTCATGGCCTCTCCAACCTCGCGTGGCAGTGCCGGGGTGCTCGTTCTACGGTCGAACGACCCCAATACTCTCTCCTCGGTGGCGTCGCTTTCCACTTCGGAGAAAAATTCGTCTTCCGAAACCGGCTCCCGCGAGCTACTTTCCCTCCGCCGGCGCGACGCAGAGCGAGATCGTCGCTCCTCTCGCGCCCGTCTCCGTGGCGTCCGAGTCGTCGTCATGTCCTCGGCGCGCGGCGCATCCCACCTACCTGCCTGCATCTCCAACGCGGCCTCTTCTACGCGATATAAATTATTCGCGCTTTCCGATAATGCTGCACGTACTTCCCTCCGCATAACCAAGCCAGGCAGGCTTGCGACGATGTTCCACGCCTGTCCGAAAACGTTCGGCCCTCCCGCGGCACCCTGGAACGCCACCTCTCCGTGAGACGCCAACTCTTTCCTCGCATCGGCGAGCGCCGTCGCCCCATCATGTGATGCAATTCGGGCGTTATCCTGCCCATCCTCGCTCCTATGCTCCGGCCCACCTCTCTGCGCCGCTACCGGCGGCGGCCGCTCGTCCGAGGATGCCAAGCTCTCTCGCCTGCGAATTAACGCAGGCTCGATCCGGCCTTCCAGACGTCCATTACTCCCCTCGCCTCTATCGGGCTGCAGGTCCATGTTGACCTCTCACGATTTCTCCCGCAGAATGGCCTCCGGCGGGCCCGGCATAACGCCCGACTCAAAGTCACCCGGACTCAGGGGCGGATTAAGCTCCGGCCGTTCACGCGAGATCATGTAGCGCAGCGTGCGCTCCTGAAGTTCCCCGAAGCTACCCGTCACGCTAAGGCCATAGCTCTTAAGGAGACTCAGGAACTCCGCGGGCGGCGTTTCGTTTATTCGCCGCTTAAGAGCCCGCACCGACCTATCCTTTAATATTTCGCGCATAATCGCGCCCGCCGTCCCGCTTGGCGGCATCCTGACAAGCCCCCTTCTTCTCACACCGCTCGAACGCTCGATCCACTATCACGCTCGCGATGTGGGCACAACCGGCGACCGCGTCGCGCAACTATCCAATTATAAAACGAAATTAAACAAACAAAAAAAAACACTAACGACCAACACTAACTTGCCCTAAATTATCGTCCGGCCAATTCTCATCAACGGCGGATGCGACTTCTACGCATTCGCTTTCTTTCGTTTGTCCGTTACTTAATCAATAATATAAAATAAACTTTCAGGCAGTGCGAATTATACGCACTGCTCTGCGTCCTTAATCTCAAAATAAAAACACAAATACTAACTACTCTCTCTCTCGTCGCGGTTTTCAGGCAAGGGCGCACCTTTTATAATCCGCTAATCCAAACAGATTAGTACCCAATGGCCATACCGTTCAAGTATCTAACTAACTACGCTGACAACAACCGCTTCTTAAATGGACTCGTCTATCCGTCCTTTTACTGGCCGTATACCATGGGTATGATGAATAGTGGCCTTCGACACGTTAGGTCGATGACTCACTCGCCCGTGCTTGAGTGTAGCGACGACAATACAACCATGCTAAAATTTCGGCTTCGTATCTCTCTTTCGATCGGCGCTCTCGGTGAACCCGAGATGAGGAATGTAAACAAACACCGCTCAAGCCGCGACTCTACGCAGCTCGGCCGATCGTTCGATCACCTCCCCTCTCGGCCTCAACCGACGTTTTCAAATTCTTTTGTCTACGCGAATTACTTTTCTATTTTACAATTTCGCGTCCTGTCTCTCTTTCTCGCGATCATCTCAATCCCGATTTCCGCGATTTCCCCACAAGGGATGTCATGTAACACGTACGTTAATAATTTAAGCCCGAACAACGTTGCGTCACAAATTATTTAAGGGGAAAGGCTCGGAAGGCGCATTCGCTTCGTCGCGAAAATTTAACGAGGGCTATTTCGTCTGGTAATATAGATAATCGCAATTTAATCAATTACAAGAGAGACAGGTTTAAACAGAATAAACTCATCAATTCAACTATTTTACTCTTTATTGCAACAATAATGTACATTCGGCGTTTGACGTGTGCGTCGGCCGAGTCCGGGCTAAGCTCGTTCCGTGCGAATTAACGCACAGGAAGCAGAACGTCACCTTACAACGTCTCTCGCGAATTCCGCGAGGGTGATGCGAGTTCACGCATGCAACCGCTCGTCCGCGTCCGGCCTATACGATGCTAGGAGAGAGAGAAATCGAGGTACGCACCGAGAAACAAAAAGGGTACCTGACCTTGGGAGGGAGCGCTGCTGCGGAAGTCCGCGTCCTCTGAGCAAACGATGTCGTCCTCGAAAGGCGGGATTCTGGATGCAGCCGGTCTTCCTTCTTACTGATGGTCGTTCAATGGCAATCAACTACCCGAACACTCATTGATTCTAATTACAAGGCTTGAATAGCTGGCAATTAGTCGCCGGTCGAAACCCTACTGACCGCGATCTCGCGCCTTCCGCGATTTCTTACGCGCCCCTCCCTATAGGTACTCAAAAACGGCCGAGCGCCGCCGGCTACGCACACATGTGCGACTCATGCCGGCGACACTATTTCTCTCTCTCCTTCTCTGCTCCCCGCTCACGCCTATCCCTCCAACGCCAGGCATCTCCGCCGATCAGGAATCAGACCTGCAACAAAGCCACATCGTGCGTCGATACTCGGTTTTACTCAACCAAGACCGATGTGGCAGCGGCTCAGGGGAAGGCACGCGGAAGAGAGAGAGAGGCGAACAGGGCGATCGAATTCTACGATCGATTCGCCCGTCACAACGGATATAACGTCGCTAGTGTATTTTTTTCAGTAAACTTTTACAAATACCTCGAGATTTTACACGGCTACACATACTTTGTAAAGCATCAATGGAAAACTGAAAAATTTATCCATAATAAGTTAGTTTTTCGCTGCGGAACTTCTTTATTGCGGACGATAATTGATCCATTTTTAACCTATCTCGCATCGCGCTCCATATGAGCCTGTGTAAACGGGCACGCATAGAGACAAACTTTAAGATGAAATATTTCAAAAATTTCCACGGCTCGGGCAGTTAATAAATACACCATCGAATTCAGCGAATTGTCGTCTATTAAACGTGTCATATCTCATTTATGGACTCTATATGCTGGAGCGTCATTAAAACGTTTACAAATAGATGCCTTAAGATTGCTATAGGTCGAATATTTTATACTCTGTCATTAAATTTTTTGAAAGCTTGCCACGGTCCACATGGAAATTTCTAGGAGTTCGCTCTTTTTTTAATGTAGACTCCATTGCACAAACAACATGTGCACCAGTTTTTTATTTTACAGGAACTGCCCAAGCGTACTTTGAAAATATATCAGTGAGAGTTAATAGATAACGAAAACAATTGTTCTCTCTCGAGTAGCCTTGCATCTCTACAAGATCAGCTTGCCATGTCTCATTTATTCCGCGTATATCGACTTTTCGACGAGGATAGTTTCGACGTGCTAGCTTGTGTAATTCATCCACCACTCTTTGATGTTTCATTTTCAATATATTTGTTAAAATTGCTGCATAAAGTCGAATGGTATATTCTTTAAGTCTTTATCCTTATTATTATTATTTTCTTGTAAATGTGTAATCACTTCTCGATACGCTTTTATTTCCGACCTTATTTCATTTAAAGATTTTCTAAGATTATTTATCGCAGTCGTAATCGTAGTAACTTTAGCTTCACTAGTTTTTCGCAACGTTCGTAAGTTTACGGCATCGTTACTCTCCTGAGGATCGGCTATATTACAAATTATTTTGTTATCCACGTCGTATTATCTATCTTTAATGATTTTATACCCTACACCAGGAGGACCTCGATTACTCTCCTTTTTATTTAATTTACGTCCAAACATATCAACACTCATTTTATTACTGAGGAATATTTAGGATTCTCTTAATATATATAGCCAGCTTCACTTAATTCTTTAATGATTGAATGAATTTCATTAACATGACTAGAATTACCGGCGGTTTTTTCGGCGGTAAGCAATCTCAATCGATCAACGAGCTCCTTTGGATCATCCCAATATACATAATCAAATAATGTTCCTTTTCTTGCTATTTTATGGTTAGGAAAAAGACCTCTTCCACCAATAGTCGATTTTCGCTTCTTAGCACTACTGCTCAAAGATAAATTTGGACCAATCTACTTTTTGAATTTATTTACATGCTTATAGCGATATTTTCCATTTGTTTCGTATCTCTTACGTTCAGCGTTAGTGATTTCAAGAATTTTTATATAATTTTCAATATCCGATGAACTGATTAATTTAGAAGCAGGTTCTTTACGAAAGAAAAGTTCCATTAAACCAGGCGTCTTTCTGTATGCTTTATCATTCACAGTCACGTTATCGTTTTGGAAGAAAATTCGAGAATTATCTATGACATATGTATTTTCATGCAAGCGAATACCAAATGTCTTGTCTAAATTACTTTTTTGCTGAGATTCATGAAAAAGTCGAATATAGTTTCCTACAATCGAATCATCCAATAGTTGTTGTCGCCGTTCTGTAGTTACATTTGAACTAATTTCATTCAAATTTATTGCAGTTTTATCAAGTGATGATTCAACAATCTTATCAAATTCATCATCATCATCAATATAAATAGCTGACTCAAATGTAGTATCAAGCGGTTGCAATGTAGAATTTAATTCATTAGCAGTACTATTGAAATATCTAAATTTGTAGGGAGTGTTAGCTGTTATTTCTAACTTGAAAACTTTATCGAACGTGATTTTCTTTCCCTTTTTCGTTGGCTGTTCAGTAATAGTAGTAGTAGTAGCGTTACTTTTATCAGTAGTTACCTCTACAAGTTTCGTCAATGGATCAACCATATGTTTAAAAGTTTCTTGCAATGTCTTTTCTAAATCAGCTTTACCGCGTTTTATTAGTTAATACTTGCGTCTTATGGCATCACGAGCCTCGGATAATTGCTCAAGCACCTTCTTTTCTCTTTCAAAGTCAGCCATGTTTACGCTCGTAATTTCTAAAGAAAAATAATCTTCATCCCATCATTCCGCTATATTTATAGTAAAAGAGTCAAATCCCTTTCTATATCGTCCGTGATTTATTGGTCTGTCTCTGTCGATAACCAAAAATCCATGATTATCGTCTCCCCAACATTTTAAACAAATTGCTTTAAACTTCTGAAAAGACATATACGAGTTAACGTGATCATTGTAAATGTGTTTAATATTCACGTTATCTTATTGAAATAAAACTAGTAAATTCACATTATCTTGAATGAGATGCTTCGCAGTGCCAGCATACATTTGACAGAGATAGAAACTATCTACTTTTTTATATCTTCCCATACAGAAGAATGCTCTTACGTTATCTTACTTCTCAGTGGCTATATCGTCAAAAATTATGATAGAATTTGATCGTATTTTATCTGGCGAAACAACTGCCTTATGCTCGCTGAAAGTATGATACTCTATACCATTAATTGGCTCTAATAAATCTTTCGAAAATGTATGCTTCGGATGATTAAGTTTTGAGTAGACATATACGTTTTCTAATCTAAGACCATTAGGATGAGTGATTAATGTTAATAAACACATTAATCTTTCCACAGTTACTAGTTCTGCAGAAAACGGTAGGTATACTGTTAGGCAATAATTCACCATGTCTTTTTACTTGTTTTTCCGTCTCTACCACTCCATCGAAATTAACGACTTGAAACTTAAGAGGGTGTTCTTTGAAATCCATGTTGTTTACTCGTCACCGATACCTCAATGAATGAGTTTGTCGGGTATAAAAAGACTACTTATATATCTTTTATTTCATTAATATGTTGTCTTTCGAAGAAGTATGATCACGTACTATAAAAGAAAGACTGGTGGTGGTCTAGTGAACAAGATTATAAATAACTTGCCTATTGAAGCTCACTTACCTGGATATCAGTACTGTGATCCTAGTACAAAATTGAACAAACGATTGGCGCGTGGAGATCCTGGTAAAAATCCACTAGACGCTGCTTGTAAAGAACACGATATCACTTATTCGCAAAATTGAGAGGATATTGTGACAAGAAATAAAGCTGACGAAATTCTAGCTAAGAAAGCTTGGGAAAGAGTGCTAGCTAAAGATATAAGTTTTAGTGAGAAAGCAGCTGCCTTCACCGTGGCCAACATTATGAAAGTTAAAAGTAAGCTTGGTATGGGTGTTGATATGAAGAAAGGTAGGAAGAAACGAGGTAGAGGATTCAAAAAACGCCAAGCACGAAAGAAATGTAGAAAAATCAAAAAGCCATCAGTTATATTGAATAAAATTATTAAGACGGCCTCGAAAAGTAGTCTAACAATCGATCTCTTGTAGTTATTCGTTCGGCTATAAAAGGAGCCAAAGAAGCCGTGAAAAAGGCCGGCGATGGAAATAAAATAAATATACCACGTATTTTACCTATTCCTAGTAAAGTTGATGGAGCGCTTCCTTTTTTAATTCCATTATTTGCTGCTTTAAGCGCCACTGGAGCTTTAGCCGGAGGAATTGCTTCAATAGCAAAAGCGGTGAACAGCGCTAAAACTGCTCAGAATGAGCTGAAAGGGGCTCAAAGACATAACAAAACTATGGAGGCTATTTCTATAGGTAAAGGTCTTTATCTGAAGCCTCATAGTAAAAGTTATGGTCTCCACCTCAAACTATATGTGAGCGGACAAGGTTTAAGAAAAAAAAAACTTTGAAATAGTTATGCCTAATCGTGCTGTGACTGATTTAGATATAAAAAAATATGCTAAAATACTTAAAATTGCACATTTCCGAGGTGTTTTCATGCGTAACGATTTACCATCTGACGAATCTCACTATCGAAAACCAGCTGTTATCAATTTAGATGACAAAAATGGACCAGGTAAGCACTGAGTAGCACATAAAAAGAAAGGTAATGAAGTTATATACGTTGATAATTTTGACGATCTTCAACCTCCTACAGATTTATTATTCTATCTCAAAGTCAAAAGAATCAAATATAACTATGTGAGATATCAAGATTTCAATACCTAGAACTGCGAACATCTTTGTCTAAAATTTCTTTCGAATAAAGTATAAATAGATGTAATGAATGAGAAAACAGTCATTTAATAAAAAACTCTGATGGAGAACACTAATGTTGAGTCTATCAGGAAATTCATCAGTTCTTGAAGCAAATCATTTTCCACCAATAGAGTCGACTAATAAAAAATATGTACTAGGCTTATTCGAGCTATTAACATTTAATTCAATACCAAATATTGACGTAGGCAATAATAAATTTTACGTTGGTGAATACGAAATCGTTTTACCAACAGGTAGCTATGAGATAGAAGATATTTAGAGTTTTCTACAAGAAACGCTAACGCTTAATCGAATATCAATTAGTTTAAAATCAAACAATAATACTCTACGTAGTGTTATTCAGTGTAGTCATAAAATAAATTTCAAACCAGAAGATTCGACTGGTTCAATTTTAGGCTTTATTAGACGAGAGCTATCTGCAAACAAAACTCATAGCTCTGATTTACATGTAACTATACTCAAAGTGAACGCTTTACGCATAGAGTGTATTATTACTACAGGTTCTTATATAAACGAACGTAAAATGCATACTATACATAAATTTTTTCCAGTAGTATTACCAGGATCTAAAATCATTGAAGTACCTTCACATATAATTTATTTACCAGTCGCCGTGAGAAGTATTGATCATTTAGAAATGCGTATTGTTGATCAAGACGGAAACCTAGTTAATTTACGAGGAGAAGTCATCACAGTACGTGTTCACATCAAAGCAATATCGTGATGGGAATTATATTTAACAACAATAAAATTTCACAAGTGTGACGAGAGCAAGCCGTACGCTTGCTCCTCGTCTGCCCTCCTTCTCTCTCTCCCTCTTATCACTCGGCATGGCGACGTGGTCAGCGTTCGGCGCATATATTTATTGCGCCTAACCACTGGCCTTTATGTTTTTCCAGCCGCCGACGATTGCCGAGCAAGATTGAGAGCGCCCGAAGAAGCAAGAGCGCAGCGACTATGAGGTAGAGAGAGACAGAGAGAGAGAGAGAGAGAAAGTTAGCGAGCATGCTAGAGTGCGCGTCTATGCACGCACTATGCAGGTTTGGGCCGGCGTGTGACGCGCGACCAATTAGCGCTTTTGTCGCACGTCGCCTAATGAGTGGGCTTGGTGGAAGAGCCCGGCGAAAGCGCGAACGCTGACCATGCGTCAAGTCGCGTGATCTAGTTCCCGGAAGAAAGTTAAGGAGAGAAGTTGGAAGTAGCAGCGCAATGAGAGAAGAAGAAGTACACGTGCAGGAGTGACCAGACCAGGGCGAGCCGAGGCAACGTGTGGCGACAACACCTGCAGCAGGGCATTCAGTGTCGCCCTCGCCATGACCCACGGCATGACTTCCAGTGGGTTCACCACGGGCTACGCCGAGGAAGACGTCCAGCCACCGGCCAGGTCAACTCCCCGTTGCCGGCTCATCGCCAAGGACAAAGGTCAGGTTATCTCTCTCTCCCGGTATTTCTCTCTCTCATGGTGATGCGCGGCCGCGTAGGAACGATAGGTAGCCAGGCGATCACTTGCCGGCTACGCTCATCGTAATGCGGTAGAGAGGTTTCGACGTATTCTTTCCTTTGTAAGGAGGCAAATGGTCAAGGCGATTTAGTCGCCGGGCCATTCATCCTCCCGCGTTAGTTTAAGTTGTTCTGTACATGAGCGCGTCATGCAAACTTTATTATAACCGATTTTGTATTTGTTTGTCTGAATAGATTTAAGTTGTATGTTCTAATTAAGGAAAATTATTTATTCGTTCGACCTATCCTCTCGTTCCCCGATTGTTAAAGAGCGAAAGTGCCTCTCTTACTCTCCCCTTAATAAATTGGTGACGTCAGTGCCGAATAAGGCGCTGCCCCCGTTACACAAGGATATATGAATAGACTGCAATGTCAGTCAGTGATCAGTCGACCGCGAGCTACCGCAGCGTCCACACGTCAGAACATTCAGTTCCTGAAAAGTCTAAGACTAAAAGTAATAGAAAATACATCAGCTGGCGCAAAGTATCGTGTTTATTAGAGTGTTGCTTACATCAAAATAGACGAAATTCTAAATATTCATTCAGGTGTCGCTTTCGATGAGCCGATAGCTCATTACGAAGTTCATGCGCAACAAACTTATTCATTATCACATTTCCATAATAATGATGAAGTTCGTATCTCAATTCAACATCAAGATTTATCCATACTTTCATCTCGCAGTATGATTCATATTTGCGGTAGATTAACTCCGAAAAATGGAAATATAGCAGTTAAAACTAAGTTGATTAATAATTCTATATGTCATTAGTTCGAGGAGATACGATACGAGATAAATGCTATTGAAATAGACAAAGTAAAAAATATCGGCTTGACAAGTCTTATGAATAACTAGTTATCACTCAATTCGAGTCAAAGTTTAATCGCTGAAAATGCTGGTTGGACTAGTGACAAAGAAGTATCACTAACAAATGACGAAGGTTATTTCAATGTTACTATACCCCTCAGTATGCTGCTTGAATTTTCTGAAGATTATCGAAAAAGTGTAGTAAATGTTAAACATGACCTTATTATTACAATATCGAGAAATGTTCCATCAACTATCAACTACAAGACCATCAACTACAAGACCATAACTACAAGATTAAAATAATTAATTGAATTAATTTAATTGAAATATTATCCTTAAGAGTAATCAATATACACTTTGCAGCAAAATTAATGCAACACCTAATTCTGATTGAAAAAGGGTGCAACTTTGAAGATCGATATCTCAGGTAAAAACCTTACACCTTCCGATACAAGTGGAGTAATTACTTATGAAAAAATCAAAATTACTTTAAATAAAATTGAATGGTTAATGCCATATGTAGTAACAGCCGATAGAGAAAAAATCAAATTACTTAATCAAATTAGTCGTGATAGAGCGATCACTGAATTATCGCAGTTGGGAGTTTTAGGAGTATCCAAAATTATCTCGCACTTCTAAACATGTTTAGAGTGTGAAGACATCCAAACAATTAGAAAAACCTCGTTTCGTTATTTTAGCTTTTCAAACACAACGAAAAAATGAAGTTGCCGCTTCTGCTCGTCACTTTGACCATTGTAACATTTATGATGTTAAATTATTTCTAAACTTTCAATGCTATCCATATAGAAATCTTAATTTACACATTAATCAAAACGAGTATGCAGTACTTTGTAATATGTACGCTAACTTTCAAAGCTTATATTATGGAAAATAAAATAAACCATTGCTTAATAAAATAAATTTCATCGAAAAATTACCGTTAACCGTGACAGATTGTTCGAAACAAAATGAATCTATCAAAATTGCTCCTGTAGACGTCCACCAAGAGTTTAACAGGAGAAAAGATTTTCCTGATAATACTGCAGCCTATTGTTTAATTCTATACGATCGAATTGTGCAGTATAATCCAATCAGCGGTGATCTAAAGAAATTAGTTTAATATAGTTCACTCTCTAAATAAAATGTAATTAATACAATTAAATATAAGCTAACTAAATTACATGTGTAACATACAGTACATCACGTTAAATTTTATGAATAAAAGCATTTAATTTTAAATATATGTCTTTACATAATCCCTAAACATAACAGCATATGTAACTTTCTCTCTCTCTCTCTCTTCTCTCTCTTTAAACAGATTTAAGTAAAAATGACTAGGATAGCAGAGAAGGATTAGCGGGGATTCAAGCAAGTATAGATCTCCTCTATAGAGAGAAAGAGAGAGAGAACCAAAATATTCCCTCTATGACAAAATGGTCCCAAGCTACGCTAAGCTAGAGCGTGGGAGAGAGAGAGAGAGAGAACACGCGGTTACTACTATAGTAGCGAATCTCCAAGCTAGAACTATAGATAGCATGCGCTCCCCTCCTCCTCCGCGTACCGTGGTCCACACTGAGCCACAGCTAGAGAGAGAGAGCGAGAGAAAGAGAGAGAGAGAGAGCACACGTTTACTACTATAGCAGCGCATCCCCAAGTTAGAACTATAGACAGCATGCGCTCCCCTCCTTCGCATGCTTGTGCCCTATATACCAAATGTACGTGGGTGTAGCTAATATACACAATAAGCATTCTCTAAGTTACATGTGGCATTGACTCTAGTGGTAGACCGCTAGCCTGCCAACCCAGAGGACGCCGGTTCGATTCTCCGATCTGTCTCTTCATTTTTTTCAATTATAGCTTTCTATTAATTTCATTTTCAATGTAGCAATTAAATTATCAATAATATTTATAATTTTTTAAAAATACATTTAAATAAATTAGACAGAAAACAATAGATAGGGTCCCTAGGGACTAGGAACCCTAGGAACCTTCCTGAATAGAAAACCCTTCCTCAAAAAATTATAAATAATTATTAACATTAATAACAATTAACATGAAAGGATTAGGCCAGGGAATCAAAGGGTTAGGTCAGGGACCCCGCTGATATTGTTAATAATAAATAAATAATAAATTTTGTAATAATGAAAAGAAGGGAAATAGTGAGAGATGGAAATTCACTTAATTTTAATTATATTCAGCAACGTTTCGTCAGCACATTTGCTAACCTCTTCAGGCTATATTACAAGAAAAACAACAAATTATTAACAATAAAGTTGCAAATGTAATTTTAATGGCATAAAATTATATGTATATCTGTGTACCTGATTTCTCTCGTAGTCAAATTATTATAGGCTAAAACGAATAGCTTGTAGCCAGTCACGTTACAATACAGTAAGAAATCAAGTATTTCAACACACACACACACACATACACACACATTTACACACATATACACACATATATATACACACACACATACACACACATTTACACACATATACACACATATATATACACACACACATACACACACATACTCACACATATATACATACACACACACACACACACACACACACACATATATATTAGACTATAATAATTTGACTACGAGAGAAATCAGGTACACATATATACATATAGTTATATACCATTAAAATTACATTTGCAACTTTACTGTTAATAATTTGTTGTTTTTCTGTTAATAAAGCCTGAAGAGGTCAGCAAATATGCTGACGAAACGTTGCTGAATATAATTAAAATTAAGTGAATTTTTATATCTCACTATTTTCCTTCTGCCCATTATTACAAAATTTATTATTTAAGAAAATTATAAGGGAATCAGGACAGTATGTTACGTGTTAATAATAATTATTAACATTAATAATTATTATTAACATGAAAGGGTTATGCCAGGGACCAAAGGGTTACGGACCCCCCGCAGAGTGGCCTGAAACATACATTGCTATACTACTAACCGGGATATGCTCAATTAACTAAAACAAAAACTGCAACAGTATAATTTTCTACTGTTTATGAGGCTAAAACTTTTTTTCTATCGAAGTTGTCGGTACACGACAAATGAAAACCTTTGCTATTATACAAGGAATCTAATGAATTTTTCAGATTGCAAAAAAGTTACGTAGTCATATTGCAAATTATTTACACAAAAATCGTTCTTTTTTAGACAGTTCGACTATTCAAAAGCATACAACTTTTTTTCTGCGTGAGACCCGGACCTTTACTTTTCGCTAAATGATGTTTTTTTATAAGAAATACATCGGATTTTCAAAATCATAAATATAATAATTACAACCAAATATGGCGACTAGCATAAGCAAAAGTGTTCGACGTGTACATGATGGCCAGTGAAAAGCGCAAGCAGCACCATGCGTGGAGCGGCCGGTCTGTTTTGTACTTATACATAGGTCTAAAAAATTTAAGGTTTGATTAAACGCAAGAACACACGCATTTCGAAGGGTTTCGATGTGCTAAATTCAACCCAACTTCAGAATTGAACCATCACATGTGCACATAAAAAATAGAGGACTACTTTTAGTCTAATCTGTGTGTATACGAAAGATTTACGAATTCATAAAAAATAAAACCTATCTTTAAAGCTATTTATCGAGCGTCATCTTCTCAACAGTTTTTTTCAGGATAGTTGAGAATTCGCTTCAGTATTGATCTTATATCAGCGGTGCTATCTTTCGACAGTCCTTCTCACGATAGTTGGAGGTTTTAACGCTACTGATGTCTATCCAGTGTGATCTCCTCAACAGTCCTTTTCAGAATAGTTGAAGATTTACGTTAAGTCTCTAATGAGCTTCGTCTTCTGTCATTTTTGTTCTTATGAAGTCAGTAGTAACTGTGAGTTGTCTTGCTGTCATCGATATCTAGTATAATGTCCTATTGAAGTTGTGTGAATGATCCTAATAAGTTTTGAAATATATGCGTATTATATATGCTTTCGATGCAGAAAAGAAATATCACAGAATTTCTGATAGAGTAATCATGATTGATATACCCAATAATCTAACAATCCAATATCTTAAGAACCAATACCTAGAAACCTAATAACCTAAAACCTATTAACCTAATAAATCTATATTTCCAAATAACTTATAAGATAGAATATCAAAATTAAAAAAATAATATTAACAATAAATTAACAATAATATTTAACAAATATAATTATCCAAAAGAAAATAGAGATCCACTCAAAAAATCATATTTCGAAAAAAATCATCATTAAAAAAATCATAATTCGAAAAGATTCTCGTTTAAAAAAATCTTAGCTCAAAAAAATCAAACTTTAAAAAAATCATAGTTGAACTGAAACTTCATCATGGCTAACTATGATCCGGATGATATTGTCGATATGATGATGGTCCTAGGAGAATGTCAAAACAACTACCGTGCAGCCGCTCGACTGTAAGCTGAATGTTATCTTTTAATGAGGCATCCTAATCACGCAAAAATACAATTAACTGAAAGAACCCGGGGTGAACATCTTGTTCGTCAACGAATGCATTCGGAATACAATGCAAATGATCCACGCGCTGTAACCGTCCTAGTAGCTATTCATCTCGATCGGCATGTAAGTAATCGGCAAATTCAAAGGAAAATCGGTATACCACAAAAAGTCAAAAAAGCATATAATAACTACTCGTATATAACAACTACAAACGATGGATGCTGAAGAAAATTTGTATTATTTATCAATCGATATTAACTCGATGGAAAAAGAATGATTCTAATTCACAAAATTTTACTTTCAGTTCTCCGATAATCTGGCATGAGCCACGCAGCCATGATAACTGCTATTTTTGTGTAACTAATTTAGTAGGTTACAATAGTTAGAAAAATTCAATTTCTTATCCTAATGACTCATCTGTTATTAAACTGGTTTTACGGTAATCTCCTGCTTACGAAGAACTATCTTTCCACGAGAGAGTGAGATGTTCCCTTGGTACTTCAAAAGACTCGGAGCTTACTTCTCATTAGTATGTCTTTCTCGATTCTTCTAAAAGGAGTTTGAAGGGTATTCTTCTTCATAACGGAAATACATATTCTTCAATTCTAGTTGATGATTCAGTACATTTGAAGGAATCTGACGAAAACATTCATAAACGGTTCATATGTGATGACTTGAAAATTATAACCATATTTCTTGGACAGCAATCGGGATACACGAAATTCCCGAGTTACATTTGTTTATGGAACAATAGAGCTACTGTAGCTCATTGACAAAAATCTAATTAATTATTGCGCAAATTACTCTAGCCAGGGTCATTCAATATTCTAATGAAACCGCTTTGTGATCCAACGAAGATAATTTTATCTCATTTACACATCAAATTAGATTTGATCAAGCAATTCGTTGAAGCACTTAATCAGGATGGAAAATGCTTCAAGTACCTACTGGCTAAATTTTCAAAACTATCTGATGCAAAAATAAAGGAAGGGATTTTCACAGGACCAGACATTAGAAAATTGATGAAATCAAAGGATTTTGAAAATACGATGATGAAAGAAGAATAAACCGCGTGAATTAATTTTAAGACAGTAATAGAAGAATTTTTGGGCAATAGGAAAATGAAAAATTATCAAGTAGTCATTCAGAATATACTCAAGAGTTTTAACGACTTAGGCAGCAACATGAGCTTGAAGTTGCGCATTTTCAAATTCTCAAATAGATTCATTTTTGCAGGCACACTGCACAAAAGATTTTGAATTTTTGACGAGGTATTCAAGACATTAGAAAAACCTTTTCTTTGTTGGTTCTTCATTGTTGTGCAAAGACATCGTTCATGAAGCATCACCCGGTCGGAAGACCCCGGATGGGATCCCTTATGAGGATCTTATGTGGGATCTTACGTGGGATCCCATATGTGATCCCATCCAGGGATTTGATAGAAATTCTTACGTGGGATTCCATATGGGAACCCACATGGAACTCCGGTAAATTAAGAATGTATCCGAACTTCCTCATGGTATCCAACATAGGATTTCCAAAAATTAAATCCGCTAATGAAATCCCACTTTAAATCCCGCGTGGTTTCCAAAACAAAATTGTTTTTTTAAATTCTTACAATTTACGTAGAAGAGAAAAAAAGATTTTTTCGTGAACGTAATATTTATTTATAAGAATATTTAAAGAAGTAACAATACATTTATAACGGGGTTTTGGCTAACCCGCCGTTATAGTCGAGAGGATAGATTAATTGACAGCTCGGCTTATAAGTTACTAATGCCACGGAGTTAGTACGCTGGTGCATGTGTGGCCAAGCCTTTCAACCAGCCACAATATCAAGCAGCCTCATGGCCCGCGTAGAGCGTCGCAGGTAGCAGTGGCTGAAAAGCGCGAAAAGTAGTGACGAGTGCAGAGAATTCGCCAAGGATTGGGAGAGGGAGTCGGGCGTAAAGTCAAAGAAACGCAGAGAATACGAAGGATAAGGATAATTTATATAAATTATTAAAGAGAAAGCGTACAGAGTAGTAAATCGGTAAAGAGAGAGAGAAGCGAGCAGGCAAGCGAGAGAGAGCTAATCGAGTCGGTACTTACAATGAGGCGTCAATGGCCAGGCCCTCCGTACGGTAAACGCTAGCTCGCTGAACAGCGTTTCCGGACGCCGGTTGCAGTGGTGACGAAATGTGAGCTACTTAGCGCTACGTCCTAGCACGCATACACCGTCGTGTCAAAGTGTCGCACCACTGCACGCACTCGCGAATGATCTAAGGCAATGCCGGGTCGGAAGTTCGAATCCGCAAAAAAAAAAGGCAAACTCTTTAGCGCGCGCCAAAACACGTGTCGCCCGTGTTACGTCCACCAGTCAATTACCGCGGGAGGCGTCCCCACTCTTTCATCGCGCTTTTCGGCAGCGCGACCACACGCATACACGCATACACGCGGACGCGACTCTCCCTGCTTATAGGCTCGTTAGTCGACATGCCGGGTTCTCTCTCTTACCTTACACTTCGACGTTGTCGGCTGCTGCAGGCTGCTGTATAATATAATGTGAATTCAAATATAGTATAAGTATATGAATTATGTATATGCATGCGTGGGAAGAGAGAGACATAACGAATGAATTAAATTCGTTATACATTATATAATCTAATTCAAATTCCATAAAAATGATATGACTTATTTAAAACTTTGTTATGTAACCGTTGCAAAAAAGTATTCAAATACCAATCTTAAATGTAATACGAGGTGTGATCAAAAAGTAAGGTGAATTTTGAAATTTAGCGGGCTACGTCCGTTCGATCTTCGACTTTTTTATTTGGTTATGTCGGTACACTCGTCTAGAACATACGTTCCAAATTTCAGCTTTGTAGTATGTTTGGTTTGTTTGTGAGAGGCATCAAGGTTAGAAGTGTTTTGCGTGCTCCACGATTTGCTGCTGTCTAAAAACATGGATCAAAGAGTTTGCATTAAATTTTGTGTGAAAAATGGAATCAAATGTTCCAAAACACTTGAAATGCTGAAAGTGGCATACGGTGAGTCTACTTTTAGCCAAAAAAATGTTTACAAGTGGTATAAACTCTTCCAAGAAGGCCGAGAAGACACCGACGACGAACCTCGTTCTGGACGCCCCAGCACATCAACAACTGATGAGAATGTTGAAGAAATGAAGAAAATAGTGTTGGGAAATCGTCGAATTACCATTAGAGAAATTGCTGATGATATTGGCATCTCATTTGGTTCGTGCCAATCAATTTTGACGAGTGTTTTAGACATGAGACGTGTGTCAGCGAAGTTTGTTCCGAAATTGCTCAATTTCGACCAAAAGAAACGTCGCATGAGCATCGCCCAAGAGCTACTGAATGACGTCAACGATGATCCAGATTTACTCAACAGAGTTATAACAGGTGACGAAACATGGGTATACGGTTATGACGTCGAGACTAAGACTCAATCGTCCCAGTGGAGGCATTCTGGATCACCAAGACCAAAAAAAGCACGCCAAGTTCGATCAAATGTAAAGGTTTTGCTTACAGTTTTCTTTGACTGCAGGGGCATGGTGCATCATGAGTTCATGCCACAGGGTAGAACAGTAAATAAGGAATATTACCTGCAAGTTATGCGCAATTTGCGCGAAGCAATCCGCCAGAAACGTCCGAATTTGTGGAAAAATAAAAATTGGCTTTTGCACCATGATAACGCCCCTGCTCATATATCATTGCTTGTGCGCGAATTTTTGGCTAAAACCAACACAGTAACGATGCCACAGGCACCGTATTCCCCAGATCTGGCCCCCTGTGACTTCTTCTTGTTCCCAAAACTGAAGAGGCCCATGAAAGGACGGCATTTTGCCACGATTGAGGAGATAAAGACGGCATCGATGGATGAACTAAACAAGATCACAAAAAATGATTTTTTGAAATGCTTTGAGGATTGGAAAAAGCGTTGGCACAAGTGTATTATATCCGAGGGGGATTACTTTGAAGGAGATAAAATAAAAATTGATGAATAAATAAATATTTTTTGAGAAAAATAAAAATTCACCTTACTTTTTGATCACACCTCGTATATAAAGAGTAACCGTATTATAGAGCGACAATGGTCCACCACACTCTCTACTATTTTTATCTTATCTTAACCTTCGCGCATCTTGAATAGCGTACCCAATCTCTCTTTTGTATAATTTTTTCCAAGAAGTTGCTAACTTTCCTGTTGCATCTATTGCATTGCAACGTTTTAGTAAGAGAACTGCAATGTCAAAAACGTAGCGTATGTATACCTAGCAACAATGATCGTGTTCACATATGATCAATTCTACAAAAAAGTTTCGCTATTCGGTACCGTATTCGCGTAATTTAAAATTAAAGACACGCACGTATAGTATTTTCTCACTCTAAATGTGACTTGAGGAGTCTAGAAATATACGTGTGCCATACCGGAAATTCTCGGCGCACCCTATTTTTTCCGGCATTGCACACAAATATTTCTGAACTCTTAAAATCACGTAGAATGAGAAAATACCATACGTGCGTGCCTTTAGTTTTAAATTTTACGAATACGGTGCTGAATTGTAAAATTTTTTTTTGAAATTGATTATATATAATATATAAATTATTCATATTACCTTTGTCCGTTTGGAAGATGCTAATATTTCTGCATCGGATAATTCATTTTCACTTTCTGCATCTACATCCGTAGCTGTAGAACTGGTGGTTGAGTTATCCACTAAAGCACTTCTTCTTAAACGACCATATCTGAAATTTTCTTGTTGCTTGATTTTTTCTCGGATATTTTTTAGGCTATCTGGTAATGAAAAAACAAATTATTGATGAAAAGGGAAATTGATAAAAAGTCAAAAAAATCCCTATTTATACATTGTGAGTGTTGAAAAAAATATATGGGACATACAAATGTAAGTGTTGAAAAAGCATGGACACACAAATCAATGAAAAATTACTTACTGCCTAATAATAGAATCCTGGCACGACAGTATGTGTAATGATGCCCATTACGATGTAATTGTTTGCAACCATCCTCACAATAACATTTTACGTAATACAAATGATCAGGTTTAAAGTCCTTGTCATCTCTTGGTTTTATGTAATATTTGTCATTCTTTTTGAATTTAATGTGATCTCTTGGTTTATTGTATGCTTTCTTGTCATACCTGTCCTCAAATACTATTCGTGCCTAAAAAATAATACTATTCTCAGCAATACTGCTCATTATGAATGATATTTTTTTATACACTAAAAAAGATATTATGAATACTTTAGTTTATTTTTTTTTCTTCACTTTCTTCTTTGTTTGTTACATGTCATAGAAACCAACTTAAAGACACTGTTGATAACCTGAAATGGCATAAACAATTAAAACTTAACATTTTTCTATAGTAGAGAAATTGAAAACTACAATAACGGTAAGTGCTTCTATTTTATAAGTAAATATATTATATTATTAAATTGATTTTACAGGCAAATTAAATTACATTAAAATCGGAGAAGATTTTCGTATCTGACTACTTATTTACTCTTTTAACGTAGAAAATAGTTTGTAAGCAATTATGACTGGTAAAATCAAAAGCCCATATCCAAGACACTGTCTATTGTGAAAAAGCTGTTGAAGATCAAGTCATTGATGTCGTAAAAAACCACTTTTGAGTTTTGAAAGCGAATTTAAAACTAAATTTCTTACTGTTTTAATGTGATATATAAATATATCATCTCGATTGAAAGTATATTATATTTCATCGGAGTAAGCTCAGTAATTCAATCGCTCTTGTCTTATATAACTAATGAAAATACTGGAATGTAATAAGTATAAAGTAAAACTTTCACACTCTTTCCACTTTCAAGTTTTTTAGCATCGAGTGATTTTGTTGAACAACCTAACTTTATAGGGACTTTCATTCTTTCTAAGATTGAATTAACATAACATATTTACTCTTCAGTGCAGGATTCAACAAAATATTGGTTATTTTTAAGCAAATTTAATAGAATAGGTGCATATAAGACTCGACTTTCACTTTTTAATCTTTGGCAACAATATTATAAAAAAATTCAAGCTTAGATTCATTTGTTCGTTTTTTTTGAAGCTGGCGATATCAAATAAATCATATACTGACTCCAACGTGTAGACCTGAATAAACACATCAGTTATAGGCCCACCATAAACCCGCTGTAGTATATTTTGACAAGTGTGGTGGACCATTATTGCTCTATAATACGGTTACCCTTTATATATTACATTTAAGATCGGTATTTGAATACTTCTTTGCAGCGGTTACATAACAAAGTTTTAAATAAGTCATATCATTTTTATGGAATTTGAATCAGATTATATAATGTATTGTTACTTCTTTAAATATTCTTATAAATAAATATTACATTCACGAAAAAATCTTTCTTTCTCTTCTACGTAAATTGTAAGAATTTAAAAAAACAATTTTGTTTTGGAAACCACGTAAGATTTAAAGTGGGACTTCACTAGCGGATTTAATTTTTGGAAAACCTATGTTGGATACCATGAAGAAGTTCGGATACATTCTTAATTTACCGGAGTCCCATGTGGGTTCCAATATGGAATCCCGCTTCGGAATTTCTATCAAATACCTGAATGGGAACCCATATTGGATCCCATGTAAGATACCACATAAGATCGCCATAACGGATCCTATCCGGGGTCTTCCGACCGGGTAGGGTAAATGGCTAACTTTCACTGTCGATGTGATCATTCTATGAATGATTTTTAATATTGCTTTCTAGCTTCAACATTCATTATATCAACATTGCAAGGTTTGTTATTAATTTTTCATTTTCTATCGGAGTACGTAAAATTATCTTTCATTTGAGATTTTATTGAGGTTATATCATCCAGTGGTATTTCTTGTAAACGTAATTGAACGTTATCTAATACTTTATTTATACAATCAAGTCTAGTATGCAGTTACTACATTTTGTAAAAAAGAAATTTGTAATGTTATGCTAGTTTTTAAATTCCATTATATATATATATGTATGTGTGTGTGTGTGATTTTTTTCTTTGAAATTGATTTGCACTATTAATTAGTATATTCTTTCAGTACAAATAACTATGATTTGTAGAAAACTTATTATTTTGAATTTATATAATTGTTTATAGGTTTTCACACGAATATTGATACAGAAGGTGATGGCACAAGTGCTGACCAAGAGAATGATAATCAGATTAGGAATATGTATGCAGCGATAAGATTTTATGTTGGCGAAGGCAAGCTGGAAATTATTCCTGATGCAAAAATTAATGGATTTGATACAAACAAGAAGTTTCCATATGATGCCTTTGTTGAGAGCGGTGTTGATGAGAACCAGGATGTAACATTTAAACCAGCTGCTATCTTAGGTTTTTCAAGTGTGTTTGATACTTTGATATCTTGACAAATTTATTAATTGTATTAATTACTTTTTTATATTATTACAGACAATGAAAATGAATTGAAAAATAGAAAGAGAAGATTGCGAAAGCCCAATAAAAGAAGAAGTGACGTGATTTTTCAATTGGCTAATACCAACACAAAACCAGTGAAATCCAATTCACCGATTGAAAAAAGTAAGAAGGGGCCGAAAGGAAAACAAAAGGTATGTGGTAAACACATTTCACATTCTGGCCGATACTATAATTGTGAAATTTCCATAGAACGACAGTTTTTTACTGACATTCCATTTTGTATTCAATACTACATTTTTTGAATGCAAATTGTATATTACTATAATATTAGTATTAAGAGTACAAACATACACTGTTGAATGAATTATGATAAATTTGAAAGTCAAATTTTTATTACAGTATTAAATAATCATACTGATGGGTGACAACTCGCGCGAGGCGAGTTTGTCCCGTACGAAGGCTTTTCAACAGCCGAGCGGCCTTTGACTCGGGCAGCAGTCAGGCTCTCGGGCACCCCGTCCCGTTCGCGCGTCAATAAAGAAGTCTTCGTAAATTTGAATCCGGACTCCCGATACCGCGATCGTAAGATATTCGATCGGACGTATTCGTATATATCTATCCGTAATCGGTTATATATATAATAAGCAATAACGGGGAAGCATATGGATATACTCAAGCGCGTTTAATAGTACTTATAAAATTTATTTTATAAGGCTCAAGAACATGAATAAATGATAGAGCGAAAATAGAGATACATATATATATATATATATATATATATATATATATCTAGACGCGTGTTCTTCACCTCGCGTTGTCTATTATCTATAAACAATATAGTATTCACTTATTTTTTTTTTAATAAAGTTATTGGCGTTTGGACCTTTATGTATTATTATTGTTTTTTATTTATATGGTCTTCCTTCCTTTTGTTTTTAAGCGGATTGTATGGTCCGTCAAATGTATGCGTATATATGTATGTGTCCAATTGATACAGTGGATTAATATATTTTCTTGGTCCTAACGGCGTGAACAAATTGCCTGTATGATTGCTGTCTTTCTTTGGCTTTTTATTAACACTAAGACTCTGCTAACGTGATCTGAACTGAAGCTTTCAATTAACTAAAATAATCACGGCAAATAACACGGACAAATCAATCTCGATTTATATTTTAGTCGACGAGATAAATTCTATAATGCAGCCTAGTTGCTCTGGCGCTCAGTTCTGACTGACTAATCTCCTTTCGTTGTTTTCACCGGTTTATTATGTATTCTTTGTCCCTCGCATTCCGTCTCTCTCTCTTTCACATATACTTTAGACGTTTATACTTCTCGAATCGGCTCGTATTACCTAGCTAAGCACGCTGACTGCAGCATGCTGTCGCAGCATGCTGCAGCAGCGTGAATCAGCCTCTGCCGCTCATTCCCACCGAGTCACGCACACGAATACTGCTAGCTATAGTGTTTTATTACTATGTCCGAACGGAATTCTCGAGAGCGAAATCTTAATCATCTCAGAATTCATTTCAATATATGACTAAAAATTGCTCATGTTTCCCTTCTATGCGATACTAAAATTGTCAAATGCTTACCAATGAAAAGTTTTTGTTCGATGAAAGATTGCATTATAATAACATTTTCTGACACAGATATTGCATCTTTTATTTGATACAAAATCTTTCAAATGAACACCCACAGACATTTTCAACTATGCGGGGAGGTCAATAAGTCTTTACAAAATCCAAGAGATGGTGCTCGTCACGCTTAAATTATCATGTTTTTGACAAACAATACTACTAACTAGATATCGTACAAAATTTCAGTTCGATTCATTAAGTCGTTTTTTTGTGAGCGTTGGTTGAACAAAAAGTTATTGGTTTATTTGAAAAATGGAAAAAACATAGTTTCGAGCGGTGATAAAACATTTTCATTTGAAAGGCCTTACACCAAAAGAAATCACAGTTGAGTTGAACGCCGTTCATGGCAAATCTGCCCCTGTGTTTAAGACTGTTTATAACTGGGTAAATGAATTTAAACGCAGCCGTACCACAACAAAAAATGAACCTCGTTCAGGAAGCCCCGTCAAGTGAGTACGCCCGAAATGGTCAACAAAATCCACGATATGGTATTGAGTGATAGAAGATTAAAATTGCGAGAATTAGTTGAGGCCACAGGGGTATCAAAGGGTATAATCATTTCAACTTTGTATGAAAAATTGGGGATGAAAAAAATATAAGCAAGATGGGTGCCGCGTTTGCTCACTGTTGAAAACAAACGAACCCGCGTGGTCACCTCTGAGGCTCTTTTGGCACGCATACGTCGTTATCCAGAAGACTTTTGGCATCGACTCGTAACAATAGACGAAACATGGGTACACCACTATACTCCTGAAACCTAAGAACAGTCTAAACAATAGATTACCGCACGAGAACCAGCCCCAAAGAAGGCAAAGACAGTAAAGTCAGCTGGCAAGATTATGGCCACGGTTTTCTGGGATGCGTATAGAATCATCTACATCGACTACTTGGAAAAGGGCCAGACGATCACTGGACAATATTATGCGTCATTATTAGGTTAGCTGAAAGTAAAAATCAGAGAAAAACGTCCTCACTTGAACAAAAAAAAATGTCTCTTTCTTCAAGACAATGCTCGAGTTAGTACGTGTGCAGTTTCGATGGCAAAAATTAACGATTAAAAGTTCGAATTAATTGACCATCCACCATATTCGCGTGATTTGGCTCCCAGTGACTTTTTCTTATTTCCTAACCTCAAAAAATGGCTTGTTGGACAACGATTCACGTCGAATGAAGAAGTCATCGCCGAAAGAAATGCCTATTTTGAAGGTTTTCAGAAATCATATTTTTCTGATGGCTTAAAAAAACTGGAAGTCCGTTTAATAAAATGTATCGACCTTCAAGGAGATTATGTTAAAAAATAAAAAAAAAATTACATACGCAAAACTTTTTTTTCCTTCTTTTTGTAAAGACTTATTGACCCCTCTCCCCCCTCGTATTACAACTGCATGAACTCCATACCATTCCATATACCAGTTTCATTCCAATAATAATAAAATTAGCTTACGAATGAAGCTATAACATAATAATATAAACCAGCCACACCTAAAAGCCCTTTGCCGGGGACTTAAGGAAAATCTATGTGAATTACAATTTTTCTTAGGAATAATTATTATTTATTTGAAATATTCAATTCATTTAAGTAGGGCACTTTTTGAAAAAAATAAGTCGCTTTGAGAAAAAAAATAGACTGTATTTCATTATTTCAGTTTTTTTCTGATAAATAATTTATTACATAAAAACTTACATTCTCACAATCAGGTTCACTTAAGTCAATCCAAATATGTATTGTAGAATATCTGATTGAAATCGCAACTTCCTCAGTTGAAAACAATCTATAGAATCATGCGGCTAAAAGTTAAGCTTTCTGAAATTCTAGAACCAAAGAAAATCATTTTAAACTCTTTGAACACACAGTTAGCTTTTTCATCGCTGAATCATAATCTCACAAATACATTATACTTAGCATAATATAGCATAATATTTAGCATATTGTATACCAGAAAGAAGAATACAATCCATCTGACATCTTATGACAGCATGCTCCTTGAAATGTTTTAAAGCATATTGATATAGGTTCACTCCATTATCTTGATAAAAGTTATTCTTGAACTAATAACTCCAATCAATTACATCTTTAGTTGGAATAAAAAAATAGACAATTTTTTAATAATTTTATCATTTTAAAAAATAGAAAAAGTATTATTCTTGCCCTCGCCTATCAAATTTTGTGGTATAGCACTTAAGATATTGAGATCTCTATACATAATTACTATACATATGCGTACATATATACACACATTTCTCAAAACATCAAAATATATTTCTATAATGATTTTAAGAAAACTACTTTTTCCAAGCTCCATCATCAACCTAGCAACTAAAATTATTGAAAAATTAAATAAAAAATTGTTTCCTGAATGATTTTTAATGCTCGTTTCGAAAATACCACTCCCAAATTCTCTCGTTTACTTGAAAGATATTCAATAATAACATGATTGCAAAATAAAATTAAAAAAATTTTTTTTCTTAAATAAAAAAATCCTTTTTCTTAATTTTGAATATACCATCCAAATGTTCGTAATTCTCTCTTTCCAAAACTATTTTTATTTTTCAATTAACCATTAGGGGAATTAAATAAACAATTAACAAATTATTATTATTGTGATGTTCGTATCACTTATAAATAAAAATAATTCGACCTCTCGTAATCTAGCTAATGAGTAAGAATTTGTTTCCGATGATTTTACTCTAATTGTCAAGAAAATAGATAAATGAATCAAATATAATAAATAAGTAAATCAAATATACATAAGTAATTGCAATATATCGAGGAAAGTCAGACAATGCCCTAGTTTCTTATGGTGCGAATTGTCCCATAAGCAGAGCTAAAGTCTTTCTTTGAAAGGATATAATTCGGCCCAAATTTCTTATAGCGCGAGATGATCTATAAGTCGAGCTAAAATTATAAGGAAAGGTTAGTCTTGCTTAGTAAATCACAATGAGAGAAAGAACTTAGGTGTTAATCCAAGTTTATTCAGACTCATGTGCTCACTTTGCAAGGCTAGAAGTGAATGAATCTAGCCTGTGCAAAGGTGGGCCTATTTATACATAGATTTTTCCGCTTATTATTGCAGGAGAGATTTCATCGAAAATTCGAGAGACATTCGCGAATTTTGAGAAATGATTTTTCTTAATTTACAAGTAAATAACCATTAATATTAAGTTTTTAACATATGTAAATTTTACAGAATTAGTTATTTGTTGATTTTATACAATATACAGTTATCGCCAATAGTGTCGTCAAAAGTTATTAACTAATAAAGTTAATTAACGTGATATTACATTATTTACAATAGAAAATTATTAAAATTTCATATAACCTTATAGTTGATTAATTTTGGAAGTGTTTTCCAAAATTAATTATTTAAATTAATTAATAACATTTGAATTATGACTAATTTTTCATATTTGTAACGGTTTTCTTCTAATCTTAATATGCGATTATTAGATTAATTATCTAAGATTTCTAACTCATAAAGTTATCATTATCAAGTATTAACTTAATATTTTCGTTCTATATATAGCTTATTGTTTAAATAAATTATTAATTGTTTATTTATTAATAACAGTTGTTATTTAGCTGTTATTAATGAAACCAATTCTTACTCATGTTCTATGCTTATTCATTTTACATATAAATTATTTATATTTTTCTAATATTTCATATGTTAATAAATAAATTAACTTTATATATTGATATTCATTATTAATTTATAATTGAATGAGATATTGTGAATCTGTATGTTAAAATCTATATAATCGATATTTTGTTATATTCAAATTATCTATAATTAACATATTTTTCTCAATATTATGGATCATTATATCTATGTCTATTATTTGTGACGTCACGCTATTTGTTTTGACTCGACTCTTATTTGTATACAGTCGCGTAAACAGTGAGGTAGCGCCGCTTAATGTATTGTTTTGACTAACAGATAAATACGTTAGACTAGTTGCAGTCATTTAATAATTTAATAAATAGCTCATATATAGGACCGTTACATTATTATGCCGTATAATTGAATGCTCGCAAAGGAAACGTAGCCTATGTGCGTGCGCAGAACCTGATTGGCAATGGTAATATCCGGCTGAACAAACCGATTTTCGTCCGATCACCGAAGTTAAGCAGCATTAAGTGCGGTTAGTACTTGGATGAGTGACCTCTTGAGAACCCCGCGTGCCGTTGGTATCTTTTTTATTTACGCATGCGTTGTGGCATATCGAAGTCTCGGCTTGAGACCCATCGCCATCTAGTAAAGTAAAGCGAGGAATGAGAAAAATGCTAGGTGCAAGTATTCAATTGTCTCAGATAATTTGTTAACTATCTTTTTGTTTCCCCTAATAGTATTGAATATCTAATAATACGTTACTGCCCAGCATTTATAATAATCCTATTTTATGTTTTTTTCATCTTATGTGCAGGAAGCTTCTTTAGTGGTACCTTCTGATAGTGTAGTGATAAATTTAAAAGACAAAATAGATGTCTTGAGTAAAAACCCATTAGATTTTATAATTGATTCAAAAACGCCTAACAGTAAATTGGCAGATGAAGCATTTTGTCACGAACTGCAAGCTAAAGATGATAAAATAGCAAAATTGATGAAACAACTAGAAGAAGAACGACAAAAAAATCGTATTTTATCTAGCAAACTTTCAACGCCATCGTCGCCATCGCCTTCTCAATCAAATGCTGTTAAATCTCCTTTCGTACTGTTGAATCGTGAGTATATATAAATTGTAATAAAAACAATTTTGTACTTGTCAAACAGTAAAAAGAATATATATAATATTTTAGCTATAAATGTTTCAACTATATCTTTTCCCACAAATGCAATAGATAAGTCACCTGATAATCCAGTAGATACGTCACAGATGACTACACCGTTGTCAAAAAGATTTTCTATGGCTTCCCGAATTAAACCACATAAAATATTCCAACAAGGTGAGCGATTATGATTAAAGAAAAATAAATATTTAATATTAAATCCAAACATGTTACATTTCAGAAGAAAACAGAAATCAGAAATCTACAGATACTTTTACATATAGGCAATGGTCTCCAACGTTGCTGGAAAGGCAACAGAATAGTAATAAAGAACTAGCAGTTATTGAAAATAGTTCCATGCCATCTTCATCTATATGTACAAGGATCGGAGGAAATTCAACACCTCAAACGGATTCGTCGAAAAAACGCAGACGGTGTCCGAACCTTGTTAAGTCAAATAAAAAGTTGAAAAGACTTGACGAAAAGGAACGTAAAATGAAATCAAAGTATAGGAGAAAAACTAAAGCGTGTTTATACGACAGCGATGCTTATGAAAACTCTGATTCAGAGGAAACGAAACGAGAAAGATTGACGGAATGGCAGAAAATAGTCATAGACAAAAACACTGGATGCACCAAGAAGGTATGATTCAAAATTTTATTGAATGACACATTCTGATGTGAATGAAAAATATTTTATTTTTAATTTTAGGTTGCAATGTTTCACTTACATTTTGGCGTTTCTGTTCCCTTAAAACGTTGAAATAAGACATGTAAAGCGAAATCTTGTCGTCTGTTCATACGAGAGTTGGCAGAGCTATATATATGGAAGGAAGAAGATTTCAATAAAAAGGCTGTACAACCTCAAAGAACAATTGGCGATGAGATAAGAGAGCTATTCACTCCAAAAAAATTTAAGGCATTGAAAAGTAAGCATATATTATATTCTATTACATTTACTCGTACTAAGTATTTCTTCAAACAAGTATTACCTATTTATTTGTTCTTATTCATTTACAGGAGGATATACTCAATTTATGCTGCACAGAAATTTCATTTCATCTAAAGTAAATAGTAGGAAAGAAGAGAGAGAAAGAAATGCCAAAATAAACAAGTTTGGTAGAGATTTGGGTATAATAGTCGCTCAAGTACGAAGTAAATATTTACGTGAAAAATGTGCAGAAAATTTAGAAAATGAAAAAGGAGAAGAATCATCATATAACAAAAAAGAAGATATACCAGATTCAGAAGACGAAAATAATTAAAAAATTACCATAACATTTATAAAAAGTTATGTTTTCAGTTATTCTTTATTCAATTATTTCTTATAAAATTCAATTCAATTATTATTTAAGTTTTGTTTGAAGTATATTATTAAATTATTATTTAAAATTCGTAAACATATCAAATCCATGGATGATATAAAAAGTGTAATTATTAGAGATGTTAAACTATTGATGATGTTAACGCTGTAATTTGTATATAGTTTTATGAAAATTTTATTAACACTGAACATAGATTGAATACCTAATACATGTCTGAATGAAAAATCAATAAAATCATACTTTAATACAAATTAAAAAATTATGGTAGTGACGTTATTTTTCCTTATAAATGGCATCATTTCGTTTTCATGGGCCAAATAATATGTTACAATGACGTTAATTCGTTAAAAATGACGCTATTTCTTCAAATTAACGTCATTTTGCGTTCGTGGTCTAAACGCAATTGTAAAAAATGACATTATTTTGTGGTAGTAAGTTAGTTTTTTCTTCAAATTAAAGTCATTCCGTTTTCGTGGGCGAAACATATAATAAAAATGACGTTATTTTTGGTGATAATGACGTTAGTTTATAAAATGACGTCATTACATTTATGGCCGCAAATGGTGTGGTAAAATAAGGTTATTTGATTTTCAGAGCTAATAGGTTTAGTAAAAATGATATTATTTTTGGTGGCAATAACCCAATTTTCTAAGAAAAAGACGTTATTATACCTGCAGGCCTCTATGGTGTGGTCGAATGACGTCGTTTTTAGTTCCAAATCCTGACACTACCAATGACGTTATTCAATAACGTCATTTTATAACGTCTTTGAATTACGTTTTTTATTAACGTATTTATTTATACAGGGGTGAAGTGCTACTCGTCGTCGAGAGTTAGGTGACCGTGCGCGTAATTCGTCGCAGGTGTGATTTGCCAGGACGTGTGGATCTGTTAACGCCGCGCATCAACTGTCGTAGCAAACCGCGCTAACCATCCGCCATTTCAACCAAAATACTATAACAAGTATTTTATGCTCTAACAAGCTAATAAAGGAAAGTGAAGTGTAACCAATATCCGTTATTTATGCCTCACTGACTTATCTCTCCTTGGATGCTAATTTTATTTTCAGCTACGGACGATTTGTAGTGAGGATTTCTTTGAATAGTTTCGAACGTTAGATAACTGTACGCGTTAACTCTATCGAACCTTGTAACGGGGTGTGAATTCCGTTTTAATTTCTTTGTCTTGCCCGATGCGCATTAGTACCGGAATGCGCGCGGCGAGATCGAAATAATCAATTTTGTTAACTAACCGAAGAGCAGGAGAGGAAAGGTGTCAGTCAACCAACTTACTAATAGCAAAGACAACAGTAGATTAACGTTTCAATCATACACAGACTATTTTATTCATCACGTAATCTACAACGCCTTTGGTCCGCGCATTGACGTTTATACGGAGTGCGCGACAATCTTACGCACCGTTATTACATTTACAATCATTCATTTGCGATATTCGTTTGCATGCTTGCTGACGATTTCCTTATATTCACAGGTGTGAGAGGAGAGCTAAGATATTACGCACGGTCGTTTACCAAAACAATAACGCGAAGCTGGCCAGCTTACCTTGTGCGATTAGTCACGCTGTCAAGGGGAGCAATTCAATATCGTAGTTCAGCGCGTGGTTCAGGTTGCCACTTTTCCACTTAGACACGAGGCTCTCTCTGTCGTCACGCTGCTTCCGTCGGACGGATTCAGTAACCTCGTGGCTGGTCTCTGATGGTGTCTCAGCTAGCCACTCAAACTCACAGCAACAACAAAGAATTATAGGCCGTCTAACGTTTATACTCCTTGTGACGTTCACACGCACGCACGTTATAGCAGATGCTAGAGGCACTCCTGGGTTCGGACACGCTGCTCGCGAGTAACTGCTCAACTCTTGCGTTAGTGCTCCTGGACTCTTGCACGTTGTTACCAATGTCAAAAGCGCTCTCCCACTGGTCCTTTTCTTTTCGCGCGCGTTCCTTCCCATTTCGGACCGAGTTCCCGTTTTCAACTTACCCAGACCGGTAGGTGCTACCCTCGCAGGCAGCCACGCGATCGAGGAGGTAGCGCAAACCGGACGTTTACCGTCACAACTTTCAATCGGAGACGAGAAGTTGCTTCCTGAGCTGCCGGCATTCCCAGGACGTTAAGAGGACAGGGAACGACCATTGATCGTTGGAGCGGCTTGGAAAAGTTATCGGCGTGAGACCAGTCTCTTGCCTGCTCTGTGCAGTCGCACAGCTGGCAAATAGACCTACACGCCCATTTTTAACCCTATTCCCGACGATCGCCATAACCAAGGAACGGTCGTCTGGCGCCCTTATAACCTAGTCGGGGAAACGAGTCACCAGGCATTGCAGTGAAGGTATTTCGCGTGCGCGGCTTAAACCCTTCGAAATCCCCCGCTACACATTTCTAAAAGATTTCATGAAATATTTCTAAAATATTTTCAGAAATATTTCACTAAAACGTTTCTGAAAGATTCTAAAAATATTTTCACGAAATATAACTTTTAGCTTTCATGAAATATTTCACGTAATATTTATACAATATTTTTGAAATCTTTCAGGAAATATTTCTAAAATATTTTCAGACATATTTCATTGAAATATTTCTGAAAGATTCAAAAATATTTCCATCAAATAACATTTAGCTTTTACGAAATATTTCAAGGAACCTTTCTGAAAACTTTCATGAAATCTTTTAAAATATATTTTCAGATATATTTGAATAAAAAGCCGGAATTAAATAATTTGAACCATATACTCGTAATACAGCTACAATTGCTCCATGTGTTTCTTGACAATTCATTCAACATGTAAATCACATATGAAAAATAGAATCTAGATATTGTTTCCTAAGTCTGAACTGAAACTCCCCTACTAAAAATGATCCATTGATTATTATTATTATTGTAGCGTCGCTAAATCTTTTACGCAATTAATGCGGACTCATTTATTAATTGCGCCTGTGCGCACTATGTCTGAATGTTGTGTGATCGTGCGCAATGGGTGCTAGGACCCGCAATACCTAGCGCTGTGGCAGCACTAAACGGCCCTGCCTCGCCGCTATCATCGAGCACGTTGCTTTCTTCCGGTCGAGTCGGCAGTAGTCGACTACTTCGTCCCGCGTGTGGAGCTCCCTCGCGATCAAAAAAATCTGTAACGTAGCTGATTGCTGAGTGCGTGCGAAAGGCAGTGAGTGTCGACTTGAAGTTTGCATGCGTGTTTCAACGTGCGCGACCATTGTCAATGCGACCTCATTCGCATCTTTGTTCTATCACCTTTCTATCCACTTATATATTTCATCAGGTTCTTAACTTGTACGATTTCTTAATAAAAAGGGTTTTTTTATACCGTTAAGCAGCTTTTTCCCTAAAATACGCAAGTCAATTCATTACAAACATAATTCCCATAATCAGTGACAGAGAAAAGCTGTTCGTAGTCTAGGAACCAGTGTTTGGATCTATAAGGACACAACGCATTCCGATAAGAAGACTTTTTCTCAAGATAAATCAACGGAATCAAAATTCAAACAAGGGGCTCTGGTGTCGCCCCCAAAATTGCCACGACAATTCATGGTGCCTCCTGTGAAGAAGAAAATTCTACCTCTTATTGTTGTCCGGAAAAGAAAGTGACGTCGCGGGGATAGTGCGCGGCTCGTGTGTGTGAGTCATACAAAGAACAAAGGCGCTTAGAAGAGAGCGTGTACGGACTTGTCGCGGCACAACACCTTATCGCCTTTCTTCGCGCCAGAAAGGTCATCGACGGTGCGGCAGCATAGCAACGCGTGATCTACAGCGCCATCATTTTGAAGAGCTTTGCCATCGCTTCCGACTAAGGGGACCTCGCGCCTACTAGGACATCGTCACCGATAAATGCGAGATAAGTCCATTCTTTACACCTCCGCTTATAAATAACAGCCCGGTTGATTATTGATATTACCACTATCGCTTCATAAGGTTAGGTGAAATACGGCCAAATCAACTGATCGTAAATAAGCCTCTATTCATATTTAGCGATTTTGTCCGAATTAAATCTAGAATTTAGCTCTAATTGATTGTTCATTTCAAAATCAGTGTTGAAAAACAGAGAAATGGAGGACGAGATCGAGAAACGCGTAGCGCGCATCGTGCAAAAAAGCAACTCGTTCGAAAGAACGTTGAAGTCTCAACAACTACCTACAAGGCGAAAATCCGGATTTAACGAACGCCGAGTTGCGTTTAAAATCGGCGCAGACTATATACAACGAATACGTGTATAATCACGAAGAATTACTTTTAATTCAACCAGATAACCCCCGTGCGGTCGCGTATACCGATCTCGAAACAACTTATTACGACCTCACTAGTAAAGTCCAAAAATTAAAGAGTACATCTCGCAAGCTCAACCATCTTACATGGCGCTCAGTCGATGGTCTCCGAGACACGCGTGGCAAAACTCGCGCCTATTCAGATTCCGAAATTTGACGGCCGACACGAAAATTGGACCACGTGGAAGAATAGCTTCCAAGCGCTCGTACACAATCACCCAGAATACGACGGGTACACCAAGCACACTTAATTGGAAGGTGCAGTCGAAGGTTTAGCCGCGATTGTAATTAGGGAGTTCCCGCCCAGCGAAAAAAATTACCCCCTAGCCTGGGAAGCGTTGTGCGACGCCTACCACTAAAGGCGCATCGTGGTAAACGACCATATCGATTTCCTTTTCGATCTGCCGAAGCTGAAGGAAGCAAAGCCAGAGCTTCTCGCAGACCTAATGTATATATATATTCGGCTCGTCAACACGTTATTATATTAAAATCACTCGAGATGACCGTTGGCAAGTTGGTGACCGTCGAGAGATGCCTACTCCAGGATATAGCCTCGCGTTGGTTAGACCGTCTGTCGAGTAATCAAATTCCCAAACTCGACGAATTATACGATTACGTACAAGACACCTTTTTTAAACTCCGCCAAGTGAACAATCTGCCTCAAAACCCACGTTCAACAAAAAAGAGGGCAAGAGACAGTGACACTTTTCCCCAGCGTAAAATTCCAAAAATAGGCACACGGACACTCGCGATAACACTCCGACTACCGCTTGCGTTAAATGCGGTCAATCCCATCAACTATACAAATGCCCCGCTTACAACGCTCTTAAATTCGGAGAGATATGGGACATTGTGAAGGCAAATAAACTCTGCAAAAACTGCCTTGGCGCTCACCCCCCTCCTTGCTCCAGCGAAAAAAGATGTGAGATGTGTCAAAGGGACCATCACACGCTTCTTCATTCCAATAGAAATAACAAAAACCCCAAGACAGAACCCAAACCATCTAAAGCGGAAATCCATCAGCCCGCGAAAGATTCTACGTCATCCGGTATGACCGGTTATATGACCGACTCCGCGTCAGACTTACGCTTCGAACGCGTATCTATCGGACTCGCAGCTCATGACCACAGCAGTCTTACGATTCCTCACAAATCAAGGAAACAGTTTCATGGCACGCGTGCTGTTAGATTCTTGTTCCAACGCCAACCTAATGACTCAAAGGTTTCTCATTCGTTTACAGCTACCGACCAATCAATGCTTCGTTGATATCGCAGCAGTTGGCAACGCGAGCACGCTTGCGGAAAGGTATACCGAGGCCATTTTCTATTCAACGTATAACAACTTGAAACACCAATTGAATTTCTTGATAGTACCCAAAATCGCTGATAAAGTGCCCAATGAAACGTTTCCTTGAGAACAATTTAACATTCCAAAAAATCTAAAACTAGCAGACCCCTAATTTCACGTACCTAGGCCTATCAACGTCTTATTAGCTGCAGGTTCTACGATGTCGTCCCTCGTAATAGATCAAGTTGGGTAACGAGAAATCACAGATCACGCTCCAGAAGACATCGTTCGGCTCGGTGGCGGCTGGACGTTTGATGCTCATGGAGACTCCTAGCACCGTCTCGTGTAATGCTGTGAAATTGGACCAGCTCCTGGAACAATTCATGGCCGTTGAGGATCTTGACTATCGACTTGTCAAGGCTCACGACGACGTGATCTGCGAGGAACATTACGTGAAGACCACTACTCGTGATAGTTCAGGCCGTTACACTGTCCTCTTACCTTTTCGACCGGAAACGTTCGAAATAGGCTCATCTAAACATCGAGCGTTACAGCGACTCGGGGCGTTAGAGAGAAAGTTTAGCGCCAACCCTGCTTTACAAGCCGAGTACGAAAGGAAAAGTCAAGGATATCTGAATTTAGGTCACATGACACTGTGCGAGGACGACATCGAGGACGGCTATTATTTGCCCCATCATGCGGTTGTAAAGGAATCGAGCGAAACGACTAAATGTAGGGTAGTGTTCGACGCGTCTGCGAAAATATCGACCGGTATTTCATTAAATGATATCCTATTGACCGGGCCCACCATTCAGGACACCCTTTTACAACAAATCTTGCGGTTTCGCGCGCATCCTTTCGTCATAACCGCGGACATAGAAAAAATGTATCGGCAGGTCTGGGTCCATCCAGACGACAGAAAGTTTCAGAAGATCCTGTGGTATTACGAAGGTAAGTTTCGAACCTTTCTCATCAACGTCATAGTGTTCGGGATAAAGTGCGCTCCCGTTCTAATGATCGTACATTATTTCAGCTAGCCATGGGCGAGAAAGCGAACTTTCCCTAGGCCTCACTGCTTCTCCGTCGTGATTTTTACGTCGATTATTTTCTATCGGCTGTAGACACCTTGGAAGACATTCTTGCGATCCGCGACGAGATTATATAACTCTTAAGCCGTGGGGGGTTCGTTATTTGAAAATGGACATCCAATCATCCATTTGCATTAGAGAACATTGAAAAGAAAATATTCGACCTAGATTGCGGGATTGAAGGAAATCGTCTTCAGAAAACGCTCGGAATCGTTTGGGACTCCCAACTCGATATTTTCACATACGTGACGAATTGTCAGGATCCTCAGTCCGTTTTCACAAAGAGAAAACTTCTGTCACAGATAGCAAGGATTTTCAATTATTTAGGTTTATTAGATCCCCTCATCTTGAGGGCTAAGACCCTAATACAAAAATGCTAAAGAGCGAAACTTACGTGGGATGAATCGCTCCCTCAAGACACCCACACAAATGGATCGCGTTAACTACGTAACTTCCTCAATTAGAAAAAACCGCAATACCGAGACACTTACGATGGGTAGATCCAATCTCCACCAAAATACACGGTGTCTGCGACGCGTCGCACTATAGGAATTTTCGCCCAACTTTGAACGAAATCAAATAACTCAAGATCTAAAAGGGTTAGAGAAAATCGGGGAACGGCATTTTGAAGCTTTTGTTAAGTAGATTAAGGGAAAAATAGTCCAATTCGAGAAAAAAAAAAATTTTGAGCTCCAAAATCGAAGGTCAAAACACGAGTTTTTAGGAAAATAAAGCTTTTTTATTTTTTTCTAACATACTTACACCATGAAATTTGAAAAAGCAATGCAACAGAAGTGTAGCTCTTGAAAAAACAAGGCAGATAGCATTTTTTTGTTTTTTTTTTTTACTTCAAGGTCAACGAAGTAATATTCGTCAAATCATCCACTTACCTATCGTGAGTGATTTAATTGACTTAACACAGTTTTTTAGTTCTAGTACGGGTTACGAAGCTCTTGATGTGTGGCAAAAGTTCAAGAAACCATTAATAATAATTTGAAAGTCATTAATACGTTGAAGTACACACACAATTTGAGATAGCTACATTTTTTTACATGAAATAATTTTGTTACAAATTCTCGAAATTCGAACCTTTATTGAACCACTTTTAATTTTTTTTTTAATTTGATCAAAAAAAATATCTCAAACTCACAAAACTCCTATCATTTTCAAATCTTGCATAAACTATAATTTTAGATTTACAAAATACACAAAATTATATGATGCTATCGAAATGAGTATTGAAATAATAGTTGAAAACCTGATTCATAAAATATAGACTGATGTTTATAATTGAAAGATTTTATAATAGAAAAATAAATTACTGAAAAAATGTATATCTATATAGTTTCTCTTAGAAACTCTTTTCACTGTACAACAGTAGGTCAGTAGAATGAAAATCGTAATGTATACAATGTTTACATGCTTGACTTTATCATTCACCTCTGTCCTGATGAAAACTGATGTAAGACATTTTACATTCATTCAAGTGAGTAACTTGTACGAGAATAGTTTTTACAGCACGTATATTCATTACGATTGAACTGCGATTATCAATAATTTCCAGTGTTCAATAGAGTGTAATAATTCCGTAAAATTGTATGGTCTAATTTGACGTTTCATAAACTGATGGTAAGTTTAAATTAGCGTTTCTATGATTTTTTATTCGCCAATCTCGTGTAAGAAATCTGTTCGTAATACGGTAAACGAATGGAAAATTCGTGATGAGTATTCTGAATATTGTACGATACGAAACTTACATCACCAGGTATTTCAAGACACGACTTTTTTCAAATAAGTAGTAACTCACCATGGGGCCGAAAGAATAAAAATAAACAACCGAAAGGAAGAGGCAGACCAAAAAAAAGTCCGACGAGATGTCATTAACAGTGGTCGGAAAAAAATCAATGTGCGTGAGATGCGTGTTTCAAGAACTACTTTAAGAAATCGAGCTAAAGATTTGTTGAATGATCCCCAAGTACAATGATGAAGTGATATCGATGGCAGAAAAGATGAATGCAAAAAAAGATCATAGAAGATCAGACAGAAGAAGAAGGAGAAAAAAGAAGTACTGACAAGAAAACATACACTTAGTTCGGCTTTGGGTTTTTTTTTTAGAAAATGACTACAGTAAAAATCAATACGAAGCATTAATATCTGATACAAAAAGCTTAGGATACGATATTTATCCCAGCTATCAAGCACTACTGCAAGAGAAAAAAAAGTGTCATCCGCGAGCTTATCAAGTTGAGAGTGACATTGAGGGTTTGTGTACGTTTGCAAGAGCTACTCAATATAACTGCTGAGCGATTATGTGAAGCTGTAGCGCTCGGATGGCCTAATAATACATATCGCAACTTACACATGCGTGTATCGATAGGCTTTGACAGCTCTTCGGGTCATAAAAATCCTCAACAAAAATTTGAAAATGGAGAATTAGAAAACAAAAATGCTCAACTGTCACTATTCGTAACGTGCATCGGAGTAATTCAGCTTTTTGACTCGAAAAATGGCGAGCACAGTTGGATAAATCCAACTCCCATGAGTGTGAGATTTTTTAGACCAGTGAGAATTTGTTATCAACAAGAAACTACTGATAGCGTGAAAGTCGAGTATGATCGGTTGATCAAAGAGATACAATTTCTCACTGCTCATAAATTCATTTTATCAAATGAAAAACAAGTTCGTGTCAAGTTTGAAGTGTACCCTACTTTGTTCGATGGAAAGTGTTTGAATATTATTACTAACAATCCATCTGCGTCAAGATGCCCTTGCTGTCAGCTCACAACATCTACATTTAGTAATTTGAAGAATAAATTTACATCAAAAGGAGATACACTAAATTTCGGATTAGGTATTTTACACTGTCAAATAAAAGCATTTGAGCATTTGATGAATCTGAGTTACCGCAAGCCTTTTCAACAGTGGGAAAGAATCGACAAAGACAAAGGTACGTGTATTTTTTATCATAAATAAGTTTTCAATATTTTGGGGCAGCGTTTCAACTGTTTAACATGACTTAAACTTTATAATTGATGGAAAAAGTCACGAGTCATTTAGCACTCTCCAGATTACATACAGATTAATAGTTTTGTAAAGCAGATTGCTAGCAATGAAATACTATTATTTTACAGATAAATACAAGGACAGAGAAAATGTTGTCAAAGAAAACTTGTACAAAAAGTTAACGATTCGAGCGGATCAATTGCTCCAAGGTACTGGAACGACAAATACTGGAAGTTTAGCTAGGATATGCTTTGGAAATCCAGCAGCGTTCGCAGAAGCCTTAGAACTCGACGAAAAATTAGTCGAAAATATAGCAACTGTTCTTGCCGCATTCAAAAGTAAAAAAGTACTCGATTTAGATAAAATGAAAAATTTTACTTTCGATACTTACAAATTATACTATTCGCTGTACCCCTGGGCAAAAATGAATCCAACTACGCACAAGTTATTGATTCATGGATGTCAAATAGCAGAAAATTTTCCTCTTCCAATCGCATATTTTGCTGAAGATGGTTTGGAATCATGGCATAAATACTTCAGATCAAACACAACTCATCATTGTCGTCAAAGTTCTCGTGAAAATCGTACCCAAGATTTATACAATAGAGCAATTGAAATGAGTGATCCTGCAATATCTCTGATGGGCATAAAGAAGAGAATAATCAGAAGAAAGGCCATTCTCAGAAAACATGGAATCCCAGCAAATATTCGAAAGTATATTCAAGAGAAGTGAGTATCAAACATTGAATCAGAGATACAATACTTTTATGGAAACAATAAATGAATGAATAAATATGATTTCCAGTCTTCTCAAGTCATCAATTGAAATTGTAGATTCCGACGAATACTCTGACACTGAAGATGAATAGGGTTATAAGTTCATTACAGGCGCGCAGTCTTATGAGCAACGAGTTTCGAGAATTTGTAACAAATTATTTCATGTAAAAAAATGTAGCGCTCAAATTGTGTGTGTACTTCAACGTATTAATGACTTTCAAATTATTATTAATGTTTCTTGAACTTTTGCCACACATCAAGAGCTTCGTAACCCGTACTAGAACTAAAAACTGTGTTAAGTCAATTAAATCACTCACGATAGGTAAGTGGATGATTTGACGAATATTACTTCGTTGACCTTGAAGTAAAAAAAAAAAACAAAAAATGCTATCTGCCTTGTTTTTTCAAGAGCTACACTTCTGTTGCATTGCTTTTTCAAATTTCATGGTGTAAGTATGTTAGAAAAAATAAAAAAGCTTTATTTTCCTAAAAACTCGTGTTTTGACCTTCGATTTGGAGCTCAAAATTTTTTTTTCTCGAATTGGACTATTTTTTCCCTTAATCTACTTAACAAAAGCTTCAAAATGCCGTTCCCCGATTTTCTCTAACCCTTTTAGATCTTGAGTTATTTGATTTCGTTCAAAGTTGGGTGAAAATTCCTATAGTGCGTCGCTGTACGGATACGGTGCATGTTTATTCATTCGTTCCGTCAATTCATCAGGAAACGTCACTGTAAGGTTAGCCTGCAGTAAATCCAAGGTCACTTCTTTAAATCACCACACGATACCCCGTTTGGAATTAGCCGGTGCCACGCTCTTAAAACGACTGTACATCGAATCCAAGGCTCAGCTCTATTCTCTCAATAAGCGAGTGATATTCTGGACAGACTCGATGATCGTTCTCTGCTGGTTAAAGAAGGCTCCTCACATGTTGCGAACATATGAGCCAATAGGGTAGCTGACATCAAAAAATTGGACGACGAGGTCGAATGGAGACACATCCGCTCAAAGGACAATCCAGCAGATGTGCTGTCACGAGAACAGTTGCCAAACGAACTTTTAAACAACACTCTTTGTAAATCGGGCCCTCATTGGTTAACTCTGCCTGATGACCGCTGGCCCCGGACTTCGAACCCCCCTCCAAAGGACTTGCCTGGTTTGAAGGAAGGAATCGTTCTAGCTATCACTCTGTCTGAGAGCGATATTTATGCTCGTTTCTCCGATTACGGTTGCTTCGTCAGGTCGATTGCGTATATCTTTCGTGGAAAGTGAAAGGGCCACCGAACGATAGCCTGGGGGTGGTTAGGTCGCGTAAAGGTATACGTTACCTCTCTCCTGTCGAAATAGGTCACGCGGAACGTCTCATTCTTCTTCTGATCCAACGCGAGAGTTTTAGTTTCGAAATCAAATTTCTTAAATCTACTCAGACTCAGGGTTCTAGGAATATTAGGTGCGCTATCAGAAGTCGAACTAAGTGCGACGAACTTAATCCCTTTCTGGATGACGACGGTTTGATTAGAGTAGGTGGTCGCTTAAAAAGGTCGGATCTTCTTTTTAATCAAAGACATCCGATATTGCTTCCGAGTAATCATCCTGGTTCCGATCTCATAATTCGCGACGCTCACCTTAAAATTTTTCATGGTGGAATTCAATCCACACTCTGCGCAATAGATTTTGGATCCTCAACGAAAGAAATCAGATTATACACGTCTTACATCGATGCGTGTCGTGTATACGACAAAGGCCGAAATTTTCGCACGCGAAAATGGCCGATTTACTTGAATCTAGGGTAGCTTCCGGGTTTGCGTTTAGTTAAATGGGAGTCGATTTTTTCGGCCCAATTCTAATTAAAGAAAAGAAAGACCGCAATCGCAGTTTCATCAAGGCTTACGGTTGTGTTTTTGTGTGTATGGCTTCAAAGGCCGTTCACATTGAGGTAGCCTCCGATTTGTCTACCGAAGGCTTCTTAGCATGTTTTTGTCGATTCATTAGTATACGCGGCAAACCGCAGATAGTAAAATCCGACAACGGGACAAACTTTGTAGGAGCGAACAAGGAACTCCAAAAATTATACGATTTACACGCAACGTCAAAATTTAAAGACGCGATTCAGAACTTCGTCGCGTCTCAACGCATCGAGTGGCAATTTAATCCACCCCTCTCTCCGCACTTTGGCGGATTGTGGGAGACAGCGGTTAAAAGCTTCAAGCATCATTTAAACCGCGTTATGAAGAATCAAAGGCTCACGTATGAGTAACTCGACACCGTGCTGAAAGAAATTTCGGCCATTTTAAATTCTCGACCCTTATATGTTATCTCCGCGGACCCCAATGACTCGCTGGCAATAACGCCAGCGTATCTTTTGATTGGACGTCCATTCAATTTCTTACCTGAACCCGATCTTGTTGCAGTTCCTGACAATCGTCTAACGACGTAGAACTTCATCACGAAATCCAGGCAGGACTTTTGGAACCGATGGAACAAGGAGTATCTTCACGAACTGCAAACTCGGCAGAAATGGTTGATTTCTAGTACTACGTTGACTCCTGGTTTGGTGGTCGTATCAATGGAAGAAAGCCCCGCGTGTGCAAGATGGCCGCTGGGTGTGATCGTCGAGGTTCATCCTGGAAGCGATGGCATTGCGAGAGTGGCGTCCGTTAAGACTGCTTCAGAAATTTACAAGCGCAACATCACTCGTCTTTGCGTACTACCCGTAGTTCAGAATGATCCACTCCCGTCAGAATCTCTGTCAACTCCTCCCAATGAATCGTGAAGAAACGCCCCAGATGTGCGCCCGATAGTTCGCCCAAAGAGAGTCGAACTACCGGGTATTCTAGAAAAGCGACTTTAAGCTTGGTCCAAGAATGGTGGAACCCGGAAGTTCCACAGCCAGAAGCTCAAGAGTCACGCCGAGAGGATGGCTCTTGTGACGCGATATCCAATTCCGTAACTGGGTTCCTGGTCACTGAGATTCTGACCTTGAGGTAGGATATTAAACCCGCTACGAGTAATGTAAACAAATCGCAGCTTGAATAATTTAATTAGTTAAGTAATTAGTTTGCTAGAATTAAGCCGTTACTCGAGTTCTAAGTTAATGCGTTTCGTTAGGCAGGTCAAGTCAATCCTAACGCTGTCTGATTGTGATAAACAAACCAAATCATTTCCGAGCAGTCTCTCCAAAGGAAACTGACTCCGCAATACAGTTCTCCCTTTCGCTTGAGCCAAAGATTAATTTCAATTGTTAACTAGATTAGGATAATTCTCTTCGTTGATTAGACTTTGATGTTAATGTAACCCTGCTCTATCGTTGCGAGACCAACTGATCTCGCAGCCATAGCCGGCAATATGTAGCGTCGCTACATCTTTTACGCAATTAATGCGGACTCGTTTGTTAATTGCGCGTGCGCCTGCTATGTCTGAATGTTGTGTGAGTGTGCGCAATGGATGCTAGAACCCGCAATACCTAGTGTGGTGGCAGCACCAAACGGCCCTGCCTCGCCGCTATCATCGAGCACGTTGCTTTCTTCCGGCCGAGCCGGCAGTAGTCGACTACTTCGTCCTGCGTGCGGAGCTCCCTCGCGACCAGCCGTCTTCTGTGAACAGCATGCAAGCATTTGCACTATTCGAACTTCGCGATCGAGCCGTCCTCTGTGCACGGCGTCCATACTTGTACTGATCAAAAAAATCTGTAACGTGCCGCAGACAACTTAAATATAAACGAATTTGATATACGTCAAACGGATGCGCCAACGCAAGTAACAACGAAAAACGTAGTAACGACTACAACAATGACCGGCGCGTACACGCAACCAACAACAATAGCCTCTACGACGTCGGATTTCTTCTCTACAATGCATAACACAGGATCGTTATCCAAATGGCCAAGCTATGTAGCTCCGAGGGCATCCACGCAACAATGCGACCCCCTTATCAAAATGCGCCTGCCGAACGGTATCGTCCAATCAATTCCCAAATCCGCTGCAGAGGAATCACGACGTGCTTTAAAAGCAGAAATAAACTTAATATTATCCTGCGATAAATTAACAGAAGCAGTTAAAAGGCTAGGAATAGAAGTAGCAATTAAGCACTTGGAAATAAACGCACTAAAGAATACGAACCGAGACTTGCATAAGCAAATGCAAGTAGTTGTGGCGAATACGCAAACGTTACCGTCAGAAACACAATACTGTACAAACGCAAACAGAGGCTCAAGAACAGTGCAATTTCAAGATACTTACAATTTAATCGAAGACGAACTGGACCAAATAGAAGACCTGTCACTGTTACAACCAGACTCAAGGTTAAACCCGGATGCACAACTTTTTCACTCGACGACAAAACTGCCCGTATTACGAGCACTACAGCCATCGCCCCAGGCGCATCACCCTTCGTCTTCACCTGTGGCCTCTGCGACTCACTCACCGGCTAACGTCCCCGCAAGCTCGAGCTGGGGGAGGGGGGTCTTGGCTCCAAAGCCACAGTCCTCGCTCTCGCAAGCGCGCGGTACACGGATGGGCGCGGCGAATTATACAATGAGCCCTACGACAAACATGCATAGCTATTCGGATACAGTGTGCTTCGGAGGTAGACACCTAGGCAAAACGATACGAGAATGGAAACTTAAGTTCTCAAGTGAATCCGGCGTAAGTATCGAGGAATTCTTGGAACAGGTCGAAGAGAACTGACGTGTAGACCATGTGTCGGATGAAGAGTTGTTGGACTCACTGACTCCATTGTTTGCCAAACCAGCTTTATTTTGGTACCGGATGCTCAGGCCGACTTGGTGTACGTATCAAGACTTCAGGAAAGCGGTAATGGAAACGTATAGCAAGTCGCGTAGAAACAAAAGTAACTTGGTTGTGGAGGCGCACCGACGCACTCAAGGGCTCAGAGAGCCCATGCGAGACTATATCTCATCTCTTTATACCATTTTGAACCGGTTCGAGCGCCCCTGGTCAATAACAGACCAAATAGAGCTCATCGTCGAAAACATGCTCCCGAAGCTGCGCTGGAGAGTGCGCAGATACCGCAAGGGAATCTCTGATCTCCAGCAGTTGGTGCTTAAGGTCCAGGAGGCTGAGGACGAAGAGTCCGAAAAAAATTACACGCAGCCACTACCTGCGGAGAAATGCTTGCTACCAGAGGCCGCCTGGCAGCCCAAAGCGAAGACGCAGAAGAGTAAGCTGCTTCAGCAGTTTTTAGAGAAGAAGATGAAGAAAATGGATCCTAATTTTGGCAGAGGTTCTCCACCAAGGATGAAGGAACAACCGATGGGCCGCGCGTCGCAACGAGATTCCGGAAGAAAGGTAGTAGCGTCATCGCAGGGAACTTCGGTGGATACACCAAAGGGTGGCCGAAGTGGCGGATGGCAGAGGGGCCTATCTAATATGGCACGCACCCCCAAGAGTAGCAAGAATAAGGACCAGGTACCCGGCCCTGCAGAGAAGCTCCTGTACTGGGGATGTAGTTGACCAGGCTACACTAAGTGCGACTGCCCGGAATCCTCGAAGATAAAAGACGAGGAGGGGAGCAAGTAGATGAGGTCCCTACTGCCCTATTAGACACCAGGACCTTGGAAGCTGATGGCGCCACAGGAGTAGCGCAAGCTCTGCGTATCGGCGTAGCTGGCTCAACGCTAGCCACGAGCAGTTCAAAGGATGCGCAGACGCAGGGCGATGGAGGTACTGTGGTAAGCGTCTCGGTTGAAAAGTACCCCAGGTGGTGGCTGACGGTACGCATCGGATCTTTCACTTTCCGAGCTTTATATGACACTGGCGCTTCGCGCACGGTCCTTAACTCCTTAGGTTTGCAGATAACAGCAGCGCTGAACTGCCGAGTGAATTATAGTGCAGGCCAGGTCGCGCGGGCTGTCGACGGTCATAGTGTACCCTTATTAGGCCACGTAGAATTACCCTTCACAGTCGCGGAGATGACACACCTCATCGATACTCTTATCTTAAAGGAGGCTGATGCGGAGTGTACTCTGGGGGGGGGGCCACTTTATTCGAGCTTTCGCAGTAGTATTGAACCCAGAAACGAATATATTTCGAATGGGGAGGGAAGGCAAGGAGATTCCTGCCATCCTTTCTTCGTTACATACGGAGAAGTCCCTGTCGTTGGTTTCTCTAGGAATAGAAGTTATTTCGGAGAGCTAACGCGAAGAGATATGGAAGGTAATTGGAGAATTGCTGCCAGAGTCTTCGTGCGAACGAGTAGGTTGTACTAGTTGGATCCAGCACGACATTGACGTCGGAGAAGCGATCCCTATAAAGCAACGCTACTATCCTGTTTCTCCAAAGATAGAGAAAGAGATGCACGTACAGGTGAGCAAGATGCTGGAGGCCGGCATAATTGACCAGTGAGTGGTCCAACCCGGTAGTCATGGTGGGTAAGCCTGATGGTTCGTACAGGTTCTGTATTGACTACCGGAAGGTGAATGCTTTGTCACGCGTTAGTGCATATCCTTTGCCCTACATGGACGTGATTTTGCGCAAGCTGCAGCACGCGAGATACATCACGGCACTGGACTGCTCAGGTGCATTCTTGCAAATTCCCTTGACCCAGCGGTCGATCCCGATCACAGCGTTTACTGTTCCGGGCATGGGATTATTCGAGTTTGTCAGGATGCCGTATGAACTTGCCGGCGGACCAGCGACCTTCCAATCGTTGGCAGATAAGGTGATTACTCCAGAAATGGAACCCCATGCGTTTGCATACTTAGACGATCTGATTATCGCGACTGAAACATTCACGGACCATGTTAAATGGCTTAAGACGATCCTGCATCGGATTAAAGAAGCCGGTCTAACGATAAATCATAAGAAGTCGCGAATATGTATGACTTAGGTACGTTACCTCGGAGTACTAGTCAATCGCGAAGGTAGTCGCCCTGATCCTGAGAGGACTCGCCCCATCCTGAAATACCCCGCACCAAAAAATCTCAAGCAACTACGTAGGTTCCTTGGGATGGCCGCGTGGTATAGGAAGTTCTTAGGTGATTACGCAACGATCTGTGAACCCCTCACGGCGTTAACGCGTAAAGACTCCAAGTTTGAATGGGGGGACGAGCAAGAAGCGGCTTTCCAGAGGGTTAAAGCGTTGGTTGCTACTGCGCCTGTATTAGCCTGTCCGGACTATCGAGCCCCGTTTGTCATCGAGTGTGATGCGAGAGATACTGGTTTAGGCAGTGTTTTGCTGCAGCACATCGATGGGGAAGATAAGGTCTTATGCTTCGCAAGCCGCACCCTTTCTGCCTCAGAACAAAAGCTGTCAGTCACGGAGCGGGAATGCCTAAGCGTAATATGGTCGATAGAAAAATATAGGCCATATATCGAAGGCTACCACTTTACCGTCGTGACTGATCATCATAGCTTGGTCGAACGGTAAGCTAGGTCACTGGTCATTGCGTCTACAATCGTATGATTTTGATATCGTACACCGGAAAGGGAAAGATAACGTTGTGCTAGACGCCTTGTCTCGTATGTATGAGACTGAAGAGGATGTGGTAGCCGCCGCTGCTTCGTTAAAAGTTGATGAGAACATCAAGGACCCATGGTACAGGAAGTTGGTACTAAAAGTCCTTGAAAGCCTGAGTAAGCACCTGCACTGGAAGGTTACCGGGGGTAAATTGTTCACTTATAGGCCGAATCCTGCCGTTGATGATATGTTGGGTCAAGATTACGACGCGTGGAAACTCGTGATCCCTCGAGAGCTGCGAGAACGCATCTTCATAGAATGCCACGATGAATCAACGGCCGGATACTTAGGGCGTTTTAAAACTCATCAGCGGGCGATCACACAGTATTTTTGGCCCAAGATTTATAAGGATGTGGCCCGTTACATCAGGAATTGCACTACCTGTCAGCAAAGGGTCGAGCAAAGGGCTCCTGCGGGACTCATGGGTCGGCATATAGTTCACCGCCCCTGGGAGATAGTCTCAGGAGATACGATGAGGCCATTTCCTAGATCGCCACAGGGCCACGAATATCTACTCGTATTTGTAGATCTTTTCACTCGTTGGATCGAGTGTATTCCGATTAGGAAGGCCAATGCGAAGACTATTAAAAGGGAGCTCAACGAGCGCATATTTCTCCGGTATGGTGTCCCTGACAAATTCTTGTCGGATAATGGGACATCGTTCAAGAATAAGCTCGTGGATAGCTTCCTTGAGTTAAGGGAGTGATTGATGCGACATGCGCACCTTATTCTCTGAAGTCCAATCCCACGGAAAGAGCTAACAGGACTATTAAGACCATGATTTCGGCATTCATCGAAGAGCGTCACAATACCTGAGATAAGCACGTGGCAGAGTTCGCCTTCGCATATAACACTGCTGTACAGGAAGCTACTCGCTCTAGCCCCGCATTCCTAAATTATGGAAGGAACCCTGAGTTGCCTAACTCTGCGAAGAGGGACGAGGAAAGGAAAGCGGAGAACGAACTTCAAGGAGAAGCCCTAGAGGACTAGAGTTCACCCATGGAAAGGCTCGAGGAATACAGAGCAAAGGCGTCACAGAACTCAAGAGCCGCCCAAGATCGCCAGGAGATCTATTACAATAGAAAACAACTTGATGTGACTTTCAACGTAGGCGACAAAGTGTGGGCGAAGAATCACTTACTGTCGTCGTCAGCCAAGGCCATCGCGGCCAACTTAGGTCCGAAATACTGCGGCCCCTTTGTAATAGCACGTCAGAACGGTCCAAGTTCCTACCAGCTCAGGGATGAGAATGGTATAGACTTCGGGAAGGTCGCCTTGGAAGGCCTGAAGCCCTGCTTCGACCAAGCGCAGCTCCCCAATGACGAGGAGAGTGATGCTGACGAGTTAAATGACGAACCCGATGAAGCTCAGCCTCAGTTGGGCCGGTCGGTAGCGATAACGCGGGATGATGCGACGGAAGTAGGTCGACAGGAAATCATCAAAACAGAACCTACGCCGACTGTAGGACCCAAGAGGAGAGGACGCCCCCAAGAATCGGAGAAACCTCCGATAATCCCAGTGGCCGCATCCCCTCGACGTCTACGCCCTAGGAACCACTGACGGGAACAGGCTTCTCTTTCTTTAACCCCTCTCCTTTCCTTCCTATTAGCTCTTGAAATCTTGTCTGATTGTATTTGACTTAATTGCGAACCGACAGCTGTGGGTGTCCTAGGAGCTAATCGAAGAGATTGCGCGACTGACACATGAATTGCTGGCATCAGGAGCCTCACCTACCCTGGTGGGCTTGGTTACCCCAGCCACGGCCGATCTGGCACGGCTGTCTGGTACCCCCAGGCTACCGGCTATTGGCACGTCATCGGAAGCGTCATCGCACACCCCCGAGGCAATCGCATCGGTAGTGATGACGGAAGGACCAGCCCGCCGTAGAGCGTTCACGCATGATGAAGCCCTTCCAGGTGCGGGGGAAGCCACGTTTGAGGGCAAGCAGACAACGATCCCACTGCCCGGTCCAAAGGACCCACCTGCCTCAACGCATACCCAGACCTCTCCAACAGCTCCCGGGGCAATCTTTGAAGACGAGGTAGCCCCGAGTCCATCACCCGGACCAACGATGGCCAAAGATTTGTCCGCCGAGTGGGGCGAGATCCTGGCTCGAGCCAAGGCAGCCAGAAAGGCCCGCATTGAAGCCACCAAGCTGGAGCAGGAGGCCTACCATGCTGTCCTCGACTTCGCCGGTCGTCCATGCCCTCAAGCAGCGGAGCTGGCGAAAGAATGGCTCCCCAAGGTACAAGAGGCCATTGATTGGGCTGCCTACCTCGAGGAAACACGCTCGGCCTAGCTCACGGAGAGGAAGAGGAGACTGGAGGCAGAACAGGAAAGAGAGCGTATCATAGCAGAGCAGGCTAAGAAGCTCCAAGAACTGCACGCTCTACGGGCCCAGCTGGCGGCTTTAGAAGAAGAGAACGCCAGCCGTCCTCTCTTTGTTCCTAACCCGCACACGTCCAACAGGGCGAGGAACGAACCAGGCCACCATGCGAGGCAAGGAGCTGCTGCGACTCGCCCGTGTGGCAAGTGGGACGGCCCCCGTTTAGATCTTCGATTGATCTGGAGCTGCCCACACTGTCTGACAGGAGTGTCAAGGGGAAGGGACTGTCCCAACTACATTCAGCACTGGAAATGGGCCTAGGGACTCTTGGCCCATACTCCTACGATGAGTAGGAGGATCTACGTGCTCACCTGCGTCAACGCATCCTCGTCACGGACAGATGGTCCGCTGAATCATCACTTTGTACGGGGAGAGAGGCGCCTATATAATATTCTTTATTTAACCCCTTTTGTGTAACGATTTTTCTCTTTTTGACATTGATAATAATAAATTCTTATAATAAGTTTCGGCTTTTCTTTATTACTGAGAGAAAGAGAGAAAGTCATCCTTTCGAGTTGGTACCTCCGTACTTAGCGTCTGGGCCGGGGGAATATAACGAGTGAAATTGCAAACTCGTTATATCTCTCTCTCCCTAGTGACGATATATAAATATGACACATTCTTCCGAACTTATCTTACGTATTTATGAATTTATTATGTTTGTATCCGTTTATTATCTATGTCTGCGTATGTAATTATCCTTTTGTACGGATGTAAGGTAAGTGAGGCGAGAGAGAGATGCGAATACGCAGGGATACTTCCGTGCGCGACCGCGAGGCGCGGAGAGAGAGAGATAGAGACTTAGTCGCGCTTTAGCGAGTGACCGCGCGCACTGATTGACTCACTAAGGAGAAAGAAATCGAGAGTCGAGCAGGCAACACGCTAGAGAGTTAGTGTTGTACGGACTTGTGAGCGAGCGGAAGGATTTCTTTGTCTCGGCGACTTTCCTTGCTGAGACCACGGTTGTAACCCGGCGCTTCCCTTTTCTTCTTCGATCCTTGAGCTTGTGCCTTTGTCCAGAGGATGATCGCGACGTCGCCTGGCACCGTAGAGGATCCACGCTCGTGAATCGTAGCTGATAGAGCAGGACTTCGTTAGAAGAAGCCGAGCCGCAGATTGCACGTGGTGCCCTGTAATTTGTGCGTGCGCGTTGACGCAAACCGTGCGACTAAGTTGCATATCTAGAGGACGAGCACCGTCATTGTAAGTACCGGCTTGTTGGTTTACTCTCTCTCCCTATTCAATCTCTCAGCGTATTCTCTCCCTCCTTCTGACCGCTCATGTCAACTCTTATTGATTAAAATACTGTTTACCGTAAGTTCCTTTTTTTTATTTAACCGTGTCCCGTCGCCTTTTTCGAACGTTCCGCTTTTTCACGTCTACGCCCGCTTTTGAACTTTCGACTTTCGCGTTCATCAGCCAACACTACGAATCTGCGCGGATCCGGCTGTCCCATCACCGGCGTGACGAGCACCGAACCTGAGAAAACGGACAGTCGAGGAGGCTCCAGACTTCGCTCGGACATTCCTCATTTATCATTCATTTACTATTTCTTTATTTTTTTTATATATTTACGGGTTAAACCGGGCTGAATCCCCGTTATACATTTTAGCAATATTTGGCTTTAAACAGGTATACATTTTGCACTTTATAGCAACATTTTAACAAAGTTTTCGTTGGTTACCGTAAAGGTTGGAGATGTTGCAAGACAAGTATGTTGCAGAAACATTTTAGAAACAATTCTTGCTGTTTGGGTTTGAATCATATTACACATATCATGGAACGAATGAATACGAAAAATAATTAAGTTACAAGAGTGATTGCTAATGTTAAATGTGGTAGAAATAACTCATTCTACTCACTGTATAGAATAGTTTTAATTATTTTTAAAATCATAGTAATGGAATTGATTGAAAATGATTTATTTGAAAGTATTACAAAGATTTTCTGTAACAATTCTAATTGCAGTATTAAATGTTATTAGACATGATTCATAATTCAAGTTTCATTATTCAATTTTATTCAGCATGTATTTTATTCAGTATGTACGAGGTGTGTTCAAAAAGTAAGGTGACTTTTCAAATTTCACGGGCAACGTACTTTCGATTATCGATTGGTATGTTGGAACACTCTTCCCGAACATCTGTACCAAGTTTTAAGTTTATACCATTTTTTGTTTGGTTGTGAGAGGCGTAAAGGTTATAAGTTTGTTGCGTGCTCGGCGATTTCTTGCTATCGAAAAATATGGATCAAAGGATTTGCATCAAATTTTGTGTAAAAAATAAAATAAAGTGCTCCGAAACACTTGAAATGTTGACGGTAGCATACGGTGAAACTGTTCTGAGTAAAAAAGATTTTTACAAGTGGTACAAACTCTTCCAAGATGGCCGGGAAGATGCCAATGACGAGCCTCGCTCTGGACGCCCAAGCACGTCAACAAAAATAGCGTTGTAGGGGCTACCAAGCGTAGAAAGGAGCCTTTCGCATGTATAAATTCGCTCGTCGCTGCGGCAAGAGGACTTTCCTACCTTGCTTAGCAGCGCGAGCACTGTTGTAGAAATAAAGCCTCAGCTATTTCCTGAGACGAATTTCTTTTTCAGTGGTTAGCCTGATAAACTCCTTTCCTACATATCTCTAAGCGCTCAACTCATGAGACTATCTCTCTCATGAGAAAAAAGCAGCCTTAGATATCTTCCCTCCTGAAATATATTTACTGTTGAGAAATTAAATTGAGCAGTGATCGCGGCGCTGTCGGGCCTCTCCCCGATAGATGCGATTGCTCTCAATTGCATTTCGAAAACGTTCAAGCAGTGAAGAAAATTGTTCTGGAAAATCGTCGATCACTATCAGAAAAGTTGCTGAGGGTATTGGTATATCGCTTGGCTCGTGCCATGAAATTTTTTCTAACGTTTTGGGCATGAGACATGTGTCAGCGAAGTTTGTTCCGAAATTACTAAATTTTGACCAAAAGAACTGTCGCATGAGCATCGCTCAAGAACTGTTGAATGACGACAACGACGACCCAGATTTACTCAAAAGGGTAATAACTGGTGACGAATCATGGGTATATGGTTATGATATCGAAACCAAAGTCCAATCGTCCCAATGGAAGAGCCCAGATGAACCAAGACCGAAAAAAGCACGCCAAGTTCGATCAAATATCAAAGTTTTGCTCACTGTTTTCTTCGATTACCATGGCGTGGTGCATCAGGAGTTCTTACCATATGGACGTACGGTCAATAAACAGTATTATCTTGAAGTTATGCGCCGTTTGCGAGAAGCAATACGAAGAAAACGCCCAGAATTGTGGAAAAACAATTCATGGCTTTTGCATCACGATAATTGCCCGTGCTCACTCATCTTTGCTTGTGAGAGATTTTTTGGCCAAAAACAACACCACAATCATGCCTCAGCCACCATATTCACCGGATTTGGCCCCATGTGACTTTTTCTTGTTCCCAAAACTAAAGAGATCTATGAAAGGACGGAGATTTGCAACGATTGAAGAGATAAAGGCTGCATCGCTGGAAGAGCTCAAGGCTATACCGAAAAGTGCTTATGAGAAGTGCTTTGAGAATTGGAAAAACCGTTGGCATAAGTGTAGTGTATCTGAGGGGGATTACTTTGAAGGGGACAACATAAATATTGATAAATAAATAAATATTTTTTCTTAAAAATACAAAGTCACCTTACTTTTTGAACACACCTCGTATACTAAATGAAATTGAAAATGATTTATATTGAAATTCATTTTAAAAAATGCATTTGACTGTGATATATAATATTAATCATTATCGATGTATTGTACGAAAACTTCAATCATTTTTAATCGTGAATCTGAATCCAAATAAATATCTAAAACTAATTTAATAATAACTAAAAAAGAAGTACTCTAATGAGTCATCGCAGATTATTGGTCGGTCATCAAGATAATTAATTCGATTGTGTAAGTATCTGATAAATAAGTTAATTCATACTAGAGAGAGTATTATTGTATTATTTTTTGCAATATAATAGCAGGTTAGATTATCACGTGGTAATTCATTGTTTTTTTAACTTGACGATAAAGTTCATAAGCATTCGACATATTTTACTATAACTCGGTTCAGACTCCAAGATAATTTGTAAATCGCGTTTCCGGGAGCAAGTGTGAAGTTACTACGTAGTATTAAATGCCTGATATGACCGGAATAACAGTCGTGTCCACCACTTCAGAAATCATTGATAAAATCCATGATATGGTGATGGCTGACAGAAGAGTGAAGGTGCGTGAGATTGCTAGTACTGTAAGCATCTCGAGCGAACGGGTTGTAACGTTTGAATCTATCTCGCGTTATGAAAATAATAGTTCGGACTCTTTACATTAAATTCGCAATTAAGTCTCCGAGAAAAGCAAGAAGCTGACACGAGCGTAATCTAAATAATAAAATAAAATCTTTCGAGTAGCAAACCACGAGGCTTACCAACTCGATGAGCTGCTTCGAAATGCAATTGAGAGCAATCGCATCTATCGGGGAGAGGCCCGACAGCGCCGCGATCACTGCTCAATTTAATTTCTCAACAGTAAATATATTTCAGGAGGGAAGATATCTAAGGCTGCTTTTTTCTCATGAGAGAGATAGTCTCATGAGTTGAGCGCTTAGAGATATGTAGGAAAGGAGTTTAACAGGCTAACCACTGAAAAAGAAATTCGTCTCAGGAAATAGCTGAGGCTTTATTTCTACAACAGTGCTCGCGCTGCTAAGCAAGGTAGGAAAGTCCTCTTGCCGCAGCGACGAGCGAATTTATACATGCGAAAGGCTCCTTTCTACGCTTGGTAGCCCCTAAAACGCTATTTTTGTCATTGACGCAAATTTTGTACATGTTTTATCGCAAAATGGCTCGATCGAAATTGCAATTATACGATTTAAAAAATTAAACTTGAAATGATGAATTTTTTAACATAAATTACATCTCGAGGAAAAATCGCCTTTCAAAGTTATAAGTTATACAATTCAATAATCAAATTACGCCACTTTTACAATAAAATTAAGGAAAATTTTTACATGAAAAAATCGCTCGTGGTTAGAAGAATGTTATTCAAATAAAAAATGATTAATGTTGCTCTCTAATTTTGAATAATAATTAAAAACCAGATTTGCAAATTTCTTTTTTAGCGGTTTAAAAATCAGCAAATTAGTGACAATCATAATCATCAATTTTACAGATACGTATATCGATTTGCTATCTAACAGTGTTATTTTAATTGTTTAAAAAAATTATAAATTGTTTATTTATTGATAACTTAGTGAATAATTAGTAATCAAAGTGTCAAATTCTTGCTTTTCTGTTTCAATACGTCGAGATTGTAATCGTATGCTCGAAATAACAATATTGTTGTTTATTGCAAAATAACTAACAATGTTAACTTGTAGATTAGATTTGACTAACAAATATCGATTTGAGAGTTATAACAACAAATTCAGGATCAGCGCATCAAATTTAACTAAGAAATACTTTTGTTCGTTTAAAAAACTTTATAAATGATGATTTTCTGTTGTAAACAATAAATTTTCCCACGGTCGTGACGTCCCGCTCCTTATATGGTAATGTTTTCGCAGAGTTGCCCTAACACATTTGCATATACGTGTGAAAAGCGCCTACGCTCAATTACCGCTTTTCTTTAATAGTCTCGTGTGTGACGGGTTGCCGTTTTGCAGAGGAAAATAGGAGACAAATCAGACTGGACCGTTACAGGGTACATAATATTTTGCACCAACATTTGGACATGAAAAAGCTATCCGCTAGATGGGTGCCGCGATTGCTCACGATTGACCAGAAACGAGATCGTGTGAAGTATTGCAAGAATGAATGCTGTTCCAGCAAAATTCGCAAGACTTTAAGCGTCGTTTCATCACTGTAGATGAAACATGGATACATCACTACACTCCTGAGACCAAAGAATAGTCTAAACAATGGGTTACCAAGGGGGAATCTGCTCCGAAAAAGGCGAAGATAATTCCTTGATTGTAAGCTTGAGTACGCAGGCTCGGGCCACTATCAAAGTTTATATTTCGAATGCGTTTTCATCGTGGGAAATCAGGAAGGTTCCCACTCCGTTCGCCATATTTAATAATTAAATTTAAAAAAAACTAAGTTACGGCTAGCCGTCACACCCCCACACTTAAACGATTACTAGAGGAGTGCAACGAGGAAGAGCAATCGAAATTTTTATTCTAATTATAAAGATCTTGTCGTATCATGCTGCAATCAAGGTTTTATCATTTTATTTGATATTTTATTAATCTCGAAGATCTTGCCCTAACATGGGAGGAACCCAAACGATGGTTTAACTGCTTGAGATTGTGATGCTGGAATCGAATTACTCTGGTTGTGTTGTGTTATTTCATTTTTTGTTGTACGTAGAGTTGGATATAACTCCTGTCCAGGAGCGGTGGCAATATTTGCTGATGATTCTACATCCCTTTTCGCTTCTGTGGGTTTTGGTGCTAAATGTATCAGAAACGTAGTTAAACTATTCCATATGGCCCCAATCAGAAGAAAAGACCATCCAGAAATGCTATGTAGAGTTATTCCATTGATGAGGACTTCTATTAATTTTTTTGTAGTTTGGACAATTAGTATAATTGCAAGTATACCGGCACTGAAAGTACCAAAGGTCATAAATTTCATCCACATTTTGTTCCAGGTATTGACTATTAACTGCTCCATTACATTCTCGTTCATTAACCTTCCAATTATTCCGTTACTGTCTTTTATGGTGTGTCCACGAATTTCTCGGGTTATATCATTTATTACTGCAGGTTGCTCCAAGGGGAACAGGATTCTGTTCATTAAATCTTGTAGATCCTTTTCTGTATATATTCCGCTGGTGGCTAGTGAGGGAATATTCTGGTACTTCCAGGTTAATCCAGAAAAAGGCCTAAGATTGGTAGGAGGTTTTGCTTCTACTACTCTTGGTAAGAACTTATACCAGTCATCATTGAAATAAAAGAATGTGGGTAGGAGAGCATTACAATCAACTATTGTCCCATAAGCCTTCAAAATATGTGTTTTGGGAGATAAGAATTTGGTATGGTTGTTATGGATTACTTTTAGTTCAGCATAACATTCGTCTCCTTGCGATACCTTCACTTCAACGGGTATACACTTAACGATGTGCACTACCTCTCCTGCTGTCACAGCCATGTATCCGGGTCCTTTCACGAGATTATAGGCAAACTGATCGGGAGATTGACTAGCAATTGCAAATGCATTTTTCATAATTTCTCTTTCTTGCTTACAGCGATGTACGACAACATCCTTGTACATACGACTTAATTGTACTTTTATGTGACGTTCTACATATACAAACTTAGAATTTACATACGCAAATATATCTAGGTTGTTCATTGATATTTTCTTACTTAGAAAAAATGCATTATTTTCGACAATATAAACAAATAATTTTGGGTGTTCAGTAACTATAATTTCGTAACCACATAGATTACGTTTAGATTTGGATATTAACGCAAAAGCAATGTCTTGTGTTACTAACGAGTATAAAGTTTGTTCTATTTCACCTTCAATTTGATTAGCTGTTCCTTCATACAATATTTAATACCGATTAAATTTGCATATATCTTTAGGTACACTTTCCCAAAAAGTGTATCCTCCTTCAGAATCTATACAATGTTCACTACCTAAAATACATCTCACGCCACTACGTAATATTATTTGGTTATTATCTAAATCGACAGAAGCGGTATATTCTTGTAAAGTTACTTTTATTTTAGCTTGGACAACTACGGAATTCCAGCTTCCATAAGCATCGGAATAACTACCATAGGTACATTCTCCATTATGATCTACGCTTCCTGCAAGTATAGCGGGTCTAACTGTGGTTTGATTAACTTTGATATCTCGAAATACATGTGAATTGTCAAAATAAAATGTACCGCTTTTATGTAAATCATAACACGTTTGTTGGCTTACATCCATTAAATATTCTATCGCGCCATTCTCTATTATAGAATTATGTGAATGCATTCCACAATAATAAACAGTTCGGTCTACTTGGACTTTACATTGAATTACTTGAGCAGTTTCATAGTTATTTAACTGTAATAATTGAATGTATTTTTTTGTTACGTTTATTTTTGTAGAAGGCATCTCACATTCTTCCACGCTTAATAAAGATATAGTGGTTATATTAAGAGATCTTGCTCCGCAGTCGTATTCTATGATGGCTGTAACTGGATTAGTTATTGTTAAAAATATCAGTGATAACAGAGAAGAATGCATCATGTTTTCGGTTCTGTAATCAGAAAGTATTTCATTATATATTTATTTTGTTCAATTATCTGTTTTTGTGTAGGCGTTAAAGATTCTAGATTCTCTTCTTTCTTTTTGGCTTCAATAATTTTACTACTTAACAGTCGTAACCTATTTCCAAAAGTTAATACCTTTTCTTCATTCCTGTGGAACTCATTGCCTAATTCACCTAATAATTGATTTAGTGTTTGGATAGGACCGAATATGTCAGCTAAATGATTTAATAATTCGTCTACACTAGAAAATGTTTGTCCTACTACTGTAGCACGTGCTTCTCCTTCTAATTTCGATCTTAAGCGTTTGGATAAATTTTCTTCTATGTTTGGCGGTATTATGCTTAATGCCTCTTTGCATCCTTCTACAAATTGGGTCCATTGGTTTGGTCTTCCATCAAATGTTGGCACTACACTTAATGCATCATTTAACGATACTACATGTCCTGGTAATGCTTTGGTTTCGGCGTATATTTCTGCTTCGCTATTATTATTGATTTTCGGCGGCATTTTGTTATAATTAATAAAAGGGATCGGTAAATCAATAATAGGGTCGCTTAAGATATGTGAAGTGGACGCAGTTTCGACTTGGTGTAAAGCCCTGTTTCGATTAAAATCTGGATCTAAAGCAGGACTGTCTTGAATATCATTTAAGTCAGGGAGTGACTCTGTTGATCGCTTTAGATTTCCGCCAACTTTACTAATTGTCCAGCTGACACTCGAGGTTTTCGACTGGCTGCGTGTAAGTCGCTTATCTTTGTTTTCGCTCATTAATAAATATACTTATGTGCATTTATATATGTCAGACAAAGGGAAAAGAAAAAAAAATGAAATTTGTACTAGAAGGTGTAAATTTATTTGGTGTTTTATTTTGCTAAATATTACAAGTATTTATATATTTTTACATAATTTTATGTTGACAAATTGTTAAGTAATTACAACTTAATTAAGGAATTCTTATAATCTTTTATTAATGCGAAAAATTTGTCTACTCTAGATAACGGCTCACTAGCAGAGGATAAATTGGGAGAAGCCTTACAATTTACATTATTTTTTTTTATCAGTGGTAAAGGCGGATTCAAAAGAGCTTTGGGGATAGAAGGAGGCTCTGAAGATTTCTTTTGTATCTTAATTTTTTTAATCGCGCGCAAGGATCTTTGTAAAACTTCGTAAACCTCCGGGTTTACTTTTGTACCATCCTTCAGTATTTTAAGTTTCTCGTCACTTTTTGCAATTTTAATAACAGCGTCTTTAATATTATGCTTTTTTTTTAATCTTTGATTTTCGCAAAACGGTATTTTGTATTCCCTCCTAAATGTTTGTTGACAACGAACACATTTTTCCGGGATAACAAAATGTCGACATAAACATCTTCGAAATTGGGTGACCTTTTCTTCTAATGTTGTAGGCAAGTTACTTGATGAAGGTGCAGGTTGTTTGGGTGGACCCTGTACCTCATCTTTTGGTGTTGACCAAATCTCTATCGGACGAGCTAACTCTATTTTATTCTGCTTGGATATCTCTTTTAATCCATTTTCATACTTGTCCTTTGGCAATCCTAACTCGTGCTTTCGAATCTCTCTCCCGAGAGCTCTTCGTTGTGTTGTAGTTAGCCGTTTTCTAGATGTTCTATATCCTAATTCCACTAGAACAATATCGAAACAAAGATACCAAACTTATATTAATACCATATTTCAATAATTAGAATGATTCTAAAAAAAGTCTGAACTTCATATACTTTTACTAGAAATCTCAATCTAATTTATTGTAATAAAACCTTATCTATTTCTGTGTATAAACTAAGGATTATCGCGAATTATTTTACTTATAATTGTGAATTTTTAAATGACTTTGCTAATTTATCTACTTTATTTGCTAAAGCCCTTTTTGAAATCGTATTCCTATTAATTAGTTTGTCATTAATTTTTACTTGCTTCCTAAGATTTTTAACTTGTTTCTTTAGGGCAGTATTTGTTTTGATTAAATCTACACAAATATTTCCCAAACTAGCTATTTGTTCAATTCTATGCTTATTCTCTAATTCAAGTTTCGCGACACGTGCGCTAAGACTACAACCGTTATTGTTTATTCTTGTGATATCGGAGCTATGATTATTAACCTTATTAATTACGGATATTTGACTGTCCTTTAAATGTGTAATGTCTTCGATTAATTCATCTACCGTGTCGACTATTTCGTTAGAAAAAGTATTAAAACTTACGAACGGTGGCATTACAACTAAAAGAAAGACCAAAAATCTTATCTATCTAACAACAAAATTTTATTAAAGCTTATTCGTTTGTAGAATTATGAAAGCCGACAAATGGTGGTGGCATAGCTAAAGGAAAACTGTATGTGAACGTTTTATCAAAATCTTATTTTTACAGATATATATTACGGCAATTCATTCCTTAAATATAAATTTTGATTCTTACAAAAAGATATTTATCTTTATTTTTACTTAAACTTTCTTAATTAAACCCTTCATTCTTTGATACTATTTATTTTAAAATTATTTATTTTACTTATAACAGGCAATTTTCTTATTTAAATTTTTCTAATTTGCAAAATTATTTATTTCAAAATTTCTACTTTTATATTATTTTTCTCAGCAAGATTTCCTAAATTTCTTTTAAACACAATATTCTAAAACTCTTATTTTTACTCCGAGTTTTATTTATTTATTTATTTTTAAATTTTCTTCCGCAGGATTTCTAATTTCTCTAATTAATTTTTATTGCTAATGTATTTCTTTCCGACTCAGACAAGATTTGTAATATTATCTCAAAATTTTTTCTGTATGTTATTTTCGATCTTTCTAAATTAACCTTTTTATTTCTAAATACAATTTTTAGAACAAAACATAAATTCAAAACCATCCTTTTTCTGTAATAAGCATTTATTCTTATTTCTCTCTTCAAGGCACAAAAGAAGACTTTTCTTTGGACAAATTTTCTATTCTGATTTATAATTTTATTTTCATAAAAAATGATTCTTCTCTGAAAACTTTTTTCAAATTTCAAATACTTTTCAAACCCTTTTATTAAACAACTTAATTTTTTTTATTTTTCTCTAACTCTTCTATTAATTTACTCATTCAAATTTCAATAATTTTCTAAATTATTTCACTATTCTTTATTACAAAATAAATTCCCATTAATTTTCCCAAAATTTTCCTAAGTTCAATCCAAATAAACTCCAATTAATTTTCACTTTCAATTTAAGCTATCTCCTTGTTTAACACAAAACTTATTTTCTATTTTCTCAATTAAATCAGTGATTTTCTGACTAATAAATTTGTATTCTTATTCAAAAAAAAAATTTTATTTCTTTACTTTATTTTATTCTTCACAGATTTCAAATTCAACAAAATACTTTAAGTAGTATCTATTCTTAATTTTCTTTTACTCTAACTGATCACTGATATAATTTAAGAAAGGAAAGCCCTAACAGTTTTCTTTGCAACAATTTAATCCCTCCGGGGCCTCCAAAATTTTTATATGACGTCGGGGTCACTCTCAGGTACGCTTGGAGTAAGCGTAAAAATCGGTGGGAAAAAAAAGATAGATTGCATTTTTATGGTCCCCTTCCATTATCAGCGTGATAACACTTCACGATGTATACGCGATGATCGTAGGCCCCTGTCAACACATGCGTGTGGGACAAAGCAGGATAGAGCGTTGATTGTAAGCTTGAGTACGCAGGCTCGGGCCACTATCAAAGTTTATAAAGTAAAAGGCGAGCACGTGCGCAGCCTTTTACATAAAACATGGCCTCTCCCTCTTAAGGAGGAGGAGGAAACCATCATCTTCCCATCCCTTCCTTGAACATTTCTTCAAACCTAACCACACATCATAATAAGCCGAAAAATCAAATACAAGATGAAAACGCTATGGATATTACGGAAACAATAGAAGTGATTTCAACAAATAAGAAGAGAAATGCTACAGACGCACTAAGCATCCTAGAAAAAACCAAACAGATTAAAAAAAAATAACACACAACTTAATCAAAAAGAGGGCTCCCTTACAAAGAAATTCCAATGAATTCAAAAATAATTCTAACAAAGGAGAAAACTTCTATCCAGAAGTTAAAGATGTCGATAATCTAACAAATACTCATACTAACCTAGCAGTCAATACAGCAGTACCCCCTAACCAAACTTCCACGCAGGAACCTACACCCAAAACTCCTTTGTTCCGATGTTTACAGAATACGACAATACCAACTACGGACCATATAAACTTTTCGGACAAGACAAATCACCGATCCAAAATCCTGATGTTAATGTTATTGCAAGGGATATACTCAAAATTGTAAAAAACAAAAATGATTTCAAAAAAGGACCCCGCAGAATCCGTATAGGAAATGGCTTTCGGTCAAATTTTCTGAAACTTTGGGAAATGATAGTTCTTGGCACGTAGAACAAAAGTTCTCCTGGGTCCAAACCATGAAATCCATTTTTTCTCGAGCTACACCCCCTCAAAGTCAACCCCTTTCGCGCATATGCTGTATAGCTAGGTAAATAAGTATTGTTCTGATTGGATGTAATATATGCATATATTCATACATATATACTTATACACATGAAGTCTGAGTACATACAAGCTTATATATATATATACACCCCCCCCCCCACACACACACACACACACACACAAGGGACAGCTGTGGCCTGTTGGTAGAGTGCCGGACTCACGATCTCAGGGTCGTGGGTTCGAATCCCGACCTGGGCTGCGGCTTTTGCCGAAGACATCTCGACTGAGGGTGCCTCGGGGATGACGAACTTCCACAAGCCTAAGTGTCGCCCCTGCACTATGGCAAAACTGTTATCTCTCCCACTGGGTGTTCGCCGGTATATATAGGTTGGTATCAATGAGGTTTCAGTGCGGCCTCCCCCGTGATGTAATGACTAACGTCGGTTCTGCAGGGAATCAAGGCTAAGAGGTGGAGTTTTCGAACGCTTTCTCCACCTAAAGAAACGGACAATATACACTGTACACATAAGTGGTCGGTGTGTGCGTTTCTTAAAAAAAAAAAAAAAAAAAGAACACGGACGTGTCTAGTTTTTTTATCCATAGTTATTCACTCACTATGTCTATTTCATTATGCTGATTACCTCGGTTCGCAGCATCGGATGTAGTATTCAGTAATGAATCATCAGGGTATCTAATATTTTCTTGATGCCGTGCATATCCCAAATACCACAATACACTAGCAACGTGTGCACATGTACCTAGAGTACGTGCCCCACTTTGACAAATGCAATAGTAGTCCAGAATTGTATCTTCGTCATTCTGACGATCTTCATTGTCTACATCTTGGACTGCATATGATATAAAAATCTGGTGTCTGGTAGCGTTGCGGAATCTTGAATACAAACGTATACGCAAGAATCCTGGCTCATTAATATTTTGATTAAGCTGAAATTCCTCATCGTTATCCCTTACTACTTTATCTTGAACATATGAAGGTGAAAGATTCACTTGGTAAGTGCCGATAGTCAGATCTCTAAGGTAGTCCAAACCAAATATTGGAAAATCTACCACAGCTTCCTGGTTCAATCTTCGCCACTGGCCATTTCTCCGAACTAAGTTGTCTAACTCTACTCTCGCTTGCACAACATTGGGCATCCTTGATCTTCGAATGATCTCTCTGGCCTGTACAGCATCTGCACCTTGCATTATAAGAACAGGGTGGTATCTATTAATGATAGCTCCAGCTATACGATAATAGGCATTAAGATGCTTCGCGTGCTCTAGATTTATTGTCTGGGCCAGAACTTAAAAATATTTGTTATATGACCATTACGTGCTTTAACTACCCAGCGATTTTTCGTTACGATCCTGGAATCATTTGCATCTACAGTCGTAAGCTGTCTTTGCCCAAATTGCAGGCATTCTGTGTTCAATACCGAGACGTTGCAATAAAGGTACAGCATCGCAATAGCCCCTGTCCACTAAAACAATGTCACCATTTTGGAACCAGTTTGCCAAAGTATCAGCATCTCTCTCGAACTCTTCGCGAAGAATTTCGGCATCGTTATTTCGAGCATCAGAAAAATATGGACCGAAAATGGTTAGGATATAATCATCCGGCGCTACTACTAGGGTTGGTTTCAAAAGGTGACGGTTTTTGTGAAGAGAGTATGACTGTTGTAAGACGCGGAAGTTTGAGCTTTTATGAATGTAGGCATACGTACTGTATGTTTTCTGGAACAAATCTTAGTAGCAACGAGGACCTGACATAATCAATGATAGAACTAACATTTTGCCTACTTGATTGGTTGAAAATGACTTTCAAAAACTCATCGCTCAGGCCTTGCCTCATTTTGCATAAGAATATCAATAAATCTGTCCTGCCGACGTGCCTCAACTTTCCATTTTGAACAACAGGATCACAGTAAGTTAGGAGTTCTTCAAACTGTTGTTTATTGATTGGGGACAAACACTCAAACTCCTCATCAGTCAACTTATCGTAGTCTATACCTGTTCCCCTATCAAGTGCGACGTTCCTAAGTCCTTGAAGAAAGACTTGTAACTGCTGTCCTCTGATAATGTAAGGTCTGTTGATGAACTGTAAACCTAACAAAAGAATATTGAAAAATAAGCCATCATTATCAAGGTGATGTGCACAACTGCGCACGTTATCTGGTATATAAATATTGCGTTTTATAAATACCTGAATCCGACAATCTAATAATAATCTATGAATCTCATTTGGGTTATTACAAATGATACAAGTCTGAGATGCTGTTTGCGTGACAACATTCAGTCGCAAAGATCCAGGATCAGCATCCATCATATTCATTTCTTCAATGACCATGCGATTACAATTGATGCAGATCCTTGAATTCTGATCCAGAACTTCTGGAGGATGGTCAAGCTCATCTCGTCTAGTAATAACTATTTGACGTTTATTAGCATTGTCGTCACCATTCATGAATGCCAAAACCCGTGGGTTGAACTCTCTATTACATACATAGCACCGCATTTTTTTAAAACTATTATGTGATTACTGGCAGGGAAAAAAATAAACTCACAAATAACCGTAATATCGTCAGGTCTACTATCCCCAAAAGGACAGCAGGACCAACTATACCACGGTAGCTTGTAGAAATCCGCTCAGATAACTTAACTGTTGCCCTGAAAAGGACTACCAGATAAGCCGGAACCCAAACAGAAGAAGCCGTGAGATCGTCAGGTCTACTATCCCCAAAAGAACAGCAGGACCAACTATACCACGGTAGTTTGTAGAAATCCGCTCAGATAACTTGACTGTTGCCCTGAAAAGGACTACCAGATAAGCCGGAACCCGAACAGAAGAAGCCGTGAGATCGTCAGCTCTACCCCCCCAAAAAACGGTAGCACTAATGATTGATATATCGAAGATGGGATATATATATATATATATATATATCCTACATATATACCCTATATATATATATATATATATATATATATATATATATATATATATATATATATATATATATATATATATATATATATATACTGCTTGTATGTACTCAAACTACATGTGCATATGCATATATTACATCCAATCAGAACAATACTTGTTTACCTCGCTATACAGCATATGCGCGAAAGGGGTTGACTTTGAGGGGGTGTAGCTCGAGAAAAAATGGATTTCATGGTTTGGACCCAGGAGAACTTTTGTTCTACGTACCAAGAACTATCATTTCCCAAAGTTTCAGAAAATTTGACCGAAAGCCATTTCCTATAAGGATTCTGCGGGGTCCTTTATACAACTTAGTAAAAATAAAGTACTAATCATTGCTAAACACCGTAACACGGCCAATGAAACATTAAAACTAGAATATTGGGAAAAAAAAGAACCTTCTAGCGTTCATTCCAAATCACCTCATGATCACACAAGGAATAATTAAAAACGTTCCAATTGATATAGATGAAGAAGAACTAAAAGAAAATCTTGAACTCTACACTCCATTCGGTGAATTACAATTGCTACACATCAGAAGATTCTACAGTAGATCCCTAGACGAAGAGGCGAACAAATTCATTTCAGTACCAACCAAAACAATCCAATTTACCGTCAAAGGACAAACATTACCAGCTGATGCAAAACTATTTAAAATTGTATATCCGGTAGAAATCTATTATCCCCAGGTAAGACAATGCCAGGAAAACAAGCAGATTTCAACAATAAGCATAAACAAATTCTAGACAACCCAAGTGGAAGAACAAACCTGTCATTCATGAACTACATAAAAGATCTAAATAATAAAACCTCTAACCCTAATAACGAATCAAGAAACACAGCCACAAAAATAATAGAAGAAAATGAAAATAAGATAAATAACTTACTTCAAACCATCCCATTTGACAGCCTAATGAGAAGCATCCAAAGATACTTTGTAAAGCACTTCCAACCAAACACACCAAACAATCATGATCATCTCAATCATCCACATCTTCAATCAACCAATCCCAACCAACGACACAACCCTGAAATCTTAATAGAAAATATTTTCAATCAAAACTTTCCAAATCTAGAAAACTCAACCATACCAGAAACAAACTCAAAATCATCTAGCAGCTCAGACTTACTAGCTCTATTTTAATACGACTTACCCTTTAAATGTTTAATAATAATAATAAGAACAATCATAATAATAAAAACAATAACAATATAAAAAATATATATAATAATAATGAACTAAAAATCCTACAATGGAACTATAGATCACTCATGAACAAACTTGACTCTCTAAAAAACATAGTAGACGAATACGATATCTTACTTCTATCAGAAACATGGCTTACAAAACACTCACACCCAACAATCAAAAATTTTAATCTAATCAGAAGAGACAGATATCATCCCACTGACAAAAACCTCCATGGAGGAGTTTGTATCTACGAGTAGAAAAAACATTCTTTATGAAGAAGTAGAAATTTATTACAACCCAACCTTCATCGAAACAGTATCAATCAACGTCACTCTCAATAATAAAGAAAAAATAATATTCATCTCAGCGTATCGTTCACCAAGTCAAAATCTACCACCAGCTGAATGCGACAAATTCGACAACTCTATGTCCCAATATCACAAAAAAGTGATAGGAGGTGATTTCAATGCCCATAATCAAATATGGAATACATGTGGGAACACATGCACACCAGGCAAAAATCTATATGACAGCATTCAAACATCCAACCTAATCATTCTCAATGATGGCACTTATACCAGAATAGAAAACTCAAATAGCCAACAAAAACAGTCCGCAATAGACATTACCATGGCATCAAACAACTTATATCTAAACACAACATGGCAAAGAGAAGACATTAAACTAGGTAGCGATCACTTTCTCATTAAAATTCTCATCTCTAAAACAATCAAAAAATGAACATATACTTCCACTCATAAAATTTCCACAAAAAAAACAAACTAGAAAAGATACCTATACAACTTGGAAAACGAAACAAACAACCTATTTCCACCAGATAATCCTAAAAATTACAAAAATCTAACAGATCTACTACTAAAAGAATTTCATAACAACCCCATAAAAAATAAGAACGTTAACTCCCAATCAACACAAGAAATTTCTCCCCCATCAACAAACTAATCAGATATGAGACCCAAACTACACCAAAAATAAACTAAAGAAAAACTACAAATGCTTCTCTTCAACTCCTCCATGGTCAAACGATGAAACCAAACAAATAATCAGAGAACAAAGAGAAAAAGAAAAAAATTTACTCAAAAACCCATCAACTAAAACGCTCCATGAACTAGAAGCCCACGAAAAAGCATCTAAAAAAAGACTAAAAGAAATTAAAATTGAAAACTTTAAAAAGTACACTGAGGAAAAATTGTCACGAGAATCAGATGTAAGCGAAGTTTGGAGAACTATACATAAATTTAAAAATAACAATAACTACTACCCACAAAATGACGTCGAAGTAATAAATAACATGACAAAATTTACGAACGACTTCTGCCCTGCAAACTTATCCAACAACTACAAACTGTTTGATTCCATCAACTCGTACACTTCTGAATCGCAGCACGAATACCTAGACTCAAACTTTACCCTTGACGAACTAGATGTTGCAATTAACGCAGCAAAAAAAAGTCAAGCTCAGGCTTGGATCAGATTTAGAATGAAATGCTCCAAAACACTCCCACAAACTATAGAAAACTTCTCCTAAGAACACTTAACGAAATTATTAACACTGGAGACTTTCCAGAAGACTGCAAAGAATTCCTAACAGTTCTAATCCCTAAACAGTCCAAAGACAAGTTCAGACCCATTACACTAGCTTCGTGTATCTTCAAAATAACTGAAAGAATGATCCAAAACAGATTAATACACTATCTAGAAAATAACAAACTTATTCCTAACACTCAACATGGATTTCGTAAATACAAATCATGCTCCACTGCATTAGCCTCACTGATATCAGAAATTCATGAGTCTTTTATCTTAAATGAATACCTAATTTGATTTCTAATAAATATTAAAGCGGCCTTTGATAATGTAGATCCTGTCATCCTGAATAAAATCCTAATTGATTTCAATATACCGTCAAAACTACGAAAGTTTATATATAATATGATCATAAACAGAAAACTATGATTCAATATCACTCATGAACTCGAAGATCCCTTTATAGAACATATTGGAACTCCCCAAAGATGTGTCCTTAGCCCATGACTATATATACTGTATGTGGCCTACATAAATAAACACATCTCCACACCAAATGAATCTATATAATTTGCAGATGATACAATAGTTTTTAACAGAAATAAATCCATCAACCAAGGACTAGAAGCAATACAATACAATATTAATGCAATCATCAAATTCTTTGAAAATCTAAAACTAACAATTGCACCCCATAAATCTCAACTAATAATTTTTCACAAAAACAGTATCAAGACAAATAGATACCAACTAAAAATAAATAATACAGTTATTGGCAATATACAAACAGTTAAATACCTTGGTCTTTACCTAGATTCAAAACTAAACTGGAATCATCACGGAACATCTAATATCAAAAACAATTAAATTAGTAAACATCATCAAAGTTTTAAGAAGAACCTGGTGGGGAGGACACCCCCAGAACCTAATGAATATTTACAGAGGACTCATAAGATCTAACCTAGAATATAACATCTTTCTTACAAATATAAAAAATAAAAACCTAATAGAAAAACTCCAAAAAATCCAAAATCAAGCAATACGACTAACCTTAGGATACAGACTTACAACACAGATCAATGTAATGTTTGCAGAAGCAAATGAACCCCCCCCCCCCTACATATAAGAAGAGAATTCTTATCGAACAATCTCACTCTAAAATTAGCATCAATAGACGATGACCTGCTAATAAACAAAATGTATTCACTTATGTTAACAGCAAGAAACAACAACATGCTCGCTAACATATGCCTAAACTTTCCTCAAAACATTTGAAAATGTTTTCTACTACTACAGGCCATTAATTAAAAAACAACTAACACCACTTCCCTACAAATATAACTTTAAAGCAATAACACTAAACTTAACCAATATCATTGAGAACAACATCGGACACAATATATCTAGCAAAAAATCCCAATAGTGAATTCAACACAATCTTTGCAGATAAATTAAATAACTCCACAACATTCTACACAGATGGATCCAAAATAAAAGATATTGATCCAGTTGGTTTTGCCGTTTACTCTCCCAACACAAACTTACATCTAATGTACAAAATTAAAAATAATAATGCTTCTATCTTCACTGCTGAAGCAATAGCCATATCTAAAACTCTTGATCTTATCAAAATTAGAAATATCCCCAACCTTCACAGACTCTCAAAGTGTCATTTTAGCTCTACTCCATTACAACCCTACAAAAACAAAAAATATTAATTATATAATCCTTGAAATAAAAGATAAAATATATAAGCTTGTTGAACAGACCTCCCTACAACTATGCTGGATTCCGGCGCACAAAAATATCACAGGTAATGAAAAGGCAGATACTTTAGCAAAACAAGCTACAAAAAAAGGAAACAAAATTAAAATAGCATTCCCATACTTTGACTTTCAAGGAAAATTCAAAAACAGATACATAACTAAACCAAAAGATTATCTGATAAAAACAAGGCAAATTTTAGGTGTCAAATACTTCCAAACCTTCTTTAATAACAGTAATAACAGTGCATTGTTCAAGAACTATAACAAGAAAAGAGACCACATAACAATGATGAACAGACTTAATGATCCAACCATTACTCACTAAATAAAAGCATGCATAAAAAAAACATAAAAGACTCTCCCAGATACGACTGTGGCTACTGGTCTGAGGATATTGAACACGTAATTGTCGACTACCCCAAATACGCTAACCAAAGAAAATCTCTAATTAACAAAACTAAGAAAAGCAAAATAACATGGCCAATAGATATCATACGCGTTCTAAATAATCCAACAACTCCAATAGCTTGCTATGTCACAGAATTCCTCAAAAAAACCACAATACAAGTATAAAAAACAAAACAATAAAAACAGATACATAATCCTAATACTCCTACTTCCCTGTAAAAAACAACAGTGCTGGCCACCAGCCTCAAACATACCGAAACGCACTAAAATCAAGAGCTGCAACTCACTCACACAAACTCAAACATAAAACAACGACACCAAACTAACACCTGGGGGCCTATTCTGAAAAAAAATTTTAGCACACGTCATAAGCATTTATCACATCTAAAGTGATTAATTCTGTGGTAAACTGAAGTGACAAACTGATTTACCACAAAATTTTTTTTCAGAATAGGCCCCCTGGTGATGGCACGGCAAAGCTTTAAGTATTGCACGCCAACGAAAAAAGAAGAAGAATTCATCGAAACGACCCTGGCAGAAAAATGATTGATTTAAAAAAAATATATATACCATTAGCTTCGTCTTAATTTGTACCACCTATAAATATATAATAAATATATAAATTATATTGAAGTTATACACCTTATATAACTTCAATATAATTTTGGATTTAGAATTTGGGGGGGTACAGAAAAGAAAACTTAGATAATTTTGAATAGTCCAAATAGACATAAAGCTATTTACTTAACATTTTTTAAGAAAATTCACCATTTTTCTGCCAGGATCGCAAATTTTATTAATTTTTTGCATTTTACTATGTTTCTATGAAAAACGCTGTATAATTCAAATTCTACAGGGATACAAATTATATTTTTGGATTTCGTAGATGGTACAAATTAAGAAGAAGACATTCATATCATCTAATACATTAAAATTTCACGATTTTTCCGCCGAGAAAAGAGATTTTCCGCAGCGCGGAAGACACGAAATTAGAATCGTCGAATTAGACTACGAATTAATTTTTTTCTCAATATTTTCGAGGGGTTCAAATACCAAAATAACTATTTTTCAAATGGTACTGATTAAGGCAAGGCTTGTGGTGTATTTTGTTGTAGGAAATAAATAGTTTTCCTATCAGAGTTTCCTACTTTATCATCCGAGTAATCAGCTGTTTTTGGATGTACACCCAACGTGGATTGAATCGCGACCCCCCCAGTCAGGTTGGTATGAGAATTCCGTCGTTGCATCGGAACGAAGAAACCGCGGGAAAATTCAAAAATGAAAATTCGTTTTAAGATACGATAAAAAGCTAAAACGTTACTAATTTGTTTTTAGGTTTAAAATTACTTGTTTGCCGAACAATGAATTTAGATGCATGATTATTTGATTTTAGGTTTTAATTATATAATTTAAGAACGAGCGTTATACTATGGCCAATCTGAAAACCACCGTTACGGACTTAAAGTAGCAGTCAAAATCAAAGCTCGAATAGCAGACCTGAAAAAGTCTGTTTACACGTGTCTATTTTAAATGTTTCTTCCGAGTTTCTTGTGCTTTTACCTGCTTTTGCTTCAGCAAGGATTTATCATTATGCTGGCATTTAGATAAGTTATTATTTATTTATTTATTTACTATCCACAATAGAAAATAAAAACAAACTAATAGAATTCATTTTGAATGCATGGACAAGAATTCTACAACATCAAAGATAGATCACTCTAAATGTAACAAGATTTCATTGTCCATACATTCAAAATGTATTCTATTATTTCATATAAAAGGTAGCTAAGAAATAAATAACGTAATTTAAATGATACATTTTTTATCACTAACTTGTCGCTCATACTTTCACTAACCACACAATATAGTTGTACATTTTTATAACAAATACACTGCATAATAATTATGCTTGACACGAATCCCTCTACAGTCTATGAACAAATTCAATTATTTCTTCTGAAGCACTGCTGTTGTTTACATAGTCTTGAAGCACAGCATTCTCCAATGATTCACTGTCTTCTTCATTATCTTCTACATTATTTGCTTCTCTCTCTCCTACTACCACTAACAGTTGCTTGATATATGGCTAGGCTTTCTTGAATGACTCTGATTAGTCTTAATCGGAGAATCGATCTGTTGCCAGGAATTGCTGGTACCAAGTGCTCTATATTTTCTAAATACTCTCTCCGTTCGAGACCTGCAAAGTTACACAAAGTAAATTTATCTTATTTGGAAACTTTGTAATAATGTGAATTAATTATACTTATCTAACTGTTGAATTCTTCTTTGGTCCTTTGCTGCCCTGCACTGTCTGCTGCTTCTCTTTTAATCTATGCGCCAAATTTGTCTTAATTCTTGCCATCCAAAACTCGTGAATAGCCATTTATACTTGAAGCATAAACCTTGCATCTTCATAGGTAAAAACTGTGATCTAACCTCGGTCGGGTACAGTGGTGCTCAAACGACGTAGCTTATTTCCAATTTTAAATTTCCCGCGTCGCGAATTAAGTAACGTCCAGTGTAGGAGTTTAAGAACACACGTTAACTTAGGACTTTGTATATTAACATGTCTAATTAAATTTTAGAGTGTAAAAATTACAATAAAACTACTTTCAGTGGGTAAAATTTAAGTTAAAGCTAGAAATATATTTTTTCTTAAGACATAAAAGATTTTCCTCTAAAATTTATGTTAAGTCGTAACAATTTGTAAGGGCTAGAGCCCCTAAATCTCACCCGGTGGCAGGACTTGACGGTGCTGGCACGGCAGTCGTGGAGAGAACGCTCTCCTCTTCCGGCTTGCCCGGCAGTCGTCGACGACATCGTCTAGCGTGCGGAGCTCCCTCGCGAACCTCTTCTGTTCAACGGAACAGCGTGTATATTCTACACATTATCATTCATCATCATTACACTTACATATTATTATATTATAGTAGTTGCCGGAGGTTCTGTCCCTCAGAGAACACCCAACAAACTTTCATGTAACGCCGTAAAACTCGACACCCTTTTCGAAAGCTTCATCGCCGTCGAAGATCTTGAACCGCGGCCGAGTAAGATCGAAGACGACAATCTTTGCGAACAACATTACATTCAAAATACCACTCGCGATGAATCAGGTCGTTACACCGTTAGGTTACCATTCAAAGGCGAGAAATTCGAACTCGGCCACTCAAAGGCCCTGGTGATGAAACGTTTCAAGGCTTTGAAGCGAAAATTCGAAGCAAATCCAGCCCTGAAGGAAGCTTACGAGAAGGAGATCAACAACTACCTGGAGTTAGGCCATATGACGCTGTGTGAGGACGACGACGAAAGCGGTTACTACCTCCCTCACCACGCGGTCATCAAGGAGTCAAGCGAAACAACCAAGTGCAGAGTAGTTTTCGATGCGTCCGCAAAAACCTCGACCGGTATTTCACTGAACGATGTTCTGCTCGCAGGTTCGACTCTTCAGGACACTCTCGTCGAGCAGATCATTCGCTTCCGATCGCACCCCTTCGTTCTAACTGCGGGCATTGAAAAAATGTATCGGCAGGTCTGGGTTCACCCTGACGACAGGAAATATCAGAAAATACTCTGGTACTACAACGGTCGAATAATGGTTTTCTACATTAACACTGTAGTCTTCGGAATCAAAAGCGCCCCCTTTCTAGCTATCCGCACGCTGCACCAGTTGGCCAGGAATGAGGAAGCTAAATTTGCACGAGCTTCGCTGCTTCTATGTCGCGACTTCTATGTCGACGATTTTCTTTCAGGAGCTGAGACATTGGAAGAGCTGCTGGCGATTCGTGACGAGATGATCCAACTTCTGAGACGTGGAGGTTTTACCATTCGAAAATGGTCTTCGAACCATCCGTCTGCTTTGGACAACATCGACAAGAAAATCTTCGAACTGGATTGCGGGGTTCAACAGTCTGCAGTCAAAAAGACGCTCGGGATAGTCTGGGATTCTGAACGCGATATATTCACGTACTCGTGCGATCCGGAAAATACGGAGTTTGTTTCTGTCGAGAGAGCGCGCCTTCAGTAGCACCCTCTTAAGTGTCTAAGAGAGACACAGATGCGAATGAGTCAGTAGACGTGGACGGGCCACGGAGCTATCATGCTGGACGTACGCTCTCACAACCCTGTCAATACACATTAACTGTAAACCACTAATTGTATCACACCCATACTCCCGTGTCCTCGATATCACAACATGGTGTCAGAAGTAGAAGTTAAATTTAGCATCGACGCAGTGAATAAAAGTGACAACTAAAGTTCTACGCTAAGGCAGCATCTAAGCCAAGAAAAAGCAATAAGAATTGCGTAAGTGGTGTTAAGACCGTTCGTATTGTTAAGAAAAAAAAAAAAAAAAGAAGCATCAGTGTTTTCAAATAAAACAATATGACGAGCACACAAGATTCGACCGATACTGGAGTACAAAGCCAGGCTATTTCCCAAGCTGCTGGGCAAGCAGCTTCCAATGTGCAACCTCCCAGAGAATTTGAGTTTTCTAAACCTGAAGCATGGCCGGTCTGGATAAAGCGTTTCCAAAGGTACGTAATGGTCGCAAATGTAAATTCCAGGCCAGAAAAAGAGAAAGTAGATTTGCTATGCTACACGATGGGGAAAGAAGCTGAAGATGTTTTGACGCGTATATTTCCTAACCTAGCAGACACGACGCCTTACGCAGAAGTACGGAAAAAATTAGACGAATATTTTTCTCCGAAAAAGAATGTTATTTTTGAACGGTTCAAATTCAATTCAAGTGTCCAAGAAGAATCTGAAAGTGTTGATGCCTTTATTACTGCACTGCACACATTAGCAGAAAAGTGTGATTATGGTCAATTGAAAGATGATTTAATCCGTGATCGCATCGTAATCGGAGTCAAAGACGTTAGAGTTTCGGAGCGATTGCAACTCACATCTAATCTCACGCTAGAAAGGGCAATAACGCTGGTACAACAAGCGGAGATGCAAAGTAAGCAAAGCATGGTATTTTCTGGACTATTTTTAAAATGTTGTCATGCTCCTCTATCGTGAGGAGCATGACAACATTTTTAAAATAGTACTTAACAGGCTAGACAAAGCAGGCGTAACACTTAATAAATGGAAGTGCGAGTTCGGTGTTACGGAGACAGATTTTTTAGGTCATAGAATATCTAAAAAAGGTATACAGATTTTACCAGAAAGATTAGAGGCAATACGCAAATTCCCCGAACCGAAAGACGTGAAAAGCCTGCAACAATTTCTCGGTACAGTTAATTTCGTGGCAAAGTTTGTTCCAAACAAATCAATGTTACTCGAACCGCTTAACTCATTGCTAAAAGACGATACAACGTTCGTCTGGGGCGAACCACAAAAAAGGGCCTTCGAAAACGTGAAAAGTTTACTGTTAAAATCACCGATTTTAGCTCACTTCGATTACCAAAAAGATATAATAATTCAGGCCGATGCTTCAAGTTACGGTCTCGGAGCAGCTCTTATGCAGCAAGACGCCGATAAGTCGCGCGAAGTCGTAGCATACGTATCGAGAACGCTCACGTCGACAGAACGTAAATACAGTCAAATAGAAAAAGAGGCACTAGCCCTCGCGTTTGCCGCGGATAAATTTAAAGACTACATTACAGGCATCGATGTGACTTTAGAGACCGACCACAAGCCGCTTTTACAAATTTTAAAAACGAAACCATTGGACGAAATTACTCCCCGCTTACAACGAATAAGGATGCGGCTAATGCGTTATAATTATAACATATTCCATATTCCCGGGAAACAGTTAGTTTTAGCAGACACGCTTTCACGATTTCCAATTGAGAGCAAGAGTGAGAATGATTCAGAAAAAGAAACAGAAGCCTACGTAAATCTTGTTATAAATAGCTTACCTATAAAAGAAAATTATGTACAAAGAATATGTGAAGAAAAAAAACGATTTTATTTGTTCGAAACTAATCGATTATTGTTTAAGAAAATGGCCTAAAAAAAGTCAATTGCCGGATGGGTTGTTACCATATTTCCAATTAAAAGAAAGTTTTTCTTATGTACAAGATTTGTTATTGTATAACAACAGGTTAATGATTCCTCCTCCTCTACAACTCGATGTAATAACAAAGTTGCATGAAGGACATTTGGGAATAAATAAATGCAGAGATAGAGCAAAACAATCAGTGTGGTGGTTAGGCATAAGTTTACAATTAAAAAATTTGATCGAGTTTTGTCCGAATTGTATTGAAAAGCACAGAAATATAAAGGAACCTTTCGTAAAAGAAAATTTTTCCGATAGACCTTGGCAAAAGATAGGCATCGATTTTTTCAAATGCAAAAAGTGGTACATGATAACCACCGATTATTATTCTCGTTTTTTCGAAATTTCGGAGATGCCTTCTTTGACAGAAGAAGCAACAATTGCTAATTGTGAAGTTTTATTTTGTAGATACGGTATTCCAGAAATTGTGCGAAGCGATTGCGGATCGCAGTTTAAAAGTAAATTTGCGCAGTTTTGTAAACGAATGGATGTAAATCACATCACTAGTTCTCCGAAATTTTCTTAAAGCAATGGCGAAATTGAGTCCGCTTTAAAAATTGCGAAAAGTATAATTGTAAAATCCAAAAACGTTTGTTTAGGTCTATTAGCCTACAGAGCGGCTCCGCTGGAAAACGGATATTCGCCCGCGGAGTTAATGTTCTCACGAAAAATCAGATCCACTGTCCCTGTACATCCTAGGCAGCTAGGTACTTTCAAAGACCACAAAAAAATCTCGATCAAAGAAAAAGAGAGAAAGGAAAAACAGGAGTATTATTACAATAAACGTCATCGCGTAAAAAATTTGTCAAAATTAAACGCAAACGATCGGGTATGGATTATAGATATGCGACGCTATGTCAGATAATAAAAGTAAGCGAAAGCCCCAACGCATATATTGTAAAAACATCGAACGGTAACGTAGTTAAGAGAAATCGATGGCATTTGATTCCAGCGCCGTATATCGAAAAGATAAACCAATGTAACCAGGATTCAGTCATCTTACCGAGCGATCTAAATAATGTACAACCACGTGAATACGCCATTGTGCCAAATATTGTGCCTACGAGCGAGCCGAATTATAATTGTAATAATAGATTAGACAACGGTAATCAGACTAACGGTATAAGTGTAGAAGCGCAGCGACTAGCTGATAGTGTATTGACACATACCGAAACCAATAATGTAACTACTATGTGTAGATCGGAGCGTGATAAAAAACAGCCTGCGCGCTATGGTTTCGACTAACATATTTCTGCGTATATATGTATTTGTTCCTATGTAATCTTTATTTAAATTGTAAGCATCATCAAAAGAATCGTATTAATAAAAAAGGAAGGATGTCGAGAGAGCGCGCCTTCAGTAGCGCCCTCTTAAGTGTCTAAGAGAGACACAGATGCGAATGAGTCAGTAGACGTGGATGGGTCACGGAGCTATCATACTGGACGTACGCTCTCGCGACCCTGTCAATACACATTAACTGTAAACCACTAATTGTATCACACCCATATTCCCGTGTCCTCGATATCACAACAGTTTCTACAAAAAGAAAATTGCTTTCAGAGGTTGCACGAATCTTCGATCCTCTAGGATTACTAGGCCCCTTAATTTTATATGCAAAGGGGCTTTTGTTAGATTGCTGGCGGTCAAATTTGACCTGGGACGAGTCGTTGCCGCAGGAGATTCACACGAAATGGGTCAAGTTTGCCGATCAACTCCCCGAGGTGCAGAAGTTTGCAGAGCCGAGGTACCTACGAGGGGAAACTCCAACGTCAACCGAAATACACGGCTTCTGTGACGCTTCGTCACAAGGGTACGGCGCTGATGTGTACATCCGCACAGTCGACGCGACAGGACGCGTTACTGTCAGGCTGCTCGTTAGCAAGTCCAAAATAGCATCCATCGATCATCAAACAATACCGCGACTGGAATTAGCCGGCGCGGTCCTTCTGAAAAGGTTATACGTGAAGGCTAGGAAACAGCTGGTCTTTTCCGTTGCCCGGACCATCTTCTGGACAGATTCAACGATCGTTTTATCTTGGTTAAAAAAGGCGCCCCATCTGTTGAGGACTTATGAGAAAAATAGAGTAGCTGATATTCAAGAATTAGGTAATGAAGTCGAATGGAGACATGTCCGGTCGGCGGATAATCCAACTGATGCACTGTCTCGAGGACAGTTACCGGGTGAACTAGTGAGGAATTCCCTCTGGAATTGCGGTCCTCACTGGCTGAGGTTATCGGAAGATAAATGGCCTGAATCACCGATTCCACTTGCGAGTCACACGTTAGCAACGACCTTTTCGACTAGCTCCTTTTACCTCCGATACTCGGATTTCGGTTGTTTAATCAGATCGATAGCGTACATGCTCCGTTTAACGAGTAAGGAATTACCTCAAGGTGAGATTCCAGATACGGGCAAATCACAAAGAGGGATTCGTTATCTAACTCAAGCTGAAGTTGATAAGCCTGAACTTCGTCTCCTATTTCTGATCCAGAGGGAATGTTTTGCCTCCGAGATCGAAGCTTTAAAATCCGATCAAAACCCACCTAATGATAAATATCGCGGTGAGTTTAGGAATCGAACTAAATTCGATCAAATCAGTCCATTTCTTAACAGCGATGGATTGATCCGAGTACGCGGTCGTTTAAAACATTCCGACCTCATGTTCAACCAGTGACATTCAATATTGCTTCCACAATCCCACCACATCTCCGACCTGATCATTCGTGACGCTCATCGTCGAACACTTCACGGCGGAATCCAGATGACACTTTACGCCATAAGAGAACGATTTTAGACTCTCGGCGGCAAAGACCAAATTAGGCATATCATACAGCGATGTGTGCCGTGCATTCGTCAGAAACCAAAATTCCCTCACGCCAAGATAGCGGATCTACCAAAATGCAGGATCGTTGCTCCCGAGTATCCGTTCGAGGAAACCGGTGTAGATCTTTTCGGGCCTATTCTGATTAAAGAAAAGAAAGAGCGTAATCGTAGCTTCATTAAAGCATACGGTTGTGTTTTCGTGTGCATGGCTTCCAAGGCCGTCCATATCGAGTTAGCGTCAGATCTTTCCACTGAAGCCTTTCTCGCTTGTCTCCGTCGGTTTATTAATACGCATGGGATCCCGCGAATAATGAGGTCCGATAACGGTACCAATTTCGTCGGTGCGAACAATGAACTTAAGAAACTCTACGAGTTACACGGGACTTCTGTTTTCCAAGAAGCTATCCAAAACTTCACGATCCCCAAACGAATCGAATGGCCGTTTAACCCTCCTCTCTCTCCGTATTTCGGCGGATTGTGGGAGGCCGCCGTTAAGAGTTTCAAATATCATTTGAATCGTTTGATGACCAATCAACCACTCACGTATGAACAGCTTGAAACTTTTTTAAAGGAAATCGCAGCGATCCTTAATTCTCGCCCACTATACGTGACTTCTGCAGACCCTAATAACCCTTTAGCGATAACACCCGCGCATGCTTTGATTGGACGTCCGTTCGACTTCTTACCCGAACCTGACTTTGATTCAGTCGCAGACAATCGTTTGAAGCCGTACCAGTTCATAAGCAAAGCAAGACAGGATTTCTGTAGGAAATGGCACCGGGAATATTTGCACGAACTCCAAGTCCGAACTAAATGGCTGAATTCCACTGCCACTCTAAAACCTGGCATGGTTGTCGTATCGATGGAGGACACGAACTCTCCTTGCGCAAGATGGCCGCTAGGTATCGTCGAGGAGGTTCATCCTGGGAGTGATGGCATTGCTCGAGTGGCAACAGTGAAGATGGCATCCGGAGTCTACAAACGAAACATCACTAGGCTCTGCGTGCTACCCATAGAACAGGGCGGCAAATCCCGTCAGAATCTCAGCAACCCCTCCCAGAATAATCGTTAACATTGCCCCCAGATGTGCGCGATTTGGTTTGCCATACATGAGTTGAACCTTATCGTATTCTGAGTGGTGCATCTATGAAGCCTGGCCCGAGAATGGAGGAATCCGAAAGTTCTACAGCCAGAAGCTCAAGGGTCACGTCGAGAGAGTGACTCTTGCGACGCGATACCCATCCGGTTAAATGGGTTCCTGACTAATTCGAGATTCTGACTTTTAGAATAGGGGTCCGAATTGCGATCGAGTGAATCGATAACGAACTTTAACTGACTAGTCTTCCAAAATAAATAATTTAGTACTGTAGAAAATGTATATATGTTACGTATTAGATTAAGTTGTTCTTGTTCAATTAATAAAGAGTTTAATTAGTCTATTCATCGAACCGATTGTGATAACGGTGCTAATCATTGGAGCAGTCCCTCCAACGGAAACTGGTTCCACTTGTAAATAAATCAAATATTCGATTAGACTTCTTAGGATAATCTATATCTATGCACAATTCAATTACTAGGTTAAGTCTAACCACTGCTCCACTATTACTGTTCGAAATAGTCTCGCAGCCGTGGCCGGCAGCATGTTAAGTCGTAACAATTTGTAAGGGCTAGAGCCCCTAAATCTCACGCAGTGGCAGCACTTGACGGTGCTGGCGCGGCAATCGTGGAGAGAACGCTCTCTTCTTCCGGCTTGCCCGGCAGTCGTCGACGACATCGTCTAGCGTGCGGAGCTCCCTCGCGAACCTCTTCTGTTCAACGGAACAGTATGTATATTCTACACATTATCGTATCGTTATCTCATCATCTATCATACTATCATCGCATCTCTTCATTGTAAAAGGAAAACTGTGTGTGAATGTGCGAATGTGCTTCGAATAATTGAGCCGGTTGTGTGTTGTGCAACACGTGGGTTCCTTGCGTGCGCGCGGCCATTGTTCTCCCGCGGCGTCAGTTACTCTTTTTTTCTATACTCTATCCAATTTCCTTCTCATTAAAAATTCTCTGTGTAAGTGTCAATTAATAAAAGGGTTTTTGTGCCGTTATAGGCTTTTCCTTTAAAAAGGTGTTTAAGTTATTTCATTCTCCTAACCAATCTAGAAACTACGAACAAATTCAAGGCATAAATCGTTCGTATAAAACAACAATAAAAAAAATCAAACGAGTGAACTAAGCTTCTTTGTGTCGCCCACAATAGGTCACGAACAATCAATCTATCAGTATTACCGTCGCACAAAAAACATTGTATTATTCAAATTCTACAAGGATACAAATTAGTTTTATGTATTTTTTAGATGGTACAAATTAAGAAGAAGGCATTCATATATTTTTTTTTTTAAATCGCATATTTTTCTACTGAAAGTTAGATTTTCCACCGCGCATGCGCAGTAATACGTTAATTTGAATTGCTAATCTACCCAACGTAAATCTTTTTTTTCTCTATTTTTAGAGAGAGTACAAATTCTAAAAAAGCATTTTTCTGATGGTAGAAATTAAAATGAAACTAGTGGTATTTTTTTCTTTTATGATATCAATCATTTTTCTGCCAGGAGTATAAGTTTTCCGCAATATCGTTTTTTTCGCTTTTTTTCAAAATTTTGGGGGGTACAAATTCCAAAAAATGATTTTTCGGGTGGTACAAATTAAGACGAAGCTAATGGTATATATATTTTTTTTAAATCAATCATTTTTCTGCCAGGATCGTTTCGATGAAGAATTCTCATCACTGGCGGGGACATTACATATAATTGTGATCGAACTTCACTTTGACCTCCCTTACCCCAGCCTGCAAAGTGTAATGGACAGTAAAAATAAAAAATACCATTCGAAACATCTCTAATTAAACCCTCCAAAAATGCTCATTATTTTAATTGAACCCCTTCAGTTGTCCCAAAAAAAATTAAAAACTATGATAATTTTTTCGTTTTTTGTAACTGCGATATCTTTAGTAATACTTAATATTTTTGTAAAAGAAACAAGGCAAAAAATTGAACCTTTGCTCGTTTTAATTGCACCCCTCTCACTTTTTCGAAATTATTAATATATATGTCAAAAACAACAATCTAACTTTATTGTATGTTCTTTTCAAATAGATTATTGGGTTATTGGGTTATTTGGAAAGAACATACAATAAAGTTAGATTGTTGTTTTTGACATATATATTAATAATTTTGAAAAAATGAGAGGGGTGCAATTAAAACGAGCAAAGGTTCAATTTTTTGCTTTGTTTCTTTTGCAAAAATATTAAGTATTACTAAAGATATCGCAGTTGCAAAAAACGAAAAAATCATCATAGTTTTTAATTTTTTTTGGAACAACTGAAGGGGTTCAATTAAAATATTGAGCATTTTTGGGGGGTTCAATTAGAGATGTTTCGAATGGTATTTTTTTTTTCACTGTCCATTACACTTTGCTGGCTAGGGTAAGGGGGGTTTCACTTTGTAAGTTCGTTTAATCATCAATTAAATTTAACTGCTGGTACCGGCAATCATAACTTATTTAATTTTTACGAGAAAATTATCATTTTCAATGATGCATAATCAATATTTTAATAACTGAGAGACACGCAATCGAATGGTATAATTAGTTTATTAATATTATCGATATTTAAATAATTAGATGGTAACTTTTAAGACTTTGAAAGATTTACTGACGTTTCTTAGATATCTTTCTATTATAATAACTTCTTTCCTATTTGGACTTAATTGAAAGCGGTATTTTGTAAGCAATATGATGAATGTGAAATTTGTATTCCTGGTAAACTGCTAGAAATTTATATATGTGGTAACGAACTATATTAACTATATTATTCAAATAACATGTTTTTCTTAATCTTGATTTTTTCATATTCAATTTTAATTTAATTTGCAACCATTCAATAGTAATGAATATAATAATTAATAGATGTATATGTAATACCAATGATAAATCATAGATATATCAATTGTTATCACATTTTACTCTTTTCTTTATTTAAAATTCATTGTTATAGTGCTCTTCATAACCTCAATTATGATTACATTATTTATTGTTCATCAAAATCTTGTAGAACTTATAAAATATAATATTTCATTAATAAAATTTATGATAAGAAATAAGAACTTTTTCACATTTTTTTAATATTACAGGTGCTATGACAGTAATCAAAGCAAGAATTAAGTATATAGAAAATTATTATTGAATATCTTCTACAATGACAAAGTTGTTTAAATATATTTGTATCTTATTTTGGATTATAATATCTATCAGCTGTGGTCTTTTTCTTTTTATAAATGGCTTTTTTCTTAAAAAAAATGCTTTGTTTAATCGTAGTAATTGTTCTTTGTATCCTAGGATTGATATATTCAATTTTTCAAATCCTGATTCTATAATTTTTGAATGTCTGAAACCTCGAGCACGTCTTGTGCTATTAGTGATTGATGCTTTAAAATTTGAATTTGTTGAGTTATATGAAGATACAAAATCAAAAGAATCGTTTTACAGAAATAAACTCCCAGTTATTAATGAAATATTAAAAAGAAATCAGAATAACTCTAAATTGTTAAAATTTATAGCTGATCCTCCCACAACTACAATGCAAAGATTAAAAAGCATAACTACAGGAACATTGCCCACGTTTATAGATATACATGAAAATTTTGGAGCTGATAATATTTTAGAAGATAATTTCATTGACTTAAACATAGATAATGGAAATATTTTTATGGGAGATGATACTTGGACAAGTTTATATCCAAAACAATTTAAACGAGAATATGCTGCTCCTTCATTTGATGTTTCTGATCTTGATACTGTAGATACAAAAGTTAAAAAAAAAATTTTCACTGAGATAAACAAAAATGATTGGTCGCTCTTAATAGCTCATATGTTAGGTGTTGATCATTGTGGTCATAAACATGGAAAAAATCATCCAGAAATGTTGCGAAAATTAAATGAAACTAATTATTTTATTAATGATCTTGTTAAAAAAATTAATCAAGATGCAAAAGACACAATACTCTTTGTAATCGGAGATCATGGAATGACAGATAGTGGTGATCATGGTGGTGATAGCAATGATGAAATTGAAACAGTATTGTTTATTTATTCAACTCTGCCATTAATAGATACAAACATCAATTTGAATGTAGAAAAAAAGGACGTAGCCAACCAAATCGATATTGTTCCAACCATATCCGTAATTTTAGGAATTCCTATACCATTTTCAAATATTGGAAATATCATTCTTGAAGCAATACCAAGTATAACAAATAATTCTTATTCTAAAATAGCTGATTTCAACTTTTTATTGCATTCTTTATGGAAAAACATCTATCAAATACAATATTATATAGATACCTATTCATTCAAAAACAATGTTTTTGACAAAAATCAACTACAGGATCTTCAAAATATGTATAATAAAATCTTGATCAATGTAAAAATGACCAAGAATGAAAGTGATTTGAAAAATTTTATAGGCATGGCTAATGAATATTTCACAGTTGTGCGAAAAATTTGTTATGAAGTATGGGTACAGTTTGATTCAAATCTGATGACAGAAGGACTAATTCTTTTTTGTTCTACTGAAATTTTTCTTTTTGTTATATTAAATGGTCTGGTAGGAAACAGAATGTATAATATATTGGAATCACCTTTTTTAATGTGTGTAAGTACAGTGGTATTTTTAAGTATAGTATTCCTTGTATTATTACATTGGTTGCAAGTGATAAATAACTTTGAAAATAATTTCTGGTTTTACTGTGGCTTGCTACAACTCATTTGTTTTATAATTTTGATAATTAATAATTGGAAATCTATTTCTAAGACATGGTATGAAAAATCTCGTGGTAAAAAGTACATAACTAATATTCTTTCAAGGCTGATTTTACTCATAGTAGTTTTTGGAGTATTTTCAAATAGTTATATAATTGAAGAAGACAAAATATTATCTTATTTTTTAATATCTCAAGTTTGTTATTTTATATATTCAGTCTTCAAAAACCAAAATATTTTTGAAAATTTAGATAGGAAAAGAAAAAATGTAAGAAAGCCAAATAAGAGAATTATGTACATTCTTATATCATTAATGCTACTTATTGTAATCTGTTTAATAATTAGAAGTTCAAATTATTTTTGGAGATACAGAGAAGAACAGAGATCAACAACTGATCAATATATACAATCTAGTACAAGTTTTGTGATAGGAAAAGTTGGATCAATTACTTCCAGAAATGCAGAAGTAATTTTTGTTTGTACAGCAATTATATCACTTACATCTTATATTGCAATAACGAAAATTTGGCTTCGAAATCGTGGAAATTTATCAGGGTACTCTGCAAATGAAATTATAGCTAGATTCATTCTAGCACTAATCGTAGTTCTGTGTTCTGCTTACTGGATTTTGAAAGTACAACAAAGTGGAAAAGTACTAAGTTTTCATTTACAGCAGGTCAATTTTTTACCTCTGATTATCTATGTATTCTTTATCATTGCTATATTATGCCTATGTTATCAGCCTCTTGCCATTCATTTGCATCAAGATATGAATAATACCATAAGAATTTATCAAGAAGAATCTTCAATACCAAAGATGTACAAGAAAATGAAAAATATTCTCTATTGTAAAAAAAATAAAAATCAGAATTCAATTCCTATAGTTTTTGGACTCGGAACTGTTTACAGTGCATGTTACATCTTACTAATTGTACTTTTAAGTCTTATGTATGCATTGTTACTAGGATTTGTCATCGCTCCTAGTGTAGTTTTAATGAATTTAGTTTCTTTGGGAATATTGTACATCACGGCTGTAGATCGAATTTATAATGCATCTAATTTAGGTGAGTTATAAAGTTTATTACTTGATTATTTTTTATATTATCATATTAAAATTAAAATTATCTCTCTTGCAAAACAGAACAACTTTTGCATGTTCCTAGTTCAATTATTTTATGCTGGTTTCTCATCGCAGAGTATTTTTTTTATGCCACTGGACATCAATCAAGTTTTTCAACTATTCACTGGGAAGCTGGATTTGTAGGTATTGATGGTGCCCTGTCACTGACTTATGTAAGAGCAATACTTATAGGTATATATTTTTAGTGTTAATGATATATTCTTTTTTTTGATGGATTTAGTATCAGAAATTTGTTTACAATACAGGATTTAATACATTTGGATCACATTTCATATTAGCAGTTGCTATTCCACTCTTAGTTATAGCACCATTTACTTTGCGACATGTCTGTCCCAGTTTTGCCAAAGAAGCTGAAATACAAGATCTTGATAAACAAGGTGAACTCATTCTATATCAGAATGATACTCTGTTTCATTCCGCGATTTTCTCAGTGGCTGGAAAATACATTTTATTTCATGCTGCAAGGGTACGTTATGATTTATAAATACAATTATAATTTTCAAATGACTTAAAAATACTTGTTAATGAATAAATTGCAGGTACTAGTTTGTATGTTTGCCACCACTATCCATTGTCGGCATCTTATGGTATGGAGAATCTTTGCTCCTAAACTTATCTTTGAAAGCCTGAGTTTTATTTTTACTGCTGTTGGTACTTTAATGTCACTATCGTTGCTTTTACGAATTGAAAATTGCATTAAAAAATTCATCGTTTTAATTACTTGAATGGAAAATTTATGTAAAGCACACTTTTTATTTGGAATTTTTTATACAGCATACCTGTTTAATTGAAATTATTGACAAGTAAACAAATATTTACTGTTTTCAAAGTGTTTGTTATAAGTACCTAAGAAATGCTGATCTTTTACTTTAGCGCTTAGATCTTACCAATGCATTTAATGACTATTGAAGATTTGCAACAGGTTGAAGTAATGATGAGTTGAATTGAAAATATGTAAATAATTATAGCGGAGTACACAAACAGATATATATATATACATATATATATTTCTTATATGCATGTAATATATTTTTACCAATATGTACGATATATTACCCGCAGCGGTCCGCGTCGTGTCCGTTGGCTGCTACTGGTTCATGTTTTCACCACTCCCATTGCAGCCTGCATATAGTTAATGCTAAATTAAATACAAATATACCAATCAAAAGATTTTAATTTGCCCAATTCACATGTGTTATTAGTTTTATTTGCCCATCCTTAGCTTCTTTATAAAAATTTACAAAGAGAATTATTTTTCAAATTATTTCAAACGTTTCATTGTTACTAGGATTTGTCATTGCTCCTAGCGTAGTTTTGATGAATTTAGTTTACTTGGGAATATTGTACATCACGGCTGTGGATCTAATTTATAATGCTTCTAATTTAAATGAGAATTATGAAGTTTATCATATGATTATTTTTTATATTATCACTGTTGAGGTTTATCCTCGTATTCCCTGTTGAAAAAATTCAATCGGATATCCAACTAAAATTTTCAGCTGGATTTCTAGCTGGAATTCGCTGAATTTGTATCTGAATGTGACAGAATTTACAGTTAGATTTTCAATTGAATTTAGGTGTATTTTTTAGGTTGATTTATAGGTTATATTTATATTTATAGGTTTTATTTTATAGGTTTTTTTTTTTATTTATAGGTTTATAGGTAATGTCACTGAACATCGACCTGGATCAGGGTTGGGCGATTCTGTCAACTGTTGGAAGCTTTTTGACAGAATCGCCCAAACCTGACCTGAATTTCCAACTGGATTTCTGGCTGGATTTGCACGTGTAAATCTTGTTCTACCCCACATGGATTTTGTAGTTAAAATTATAATTATGATTAGATATTATAAATTGCAATATTATACAGAGGCAAATGATCTGTAAAATGAAAATTATTTTGCATTTGTTATGCGGTAATCTTATAAATAATAAATTTTTTAATGCAATATAGCTGAAAATAAATTATAATTTAATTAATTACGCTGATTCAAATAAGTCAAAGAAAACATGATAAAGAATGTCATCCAAACTGCAAACATGCATATTTTAATACATAAAAATTGTATTCAATTTTAAATTCAAGTATTGATCTATTTCGAATACATATTTGTCAAAGATGAAATGGTATTCACTATACCATTAATATTTATATAGATGCATACTCTTTTGGTATTTTTCGTTTCAGTAAAATAAAAATATTGCTATCTATGATAAATTTTGTTTATAGAACGTAATTCTTCCATAATTAATGAATTTAACGAATAATTTTTTATAAATTACTGTATTACTCGTTGCGTCTACCGACTCGTCTGCACATTAACTGGTCTGTGTCGTTCTATCTGGGGGCTTATTCTGAAAAAGTTTTGCGGTACATCAGTTTATCATTTTAGTTTACCACAGAATTATTTTTAGGTATGATAAACGCTTATAGCGAACATATTATATCACCATTCTAGAATCTTTTTGGAACAGTTAGTACGTATCATATGAAATTTTCTAATTTTATAATTATGTGATAAGGGGTTAAAGTAAATTAGTAAAAGACTGAAAATATCTTCTTACTATGACTCATTTTTTAGCGAGCATACGATACAATAACCGTCAAGGGTGCGAATACAATAAGCCTTACAATTGTAAGATTGAGCTATAGCGCGCTTTTTTAACATTTTGACATTTCTTTAGAATGCAAAAATAAAATTTTGTGTTAACGCACAATTAGAAAATTAATTAAGCAAAAATAAAATATAAAAAAATTAATGAAAGTATTTTCCATAGTATAATAAATTTATTTACTAAATATTTTAGACAATTTCTGTAGCGATGGCTGGTTCTGATCATAGAATCTGTCCTCCTGAAGTACATTCTTTTTTAGTGAATTTATTCAATAATAACATTAAAAATAAATATTCTGATAAGTATTATAGAGCTGCTCTTATTGAATCACTTGGAGCTACTGTAGCACCTGTGATTAATATTCAATATGGGTAAACATTAGTTCTAGTTTACATTTTTAATTAATTAGTAAAGATTATATAATTTGTAATTACTTATTATTTTTTTATCATTACTATAACTGCTGAATTACTATCAATAGATACAAAAGCAATATTAAAAGAAGTATAAACCGGGCATTTGAATTTAGAAAAATTATTTCCTTCTTATAAATTATAAATATACAGTTTCAGTTAGATGTTTCAAGTAATTCGTATTTTACAAAAATTTGAATACCTTCCTAGTGATTCTTATTTATTCCGAGAGTATTCAGCTTATATAGTCAATTTATTGGTAAAATCTTGTTCAATTTTTATTTTTAAATTCTGATAAATGATTGAAAAAACTTATAATAAAATCCATATTAAATGTAAGAATAGTTGCATTAATAGCTTTAGTGTATTTTACAAAAGTTGATGGTAAATGGGAAGATTTAGAATTTTTATTCGATATGGTTGAAAATGATCCACATCTTGGAGTACAACATAGATTAGTGAGATTAATAGTGTAAGATAACACGGACCGACAAAATTTGAGACTCTCAAAATTTGACGAAAGTCTAGACCCAGAGATCAGACATGGTGTACCCGAAGGAATTTTATGCGCTGAATCCGAATCTGGCCTCAGAATTGATCCATCACCCCCCAGTTTTTAAAATATCCTAACCTAAAAGTGCAAGAAAGACTTTTTCGCTGTTTTAGTACTCTTCTCACATCGCTAATTTCCATTGTAGTCAAAAACTGGAAAGAGCATTAGAAAGAGCAAGTTATCTTCTTTAAAAAGCACTATCAAATTTTTTCAATTAAAATTCCTTGCTAAAAATGCTTCATTAAAAATTATTAAAGTTGATTAAATTTTAATAAATTTCAATTGATTTTAATAAAACGAATTGTTTTCAATAATCGCGTTGATTAAAATTCAATCATTTTTAATAACATCTTATTCCATTTATATTTTATACCTCTCAAAATCGCTTTATAAATTACGTGTTTTAATTTTTTTATCGTTTCTTCATAAGCTGATTTTTTATTGATACAGAATGCGAATTTATTTTCTTCAAATATCTTTTTTTTTTACGTAAGGATGGTACTTTAATTTTTTTCATGAAAACTCTATACAGTTTACTTCACGGCTGCGACACTGGCTATACTATGTTTAGACGAAATTTTCAAACGACTTTAAATCACTGAAAAAAAGAGGCACATTAATTTAAGTTGTTGGGATTGATTCTTCTTGATAAGACAAACTAACTTTAAGGATTAGAAATACAAAATATTTGATGGCGTAGATTTCATTTCATGAAATAGTGCAACATTTTATAATTAAAAAATATTGTTCTCATTTTTCCCATGATCGTGTAACTATTTATAGAATGATAGCACATATATAAGATCCATAGTATTATTTTGCTTATATAACTGCTAGTTTTTCTAACTATTACCACCTCAAAATATTTGACGGCGCTCTTACAACTGTCTTAAAATATTTGAAAATTGATTAACTTAAAATATTTGAAATTTTCATTTTTTAACGGCCTCCTAACTACTCAGATTGCTTCCAAATCTTACAAAACCCATAAAAACTCTTTGTTTACCATATCATTCATTAAAAACGTTCATATAACAATTGAAATATTGATACATTAGAAGAGAAAGATAAATAAAGACGTGAAATTGCAAATCTAAAAGTTCTGTGGATTTGCCTATATGTTCTTAACGTTCTTTCATATATCAGTTTAGAGGGAATAATTTGCGTGATCATATTAATGAATTATGTTAGAATGCCAATGCAAAAACTGACTACGACTATAATATTTATGCGATAATAAGTGATAATCATCTACAATTGTATTATTAAGAACAAAATTTATTAAGGATAAAAGTTTGATAAGAACATTGTTTTCAAACCGCAGTGACAATCTACTCAGAAAGATTTGTCACGAAAGAATTTGTAAATTCACTTCGAGAAATTTTGAAAGATTTTGCAAAACCAAAATTAAATGTACTATTTAAAGAAAAAGGAGATACTTTTCATACTGCTACATTTTGGCAAACTTAGAAGTATGAAAATGTTATCTTTAGAATATAAAATAATATAGGAAAATATTGTTGATTCGAGACATTACTATAGTCGCGATACTGCAACATTACAGCTGCTTTGAAATTTTTTGCCAATGCTAATGATAATGCCATTTCTGTAAAAATAAAAGATAGTTCAAACAGTGGATTTGCATTAAACTCAATACATCACTAGTATAGAAATTAATTATTGAATGAAGAGCGTGAAAGTGGACATACTGGTTACAAAATTATATTAAAGTCCATTGATATATCAGGTATCGTCATACAGCTATGGAATAAATTTTAAAATTTGTAATGCATAGAAATAGGATTATTAATTATAGTAGAGTGTAAGTTGAAAATTTTAGTAAATAAGGAACCAGTATGGGGTATTAAAACAATAGCGAATTTAGTAAAAATGTGGTATATTGTTATTAAGGAATGCTTTGGATCATGTAAGAACTTAAAATTCCATGATCAGTAAGAGATCGACGTAAAGGTCTTGAAATAAGTAACACGTGCGCGCGGGCATACACAAAATAATATACCGTCTATACATAATTTAATGATCTTATCTCGTTGAATACATTCGTTTATTGTTTCGTAGGTAAATGGCGTTGTAGAAAACTATATTGTGTTCATATTGATACTGATAACTCGTATGCGGCAAAAATAGCGACTATATTTACTATATTTATGTTTTTTTTTCCATTTTTCAGTTCAATACCTTCAATTTTACGTATTACTTTCTTTTGTAAGAAATATCTTTTTTAGATATTAAATTATAAATTTTACAAATAATGCCATTTTCAGAAAATAAAAGTCTCTATCCTTTTTCGTCAAAAGTTCATCTAGATCCAAATTGTGGCTCGTGACTTGTTAAAATATAGGTCAGAAGTTGCATTACAAAAAATCCAAATTAAATACGGTACAGATGTCAAAGGTAATTATCAATTATGCAAAATCCAAGAACATGATATGAGGAGAGAATTGAGCCATTGCTCTTTTTCAAATTTCAATTAGTAATAATTTTTACAATTAACAAATTCTCATGTATAACTTCAAAAAAACAAAAAAAAATATATGAAGTTGTCTATCGCTTAAATAATTATGAAAATTATGATTAATAATATTAATATTTCGATTGTAATATCAAAACAAAAATATATGAAAACATTATTAGTAAAGTAGAAAAAAAGTACAAAAACAAAAGTAAAAAAGGAGAGGCGCTTTTCCATCTCCATCGTCACGGCTCGCTCGCGTGGGCGTACGTCGTTCATCTATTTAAGTAATATTTTCATTATGAATTGTCATACTGAGGTTTGTGAAGAAATTTAGCTTATGGCTCAATTACTTAAAAAAGGAAATATTTTATTATAACAATTTTTCGAAGAAAATTTCAACAATGAAATTGAAGTATATTGCTCGCTTGATAATAAATATTTCCATGTACATATTCATAAAAAATAATGATTTTCAAATAATGGTAGGTTTTCAAAATCACGAGGAAAATTTACATTAAATGGCTTTACACTTTTTCAAAGTCTAGACTAAAATTTCACTGATGCGTTATTCAATATAATGTAGAAATAGCATTTTTTATTATTCTTTTACTTTTTTAATCTATTTTTAGTTAATTAATTGATAGTTCATAGTGTTTTAACATATAAACTTATGCAACTCAGTCAAAAATGTTGCAACACATATAATGGTATTAAAACAATTTATTTTACGTTTTGCTACTTATTTTTATATGGAATATATTTGGGTTGTATATGCGCAGTCTGTAATTTATAATTATTTTAATTACTTACTTTCATAATATCAAATAAATAATTATAAGTGATACTTTATGCAAGATGCGTCAGTCAATAAATCGTTTTATATAGCCGTTCAAGTCCTCACCCCTATTCCCCATCCCTTATTAGTGTTGCGTCTGCGTGATTTCTTGTCTAGGTTATGTTTATGTTTTCTAGAATTGAGAACAAATAAAAAATGGTGATTCCATATTAAATAATTAAGCTGAAACTTATATAAAATATATTACTGTAGATTAATAAAAGTGCTTAAGAAAACCACAATGATAGTGTGTTTTACTAATGAAGATAGCTGGTTTTGATATTATTTTTCTTTCAGAGAAGTTTGAGAAGTAAAGTCTAATAGACTGTACTCTTCATCATACGATTTTCCGGTATCTACGTGTTGTTTCTGTTCTAAAATTCAGTAGAATATACATCTCATGTATATTTTTTGTATTTACATTTACAATGTGCAAGATTTAAACAAATGGTTCGAATGTATTTTATATTTTTAATTTGCATGTAAATGTTGTACTAGTTAAGAGGATTTTTAATTCTTTAGTGATTAAATTTTTCACATTTTTATTATTGTAGTTAAACTATTTTTCATTGTTGTAGTTGAAAAGTTATAAGTCTTTCAGAAAATGAACGTGTTTTACTCAAGTTGTCTTTCATGAGCATTTGTAGAAAAAATTAATACATGTTATTAATACATTTGTTATATCCGCCTGTTTTTTAAGTCTATGTTATAAACCATATTTCAAAAACCATTGCATGAACGAATTACAATTTAGAAATTTATTCGTTATAACTGAGTTTTTGTTATAATGGGATTCCTATTTGTATCTCAAATCAATACCATATAACAATAAAATCTTTATAAGATATTTTCTAATTTTTTCGAACATTTGCTATTTACAGCTTTCATTGCAATGTACATTGTAATCATTATTCTTTTTTTTTCAAATATTTAAGCTATCTTGGTACTAAAATAACCTATAAAGCGGATTCACCTAGAAGTTCTCAATCGTGAAAAAATGCGTCATGTTTCGATAAGGTTACAACGGCTCTATGTTTTTCTAAAAATTACATAATCAAGACATTTATCAAATTGTGCATTTTTATTGTATTTTTTTTATTTTAAAACATTCTAAATGTAATAAAAACTAACCTTCGGTTATAAGTTATAGTAATTAAAAGTTGTTTAAAAAAATCTAAAAATAACTTGAAGTTACTTCATATCTAAAATATTGTATAAAAAAGCAATTGATGTTCGGATAAAAAATTTACTAATGATATGCAAGTATCCATATGTACTATTGTATTTCGTTAAAAAAGTTCGATTCAAACAATTTATTCTAATTTTTTTTCTAATTTATTGTAATTTAAAATTGATGTGTCTACATGAGAAACCGAAGAACAAATTTTAAATTTATTGAAAGCTTTGGGAATCTTTTTTTCAAAGCAATTATTAAATCTATAAAGCGATCATGCGCATACACTCATGCATAATAGCTTTTAAAAAAATTACGTACTATTATTTAATGAAATAATATAAAAATTTTTTTCAGCTTATGTTCCTCAAAATGTAGTGTTAATCATATATTTTAAGATAATATTCAATATTTTTTTTATGATAAAATTACATATACCTACCCACACACGCACGTATGCGTGCGTATGTTGTATGGGTGTGTGCTGGGTGTCTCTGTACACCGGTCAATACAACAGAAGCTTAAAAACTTCAAGACGAATTATTGCAACGAATGTATATTAAAATTAAGTTTTCAATAACGTTTTTTCATGTCTTTCACCGAATAAATATGACGGTACATTTAGAATAAAAAGGAAATAAATATTAGGGAAAATGCTTCCATTAAGTACTCTTGAAAATGAGGTGAATGGTTTTTAATGCTCTGTTTTAATTATAAATGCGATAATTTTAATTAAAAATTCAATGGAATACGATCAAATATTATTGAATTTTTATAGCTACAAATCATTTCCGAAAAGTCATCGTTTTATGTAATGCATTAGCTTGAAAGAGATATTAATACTATTGAATTATTTTGAACTAAGTTTGAATCAATATGAACTAATAAGATCGAATCAATAGTATCACGGTAAACTCTTAATTTATATTTAAACAGTAAACATTTAATTTAATATTCTGATAAAAAGAATGTTTTTGGGGCTATTTCTATTTGATATATTTCCGTTTATTTCCTTCGACTTGTAAACTCTTTTATAATAAAAACCATGTTATAACTATTTTGTACTTACCAAGATTCGAAAAATATTTATTGAGCGTAATGAATAGAGAAAATATTAAATCATGATCTATAGAACTTCATTTGTCTCTGCAAGAAAAATAAATCGAAATGACAATTTCCAGCACCATTTTTGATACATCGTTACTTAACAGTATGAAAAAGCCAGTGTAAAAGAGTAGCTGTGAAAAAACTCTGGAAATACGGAAAATCGATGAAAATTCAAATAAAATGTAAATTTCTAACAAATAATTTGTCAATGATCACGAATATTAGAAAAAGTTTCATGTAAAACTTGTAGAGTGGAAAATTCAACATCGAGTCGTACTATATTTGTATCAAATTAATTGATTTTCTCAAAAAAAAAAAAACAAATACCACTAGATTCGCCTTAATTTGTTCTAACCGAAAACTGATTTTTTTGTAATTTATACCCCCCTCCTCTAAATTAAGAAAAAAGAAGATTTTTGTAATGTAGTTTAGCAATTGAAATTAATGTAATACTGCGCATGCGTAACGAAAAATCTGTCTTCCAGTAGAATAATATACGATTTTGAAAGAAAAAAATTATGAATGGCTTTTTCTTAATTTGTATCATCTAAAAAACACATAAAATTAATTTATACCCTTCTAGAACTTGAATAATACAATGTTTTTTGTGCAATTATATTAATGATAAATATTACTAGAAAATCACTTATTTCTTAAGAAAAAAATATACTTCTAGTTTTCCCTTATTTTGTACCAACTGAAAATAGTTTTATTGTAATTTTATAAACTAAAAATTTTTTTTTTTACTTGAGCATTTTTAATCTATGCAAGATTATTATGCTAAATACATAGTCAATGCATATATAGGGTGTTCCATTTTAAAGGAACCACCCCGAAATTTTCGACGGTTGGTGTTGTACAAAAAAATTGTTCAGACAACAGTTGTTTGGGACAATGGGGGCAACCTTTCTGTGAAATCCGATTTGACCTTGAGATTTATTTTCAAGGTCATTTGAAGGTCAGTCATTTTTTGAATAGGAACCCATATTTTTGTTCCCGGATTCGGAAAGAGCGGAAAATTCTACGTTCCGATAACGTATTATATGTGGGCTGCGGTTAACCCCCCCCCCCCCCTCCCGCCTAAGATCATGTAGGGGTCAAATTTATGATTTTCTTCATCTATGCACAAGGATGATCGGGCAAGGGTGAGGTTAATTGTAATAACCCAATAACTCCAATACCCAATAACTCGATAACCCCAATAACCCCAATAACCAAGAGATATTTTGAATAAGGACCCCCATTTATTATTCCGGATTCGAAAAGAGCGGGAAATTCTTCGTTTAGATAAAGTATTATGTCGGGGGAGCGGTTCACCCCCCCCCCCCATCACACCGGGGCAAGGGTGAGGTTAATAAGGTATTGATTACCCAGCCAGTGAAGGCAAGGTATTGATTACTCAGTCAATGAAGGTAAGGTATCGATTACCCAGCCAATAAAGGCAAGGTATTGATTACCTAGCCGGGTGCTGCGGGTAATACCTTGCCGCAGCAGGATATCGGCCTTGACATGCCCCGAGAGACAACAGAATATCAACAATTTCGTTTCTCGAATAATCCGGCATATTGCCTCCTTTTCAGTAGACTAAGAAAATTACACTTGAACTATCCTGAGAAGGACTGTTCGCGAATCACTATTGTCATAAACAATACTAAAAAATAAATAATACTAAAAAAGTGTTATTAAACAATTTAGTTGAAACTTTGTAGGCTTGTCCGGAATCACACCAGAAAAAAGAATGGAAATAACATGTTATCCCACAAAATGGAAAATGACACTTCTCATGAAGGCTTTGAATACATGAAGTCGACTTTGAAAATCAACCTGAAGTTTAAGCTCAAGGTCATTGTTGTTTGACCCTATAATTTTTTTGGGATATTGGGGTTATTGAATTATTGGGGTTATCGGGTTATTGGATTATTGGGTTATTTGGGTTATCGAGATATTGGGTTATTACAATTAACCTTACTCTTGCCCGATCATCCGTGTGCATAGAAGAAGAAAATCATAAATTTGACCCCTACGTGACCTTAGGCGGGGGGGGGGGGGGTTAACCGCACCCCACACATAATACGTTATCTGAACGTAGAATTTTCCGCTCTTTCCGAATCCGGGATCAAAAATATGGGTTCCTATTCAATAAATGACTGACCTTCAAATGACCTTGAAAATAAATCTCAAGGTCAAATCGGATTTCACAGAAAGTTTGCCCCCATTGTCCCAAACAACTGTTGTCTGAACAATTTTTTTGTACAACGCCAACCGTCGAAAATTTCGAGGTGGTTCCTTTAAAATGGGACACCCTGTATACTACTACTTTATATTTACGTGAGATAAACGGCTTTACATATATTTACACTGTTAGTTTACATTTTCAGTGAGTAGCAAAGTATTTATATCGATAAGTTACAATCTGTTAAGAAAATATACAATATTTTGCAAATTTTCATATTCGGATTAGTGAGCAGGACACAGGAGGCTAGTTGAGAGCAAAGACCCATTTATAGACACAGATCTATGAGTAGTTTTGTACGAGGCTTATTATATAAGGAACATTGGCAGAGGATGTGATCTAAATCTTGCCAATCACTGCCGCATTTGTAGTTAGGTGGAACCATTTTTAATTTGGCGAGAGAAGCGATGAGATTATAATGGCCCGAGCGGCACCTATTGACAGTTGTGATAATTTCCCTTGGAAGCTGTAAACCAGCAAACCACGGCTTTAAAGAAGCCTTGTAGTATTTTAGGAAATAGTCTACGCCTTTTGAAAGAGCCTGTGAGGTGACTATGACATCGGTGTTGGTGGAAGAGAGTTTTTTGCTGTACTCCTTTAGATCGGTGTATGGAATCTTACTTGTAAAATTTATCTCCTGCTCTGAAAGTAAAGCTTCTTTAGTTAGTTCATCCACTCGATCATTTTCTTGGATTCCGGAATGAGATGGAACGCAGTAAAAGTATAACGTCTTAGTACTTTTTCTACAAAACTCAAGAGCTCGGCTTTTAATTTCTAAGGCGTAAAGGTTATCACGAGCGGACATTGTAGCATTTTTTAAAGTCAATAGGGCACTGAGCGAGTCGGAAAATATAGAGTAGTTGTGGTTGAAGTCACTTAGCGCGATGTTGAGAGCTTGCAGAATAGCGATACATTCAGCGGTGAAGATAGAGGCGTAGTTATGCAGACTTAAGCTAGTGTTTATATTACGAGAAGGATAGATGTTCGTGCTTCCTACAGCAGTGGATGTTGCAGATTTGCTACCATCAGTGAAAATTGCGACCAAATTTCTCCCAGCAACCAGCTCGTTAACGTGAGTATTTGGATTTGCAGCAGTTTTCAAACCCATTCCAAAGCCCAAGTCTATATTCAGGTTTTAAATGATAGACTTGTACTCAACTGAATACATTTTATAATTTTCACACTTATACATAATATTTTCCGTATTGCTCAGGTTTTTGGTACATAGGGATATAACTCTTTGATTCTGAGATAGTAAATGATTTGTATTTAGCAGTTTTCTTTAAAATCGGTTGATTTTTTTCGATGTTAATAAATTGGAATTTGAAGTAACTTTGAACAAATAGCAGTTACGCAAAAACTTTGTACGTTCTTGTATTAAAGGTAGTCTTGATTCAGCTATGAGTATATTAGTTGGCGTGCTTCGTTGATAGCCGAAGGCAAGTCTGATGGCGGCGAATTGAATCCGCTCCAGTTTTTTAATTTCTTTAACTTGGGTTGGAAAATATATAAAACAACCGTAATCTAGACAAGATCGAACATAGCTTTTGTATAATATTAAAAGTGTTGCAGGGTCGGCTCCTCACCATGCACCTCTTACAAATTTGATAATGTTCAACGCTTGCAAGCTTTTTGCTAACACTGAATCAATATGATCTTCAAAGTTTAATTTATAATCTAGATTGAGGCCTAAAAATCTTACATTTTGGCTGGATTCTATAGTGACATTGTCCACGGTGATTTCCAAAGAGCCAGGAGGTATATTTTGATTGTTGAAATGTATGAACATAGTTTTAGTTGCACAGAATTCAAGGCCTCGGTTAGATAGTTTTTGTTGTATTTTTTTAATAGCTTTTTCTAAAAGCTATCGACGAGATTTTATCTTTTGGCAACAGTATACCGCAATGTCATAAGCAAACTGAGATACTCGTACACTAACGTTTTTAGGAAGACCAAGTACAATGTCAGCTACGTAGATGCAGTATAGGATGGGACTTATTCCACCTTGAGGAACGCCGCTGTTGAAAATTCTTGTTGCATTACCCAGGATATTAGCGTTGATGACTCTATTAGTCATGAGAAATTGAACAAATTTAACTAGATTGAGTGGGCATCCTATTTCTGCAAGTTTTTGCAAGAGGATATCGACAATTACTCTATCAAATGCTCCGCTAACATCTAGGAATGCAGTTAGAACAACGTTTTTGTTGGCAAAGGCTTCTTCAGCATAGACAAGAAAGTTTGTTGGGTTATCAGTGGTACATTGACTTTTGCGGAAACCAGTTTGACTATTCGAAAGAAAGTTATTGTATTCCATCCACCACTGTAGCCTGTTTTTTAGCATAGTTTCGAAGAGTTTACACAAACAAGATGTCAAAGAGATCGGTCTAACATTTTTTCCATCTGACTTATTGATAAAATAAATATAGCTGTTTTTCCAGTTTTGAGGATAACAGTTAGAAGTATACATTTCGTTGAAAATGTCTAGTAGGATAAGTTTATATTTTATCGGGAGGTGCTTTATCGATTCGAAGTCGATACAGTCCATGCCTGGACTGGATTTGACATTTTTAGTCTCGAGAGCTACATTGAATTCCGTAAAGTCAAAGGGTGAACTTAAAAAATCGTTAGCTTCGCAGACCGGTATTTGATCAGGATTGGATTGGCACCACGGCGGACTAATTTTTTATAGCGCTGTTTCAATTTTATCTTTAGTTTGAAGATTTTCAGAAATGTGATCTGGCTTGACTGTGGACGAAATATTTATTTTTTTTAATTTTGCTAGTATTCCAAATGTGTTTGTGACAGTTTTTGAAATTAATGCCTTCAGCGAAAGATTTGTAGAAAAGTCTTCTTTTTTTTTAAATAATTTAGTAGCTTGAGCATAAGATTTCTTATAGGCAATAAAATCATCTAGTATTTTATTTAAGCGCCAGCGTTTGAAGGAGGCTGTACGAAGGTCGTTTGAAAAGTTCGTGCAAAAATAAAAACTGCTTGATTTTTTTAATAAATCTTTTTTATTTTTCAACATAGTTTCCTGTTAAGCTTACACACTTTATCCAACGCTGCTCTAGTTTGTTAATCCCTTCCAAATAATAGGATTTGTCCAAGTCTGTAAAATAGGCATTCGTTTCTACAATCACCTCCTCGTTTGAATAAAATCTTTTCCCCGCCAGCCATTTTTTCATATTAGGGAACAAATAATAGTCCGACGGAGCCAAGTCTGTAGAATAGGGAGATATGACCCTATCTCCATCAGTTTTGCGGCCACAACTGCTGAGGCGTGTGCGAAGAATTCGTGGGCGAAGAGGACTTTTTTGTGGGCCAATCGTGGACGTTTCTCTAGCAACTCGGTTTTCAAACGATCCAATAACGATGAATAATATTCGCCTGTAATGGTTTTACCCTTTTCCAGATAGTCGATGAAGATTATTCCTTGCGAATCCCAAAAGACAGTCGCCATAACCTTCCCGGCCGAAGGAATTGTCTTCGCCTTTTTCGGAGTAGATTCCCCCTTGGTAACCCATTGTTTAGACTATTATTTCATCTCAGGAGTGTAGTGATGTATCCATGTTTCATCTACAGTGATGAAACGACGCTTATAGTCTTGCGGATTTTGCTGGAACAGATGCAAACCATTCTTGCAACACTTCACACGATCTCGTTTTTGGTCAATCGAGAGCAATCGCGGCACCCATCTAGCGGATAGCTTTTTCATGTCCAAATGTTGGTGCAAAATATTATGTACCCGTTCGCTCGAGATGCCTACAGTACTAGCAATCTCACACACCTTCACTCTTCTATCAGCCATATCATGGATTTTATCAATGATTTCTGAAGTGGTAACCTCAACAGGGCGTCCAGAACGTTCAGCGTCTTTTGTGCTCATATGGCCACTCCGAAAATTTTGAAACCACTTATAAACCATTCTAATCGAAGGTGCACAATCACTATAATGTTGATCAAGCTTCTGTTTAATCTCCTGAGGCGTTTTACCTTTGAAGAAGTAATGTTTAATCAATACACGAAATTCTTTTTCGTCCATTTTTTTACTACCACTCGATTTTATTGATTGAAACGAATGTAAAACGCAAAGTAATTGGCCGATCTGGCTGAAACTTGACGTGTGCTCTTCCAAGCTATGCCACTAATTGAAAATACCCTTGATACGCACTAGTAGTGCCATCTCTCTGACTTTGCACGGACTTTTCAAACGACCCTCGTATGAAGTCTTTTCGTTTTATCGCACTCCGAATCCCGCCAAGTTACCGGGTTACGATGGAGTTTGTTGTTAACAACTTTTTTCCTGGAAGTACAATTTATAATCGCTTCAGTTACTATGCCAGTGAAAAAACAATATTTTTTTTTGTCGTATTCTTGGCTTAGAAGCTTTGGGAACTGATTTTCAAGGCGAGTGTAAGTTTGTTCCTAATTAGTTTTGACAGATTTTAGATTGAAAGATTTTTTTCGGTAAATGCTTTTTTGTACAATGGTATTGATGTATATGGGAAAGTGATCCGAGCTCCAGGTGTTTTTGGCAAGTTCAAAGTTGATTTTGTCAGCTATATTAGGGCTAGAAAAAATGAGATCTAGATTAGATGAAGAAGTACCCTGAACGCGAGTAGTTGTATTTGTATTATGTAGAAATAAACTAGATTTGTTTAAACTACCATATAAATTTTCTCCAATGGGATCATTGTCTTGGCAATTCCAAGCTAGATGATGGGAGTTGAAATCACCAACAAGAATAGATGACTCTTGTGTATTTATATTGCCAAGAACAGTATCCCATTGGGCTTCTGAGAGAGTAGAACCTGGAGCTCGTTAGCAGACAACTAAACTAATTACAGGATTAACATTAGTAATCCGTACGCCGGCGATTTCGACTGAAAGATCAGGGCTTTTAAGATAGGTAATTTCCGTGTAGGCAATGTTGTTTTTTAGCAGTATTAGTATACCGCCGCCGGACTTGTGCGAGCGATCTTTGCGAAAAGTCTTGAAGCCGGTAAAGTGGACATTTTTTTTTCTTCAGTAACCCATGATTCAACGCAGACAAAAATATCAAGATTTGTCAGGACTTTTAAGAGATCTTCTTAACAATATTTCTTCTTAACAATACTTTTAGCATTTTAAAATAAGATTTTGAGTTCTTTAGTAATTAAATTGAAGGTGGAGCTGTCTTGACTTGAAGAGAGATGTGAGTTACTATTTTTATTGCTAGTCATTGTAGAAAAGAATTTCGTTATTATGTGGTAGTTTCATTGTCAATTTCAGTTTATGAGTCGCTTTGAGTCATTTTGGTTAGTTTCTTTTTTATTCTTATCAGTCGTCCTTTCAGTGTTTTGTTTGAAATATATTGATAGACTACACCTGTCACGGTGATAAGATTGTCGATATTGAGTGAAAGAGACTAAGCAATCAAGTGAGGCTTTTTCTGACTCAATGAGTTAGTAAGAAAGGTTTCGAAAGAGTCAAAATCAATAGGTGGTAATTTTTCATTGAGTTGCAGCACCTCTTAGCAGGAAGAAGGTCCTCTTTAAGATTTGTATTGATATCTTCAGGATATTCAATTACTTTAATTTTTTTCGACGGAGGTGGGCGCTTGAAAGGAGTTTCTTCTAAAGAATTTTCTCTTGTCTGGCTCCCTGTCTGGAGTATTTGAGTTTGTTGTGTATCAGCTACTGAGGAGAAGAAGGCTGTAGAGGCAGCTGGTCTTTTTCGAGTGGAAACGACTGGAAGGACTGAAATAGGAGGGACTTATTGAGCTCTTGATTGGTAGAACCTCTGTTTTTCGCTGGCTCAGGCTCGCATCCCGACAGTGTTGGATTGGGAGGTCGGCTGGGACACTGTTTAGCTGTGTGGCTGCTTTGTTTATAAACATAACAGCTCATAGAGTTGGTACTGAAGTAGACGCAGTATGTAGTAGTAACATGCGTCAATTGAATAGATTCCGAGATAAGCTTTTCTTCTTCTTCTTTTATATATACTTGTCTTCTAAACGAAACAATGTATGATCTACCAGGTTTATTTAAGCCTGCTCTTATGTAGCTAACTCCAGATACTGGGTTTATACCTCTGTTTTTTAAACATTGAATTAAGATATCATGAGGTATGACAGGGCTTACGTTGGATATGACCACTATTTTATTTTTTTCTATTAAAGGTCTAATTTTCAGTTGAGAATCTTTTACAGTAATTTCTTTACCCGTCAATTTATCAACTAAATTGTTGTCAGTGAGAAACACACACACTCTATTACCGGAAATCTTGGAAATAAATCTTATGTCATTAGTATCAGTTAAGTTTTCAAGTCCGTCAATGTAATCGTCAATCGTGGCACTTTCAATCAAGTCAATAACTATAGAATGTTCTTTTTCCGGAGATGATGTTTGCATAGCTCTTAATATTCTGTGTAGTAGCTGTGGTTTAAGTTGCGCCTGTATTAAAGCCTACCTGATCGGCCGCCATAATCGGAGCTGGTTTTTGCATTACAAACTGCAGCCTTAGTTTGAACGCAGAGGAACTAGTGCGAGCACAAAAGAAAGAAGCTATTAAGCTACTACACTTTTACTATTGTAGTAGCTAATACTCGGCACTTATACGGGGAATGTTGTACTACCGACTTCGCGCACTGTTTACAAGCGGAATCAAAAATCAGCTGCTCGCTACGGTGTCTCGAACGCGACGATCATACCCTAAAATTTAATTAGGCAAGTTAATATACTAAGTCCTATATTAACGTATATTGTTAAACTCTTACATCCACAAAAACAGCTAGCTATTAGCTATTTACTTGAATGATAAAGTAAATAACTCTGAAAGGAACATTTTTTATTTTCTCAAAAAATATATAACACCAGCTTCGTCTTAATCCGTACCATCAAAAAACAGTTATTTTGGAATTTGTACCCCCCCCCCCCCCCACACAAATATTAAGAAAAAAATGATTTTTTAAATCTTGTTCGGCAATTCCAATTACATATCTTCCGCTCCGGAGAAAATCTTTCTTGCTGGCGGAAAAATTGTGGAATATTATGTTATGGAAATTTATTATAAAATATTATGAATGTCTTCTTCTTAAATTGTACGATCTGCAAAAGGATAAAAATTAATTTGTACCCTCGTATAATTTGAATTATACTCATACAATGTTTTCTATGTAAATACAATACAAAGTAATTTGACAGGCCAAATAGTTACAAGAGTCGTGCAATAAATACTTTAAATAAAAAAACATTATTTATTTAAATATTTCTAATTTATTTTTCAACATAGTTCTCTTTTAACTCTATACATTTATTATAGAGGTGCTCAAGCTTTTTTTATGCCCTCTGAAAAGTAATTTTTATCGAACTCCTCAAAATGCTCATTTGTCGTAACAATTACCTCTTTGTTGGATGAAAATCTTTTACCCACAAAACAAATTTTTATGTCAAGAAATAAAAAATAATTAGAAAAGGGCAAATCTGGAGAATAAGGTGTGTGAGGAAGTATTTCGAAGCGTAAATCAATCAAATGATTTTGTCGTTGCATTAGAATTCGTGTGAGCTGGTGCGTTGTCGTGGTGGAAAAAAATTTTTTTTATGCCAGATGGGGCCGCCTTTCCTTCAGTATGGCATTAAATCGATCTAATAATGATGGGGATAACATTCTCCTGTAATAATTGTTCCACTCTGTAGGTAATCGATTAAGTAAACCACTTGAGTTCCAAACAATTGTAGCCACGACTTTTTCGTCCGATCGTACCGTTTTCGCTTTTTTTCAGCGCAGATTCATCTGGTCCAGTTTATATTTTCGATTGATTTTTCATTTCTGGCGTATAATAATGAATCCATATTTCATCAATAGTAACGTAGCGTCGCAAAAACTTCTTTGGATTACGTTGAAACATGCTCAAACATTGCTCAAGCGTAACCACACGAGCTTGCTTGTTATCAGCTGTGAGCAAGCGCGGCACCCATCTTACAGACAACTTTCTCATGTCCAAACATTCATGTAAAATGTTCCATGTGTATCCTACTGAAATGTTAAGAGCCTCTCTAATCTCACGCACTTTCAATCGACGATTGGCGAGTACAATATCATGAACTTTATCGATCATATCTTGAATAGTCACCTCTTTTTGATGGCCGGGATGCTCAGTATTACTTATAATCTTACGGCCACAACAAAATTCAGTGAACCACTTTTGTACCATGCCATGTGATGGAGCAGAGTAAAATTTGATAGAGAAAGAATTCGCAAAAGGTAGCTGATACGAGAGGGGGTCAATAAGTCTTTACAAAAAGAAGGAAAAAAAATTTTTGCGTATGTAATTTTTTTTATTTTTCAACATAATCTCCTTGAAGGTCGATAAATTTTATTAAACGGCCTTCCAGTTTTTTCAAGCTATCAAAAAAATATGATTTCTGAAAACCCTCAAAATAGGCATTTGTTTCGACGATGACTTCTTCATTCGACGTGAACCGATGTCCGGCAAGCTATTTTTTGGGGTTAAGAAATGAGAAAAAGTCAGTGGGAGCCAAATCAGGCGAATATGGTGGATGGTCAATTAATTCGAACTTTAAATCGTTAATTTTTGCCATCTAAACTGCACACGTGTGAACTCGAGCATTGTCTTGAAGAAAGAGTAATTTTTTTTTGTTCAAGTGAGGACGTTTTTCTCTGATTTTTTCTTTCATCTAACCAAATAATGACACATAATATTATCCAGTGATCGCCTGGCCCTTTTCCAACTAGTTGATGTAGATGATTCCATACGCATCCCAGAAAACCGTGGCCATAATCTTGCCAGCTGACTTTACTGTCTTTGCCTTCTTTGGGGTTGGTTCTCCTGGGGTAGTCCATTGTTTGAACTGTTTTTTGGTTTCAGGAGTGTAGTGGTGTACCCATGTTTCGTCTATAGTTACGAGTCGATGCCAAAAGTCTTCCAAATTACGACGTATGCGTGCCAAAAGAGCCTGAGAGGTGACCACGCGGGTTCATTTCTTTTCAACAGTGAGCAAACGCGGCACCCATATTGCTGATATTTTTTTCATCCCCAATTTTTTATGCAAAATTGAAATGATTGTACCCTTTGACACCCCTGTGGCCTCAACTAATTCTAGCAATTTTAATCTTCTATCACTCAACACCATATCGTAGATTTTGTTGACCATTTCGAGCGTACTCACGTCTACGAGGCGTCCTGAACGAGGTTCATCTTTTGTTGTTTTACGGCCGTATTTAAATTCATTTACAAACATTTATAAACAGTCTTAAACACAGGGGCAGACTTACCATGAACGGCGTTCAACTCAACTGTGATTTCTTTTGGTGTAAGGCCTTTTAAATGAAAATGTTTTATCACCGCTCGAAACTCTCTTTTTTCCATTTTTCAAATAAACCAATAACTTTTTGTTCAACCAACGCTCACAAAAAAACGATTTCATGAATCGAACTGAAACTTTGTACGATATCTAGTTAGTAGTATTGTTTGCCAAAAACATGATAATTTAAGCGTGACGAGCGCCATCTCTTGGATTTTGTAAAGACTTATTTACCCCCCTCGTAAGTTTCGGTTGTCAATAACGAAATTAAATGCGGTGGATTTAAGCTGGAAAATATGACTAGATTAGAAAATAATTAAAATGACTAATAAAATTCTTGGTACATAACACACACAGAAAAGTGCGGATTTTCTGTCGGTTTTATAATAAATAAAAAGGCCTAAACGAGTCGAATAAGAATTAGAATTTAGTCGATAAATATATAGAAATGTGAGTGTGACTATTGCAGTGTGATGTCATAGTTACAAAAGTGAAAATCAGTGAATTCAAAATCCAAACCATCGATAATATATAAGCAGAGAATTCGACGCCATAACAACCGACTGCAACAGGTGAAGGAGAAAATTCGAGGAATTAGCCGTCATGGACGCGCGCGAACGGGTATTGAATATGTGAACGACTGTAAATGGGCAACTTAAAAAGCACGGACTGTGTAAAGAGCCAGCCTCTATCTAAAGTACGGATATAGATGAGCGACTGTTCGGCGCAGCTTAGAAATAGAGCGGAACACGCTGTAACATGATAGTACGGCTCGTCATCAATTATTTAGGGCGGACAAGAGAGGTAATATCGCTCTAAGCAATTTAGAGAAGATTAGAGTAAAAGAAAAGAAAAATAAAGGGTTAGACTCGTTAATTCCAAATCTTAATCTTATATTCTACGCATTAACTTGACTTACTGTACAAGTGAAAGTCCGACAATCAGTCAGCTCGTTGCCTGGCGTAATATCAGCACGGCAACGACGCGATTACCAGCACGGAGAACCGTCGCAATAGTTGGTGGGTGGACGTCTTACTATCGCGGTACCTGGATACGGACAAGGATGACCGCCACGTCTGAGAGAGAGAGAGAGAGAGAGAGAGAGAGAGAGAGAGAGATGAGCGGAAAGCGGCAGGCCACTTTTCCTTAAAGGCGCGTCATCGCTTTCACGGGGAGCAGCTTCCTCCTGGACTTCTTCTTGTTCTTCGCTGCCTCTTTTCTTCTTCTTTTCACTCCTCGTGCTCGACTTTACTTCGGACGACCTCCCCTGACTGACTCTCCAACCTGACTAACTGTCCTTGCTTTCGCTCAATCGCTGACTTTCAACTCTTTATACACCTCGTACTTAACTATTGATTTGCACAACTTGTCCATCACTGCCGCGCAACTGTTTCTTCTCTCTACGCTTGATGCAACCCCTATTGACCTAATTTCACTGTGGTACGCGACGCCGTTGATTGGTCGCGCGCCTGCTGTGAACCTTTGCCCTATACTGGCACTTGGTCCTTATCTCTCTCTCTCTTTCTTAGTTCTTTCCTTTTCTTGCTCGTTATCGCCCTCGTTAGCCCCTCTCTCGGCTCGTCGGTCATTATTAGCCGCTGAAAGGAAACAAATTGTATTAGGCGCATTCTTAACATGCGCCCAATATCGGTTGCTAGAACAGCCGAGAGTTAAGGAAGGGGAGGTAGCGGCGCACGATAAAACATCGTCGCCTGCTCCCATTATATCGTATAAAGCGTCCACGCACAAGTATGAATTAAATATAAGTGTTTTTTATATAGCATATGACAGATTTATAGATAATGCAAAAATATGTATGCATAGGTGTACACATAGTTTTATATACGTATATACGTTATATAATATATACGTATGTATAGTAAATAAATATAATTATATATATAAACCTATTAATAATTTAGTAAAATTATCTATATTTCTATTGATTATGTACATTTGAGTTGTCAATATTAAAGATAATATTTATAATACAAATGTTTTTGTAAATGTTTGATGTTTACATATGTTAGTTCTTTAAATTTTTTCTCTTCTTTGTATAACGTACTAGTAACTCCTTTAAAAATAAAGTAATTATTTCATAATTAAGTGAATTACACATTGCGGATATCGCACTGCTATTATTATCAGTAATGGTCCACTTCAATTTTATTAATAGCTAAAATACGAGTATCATTATCTTTGGTGAGCTTTAATGCAGCATTAGACTCCATAGCCTTCGATGTGCCATAAAAATTTAGTCTACAATCATTACTAGATTTGCTGTATCCTGATGAAATTTTCTACATTTAAGATTTAAATTAATCGTAGAAAAAATATTTTTGAGTTCTATTGCATGTCTATCCCTAATGTTACAATATTATAATTTCTTAATAATCATTCTAGTATGTTTGATAATAATTAATCTATCAACTTTATAAGCATTCATTCTATTGATTTCATAATATTGTAAAAACATGCGTCTATCAGATAATTTCAACTGTAGATTAACCTTACATTCATTTTTAATTTATTATTTAATAAGGATCGTAATATAATTCAACTTTGATCGTTTCCTCCTGCCTCTAACTCATGTAAACGACCTACTTTTTTTATACCTTCTTATCAATATCGTAATGTAATGATTAATGTTTATTGTTATAAGAAAATTAAATTTATATATTTTGTAACGGGGTTAGATTTCCGTACGCTTGTACCAATGCCCCGATAGAGATATCGTGCGTGTACCAGCTGATTGAAATGCTTAGCTGGGGAGTATTAAAACTGAAGCGGGGAAGGATGGTTAACAGTCAACCAACTAAATAACAAAACACGAATGAAACTAAATTTTCGTTTTTGATAGCATCCCTCGTGAAAATTTGAAGTCAAGATCTTGAATAAGAACTTGAGTAAGAAATTGCATAAGAAATATTGTAAGAACTTAGCCAAGTCCTTAGGCAAGTTCTAGTAAGTGTTTTTCATTTTTCGCAGCTCTCACAATGGATAAGTTCTTGTTCAAGAACTTGTATAAGAAATTGCGTAAGATCTTGATGACTATTTTGTGGAAATAAATTATTTCTAATATTTTACTTTTAATATTAATTGTTTACCATAAATTAATAAATGATTTTATTCGGAAGAAATATGCCAAACACACTTAATATAAATTTGATACAAAACTTTTTATTCGAGTTCGAATCCTCTAAATTATATAATGGTAACAAACTATCAGACCTAAACAAACTTAGTTATATAAAATATTCTAAATCACATTTGTTTTTGTAGATTAATATTTTTTTTATTTGTGAAATAAAACGATTATATTTACATATCAAGACTAAACATAATAGAATGTGATAATATAACTCGTTCGCAAAAAAGCAATTGTTAAACATAAGATTAATTTTTTTAATGCGCGATAGTGCTGGGCCAATTTGGAAGAGATCCACAAAAAGCTTCCTGCAATTGACTTCAGACCTCGTAATCTTCGTTCCCGCTCCGCATAACCTTATATGTTTGAAGTCAACCTTATATGTTTTTGAGGATCTCTTCCCAATCGGCCTAGCACTGATACGCGGGGCAACTGTTGTGTGGCTAGACCTAGAGGTTGGATGTTCCTACTCGAATGTAGTTTCAATGTGATTCTTATAAAAAAATAACAAGAAATCCAATGGAAAAAGAATTTTGAATATAATAATATATAAAAATTTATATAATCTAGTTAAAGTTATCGGTTGCATCGTTTTGAATACTAAACTCAACCTTGGTAGTGCTTTTTTATATATCTAGTAGGTTTTTTTGGGTTCCTTTTATTTCTAACGATACTAAACCTTTCTTCCTCCAGTCTCCTTCTTAATCGTTGCCGAATATCTTGAATTTTTTGACCTATTATTTCAGTCACAATATTCAAGTATGAATTAATATCTAAATTGGGATTTTTCTGTTTTAGGTCGTTTAAGTAGTTAGTAAATAGAGCTGAAAAGATTTACATCAATTAACGTTGTGTATCTTGTGTTATAATCTTAATACATATAATTTTTCTTACCAATCATAAGTTGCCATTTGTCTTCTTCAAAAGGCAGTCGAGGGCCTTCAATCCCAGGCGCAACAGCTCGACACAATTTGACGCCGAATGTCCTCATCACGAGTTCCTGTGGTGACCAAATTAATACTGCTAATTCTCGTAAAAATAACGTAGGTTTCTTTTTTTTTTAATATCATCTTTGCCCAAACATCCGAATCTACGTAGATGTCCAATCCAAGATAAATCTATCAGAAAAAAATAAATGTTGTAACTGCAATGATTGAATTATTTTTTAAAATCACACTGGTTATGTACCTCGTTTCCGTCGTTGACCATTGAATACATTTGACCGTTAGGAGTGAGATCTAATTTATCTAAAGATACATAAACATTTGATATGAAAATCCTCAAATATGTTTCATATACGTTGATGTGCAATTTCTTTGAACAAGTGCATTAATTCGGTACAATTTGCGGGTACAATTTGGACATAAATACACATTCAATTTGGAATTTGTAAGCATAAGTACCTATCCGCTTATTTACACACACATACACAAATACAAAACACACACACACATATATATATATAAATGTATAAACGTTATTTCTAAGGCACTGCTTCGCGGAAACAGCTCTTATATAAGCTTATATACATGCGTTAGTGTATATGCGTAGTGCGTATACACTAACGCATACTATAACGCATACTATGTATACTAGCGTATACACTGGTGGCATAGCGTACTCCACTTTGTCCGGTCTCCTTTTATGGCTAGCAAGAACGGAATCAGGTAAGTTCAAGGGTAAATTTCCATCTTCTTCATATGCTGTATCATTGTTAATCAAATCATCATTTGCAGCATCATCAATAGAAAATGAATATCTTCTATCGCTTTTCGGGGGTGAAGATTGAGTCAAATAATCTGACCTTACTAGATCGTATGCTGCATAGAAATTCCCTAAAATTTTACACGCAATAGTAGGCATTACATTCGGTTTTAATAGCAGATTTTAAAAAGTAAGGAAATGTAGTTATATACTAATAATCACTTTTTTCTTTTTCTTGAAGTTCCAAAGAATTGAGTGAACTTGAATTCATAAAATGAGACAAGTTACCTGAAAATTTTAAAAAGTCTGTTAATAAATATTATATATATATAGTTAAGTTCATATTATATTATTATATTTGTCTATAAAGATTTTCTGTATAATTTAAAGATTCAATGGGACATTTATAATGAAAACTAGACATATAAAAGTGTCAAGTGTCTTAAACCATTTTCCCCAGCCTTATGTTTTCTATTTGTTACAAACACCGTGACACTTTTCAAACAAAACTAATCAATTTATAATTAAAAGAAACTATATATATATATATATATATATATATATATATATATATATATATATATATATATATATATATTTACCATTGTCATCATTTTGCGACTGGTTCTCTTTAGAAGGTGGGAGTAATCGCTTTTCAACCAAGGGATTTGAATTAATAATTTGCACATCTATAACACAGGTCTGCAAAATCAGAATTTTGATTGTTATAGAAAAGCCATAGGTCATTTCCGAAGTAATTTTTGGCGTAGAAAACGAATCCGGAGTCCAAATTGCTCCATCACGTCAGGATTTTGAGATATCCTAACCTAAAAATGCGAAAATAGTGGTTTTTTGCTATTTTTGAGGCTATGTAGCACCGCGGCATTCTCATTAATCAGAAAAAAACCAACGACACCTTAAAGTATAAGTCTGACACTTTCAAATACCGTTGAGTTTGCTCAAATAGCTCATTTTTGCATCAAAATATTCCATCTTGAATTTTTCAAGTTTCATGAATTTAGTTGTTTACTTCGTTGGTAAACTCACATAGTTCTGGAGAAAAAGTGTTTGACTAATCGCCTTTCTTTTAAAAAATAAACAACTTAACCTCAGATAGGCTAACATGACTTAACCCTCAAGTATTTTATCCAAATACATCTTATGAACCCTCATAAACCACCCCTACAAACCCCCAAGCAAGCTAACCCACCTAACCCTGGGTAGAGCGAGTTTTATCGACTGGTTTCCTTGAAAAAGTTGATACCACAATCACAAATAAAATGAGCAGACTCAATTCTGATGGATCGTATCTCCACATACCTTCACACACCCTCACTACCCCTATAAACCACTCCTACCAACCCCCAAGCAGACTAACCCACCTAACCCTGGGTAGAGCGAGTTCAATCAACATTTTCCATTTAAGCAAACTAAAATATCAATCATATGTAGACTAACACTGTTTAACGTCTTCATAAAGGGATGCAGGATTAACGTGAGTCCCCTCGCCTCTCACGAATCGGGGTGCTGGATTTACGTGAGTCCCCTCGCCTCTCACGAATCGGGGTGCTGGATTTACGTAAGTCCCCTCGCCTCTCACGAATCGGGGTGCTGGATTTACGTGAGTCTGGATTTACGGGGTGCTGGATTTACGTGAGAACTAGTATCTTAGATTTTTGTTTGCTTTTTTGTTGCTTACGAATCGGAATCTTTGATTTTTGTGTGGCCTTTTGCTGATCGCTGACGTCATCTTTGTGAAACCGTTTTTTCTTTTCTTCTAGTGTTCTTGTATTGGATCGTCTTTTGTGTTTGGCATTTGGCTCATCACGTTGAAGACACCAGCAATAGTCTGCCAACATAGATGGAGACCATTTTCCCTGATAGCGACGTTCCATTTCTTTTATATCTTGATGAAAACGTTCTCCTTGTTCTTCACTTTCATCACCTAAATTCTTTGGGAACCAGTTCAAATGAGAATGCAAAAAGTGTAATTTAATACTCATGTTGCAACCTAGTTTATTATAGTTAACTAGCATGTCTTTTACTAAATTTTCATAATCATTTTCTTTGTTATTTCCTAAAAATCCTTTAACAACTTTTTTGAAGCTGGTCCAAGCATTCTTTTCAACGGAGGTCATCACATTTTCAAATTCAATTGTTTTCATCAGTTGACGTATTTGGGGCCCAATAAAAATACCTTCTTTTATTTTTGCATCACTTAACCCGGGAAATGTGTGTACAAGATACTTAAAACAAGCACCATCTTTATCAAGAGCCTTCACGAATTGCTTCATGAGTCCTAGTTTAATATGAAGGGGGGGGTAGTAAAATTTGTTTGCTATCAACTAAAGGGTTTTCAAGAACGTTTGGATCTCCAGCTTTAAGAGAGTTACGTCTAGGCCAACTGTTTTGGATATAATGCTGATCCTTATCTCTGCTATCCCATAAATAAATAAAGCACGGATATTTTGTATATCCTGATTGAAGTCCAAGTATCATCGATATGATTTTCAAATCCCCACAGATCTTCCATTTATGCTGTTTGTAATCAATTGCATTCAGGATAGTTTTTACATTATCATAAGATTCTTTCAAATATACGGAATGAGCAATAGGTATAGAAGCATATTTATTTGTGTTATGCAACAAAACTGCTTTTAAACTCCTCTTAGATGAGTCAATAAATAATCTCCAATCTTCAGGATTATAAGTTAGTTTAAAGTTTTGCATTAAGCCTTTAATATTACTGCAATAGACGTAGTTATCGCCTTGAGAAAAAAATTCTATTAAAGATTTTTCTCGATGTCTATACCACGCAAAAGTTGTTCCAGTAGTTAAAAGATTTCTTTCCTTCAGTCGTGAACCAAGTAGCTCGGACTTATCTTTAGGTAAATCCAAATCTCTAACTAAATCATTTAGTGCAGCTTGATCAAAGAGAATAGGATCAGAGTCACAAAAATCTGCATCATATAAATCACTTTTATCGAGGATTTCATCATCTTTAACTTTTTGCTGTAAGAGAGGAGGAATCGGAGGTTTATCATGAGAATCATAAGAAATGGTTTTTGTTACACTCAAGACATTGGGGTATTCTATTTTATGTGCATTTTTACTGTTAAATCCAATAGTTTTAGTCAAGCAGAAATAACATTCATCATGATTAGATTGTTCTCGCCAAATCATAGGTGTTTTGAAAGGCATTGGTGTCGTCGTGCTCGTAGCATTATTCCAACGATTTAAAGATGCAACGCATGACTTACATGCAACATGTGGAGCCCACGGCTTATCTTGATGAGAAATTGGCATATTAAAGTAAGTTTCATATTGAGTTTTAATAGATTCATTGATACCTACTTTTTTGTTCTCAAACGTAAAACGGCCACAAATATAGCAAAATTGATCAGGGTCATTAGAACACTTACGAGATCCCATTGTGTAAATAAAGTAGCCGTTATAACGGCTGATTTGTGGACAAGCAACCAAATTATTACCAAAATTTATTAAATTACGATAGAAGTATATAGCTTCACAAGTTGTTAGCACAAGGTTAAGGTGACTCTATCAATAAAAATAAAAAAATAACAATATTGATTACAGCATAAATTTTTTTTACTCATTTAAGAATTTAAGCTTGATAGGTATTATAAAAAAAGTTAGTTATAGCAGTTCACGTTGTAGTTTTTATAAAGGTTAAAATAAAGTACTTAACACTCGTCATTTACATTAATCATAAATTGTATGAACTTGAATACGAATTTTGTTTAATAATCCCATGAAAATACGGTTACGAAAGAATTTGGAAACGAAGATTTAGTAATGAAAATACAAAAGTTTACAGAAATACACAGACACATAAACTGAATAACAATATATCACTAATTTCACTAATTTAGGATACTCAAAGGTATTTTAGGATGTTGAACTTTGAGTCATTTTGGCTTATAAAAACTTTTGAATAAAAAAAAAAGTCGATTCAAGATTTAAAACTAGAATTAAATCTTAAGTATAAATCTACAACTAGATAAACTGCAAAAATATCGGATTTGCTAAATAACAAAATTAGGTTTTTTTTCGAAAAAAAAAAATTTACCAACTTGTTTTACCTAGGGTAGGTGGGTTCACCTATTTGAGTATAGAAGTATAAGTATAGCAGTTACAAGGGTTTTAAGGGTATGTAATAATGAAGTCTATAAAGCTTAAAATAGGGTAGTCCATCAGTGATGGAGAATTCGGTTTGCTTAAAGAAAAGTAGTTGGTGTACCCAGGGTTAGATGGGCTAGTCTGTTTGATGTGCTAGGGTGGTTTATGAGGGTTCATAAGATGTACGAGGTGTGATCAAAAAGTAAGGTGAATTTTTATTTTTCTCAAAAAATTTTTATTTATTCATCAATTTTTATTTTATCTCCTTCAAAGTAACCCCCCTCGGATATAATGCACTTGTACCAACGGTTTTTCCAATCCTCAAAGCATTTCAAAAAACCATTTTTTGTGATCTTGTTTAGTTCATCCTTCGATGCCGTCTTTATCTCCTCAATCGTGGCAAAACGCCGTCCTTTCATGGGCCTCTTCAGTTTTGGGAACAAGAAGAAGTCACAGGGGGCCAGATCTGGGGAATACGGTGCCTGTAGTATCGTTACTGTGTTGGTTTTAGCCAAAAATTCGCGCACAAGCAACGATGTGTGAGCAGGGGCGTTATCATGGTGCAAAAGCCAATTTTTATGTTTCCACAAATTCGGACGTTTCTGGTGGATTGCTTCGCGCAAATTGCGCATAACTTGCAGGTAATATTCCTTATTTACTGTTCTACCCTGTGGCAAGAACTCATGATGCACCACGCCCCTGCAGTCAAAGAAAACTGTAAGCAAAACCTTTACATTTGATCGAACTTGGCGTGCTTTTTTTGGTCTTGATGATCCAGAATGCCTCCACTGGGACGATTGAGTCTTAGTCTCGACGTCATAACCGTATACCCATGTTTCGTCACCTGTTATAACCCTGTTGAGTAAATCTGGATCATCGTTGACGTCATTCAGTAGCTCTTGGGCGATGCTCATGCGACGTTTCTTTTGGTCGAAATTGAGCAATTTCGGAACAAACTTCGCTGACACACGTCTCTCATCTAAAACACTCGTCAAAATTGATTGGCATGAACCAAATGAGATGCCAATATCATCAGCAATTTCTCTAATGGTAATTCGACGATTTCCCAACACTATTTTCTTCACTTCTTCAACATTCTCATCAGTTGTTGATGTGCTGGGGCGTCCAGAACGAGGTTTGTCGTTGGTGTCTTCTCGACCTTCTTGGAAGAGTTTATACCACTTGTAAACATTTTTTTGGCTTAAAGTAGACTCACCGTATGCCACTTTCGGCATTTCAAGTGTTTTGGAACATTTGATTCCATTTTTCACACAAAATTTAATGCAAACTCTTTGATCCATGTTTTTAGACAGCAGCAAATCGTGGAGCACGCAAAACACTTTTAACCTTGATGCCTCTCACAAACAAACCAAACATACTACAAAGCTGAAATTTGGAACGTATGTTCTAGACGAGTGTACCGACATAACCAAATAAAAAAGTCGAAGATCGAACGGACGTAGCCCGCTAAATTACAAAATTCACCTTACTTTTTGATCACACCTCGTATTTGGATAAAATACTTGAGGGTTAAGTCATGTTAGCCTATCTGAGGTTAAGTTGTTTATTTTTTAAAAGAAAGGCGATTAGTCAAACACTTTTTTTCCAGAACTATGTGAGTTTACCAACGAAGTAAACAACTAAATTCATGAAACTTGAAAAATTCAAGATGGAATATTTTGATGCAGAAATGAGCTATTTGAGCAAACTCAACGGTATTTGAAAGTGTCAGACTTAGACTTTATGGTGTCGTTGGTTTTTTTCTGATTAATGAGAATACCGCGGTGCTACATAGCCTCAAAAATATCAAAAAACCACTATTTTCGCATTTTTAGGTTAGGTTAGGTTTAGGATATCTCAAAATCCTGACGTGATGGAGCAATTTGGACTCCGGATTCGTTTTCTACGCCAAAAATTACTTCGAAAATGACCTATGGGTTTTCTATAACAAAATCTTGCAGACCTGTGTAATTTTTGGCTTGAATTTTTTACTTTGCGAAATATGCTCTATGTTACCATCTAAGCGTTTTCTCTTATTTATAAAATCTTCTAGCTTCTGGTTTTTCGCAATCAATGCAGAAGCAGCTGTTTTATGAGCTAATTTTTTAAGTTCTTTTACAGTCTGCAATATATAAAATGATTATGAAAAAATAGTATTCTTACCGATTTCTTCCTCAGGGCATACATAGATATTAAAATAATGTTTAAAAATTGCATATAATGCGAAATCGTTCACTGGTTTTGCAATAATCATTTTTTTATAACCGAGCATAAAGATCAAGTAATTATTTCAATCAAAGGTATAGCAATAATGGTAAAGCAGATCACGAAATGAACCGTCATGCATATATGTAGACGGTCTCTGCACTTAGTTATATCAATAAAATAAACAAGAACTTGTTATATTTACATATTTACTACAGCTCTTATTCAATAAGAAAAGTCTTGTTAATATCCGCAGATAAAATGATAGGAAGTATCTTTATCGATATAATTAAGTTGCTTTATAGCACTACGTGATCTAAATGCGCACTTTAGCAATGCTTCTCCGTGACTTAAGTTGACCATCATTACGCCGTGGATTAGTAAATTTACTTGAGTCACGGCTTTGATATAACAATAAGAATAAAAATACTAAAAATATTCAATTTTATTGATTAACATGTACAGGAGAAGTGAAAAATTTCTCTAAATACTCAAAAAATTAATCTATTTATAAACCAAGTGAGAGCGTGACGGATTGAAGATCGAAGTTTCGCGGATGCACGAGGTATCTCAAAACACCTTGCTCCCCAGTTCAATTCTGCAGATTTGTCCAACAATAAGTTGTAATTGATCGATTTTTATTTGCTCAATTCAAATATGTAATCAAATAGAATTGCGCTTAATAGTTTTTTCATAAAAAGTTAATAACAATATTATGCTATCACTAAAGATTCCAAACAACTCCAATTGGCCAATTAAATAACATAAGTAACGTTGAATATTTTTTTGTTAACATTTTTTAACTTATATGTTCTCTAAGTGTGCCATCCCAACTCATTGACCGCTTTTAACGTTTTCGTTTAACAAAGCCTTAATGAATTTATCAAGAAAGGTTATTTATCATCAACTATATAAAGTTATTTGATAAATCTTACCTTCTCCATAACCAAGCCATCTGTAGTAATAATTAAAAAAATCTATTTACATCTACATACTTACTATATTTTTTTATACTATGCTACAATACTACACTTGATACATGAAAACAATCTATGGTTTGTATAAACGCAGCAAATCATGAAAATTGGATTCATCCAATTTTAATTCCAACATTTTAATTGTGATATTGATGAGAGAGAGAAATGTTTGTATCTAAAATATCTAATTATATAAATATTTTCATTAGCGAACCGGAAGAACCAGAATTAATTCACAGAACTTCTATCAGTAAAAATACTAACCTCCCCCGGTCCAGCCTGCAAATTAAGACCCCGGTCCCATAGCTACGTATGAATGCGGACGGATACGGACGCGAATCGCAACTCTAGTAACATCACTAAAAATATCTAGTTCGATTATTACCGATCTATTCGATTATTATACTACCGGTAGTGTTGGTACTAAATAATCGAACTAGATATTTTTAGTGATGTTACTAGAGTTGCGATTCGCGTTCGTATCCGTCCGCATTCATACGTAGCTATGGGACCGGGATCTTAATTTGCAGGCTGGACCGGGGGAGGTTAGTATTTTTACTGATAGAAGTTCTGTGAATTAATTCTGGTTCTTCCGGTTCGCTAATGAAAATATTTATATAATTAGATATTTTAGATACAAACATTTCTCTCTCTCATCAATATCACAATTAAAATGTTGCTGTTACAAATTTTACAAAAATATGGATGAATCTAATTTTCCTGATTTGCTGCGTTTATACAAACAATAGATTGTTTTCATATATCAAGTGTAGTATTGTAGTATAGTATAAAAAAATATAGTAAGTATGTAGATGTAACTAGATTTTTTAATTATTACTACAGATGACTTGGTTATGGAGAAGGTAAGATTTATCAAATAACTTTATATAGTTGATGATAAATAACCTTTCAATTATAATTATTTCAAATTTCAGAACTTATCTTTGCTCGCAAGTAGTTTTTTTTATACTCAGGGATGATATTTACATTCAGTATTGATGATTTAAACAATTTAAGGATTTATTAAAAAATGAAATTAAAAGGCTTTGTCCTTACAATTGAAATAGATATATGGATATATGGAGCTGTCTACAATGTTCTGTAAGCATTGAAAATCAATTGATATTTAATTGCAAAGAAGATCATTTATTGTATTTCTCTTAATATATTTAATAGATCATCAGACAGAAGGAGAGAGTTGAAATTTGAACCAATCCAAAGAGAACTTGTTTTTGATATTGATCATATGATTGATTATGACTAGATTAGGACATGCTGTAATGGAGCAGATGTTTGTAACAAATGTTGGAAATATATAGTGATAGCTGTGAGGATTTTGGATGTTACATTTAGAGGTACATGATTTTATTTTGTATAAACAAAGTCTGAAATCAAATTTATAACTTTTGCTTAATTTTTAATAGATGACTTTCTTTTTGCGCATATATTATGGGTATTTTTCTGGAAGAAGAGTTATTCATTGGATAAGTGATAAACCAGCAATAATTTAACCATTAATGGAAAAAAAGCTATAGCATATTTTTTTTAATTAATTATGGGAGGATAATTCATTAAGAAAAAAGTAAAATTTACTGAAAAGATGCATCATTCTGTCAAGTATGTACTGAGAACCAATATTATTCAAAAGTTATGTTAATGTTTTAAAAAAGTTTATCAAGTTTTGTAACTGAAAAATGAAATTGTAGAAGAGCAGTTAGTATCATAGAGCCAATGTTTGCCGATATGTATGTTGAAGAACAAGGAATGCTAGACATAGAAGAAAGGGAAAACAAATTTTTAGATATTATTCTTGAAGAAAATATGAGGATAGAAATTGAAGAAATATTTTATCAGTATTTAATAGCTGTTAAAAAATGGAACACTTTTGTGGACTTTTTCAAAAATAAAATTTAGTTAGTATGTAATTGTTTTTCCGAGTTTGAATAAGTTATTATTAATTGAAAGATATGAATAAATAAATTATGTGCTCATTACAGGGATCATAAAAGTGGTGTAATACTCCTTTTCTTATTGAAGAGATAATGATTCAATATGCTTATCCTAAATCAGATATAAATGTACCAACAATAATAACAATGATAAGAAGCGGTACGGTAATCAAGTATATGGTTACAACTCTTAAAAATTATTTTTATGTAATTAATAATTGTCATAACACATTTTTCAGATATAAAAATAGAGTTTTGAGCTCAGTTTTAGAAACATAAATATTTTAGAGTTTACTTAAATTTTTATATTTGTTCATTTATAACGAACTCAAATTTTTTGTCATTCTAAAATCAAGATAACAGTATTTTATAGTTATTATTAGCGGGATAAAGATTACGAGGTCTGAAGTCAATTGCAGGAAGCTTTTTGTGGATCTCTTCCAAATTGGCCCAGCACTATCGCGCATTAAAAAAATTAATCTTATGTTTAACAATTGCTTTTTTGCGAACGAGTTATATTATCACATTCTATTATGTTTAGTCTTGATATGTAAATATAATCGTTTTATTTAACAGATGAAAAAAATATTAATCTACAAAAACAAATGTGATTTAGAATATTTTATATAACTAAGTTTGTTTAGGTCTGATAGTTTGTTACCATTATATAATTTAGAGGATTCGAACTCGAATAAAAAGTTTTGTATCAAATTTATATTAAGTGTGTTTGGCATATTTCTTCCGAATAAAATCATTTATTAATTTATGGTAAACAATTAATATTAAAAGTAAAATATTAGAAATAATTTATTTCCACAAAATAGTCATCAAGATCTTACGCAATTTCTTATACAAGTTCTTGAACAAGAACTTATCCATTGTGAGAGCTGCGAAAAATGAAAAACACTTACTAGAACTTGCCTAAGGACTTGGCTAAGTTCTTACAGTATTTCTTATGCAATTTCTTACTCAAGTTCTTATTCAAGATCTTGACTTCAAATTTTCACGAGGGATAGACTTGTTTATTTTCGCTGCTCTTACAACGCATATGGCAGCGCATAGACATTTATTCAAAATGTGCGACAACGTTGCGCACTGCCATTTTGTTCACCGTTGCTCATTCGAATCGTTCGTTCGCTCGCTCGCTCACTACCGATTTCGTAACGCTCGCGCACAACTTTATGAGGGGAGAGTTATAACACTACGCGCGGCTGTTCGACATAATTATGACACGAAGCCGGCCAGCTTACTTTAGTTAATTCGTCGTGTTATCAGGGGGACCAATCTGTCGTCGTCTCCCACTGTATCGCTCAGGTTGCCGCTTTCGCCACAAACGAGGTCTCCTCGATCGCTCTACCGCTTCCACCAGATCAATTCGGTAATCTAGTAACCGGCCTACGATGGCGTATCGGCTATCCGGAATCGTTGTCAGCAACGACGGGTCAATTACAATTGACTAATTTCTATAATCCTTTTTTGTTTCCGAGGTTATCACGCTCACACACAATCTGTTTCCGATACCAGAGATTAACTGTCCATTCTCTCTCTTTGCGCGCGTTCCGCCCCATCCCGGACCGAGTTCCCTTTTTCTTTCCCCCGACTGGCAGATACTGCTCTCGCGGGTAGCCTCGCGATTGAGACGATAGCGCGAACCGGATGCTTACCGTCACAATTTATAAATTTGTTATTTAACAAAATATTATTTAATAAAAATGACTTTACATACGCTACTGTATTTTTAATGCCATTCCTCCGAAACAGTTTTCTTATTTATGTTTTTCGAATTTATAAATGATGCATGTGACCGAAACGATATTTGCTAAAACTTATCGTAGGTATCTTAGCTGGTTGAAAAAATAAACTTGATGATTAACCTTCATATGACCTTGAGGGGTCAAACTTATTCCTCCTATGTTCCTTATCAGAACGTAACATTTTCTGAAGATTCCGTATCCGTGATAAAAAATGGGGGTTGAAAGTTAAATAACAAAATTGACCTTGAAATTACCTTAAAAACGACCTCCATGATCAATGTGCCATTTGACATTGGAAAGCTTGATTTTTTAAATAAATTTTACATGTTTAAAAAAATTGTTTTAGTTAAAAGAAAAATGGTCTTTCCGACTGCGTCGCAAAAAAATATTTCGGCAACAAAAATTATTTTTGTAGAATATCTAGGTCTCTAAATTTTTATCTATATTTTTATGTATTGTAAAGTTTAAACAATTATACGTTATAATTAAGTTCAAATTCTAAGATTCCTTTATAAAAAGTTAAAATGGTATTTATAAAATGGCTTACTACTATCGATTGAGGTATTCCCACTTGAACGTCAACAATCGTTACTCAAACCTTTGAAAACTCTTTATTCAAACTTGAAGCTGCATAGATAACCATCCTCAGTGGCTTGCGATAGAGAGTAAGTGTTTTCGAAAACAACTAAAGAGTTCAATCATCAAGTAACGAATATTGTCTGATTCAACATGGTTAGCTACATCGATGTGCCGTTCGAAATTCTGCTAAGTATTGTCGCATCTATCGAGGAAAGGCCAAACAGCGCCGCAAAACAAAAACTTACAAGGTAACGTTTCCAACACTCTGCCTCCGATTTTTCTGTAATTTAGATATGTTATTGCTCATAAAAAACTAAAAGACCCGTATTTTCTTTATCGGCGGAAAAAGCTATTTAGGATATGATACCCACCCCCAAAAAGTCAGCTTTAAAAGCAATATTATAGCAATATCTTTAGTTGTAATGAATATTTTTCAATGAAACTAAAAGAAACAAATTTCTTATAAAAAAAGTAACAGAACCACATATCTTTTATCTCCGGGGGTTGTAAACATTACATTTTATAAAGAAAAACTACAAAATCAAAAAATTACGAGGTGTGTTCAAAAAATACCCGGAATTTTTAAATTTCGCGGATCTGGAGAGTCCAAATGTCAAAATTTTTTTTTATTGTGTTGGTATACATGCCCCTGAAGTATGATAAAATTTTCAGCTATATTCACTGTTTACTTTGTCTGCGGTAGTCGCTAAGGTTTGACGTGTTTTTATGAGCTCGGCGATTTTCGTTTTTTAAAAGAAATGGATCAAAGAATTTGTATTAAATTTTGTGTAAAAAATAAAATAAAGTGTAACAAAGTGTGTGAAATGTTACAAAAAGCTTATGGTGAGTCTGCCATGAAAAAAACAAGTGTTTACGAGTGGTATAAGCGTTTCCAAGATGGCCGCGAAGACGTTGAAGATGACGAACGCTCCGGTCGACCCAGCACGTCAACAATCGATGAAAATGTGAAAAAAGTGGAAAAAACGGTTCTGAATGATCGCCGAATCACAATTAGAGAAGTTGCTGATGAAGTTGGCATATCAATTGGCTCATGTCATAACATTTTTTCAGATGTTTTGGGCATGAAACGGGTGGCAGCAAAATTCATTCCAAAACTGCTGAACTTTGACCAAAAAAACAATCGCATGAACATCTCTAAGGAGCTGTTAAACGACGTCAACAACGATCCAAGTTTGCTTGAAAGGGTCATAACTGGTGATGAAACATGAGTGTACGGTTATGATGTCGAAACCAAAGCACAATCGTCCACCTGGAAGCATTCAACGTCACCAAGAGCGAAAAAAGCACGTCAAGTTCGATCAAATGTGAAGGTTTTGCTTACAGTTTTCTTTGACTGCAGGGGCGTGGTGCATCATGAGTTCTTATCACAAGGTCGTACGGTTAATAAGGAGTATTACCTTGATGGTATGCGACGTTTGCGTGAAGCAATCCGAAAAAAACGCCCCGATTTACGGAAAAACAATTCATGGCTTTTGCATCACGATAACGCACCTGCTCACTCGTCGTTGCTTGTTCGTAATTTTTTGGCCAAAAACAATACCGTAGTCGTGCCCCAACCTCCATATTCACCAGATATGGCTCGGTGTGACTTTTTCCTGTTCCCAAAGTTGATGAGACCCATGAAAGGACGGCGTTTTTCCTCGATTGAAGAAATAAAGGCCGAATCGCTGAGAGTGCTCAAGGACATACCAAAAAGTGAATATCAAGAGTGCTTCGAAGATTGGAAAAAACGCTGGCATAAGTGTATTATATCTTGGGGGGGGAGGATTACTTTGAAGGGGATCACATTGATGTAAACGAATAAATAAATATTTTTTTGGAAAAACGATAATTCCGGGTACTTTTTGAACACACCTTGTATGTTAAAAAATTAAAAAACTTTTTTTATAGAAAACGTAATAAAAATTTACGTATTTCGGCGTTTTATCACTATCTATTATTTCGAGAGAGAAGACAAACTATGTTTTTAAATGTATTGTTACTAATTTTTTAAGGAAAAACAAAGTTTATGAAATTCCATATATAATCTAATATAAAAGTAAACAGCTTTTGTAGCCAGAAGTTGCAGCCCCTACATTGTAGATTGAATAGAACATTTATTTGATGGCCTCATGCCCTGCCACCTTGAATCCCTACATCCCAATTTTCTTAACTTTTGAGTAGGTTACTCTGCCTCCCTGTAACTACGAACTCCTAAGCCCGAATTTTCTTGCACATTTAACATCGACGCGTGACAGATATTATTGTGCCCTCGAGGTCAAGTCTTTCGGTATTTACCCTGTGCGCATGCTTACTAATTATTTATCCTATTTATCCTATTACATGGTGCCCAACGTATTAGAAGACGACGAGCATAAGCGTGACATAGCGTGACAGGAATGAGCGAGGTATAGAGTGTAAAGATTCACTCAGCAATCGACAGCGCCTGAGAGAGAAGGCAGGAGATAAACAAAACAAATATATTCGGGCGCGACTGAGTGCTAGCTTCGGCCTGTTGTCTTATAATACACGCATGCATAAGCCATACAAAAACGTACCAGTGTTATTGTTACCGAAATCTGTATCCTTAGCCGGGACCGAATAATAACAGCAACAACACGGGTATATTGAAAATAGTACAAAGATGAACGTGCATACATCAATTGCTCATGCAAATAGAGCTATTACGTATTAATTATACGTTTATTAATAATACGTTTAATTAAATTTATAGTCCATTTCTTTTAGTGAGTCTTGTTCTGTTATGATTTTCACTGCTTGTGTAGGAAATATACAGCATTTTCACTTTCAAGATGTAACAGATTGATTAATACGGCTGTGATATCGAACAGTTAGTACAAGCCAGAAGCAGAATATTTCTAGCGGAAAAAGATGAAAACAAAGGGTCGCAGCAAGTCCGATTACAATTTAGTTAATAAAATAAAATTGATAATATAAATACTGACAAGCACTCACGCGCGCAAGAGAATAGCAGATCGCAAGTGTACGTGTAGGTGAATAAAAATCACTTGTGATTATAAATAATAATTGTAGATAAAAGCGAGCTAGTGTATTAACAGAAAAATAAAATAAACGAATTTAATAACAACATGCTGAATTCGAACACAGACATAGACGTATCAAAATGGATGCTCACTCAGAATAACCAAGAATTGAATAAGCACCTTCATTATTTAGAATTGCGTACCGATGAGAATAAGCTCATGAAATCTGCCAGTTTTCACAACTGGCTTCACAAAAGAAGGACCGAGTTGAGATCATAGTTGATAATCTCATTATACGCACATTACACGCAGCACACACTGCAAATGCTACAACAGGTGTTAACGCGTCTACGAGAAAGAGCAATAAATCAACACGAAATAATTAATATTAGTAGACTGGAGAAAAGCGATAAAATCATCATAATCATATCAGAAAATGGACATAAGTTTTATGTATCATCGAAATTCGCAACCTTAATACAAGATTTTATTTTTCATACGCGAAATTACGAAAAATCAGAAGAACTGCTAACAAAACTGTTCATAAACATCTCGCGAACGAGGGAACTACTAAACACATTATGTCAATAGAACGACATGGCCATAACAAGATTTAAGAACTTTGATGAGCGCGTAAAGTTAGTAGAAAATCAACTCGATGCAGTAGAACAAGAACTGAATACGGCGGCCACTAATCAAAACAACTCTCCGATGAATGAGAATACGGGTATTACTTTCCAAGAAAATTCACGTATCATTACGACACGAGAATGCCGTACAGCACGAAGAGCTGCGCGCATTCAGCCCGCGCGGGCTGTCCCTCAAGGCACCGCCGTGATGGCCTTTTTTAGAGGGGGTAGATAGCAACGGCCTTCCAAGCCTAGTGCTCAAAAATTACATTCGAATATATGTAGTGTCATGTAGACCCAAGGATCTACAAATCCATAGGCGATATCAAGAGATATAGGCCATATTGGGAGAGGATGGAAATTAAAGTTATTGGGCGTAGGTAACACGAGTATAAATTTGTTTATATCTAGGTGAACAACTTGAGGAATGATGCTGGCTTGTCTGAATACGAAATGTTGTTATCTATGGTAGTGGTATAGACAGATCCTGCGTTAATCTGGATCGAAGCGATGAAAAATCATTGGCAGACATTCATCGAATTTGTAGCTAACGTAAAAGAGTGGATCGGCACCAGTGTGCAACAGCAGCAGCATCTGATGCGCTAGATTCAAGGTCGATGACCTGAATATTTTTGCCAAAGATATTGACTAACACGACGATAAATATCTGTAAATAACAGAACTTTTTGTTAATGTAGGACCAAAATTTAACCTTAAAAAATTTAGGCCAACAATGAAGCTTACGCCTTCTAGATAATAACGCCGGAGTCATCGCACATTTACAACATATACGAAGCCCTATATCAAGGACAAGGTATCAAGGTATATGATAACATTACCAGTATTCCCGACGCATATTTTGGTAACTGAACTGACGATATACAGTTTAGGTTATTAACCGAGAAGCTTCCGATATATGCAGATATCGCCTCTTTACCACTAACCATTCGAAACTTTTCATCGTCGAAACGAAACTTGGACGCTCATTCCCAGCCAAACATCTAACGGACGTTAAGGAAATCTCTCTGACAGTCTATTTCAATACTAAATTTACCCACTTTGCAAGACATGTAAATAATAAATTTAACGAACTCTACCACTAAATAGTCAAGCATAAATTTGAGTTAGAAAAACAAGTTATAAAGAACTCTATCTCTAGCTACCAGCGTATCAGACGAATTTGTGCTTATCATTACAAAATTGCTGGGTTATACGGCCTTGGCTGTTTGCGAGGTTGCACATATTACGTATTCAATACCAGGAAGTATCTTGCTACTTTTGAAGTACCCCGAGTTGTTACCATGAGTTGCTCGTGAATTGCAACAACCAGCCACATTTTTTAAACTGAAAACACACGTTTTAATAATAAGAAATACGGCCCCGAACTGCAATTGCATCTTTCCTTCAGCCTACAAGTTAAACGATATGTGGTACGTACCGCTAAATGCCCCATCGCTAATCACTACCCTAGACATTATCCAGCCAATGAAAAAATTCACTTGGCGCTACCACGATCTCCAAGGACTCATCAACGACGGAATTTATTCTCCTGAAGATCTTGAGTGACTAAACTAACATTCTAATTTTCCAATAGAATGGCCAGCTTTGTTGGAAAGTGTCACCAGAAGACTTTTGGATCTACCAGTACTAGCAGATACAGAAAAATTCAGAAATTTATTGGATCCTGAAACAATAAAGTAGATGGCCATTTCGACCTACACCAAATTTTGGAATGGCTTTATGAAATTCGGCACCATAGTGTCAGGTCTTACCGCAATATTCACAGTTGTACAATCCGTTAAAACAATAATAGATACCATCGTACATGGTTATGCCCTTTACCATATCTATGGCTGTAGCGGCCATCTACTCGCAGCTGTGTTTGGTCATCTCTAGCCTACTTCCTCATCTACCTCTCTAAATCCAAACCCAAGCCTTAGGCTGATACCGAAAAGTCGCAGGGTCAAGCTCATATAAAGAAGATCTCGTCATTAACCCACCAAGCAGTAATGTACCAAACCATGCCAACAAAAATCAAAGTCAAAGATGAAAATTGACTTCCTACTCAAAATTTCCGCAAAGATCGAAAAGTTCTGACCGTCATAGACATGATGCATTCCAAATAGATATAAAAGTAAATCCTTTCTCTTTCTCTTTTTTTTCTCCATCATATTTTTTTATTATTTCTTTTTCTCTCTCTTTCTAGTACCCGCTTACACTCCTCGAGCCTCGAAAGACATTCCTAATAGTGATTAATAATTAAGACAGCCACGTCAGAGAATGATTTTCTTGAACTCTGATAAATTAGCCACCGTCATATTAAGTAAACCAAGACCTATATAATTTCTTACTATAATTTATAACCTTCTTATTTCTTATTTTTTAATATAATTTAGTGTTGACATGAAGATGGCGTGAGCTGCGCCACTTCCAACTGAGCGCCACCCCCCCTTCCTTCATTACTTCCCCTTACTACAAGCTCGCCGCACTCTCCGCCAGCCGACTCACTTCTCGAAGCATCGACCTGCCGAGCACACGTTCTTTTGCAGCCAGCAACTTTTCAATAACGAATAGTTTCTCGATTCAATAAAGCCTTCTTCTTTCTTTCACTATAACCGTCTTGCATTATTGGCGTTACCACCATACCTCTGACAGGTTATGGGCCCAGCACGCTTCCACTGCGCAAGTGAAAAGTGAAATCAAAAAAGTGGTTAATCAAGGACGAGGGCACGAGAGAGAACGAGAGTACGAGAGTACGAAAGGGAAAAGAAGAAAAGCAGCCATGGCAGAAAGACAGGAAGAATTGTCGACGTCATCGATACGTAAGTAACAAACCATTGTTTAACCACGGACGCGAGTGTCGTGTTAGGGAGTGCTTTGACAAAATAGACGCGCGAACGAATTTATATACGGCACGATTGCCGTTTTCGATTCATATATAAAACACGTGGCGAATCGACTCAGGGAAAGAAAGGTGAAAACGCGCGGCAATTTTTGCGTGTCGTTTGTGCGGGACGATGCGGCGCGGCATTGTGGCCTTTAGTACATGGAAATTTCCGGAAATTTTGGCGCCAATGCTAATTGGCAAGATGGCCGCCACACCTGCAGCAACCTGTTACCGATAATATAAAAAAAAAAAAAAAAGAAATGGCGACCGTTCTGGCACGCGTCGCGCGCACACACACACCCCCTTTTCTTTGTGTGAACTAGCAAAGAAGACGTGCGCGCGTAGGTTGTCGAGTCGAGAGGAGCCGAGCGAGTACGAAAGAGAAAGAGAGCGAGCGTTCGTCATGAAGTAAAGCAGAGTCGAACGCAGCGAGCGGAAATATAAGAGAGAGAGAGAGATAGAAGTATACACGCTCGTGGGGATAAAAGTATACATGCAAATATGTATATATGTATGTGTATGTATGGATACACATGTGAAATAACTAACGATTAAGACGAGTGCGCGCAAGAGAGATAGCGCGTAATATACGAAGATATTTTAACAAAATTGTTTTATAGAAATGCTGGACTCCGTAAAAGCAAAACTCGCTGATGCAATCAAGTTGTGGGAACAACATCCGTATGAGGGAGCATACATAATGAAAAACCCTATGAATGCCACTGGACTGATTGTGGCATATACTAACCGAGAGATCACGAAAATAGGTAAGTTTTTCATTTTATATACGAGTGCAACGAAGGCTCAATTTATAATGTAATTTGATGGTTTTTCTTATTATATTGAAAAACACGAGAGTGACCGGTCTCAGAGTAAGCGTCTCTGCAACGAAGAGAGCTTACCCGTGTGGAGGGTTCTGGGTGCTCTGGCTCACAGCTGTGCGTGGGTATAAAGACACCCAATCCTAGGGTGATCGAGAACACGACTAAGCCGTGCTAGTCGTGCGATCAATCGCCTGTTACAGACAGTGCAAGTTGTACTGCACTAGTCTAGTAACACTGATTCCTCTACTTACGAGTGTCGACTTCTTTAAGGTGATGATGTCCTCTCAGCTATGGAACACGGATGGCTGCTAGGATGCCTGGAGAACATGAAGGAGCCTCAACGCCTGGAAATAAGAAAGAAGACGACGGCGACGACAACGACGGACGAAGGGATGACAGCTGCCGTCTCTGAACAGCTCAGGCTGTTGTACGACCAGGGCCAGGAAAACAACAAGGCCGTTAAGGAAAACACGATGGCTGTAAACAGCCTCTGCAGCAAGTTGGAAACACTGCTCGCTGCCATAGTTGGATCAACAGCCACACCTAGCCAACCAACGGAAAACACACAGGCTGAGACGACCGAAGCCACTGCCTTGAAGACTGTCGCCGCAGCTCAAAAACAGCCGGAGCCTCCACGAGAGATTCCGATGTTCGGACAGAGAGGTTTCGGTACTAGTCCAGGTACCCACAGCAGCAGGCTCCGCATAATTGACGATAGGAGAGTCAGGGCGGGAGAAACTCAAGGCAACAGGAGGAGCTACGAAGCTCTGGCACCTCTGGCCAAAAGCACCGAAAGAGAGACAGCAGAAGGTGACGACAGCCAGGTAACAGAGTTATAAAAACGACCAAGATGAGAGAAACACGAGAGGTATAGTAGAATTCAAAAATATCGATGACTTGACTAAAGCTATTACAGAAAAAATTAGCAATGACTTGTTAGAAAAAATGAATTTGACTAATAGACAAAACAACGCGACAGACTTTAGCAGAGTTAGCGTAGAATTCTCAAATACAGATAGTAGCACAAATCGGAAATACTCATTAACCAAAGATATGAGATACGACGTTTTTGAAAAATTGCTCTTCACAGAATTAAAAACGCGCAAAATGTTCTACATAATTGATAAAAACGACGAGACGCGAAACAACACCGACCCGGTTAAATTCAAAAACGACGAAACTCGCGTGTTAGACACCATCATGAACCACTTGAGCAAAGACTATCTTGACATATCAACTAAACACAACGACCCTAGACTACTTCTCGACGAAATTAAACAGATTAAAATTTTAGAATCAGGAATGACAGAGCATGACACTTACCGTAAACTGATCAATATTAAATTTAACCCGATGAAAGAGAATATTATACAATTCTGCTCGCGTTTCGAAGACTATGTAAAACAATACGAAAATCAATCAGGTGCGGACGAATTTTCAGACAAAAACAAAAAGAATCTGTTGTACCATGCAGTAAAGAAATTTATTCCATCGGTAGCAACAGCCGATTGCGTTAACGAACTGGCTAAAGGAGAGAAATTGAAATACAATGAACTAAAAAGAGTCTTATTACAGATAGGACCAACTGATCGAGTGCAAAGCTCACCTAAAGTCAACTTAGTGCAACCACAACGAACAACAACGACTGAACGAGAGAGATGTTTCGGATGTGGAGACGAAGACCACCATCAAGATAAATGCCCAAACCCTGGAAAATACAAATGCTATAATTGCGGCAAAATCTGCAACCATAAAGCTGACGAGTCTCGAGCCAAGGGACTGGGAGCACCAGCTGGCAATGACAGGAAGAGGCGATTCGAGGCAGATCGCAAAAACACAGACAACAAACGGACAAGGGTAGACCAGCGAGGAAATCACGAGAGAACGAGAGACAGAGAAACGTCGTCTACAAACCAAAGAAACGACAGAAGCAGACAGCGTTATCTCGGTAAGAAAAAGAAATATAACAAAACAAGTGCAAAAGCGAATATAGCAAACAAAGTATCGAGCGATAGCGAGAGTAACGAGACAAACGAGAGCGAGTCCGATAGTAGCGAAATTGAAGAAAGTAGTGCGAATGTTGATAACTTTATAGCAGACTCGGGCGCGTCAGACCATATATCTAATAGCTGACTCATTTTCTCTACTCTTGATAAAACGAAAAACGGTTACATACAATGCGCGAATAAATCACCAACAGCTAAACTAAAATACGATGGCAAAGGTACAATCGAAGGACAAAATTCCGAAGGTAAAACCATCTACTTAAACAACGTGATCTACGCAAAAGATTTAACTCAAAACTTGATTTCGTTACGTAAATTTGTAGACCGCGGATTAAGTGTATATTTAGACAATAAAATCATCAATGTATTCGATCCCAAAACCTAACAAATTTTTCTATCCGGAAAATACGAACGACCGTTTTGGATAATCTCGATTAAAACAAACGACTGTAATCACAAAGTAAATACGAATAAAATCCGCGCAAATGTAACATCAAAATGCGCGTATGTAACGACTAGAAGCTACTTAAAAAACAATGCGAACCAGCTCGAAATTCAATCAATTAAAGAAAAATCAACAAAACAAACTAAAGCGATAGGTATAAACAAAGTCAAGGACTTGCTGAGTACAATTCGTGACAGACAAATCGAAAATCTAGATAAGGACCGAGATCCAACAAATGTATATACCGAACTGGTGGACGAATTCGTAAAACTCGATAAAATCAGTACCGCCAAAATCTGGCACATACGAATGGGCCACGCGTTAGTTGATTACATTCGAAAGCTAAGCATAGAATACCCCGAAATTAAAAACCTAAAACTAAGCGAAATTGACGAGAGTATTAAAGAGTGCGAGACCTGTATTCAATCTAAATTAAAGAAACTCCTATTTAGCAAAGCCAGACATCGTGAAAATAAACCATTACTGCGATTACACCCGGATTTAATGGGACCCATCACACCGGCATCACATCCAAAAGGCTACAGGTATATTGCGTCATTTATTGATAGTAATTCGCGATATACAGGAACCTACCCAATAAAACACAAAAACGAAGTACCTAAATGCTTAAAAGACTTTATAATCTCCGCGAGAAATCTCCGAAGGGAAGACTCAAAATTCTGTTATCTAGAATGTGATCAAGGAACAGAATATACTGGTAAACAAACTACAGACGTACTAAAAGAATTCGGAGCCGAATTATTGGTTGTATGTCCGGGCACTCCACAACACAATGGAGTTGCAGAGAGATTCAATCAAACAATTAAAAGAAAAATATGCTCAGCATTACTAGACTCCGGATTACCGACTGTTATGTGGGATGTAGCTTTGGGTGTAATGACGTACGTGTACAACTTAACCCCACATAGAACTTTAAATTTCAAACCTCCTCTAAAATTATTTGCTCCAGAATATAACGTAGATATTAATCAGATCAAAAGATTTGGGTGTGTAGCCTATATAGCGAAAGATCCTTCGAGAAAATTTGATAAAATAACGATTAAAACCATACACGTGGGTTATATGCGCACAGGCTATATCCTGCATGACCCTGTAAATAAGAAAATGTACGAAAGTCGAAATATTAGATTCGCCGAGAGACTTACTTACGGTAAACTCTATAAAGGACAAGACGAGGTATACGAAGAATTAAGATTCAATCAAGCAGAGAGCTTAGTAACGGAGGGAGAAAAACACAAATCTGATGACGAACGAGAGTTGTGTAGACCGGAGGGAGTAGAATCGGAAAAGACAGAAAAACGAAAACGAGGCAGACCCAAAAAGAACAAAACCGTGTTATTTACGATGACTGAAACGATTGACGATGACGAGTGCGACGAAGAATATCACGCGTTACTTGCAGAAATTAACAAGGACCCGAAAACGTATAGAGAAGCGATGAGTAGACCTGATAAGCTTGAATGGAAACGAGCGATCGATGACGAACTTGAATCCTTCAATAACCAAAAAGTACATGAAGTCGTAACTAGACCGAAAATTAATCAAAACGGGCAAAAACCGAACATCCTAGACGCTAGGTGGGTACTTAAAACCAAATCCGATAACTCCAAAAGAGCCCGACTCGTAATACGTGGTTTCAAAGACACTAATTCATATAATCTTAAAGAAACTTACGCGCCGGTTTCAAGATTACCTTTAATAAGAGCTATTTTAGCCTTCTCCATAAAACATAATCTTACGATGATCCAATTAGACGTAAAAACGGCCTTTCTAAATAGTAAAATGCACGACGAAATTTACATGGAAATACCGGACGGGATGCCTTATTCTAACGAAGGTAAACGCGAATATATCCTTAAACTAGATAAAGTTATGTACGGTCTCAAAACTGGCCCAAAACGATGGTACGAAACATTCACTGATTACTTACTAAAACTCAATTTTAAAATTGATAAAACAGATCCTTGCTTGTTTACCTACGAGCTAAATAATATACTTGTGATAATTATCTTATACGTTGACGACATAATAATGACCGGAAATAATGAGAGAAAAATGAACGAATTTAAAGCACTACTTGAAAAGGAATTCAAAATAAAAGATATGGGAGAGCCTAAAGAATATCTGGGAATAACGATCGAGCGAAACAAATCTAAAAACGAGCTGAAACTGCACCAAATGAAATTTATCAACAATATGCTACAGAAGTTTGGATACGCAGAAGCGCATCCTCAGCGAACACCGATGGTATCGAACCAGGTGTTAAATAGAGAAAGGCGCGATCGAGAAGAAGAATCACGAACAGATAAAGCAGTTAACCCTAGAAAATATCGTGAAATGATAGGATCGCTTTTGTACTTAGCTAACGCAACGCGACCCGATATATCATACGCGGTTAATATTCTGAGTCGTCATCGACTAAATCCTATGGAACACGAATGGAAATTAGTAGAACGCGTATTTAGATATTTAATCAAAACCAAAGATTATGCCTTAACATATAAAAATAAAACGAACGAAATGGACGCCTTTTCGGACGCTAGTCTAGCTGACGGGAAAGGATCAAAAACAACCTGCGGGTATCTCATACGGTTATATGGAAATACTATAGCATGGCGGACACGAAAACAAACTTATGTCTCACTCTCGACCTGCCAAGCTGAATATATATCGCTGAGTGAAACGTGTATCGAACTAATAGCTCTCGCTAAATCCTTAGAAACAATCACAAACTCGATTAAATATCCGATTTCTTTGTATTGCGATAATAATGCAGCGATAGTTAGCGCGCAAATTGAAGGAGGAGTTAGATTGAGACATCTTACTGAGATAAGAGAGCACTATGTAAAAGAGTGCGTAGAACGAGAGATAATTGAATTAAGGTGGATAGCGTCTAAATTTCAACTGGCTGACATTTTCACAAAACCATTAACTTTCATAACACACGAGAGACTGACGAAAGAAATCCTAAACCTATAAACAACTTGTACGACTGTGTTTAGGAGCTGGATACGAATACGGCTACGAGAAGCACCTAGCACGAGGAATGCTTGCTCGAAGGACGAACCGGTTTGGACACGGAGAGTTCCACGAAAATCCTTACCCAACGAGCGAATATTTAGAGTACTTTAGACCTCACAGGAGTCTGGCTCCACACTGGTCAGAGCTCAGGGTCACGGAGACTGTGACTGAGGAGGTGCTGACCACCAACACCGAGGAACAGCTGAAGGAAGAGTCCTGGGACTGAAGGAGGCCCACGCCAGGAGGGAGTGTTAACATGAAGATGGCGTGAGCTGCGCCACTTCCAACTGAGCGCCACCCCCCCTTCCTTCATTACTTCCCCTTACTACAAGCTCGCCGCACTCTCCGCCAGCCGACTCACTTCTCGAAGCATCGACCTGCTGAGCACACGTTCTTTTGCAGTCAGCAACTTTTCAATAACGAATAGTTTCTCGATTCAATAAAGCCTTCTTCTTTCTTTCACTATAACCGTCTTGCATTATTGGCGTTACCACCATACCTCTGACATTTAGAACCTTTGACCTATCGTCCATTTTGCTTGGAACAAAAATAAAGTCTCACCAGAGGATGCAAAACCATAAACTATCTCGTTGAATGAACAAATCCAAGAAGTGGAAGCCTCTTTCTCAGACTCCATACTTCTTTTCCTCTGGGGAAAGGTGTTACGTCTCAATAAGGCTAACACAGGCAAGATTAACATAAGAACACCATCAATTCGTACGTCATTGTAACTAACTCTGTGGGAGAGCTCTCAAAAAAAATCTTATCACAGGGTTGAGCAGCAAAGACAGGCGAAATTAGTTAACGAAATTAAAATCACAATTGATTTGCCAGCGCGGACTATACGTAAAATAATTCCGTCTACGTGAACGTCGGCAAAAGCAGAGCGCACTACTTCTACATGCCAAATATAAAATTTTTCTACTTCGCGATGAGCCAAGGCGGGAAAATCAACGCTTCCGCGGTGCATTTTTTGTCAACGTTAGTCAGTCTAGCTCGGGCATCGCGTCTAAATTGCACAACTCTCTTTTTATAAGTAGTATATAAGATATCATTCAATTCCTAGTTCCACGTATATTCAATTCACAATTGTTATTCAGCTGCTATTGTGCTGTTATGCAGCCAATCCCTCGATGAACTTGTACTGAGTGTGGGTAGCTGTGAATGTCACGTTCATGCAACCATTGTCGTATATCTAAGATTAATCACATATAATCGACAACATTGTTAAGAAGGACACTCAGGTACAGTCACTAGTACAAGGAATACTAAAGTCAGCCGAACATAAATAATACGTTTAACTTACAGAATTTATTCAACACGTCGATAGGTATTGAGAGCTAAAATCTCTCATTACCTGAGATTACATTTTTGTTTATTATTTTATTTAATTAACAATATTCTTGTTAATTTTATTGCTTTTACACTATTGAAGGCAATATTTCTTAAACAATTGACTACCTGCGTGGAAACATAAATTATATTACAAAAACAAGACGTAACACAATCTAATTATCATTACGCAATCACGTGCTCGGAAAATATGCGAATGTTATTTATGCAAATTATTATGCAAATTACTAATTATTAATAATTGTGTGTATTGAGTATGAAATTTTTAATCCAATTAGTTTTTCAATTTTAGCTTTTGTAGGGCCATGAATCTTAAATAGATTTTTTCCAGGCATACATATAGTCTACTCAAATTCCTAGAAAAAGACAAATGCTATGCGTGAGAAAATTAGTGATTGATAACACATTATAATTTACATTGATGCTTATAATATTATACTTATTGAATTACACTCATTATCTTTTTGATATTTTGTGACGAGAGCAGGCCGTTTGCCCGTCTCTCGTCCGCGTTTCTCCCTCCCCCACTCGGCTAAGCGTGGTGGCCAACGTTGGGCGCATTTAAGTATGCGCCTAACACTTGGTCTTTTGTTTCAGCGCTAAGGACGAGCCAGCGTAGTTGAGCGCAAGAAAAGTTGAAGAGCGCGGAGAGAGAGTGAGAGAAAGAGAGAGAGAGAAAGAGAGCATTAGGCCTATGCAGGGATTGGCAGGCGCGCAACGCGTGACCGATAAGCGACGCGTCGCGTGCCGCCTAACTAATAGGTCAAGGTAGGGAGAGGAGCGAGCGCAGCAGAGCGACTGCAAGAATGCGCGTAAGAATTAGTGCGTGAGAGAGTCGCAGCCGAGCCTTACGAGAGTGAGGGAGCCTACGCTTAGTCTTGCGAGAGTGCGGAAGTCCGAGCGCAGCAGAGAGAGCAGTTTGGGACAGCCGGAAGGAAGGACGATCAACCCTACCGGCAACGGCTTTGCCAGCAACAGCAGCCAGCCCGCCTGCCAAGAGAGTCAACGCCACCGACGGAGACCTGGTCAGCGACTGCGGGTAGCGACGATCTGACCAGCGACGACGGCCGGTACGTCCTGCGGCAGCACATCGCCCAGGATTCTCAACGTTGCAAGGAACAAAGAAAAAAGGTCAAGTCTTCCTTTTCTTCTTTCTCTCTATACTCTCTCTCTCTGTTGATGCGACGACCGGTACGCGGTGAAAGAGATAGCCTGGCACTCACGTGCCGGCTATCTGAAGGTACGCGTTAAGATTAATTTGTAGTGACGTAAGTTGCGACCGGTGAATTGTCCAGGCGCCCACGTGCCGGGCAATCTACCCGGTATTAATCCGCGTAGTTTTAAGGAAGTTTGTAATAGGTTAAGTATGCGATTTGTTATTAGTGAGATGCGAAATGTTCATTTGTGATTATCTTAAGTAGTTCATTGTTCGATTTTTAGTTTGTTAGTCGGTAATTGAGATTATGTTATGCGCGCGCGTTTGTTTAGTGTGAATGATTATTAATAATAATAGGTTATAAGTGAGATTTGATTCGTGTCTGTATATAATTTATTATCAACCTCCCCTCATTCTCCCCTCTCAATTGTCATGAGCGAAAGTGCCTCACTTACCCCGCAAAAGAATTGGTAACAAAGGATCAAGTTTTGTTACATGGCATCCCTTGTGAGTCTGACAATTGGGAGATAGATGAGAGAAATGGTTTGATAATAAAATTTTAGAAATAACGGTTAAATGATTTTCTTTGTGAACTAAGGGCAAAAGAGTGCGCGTAAAAGAATTTCGAGTTTTCGGTATTTTGAATTCTTGTTAGTGCTTGCCAGTGACCTTTTTTTTAATAGCGGTGTCCGATGACAACGGTGCGTCATTGAGTCGCTTTGACGCTAGACGACTGCGTTCTTTCTTCGCTTTAGTTTTTCTTTGCTTTAAGAATTTTACTAGACTGCCTATTCAAAATTACGGTAAGTAAATTTTGATAAATTATAATTTCTTTCTATAAGCGTAAGCAAGGCGATTTCTTGCCGGCTTATAGCTTGGAAAGAAATTAGTCAGTAAAGTATCAGGTTACACGGACCGGTCGAGACTTGCTTAGTCCCATAGGCTCGCGTCGTAGTCAAGTTACGGATTTTCACTTTTAGAAATAACAATGTCGCTAGCGTGTAGAGATAAAATAGTCTTGCGTAGAATATTACGCGACGCGCATGCAAAAAAATTAAAACGCAAAATTGATTCCACAGAACCGGCTGTTCTGTTAGAATTAATGCGCTATCGCGAACTTAGTCTACACGGTGATCTTGAGGAATTACAAACCCGGTATTTTCGATATATGCTGTTAAGAGAGCGGCCAGATTTGCAGCCACCGTTGCGCTCGAGCGATTTTGCGTCAGGCCGAATCCCGGAAAAGCTGTATGACGAACAGCAAGAAACAACGGTAAGCAGTGCGCGGAACGCGAACCTGGGCGATGAATTCGCGGCAGCTGCAGCACCTTTGGCGGCCGAATTATCAAGCGAGCAAGAGCAGGCGACACAGGCAAGAGCAAGTGTTGCCGCTCCTCGCGAACAAGTTCGACCGCCGGGCGAAAATGCAGTCGCGCTCGGTGATAACGACATGTTACCGATGGCGACTCGCTCGCCGTCGGACAGCAGGATCGAACGCGCACGCGAACAAGTCGCGGAAAACCGAGGCGAGCGTGGCACTAGCGCGATAAACCAAATCTGGGGAGCTTTAACTGCAGTACCGCGTTGGATTTATAGGCGCGAGGTTAGACAGGGCATCACGGATGGTGCGAATGCAGTCTTTAGAGTTGAAAGAGAGGCGATGCACGGTAGAGCGGCTCAGGCCGAACAGCAGGCTTCATTGCCGCCTCAGGCCAAGCCGCTCGGCGACCGCGAGACGCTAAACGCGCCCGCGGTTGCGACTGAGCCATCGGCCCACGCGAACGCACCGAACAATAGAGCAGATAGTACATTCCTCTATGCCGATTCAAATAGATCGGCGAGCACGAAATATCACGCGCCTAGAGTAAGTTCATGGGTTGAAGACTGGGAGCGCGAGGTACGGATAGCTACTAGAGAGGAAATGGAAATACCAGCTCCGTTAGGTGAAGGTTCGATTATTAGCGAGAAGAGTGTAATGAGCATAAGGCGACCTAAACAAAAACAGGTGAGACAGGTAGAAAATATCAGTGGAAACGACACTAGCTCGAGTCTATCGGATACTGATAGCTGTAACACCTATAAAGTTAAATCGCCGCGGAAAACTGAGCAAGTTAGAGCGGAAAGATCGGGCAAAAAGAGTGCTCCTCCAAGAATCAAGTATATTAATGGTATACCTGCGGACGGAGTAAGCGCGCTCAATGCCTGGTCTCTTCGTTTTTCCGGTAAGGATAGTACAAACGCACTAAGTTTTCTATCAGGTTTGAGTGATTGCCAGCGCTATTATGGCATCTCGGACGAAGAAATGCTGATAGCAATAGGTACCGCATTCCGCGATAAGGCGCGTCCGTGGTACGAGGTTAATCGCGGTATGTGGAGGACGCTGAAAGACTTTAAAAAGAGTTTTTCTAGCGAATTCTGTCGACGATTGAATAGAGAACAACTTTACGGCGAATTGCGTCAAAGAACTCAGGGCGAGAACGAGAACATTACGGACTATGTCGCGGCTTTTCAGACGATATTACGCCGTTTTGATCCGCCCGTTTCGGTGAGACGCCAGTTAGCTATGATCATAGAGGGTCTACATCCAAGATATAAGCGATATCTTGAAACTAAGACCTTCTCAGATCTAAATAGTTTTAAAGAAGCGGGTATGGCGCTCGAAGATCGCATGGCCGGTTGGAAAAGGTGGCAAAAACCGCCCACGGCTGACGTAACGCTAATTCCGGAATCCGCGTACACAGAGACGAAGAAGTCGCCCGGTAAGCAAAAATCGGTCGAAACTATTGATGGTTTAAACGACGCGATTGACGAGGTCTTAATAGTTGAATCTCCTAAAAAGAAAGCGCAGCAGCAGAACAAAAAACTAGGTAAAAAGGGCAAGAAGCAGAACGGTGAAATTGCCGTGGCTATTGCCGATAGGCAACAGCCACAGGCAAGAAACCACTCTGCGAACGAAGCCGCGCCTGCTCGTCAGAGCGCGCAGGCTTCGTTGGCCCCGGCTGCAGGTGTAGCCCCTAGTCTGGTCCCGCAGCAGCGCAATCAGGGAGGTAGCAACTTAAATAGACCATTCACGGGGGCTTGCTTCAATTGTAACGCGGTGGGACATAGGAGGGCGCAATGCCCGATAGCTCAGGTCAATCCGCGGGTAGTTTGTTATAAATGCCGACAACCGGGGCATTACGCTAATAACTGTCCAACGCGAACTTCAGAGTCGACATTATATTGTCAGGTTTGTGGGACAATAGGTTACGTGTTTAGAGAATGCCCTACTTGTAATCAGGTGAAGCAGGGAAACCTCAGCGCGGGAGCCGTCGACCGCTCGACGACTCCTGCCTAAGATGGATTGAGCGGGCCATTGAGGTAGAGAAAGTGCTTCGCGCAAGGAGCGAAAGCACCTTAGAAGAAGGGAATAGAGTTGAGGTAAAAAGGGAAGGCGAGAACAAGGCAGAAACCGCCAGTTCTGCGCCTCCTTTTATGAACTTAGTAAAAAGGGAAGGCGAGAACAAGGCGGGAATTGCCAGTTCTGCGCCACCTCTCTTAGACGAGGTAATAGGAGAGTATTTGAAAGTCAAGGCTAAGGTCAAGCGTGCAGTATTTGTAGAGTATGAGGATCCGGAAAAAGGAAGTAAGGAAATTGTTGAGTTTAAAAACGTGTTTAAAGGCGAGTTTAGTCGTTCGACATTGAAAGAAGTTCAGGCGCAGAGTGACGAGGGCGTAAATTTCCCTAGTAGGATCAGCAATGAACCCGAAGAGGCAAATAAACGCGACTCGTTACAGCAGGACGCGGAAAGTCTTCAAAAAGATCGACACACTATCGCGCGAAAAACTTTGCCCGATAGGGATATGCAAGATCCGATAGGGTTTAATAAATTTTGCGCGATAGCTAGCTCGCCTGAGAAGTGCCCAGCGAGGCAAAATGAGTTGCCATCATTGCGCACGAACACGAATGAGGCAGGTTCGAGTATTTCGCCCACGGTTGGGCAGGCTTCGGAAAAGGCCGTTGCTTTAGGAAATCAGGATGAACCTGTGAAGGAATCTGTTGGTACGGAAACGAGCTCAGGCGCTGCGCTCAAGGTCATGGTCACGCGCGATAGCAGTGAGCTTGTTGATACTAGGGTTTTTTTGTTTGGACGTTCGGTCGTCGGTGCCGACGCACCTTCCGTTTTGGTGAGGGGAGGGTCTGAGTGGAACTCAGAAATCCCGAAGAAAACGGCAGATGAATCAGATGCAGCGTTAGTCGCAGTAGTAGAGAATAGGTTCTTTATTAAGGTCGACATAGGCGGGCAAGTCTATACAGCGCTACTAGATTCAGGTGCTCAGGTATCGGTAGTAGGGCCGAATCTCGGTTTACGGTTTAAGGATCGGTTAAAGCCGCCTACGATTTTTGTACAGGGCATCTCAGGCGAGAAGCCGCAAACGTGGGGCGACTTGAGGTTAAGTATTGAAATTGGCGGTAGCACGAATTGGTTAATTGCGACGGTAGTATCTACGCTTAAGCACGACTTGATTCTAGGAGCCGACTTTTGGATAGCGTGGAATATAAATATTAGCTACGGTAATCGCGCTTGGCGGGCAGGTGACCAAGGCGACTGGTATCCGTTAGCAGAGCAGAATAGTAACGAGATAGTTGTTTTTGCGGAATGCGCAGGTTTAAGCAGCTACGAGGAGGCTCAACGAGAGACAATCTTGGCGCTTGTTCGCCGGATTGTCCCGGAGCCTGGTGAATCTCCGGCGGTTACAAAAGTTATCGAGCACATTATCGACGTAGGCGATGCGCGCCCGATAAAGACGCCGATGCGCCGAATGTCGCCTCCTATATTAGCATTCACGCAGGAAGAAACCATGCGGCTATGGAAGGCGAAAATAATTAGGCCATCGAATAGTCAGTGGAGTAGTGCGCCGGTAATCGTACGTAAACAGGACGGCGGCTATAGGTTCTGTCTCGATTTTAGACCAGTAAATAAGGTGACGAAAGTAGACGCGTATCCGATGCCTAGCATTGACGCTATTTTAGATAGGTTGCGCGGAGCAGTCTATCTGTCGAAAATAGATCTGCGAGCGGCGTTTTGGCAAATTCCGCTTTCAGAAAATAGCAAACAATATACGGCGTTCGCGGTCCCAGGTCTTGGTTTATGGGAGTTTGAGCGAATGCCGTTTGGTTTGGTAAATGCGCCGGCTACTTTCACGCGCCTCATGGACGCACTTTTCGGTCCAGAGTATGAGCCGCACGTTTTCTGGTATTTGGACGATCTGCTAGTAGTTAGCGCGGATTTTAATAGCCACGTGATCTGGCTAGAGAAAGTTTTGAAGCGTTTAGTGAGCGTTGGCTTAGAAATCAACTTAGAGAAGTCCGATTTCTTCTGTACCGAAGTAACTTACTTGGGGTACAGGTTAGATAGTGAGGGTCTACGTCCGGACGACGACAAGGTGAAGCCGATAGTAGATTATCCTGCGCCGAATAACGTAGCTCAATTACGCCGATTCCTAGGTATGGTTCGATGGTATGCGCGTTTTATCGAACACGAGAGTGAGATAAAGGTCCCGTTGACCAAGCTCATCCGAAAGGACCAGCCATGGGAATGGAAGGAGGAACAGCAAGTTGCATTTGAGAGGCTAAAGCGCGCATTAACGGAGGCGCCGGTACTCGCGCGCCCTGATTTTACGCGCCCCTTTTACTTGCACTGCGATGGCTCTTCCTTCGCGGTTGGCGCGTGTTTGGTCCAGGTATTCGACGACGGCGAGCATCCCATATGCTACGCCAGTCGGATGCTGAACGCGCACGAGCGAAATTACACGGTGAGCGAAATCGAGTTTTTGGCAGTACTTTTTGCGGTAAAAAAGTTTAGGCCTTATATAGAAGGCTCACACTTTGTCATCGTTACGGATCATAGTGCGCTCACTAGGATTCTTAATAAACGCGAACTTACGGGTCGATTGGAAAGATGGGTATTAGAATTTCAGCAGTTGGATTGCGAGATAATACATAGAAAGGGAGCGCTGCACCATGTGCCGGACGCACTTTCGCGAGAATTTGAGGACGAACTCGAGATTTGCGCATTTGATAAGATACAGGATGCTTGGTATCTACAACGCGTGAAAGATGTTCTTCAAAGACCGAAGAAATTCGAGAATTGGAGAGTAGAGAATAACGTGTTGTATCGGTTCATGCGCGATCACCTGCTCGATCCGATAACTAATCGCGAGGAATGTTGGCGCATGGTGGTGCCGCTGGAGTACCGAGAAAGGGTGTTGAGAGACGCTCATTGCGAGCCATTCGCTGGACATTTCGGCCGTGAAAAGACTTACGACCGGATTGTTCGTGAGTATTACTGGCCAGGAGTATGGTATGATGTGAGGACGTTCGTAAGTGAGTGCTCTCAATGTCAGAAGTACAAGGTAGTCCAGCAGGCACCCCAAGGTCTAATGGGTAAGCGCGTGGTAGAAAGACCATGGGCCGTAGTAGCGACTGATGTCGTAGAGCTGCCCCGTAGCAAAAATAGGTTTAAATACCTGGTGGTTTTTCAAGACTTATTTACTAAGTGGGTCGAGCTGAAACCACTGCGATCGGCGGACGGCCCTGCTCTTGTTGCCGCGCTTGAGGAGTTAATCCTGTTCAGGTGGGAAACTCCGGAATATATCATTAGTGATAATGCGAAGGCATATAGGAGCAAAGTATTTCAAGACAGGTTGCGAGAATATGGTATAGAACATGTATTTTGTCCTGCGTATCATCAGCAAAGTGACCCGGTTGAGCGCGTAAATCGTACGCTGAAGACGATGATAGCGATGTTTGTAGATGCCGATCACAGGAGCTGGGATAGGCATTTGTACGAATTTTGTCATGCTATCAATACGGCGACTCAGGCGTCTACAAAAGTATCGCCGGCGTTTCTAAACTTTGGTAGGGATCCGCGTCCGGTAAAGAGTTTAAGGCGCGAGGTCGAGGCAAAGGCCCCTATCGTTAAGATAGATACGAAGGCGTGGGAAGATAGGCTATCACGTTTAAATGCGTTACGCGACTTGGTAGCTAGGCACATAGATGAAGCTCAGGAAAAGCAAAAGAAACACTACGATAAGGGTAGGCGTCAGGTACTTTTTCAGGTAGGTGACTTGGTTTTGCGCAAAGTGCATACGCTTTCGAGCGCAGCGGATGGTAAAAACGCGAAACTGGATCCGAAATTCGACGGACCGTTTGAAATTATTTCAGTGATTTCGCCCGAGATCTACGAGCTAACGACGAACAGTAAGCATCGTACAGCTAGGGTACACGTCTCCGAAATTAAGCGATACATACCGCCGCGTAAGGTAAAGAAATAGTTTGCGAAATAGGACAGGTGTGATAACTGAATTGTTTTGTTTTAAAGGTACAGGAGGTTCATCGACGTCAGGTGATGATGGCTGAAACCGAGGAGTCGGGCCGCATCGCTCAAGTCGCCGAGGCTCGAACACCTACAGGCGACGTGACCGCATCGGTGAACTCGGCGGGAATTGTTGGGGCGATGGAGGTAGACCGAGCGTCGGAGTCTGCCGCCCGGTTTTCAGGCCTTGGGCAGGCGGCCTCCTTTGACGTCGAGGTTGCCTCCTGTGTTTCACGGTTGGCACAGGCGTCGGTTGACGGGGACAGTGACGGGCAGGCGAAGGGGTTCCCTTTGCCGCCGCCTTTGCCTTCGCCCCCGACGCCGTTCGTGAGCGACCGACGAGGGGTCCGTTTGCTAACGGGAAATCGCCGTGCGGGTTCGATAATTCGTCTGGCCGCGCCAACGCGTACCTGGGACGAGGCAGTGCGTCGCAGCGCAGCATTTCGGCTCACGACGCTTTGCATACGCGAAGCATCCGAGAAGTCGAGAGTTATCGCCGCAAAAGAGGGAATTGTCTTCTCGCGGGCGGGCACGAGTAGCCAAGGCGAGAAATCGCCGGGCTCTCGAGCTACCGCGGGAGGACATCTCGCGGGTAGGGCGGCAAATCGGAGCCGTACCGCGAGGGCTTGTATTGGAAGGGGAAACTGGAGTCCCATAAAGCGAGGCGCCACCAACGGTATATTGGAGGTGGTGCTAAGCTCGAGCGACTCCGAGGATGAGGTGATGCCGGTGCAGGAGCTGCCTCGAGTAGCTCCACAACCACACGTCCATCCTAACCTCCCTTTCAAGCCGCTCGCGTTACAGAGGTTAGACCCCGCGTACCAATTCGTCCGCAGGGGTGGGCCCGCGCAGTTCTACCCAGCGGGGTATTTGGAGGACGAGAGAAAGAGGGAAGCTGAGGCTCGCCAGAACTCGGGTAGGAGGAAGCGCACGATGCGTTTCAACCTATCCGCGTGTAACTTTGAGAGGCCAACCTCCGGTTCGACGCCAACTCTACCTGAGATGGCGGAGGGAGCCGTTGCTGAGGCAACAGGCGCCCTCCAGCCATCGGTTTCGTTGGCTGTCGGCAAAGGGAGAGCCTCGGGAGTTAGTGCGAGCACGGTCACCGAGAAGACGGGAGAGGCAGGCACAAGGATGGAAGTGGTGGTGCCGCCGACCCCACGAAGAGTGGAGCCGGTTGTGCCGGAGCGACCAATCCTTAGGCCGGTACGACCTGTCCCGGCTCCTCAGGTGGCGAGCCCGGCCTCGTCCTCTGCGTCGCCGTGTTGGGTCGACGAAACAGGGTTTCGATTGGTAAGAGGTAGCTTCCTGCAAAACCTGGCTCCGGTCCTCTGGGATGAGGAATTGGACGTGCCTTCGTTCCGTTGCTTCAATTGCAGAACGGGGTCACATCCCAGGTCGGCTTGCAGGAACCCGCCTCTCTCGCGTCCGGTTTGTAGGAACTGTGGGCGACTCGATGTCCGCGTGCAAGACTGTCCGCGTTGCCGCGATGCCTTTATGGCAGACCAGGCGCGCGCACGGTCGGTGGAGGAGGCAAGGGTTCGGGCTCGCCCGGGCGAACCAGTAGAGCTCCTGGCGACGCAGCCAAAGACTGTGGAGCCGGAGCTCGAAGCTTCTAGGTCAATGCCCGAGGTAGCCAGCCCTGAATCCTCCGTCGGGGAGCCCAAGGCGAAAAAGCCCAGGCACCGATGTGGCAAGCGTTTTCGCGCTAAGCTCGCGCGTAGGTCACAGGCGCTTGCTGCAGAGGAAGCCGGGACTGAAGCCGGTTCGGTCGAAGATACGGGAATGGAAGTCGCGTCGCGGACGGAGCAGGCGTCGGTTCCCGCGGGCGAGCCGAGCGATCGGAGCGCCGGGGTGACTGAGTCCGAGGCAACTGAGGATGCCGGCCAAAGACTCTCCGGGGCAAGTGCCTCGTTTCCTTCGGCAGAGGAACTACGAACGCTCAGGCTCCGGTATTTGGAGTCGTTGGAGCGGCAGTGAATGGTAAGATTCTTGGTTTAATTAAGTACGGAGATAGTCGCGATCTTGGCGCAGTGGATTAGTCGGCTTGCTATGATGAAAGGTTAGGCATATCACTCGGATTAAACTATTCGGTTTGTTAGATTTTGCTCTTAGTTGATCTGGTTGTTACCAACTTAGAACTAATTATAATTTAAGCTAAATCTAAGGTATTCTTATATGAATTAGCGTCTATCGTTGGTTGCCACTGCCGGTCGACAGGGAGAGAGAGAGGGAGACACGGAGTCAGGCCGTTCGCGGGTGCGAACTTTGGCCTTGGAAGGGGGTGTGACGAGAGCAGGCCGTTTGCCCGTCTCTCGTCCGCGTTTCTCCCTCCCCCACTCGGCTAAGCGTGGTGGCCAACGTTGGGCGCATTTAAGTATGCGCCTAACACTTGGTCTTTTGTTTCAGCGCTAAGGACGAGCCAGCGTAGTTGAGCGCAAGAAAAGTTGAAGAGCGCGGAGAGAGAGTGAGAGAAAGAGAGAGAGAGAAAGAGAGCATTAGGCCTATGCAGGGATTGGCAGGCGCGCAACGCGTGACCGATAAGCGACGCGTCGCGTGCCGCCTAACTAATAGGTCAAGGTAGGGAGAGGAGCGAGCGCAGCAGAGCGACTGCAAGAATGCGCGTAAGAATTAGTGCGTGAGAGAGTCGCAGCCGAGCCTTACGAGAGTGAGGGAGCCTACGCTTAGTCTTGCGAGAGTGCGGAAGTCCGAGCGCAGCAGAGAGAGCAGTTTGGGACAGCCGGAAGGAAGGACGATCAACCCTACCGGCAACGGCTTTGCCAGCAACAGCAGCCAGCCCGCCTGCCAAGAGAGTCAACGCCACCGACGGAGACCTGGTCAGCGACTGCGGGTAGCGACGATCTGACCAGCGACGACGGCCGGTACGTCCTGCGGCAGCACATCGCCCAGGATTCTCAACGTTGCAAGGAACAAAGAAAAAAGGTCAAGTCTTCCTTTTCTTCTTTCTCTCTATACTCTCTCTCTCTGTTGATGCGACGACCGGTACGCGGTGAAAGAGATAGCCTGGCACTCACGTGCCGGCTATCTGAAGGTACGCGTTAAGATTAATTTGTAGTGACGTAAGTTGCGACCGGTGAATTGTCCAGGCGCCCACGTGCCGGGCAATCTACCCGGTATTAATCCGCGTAGTTTTAAGGAAGTTTGTAATAGGTTAAGTATGCGATTTGTTATTAGTGAGATGCGAAATGTTCATTTGTGATTATCTTAAGTAGTTCATTGTTCGATTTTTAGTTTGTTAGTCGGTAATTGAGATTATGTTATGCGCGCGCGTTTGTTTAGTGTGAATGATTATTAATAATAATAGGTTATAAGTGAGATTTGATTCGTGTCTGTATATAATTTATTATCAACCTCCCCTCATTCTCCCCTCTCAATTGTCATGAGCGAAAGTGCCTCACTTACCCCGCAAAAGAATTGGTAACAAAGGATCAAGTTTTGTTACAATTTTAAAAATATTTATTAATAAAATTTTATATTTCAAGCTGTTATTTGACTTTTGCAAATATTTTTTCAGAGTAAGAATTTGAAGTACGATGTCAAACTTGAATTTGATATTAAAACTTACAATGAATAAGAAATTTCCCGATGCAAAAAGAAATAAAAAAATAAAACAACAAAATGTGACGACGGACGTTTTATTTCATTTTTTATTCCATTTTTACTATCCCTAAATTTTGAGTTTTATTTATAAGTCTGATAAATTCAAAGGACAAATAGACAATTAGTAGAGAGCTTTATTTTTCAAAAAATAAAAAAATATTAAATAGGAAACAAGCTAAGAACCGTATGTTCGAAAATTTTCCAGTGCCTGAGTTGAGTGGACCAAATCAAACACCACTCGAAAACACTATATGAAAAAACTCGGAACGATACGGCAATACCCTCGATCAACCCACATGTAGGTCGTAAAAATGCAATCTGAATTCTGTTACTGTGATTTTCCTTCAAAAACTCACTTTCTAAGCCTCATAATTTTTAACATTGAAATACAAAGAAAAATGAATTTTGAAGTATGTCAAATATTCTTATGACATTTTATAAACCGCAACTATGCCGTTTAATTACCTCTCTTCGAGTTTTTATTCTAAAGTATAGTTAAGTCGGGAAAATAGAAAAACATGAGCATAATTTTTAAGTTTTGTTTCATATTATAATGAGCGGCCAGACCCTCGTTATATATCTCTCTCTCTCTCCATACATAATTATAATTATCCTTATATATATATATATATACATTTGTCATATATCTATTTCACATCTATGGCAGCCAAAGTTAAGTCAGAGAGAGAGCACTAATAGAGGGCGAGTTAGAGAGAGAGAATTCGGGAAGCCGACGCGACGCGCGCGAGAACGAGAGTGGGGGAGGAGAAAGCCCATCGGGGGGATTCATCTTTGTATCGGCGACTTCGACGCACGCGGACGTATCATGAGTAGCTATACACGTGCTCGCGACCTTGTTCTCCGTGACCGATATTTCGGTGTTTCCGGCGAGTACGCGAGCGTCCACTCGGTGCGAGACTTCGGTGCCGAGATTGCCCCTAGCGCCCTTGGTGGGCTAGTTCCTGCGATTACGCGTGCGAGCCTTTAAGGCCGCCCGCCTCCCGACTGCACCCGAGCTGTACACTGCGCGTCCTCGCGAGCCACGTGCGAGGCTGAGGGCACCGTTTCCAGGGCTGACGCTGAGACGTCATTGTAAGTACCACTTCGAATACGTGTCTCTCTCGCTAACCTTTCGCCACTCTCTCTCTCTCGCTTACGCTGCGTCCTAACTCTGTACTTTCCTCAGTAGTAAACTCAATGCTGTTTGTATATCTGCTTTCTTTCTCTGAGCACCTTACCTATCGTAGTCAATCCCGTTCCGTCCTGCCCTCGCACCTGAATTTCGTGATCGGTCAAAAGCGCCCATAGGACCACACGACGCTCTCTGCGGGCTAAGGTAACAGACGCTGTACCACGTCGTTTCTGTTGCTGCTGAGTTAGGCTTCGCACAGCCTATTACGAGGCCCACTCCGAACTGTTCCTAACTCCCTCGTAAAGTATATAATTTACGAGGGAGTTACGCGCTGGGTCAAAACCCCGTTATAATATATATTCAATAAACATGATATCATTATAAATATTCAACTTTTGTGTAACTAGATATCTTTAAGTTCAAACATGTAAAATATAGTGAGAAAATTGTTCAATTCTCCCTAATTTTGCGCTAAATATTTAACACATATTATACTCGTATATACCTATTTCTACCGAATGAGGGTTAAATGACCGCTTTTGAAATAAACAACTATAGTCTTTTCTAGTTGATTATAATTAATACAGAATTTAGCATAAATAATAAACACAAAATAATTATCATATAATAATTAAAAACCATTTATTTTTCGGGCTTTAGGAGCCGTAATTTGACTGCTCTGGTAGATTTAGTGTTAAATAATCATTTATATGTTTGTTTAACATGGATATTTTATAATCTAGCTTAGTTGCCGTTATCTTTACATGCCTTTCTTAAAAATTCTATTGTAACAATAAGTTTCTAAAATAGTAGTTTAACATTAAATACTTTATAATTAATATTAATTAGTTTTAACAATAAATATGGTTGAAAGTTCATGTTTTATTACGAATTCTTTATTCTTGAAAGCTTCCGAAAGCTTTGAACTTTTTAGAGTTCGAAATTGATAAAACAACAATAAACTGTTAATTAATGAATAACTTCAGACTATATTTGTTACTTTTATAATAAAATATCATTTTTTAGTTTATGTTTAGTTTTAAGTAGTTTAATTAAACATAGCTTTGTGCGCAATTATTATTAATAATAGCGTCTAAATTTTTACTAAAACGGTACTAGTGGATCCCTCTCTTAAGAGAGGCTCAAACCTTATTATTTTGCTCTGTCCCACTCCCGTCGGTGAGCTCCCCCCCCCCCCCCCCCCCCCAGTTCAATTAACGCCACCAAAATTGGACAAGATCATCTCTTCAATAAGGAAAATGTAGCCAACTTCACGATGAAGCTTTTACGAAGGGACAAGATGAGGAAAAATCACCCAACCATCCCCAGATAATAAATAGCCCTACGCGGTCCGGAGATGCCATTCTAGTATTCGCTGTCCAGCCTAGAGGCAACCTCTCTTTTGCCAAGCATCAACTCGAAGAATTAAAAGTAAAACTCGTTTTGAGCGCGCAAAGCTACAATAGGTAAATTGCCCAAAAGAAAATAATAAAAGTAAATCAGAAAAAAAACCAAAATATACGTATCTCTCTCATTAAACATTCCATTATCTTTCTTCTCACATTCACTGTTTAGTGTTCGCGAAGTCGTTTTCTCTTTTCAAACGTGACTGTGGCAAGAGTTGCACTTTGTTTTCTCTGGTGCATTCGTGATACGAGGTGTGATCAAAAAGTAAGGTGAATTTTGAAATTTAGCGGGCTACGTCCGTTCGATCTTCGACTTTTTTATTTGGTTATGTCGGTACATTCGTCTAGAACATACGTTCCAAATTTCAGCTTTGTAGTATGTTTGGTTTGTTTGTGAGAGGCATCAAGGTTAGAAGTGTTTTGCGTGCTCCACGATTTGCTGCTGTCTAAAAACATGGATCAAAGAGTTTGCATTAAATTTTGTGTGAAAAATGGAATCAAATGTTCCAAAATACTTGAAATGCTGAAAGTGGCATACGGTGAGTCTACTTTAAGCCAAAAAAATGTTTACAAGTGGTATAAACTCTTCCAAGAAGGCCGAGAAGACACCGACGACGAACCTCGTTCTGGACGCCCCAGCACATCAACAACTGATGAGAATGTTGAAGAAGTTTTGGGCATGAGACGTGTGTCAGCAAAGTTTGTTCCGAAATTGCTAAATTTTGACCAAAAGAAACGTCGCATGAGCATCGCCCAAGAGCTACTGAATGACGTCAACGATGATCCAGATTTACTCAACAGGGTTATAACAGGTGAAGAAACATGGGTATACGGTTATGACGTCGAGACTAAGACTCAATCGTCCCAGTGGAGGCATTCTGGATCACCAAGACCAAAAAAAGCACGCCAAGTTCGATCAAATGTAAAGGTTTTGCTTACAGTTTTCTTTGACTGCAGGGGTGTGGTGCATCATGAGTTCTTGCCACAGGGTAGAACAGTAAATAAGGAATATTACCTGCAAGTTATGCGCAATTTGCGCGAAGCAATCCGCCAGAAACGTCCGAATTTGTGGAAAAATAAAAATTGGCTTTTGCACCATGATAACGCCCCTGCTCACACATCGTTGCTTGTGCGCAAATTTTTGGCTAAAACCAACACAGTAATTATGCCACAGGCACCGTATTCCCCAGATCTGGCCCCTTGTGACTTCTTCTTGTTCCCAAAACTGAAGAGGCCCATGAAAGGACGGCGTTTTGCCATCGATTGAGGAGATAAAGACGACATCGAAGGATGAACTAAACAAGATCACAAAAAATGATTTTTTGAAATGCTTTGAGGATTGGAAAAAGCGTTGGCACAAGTGCATTATATCCGAGGGGGATTACTTTGAAGGAGATAAAATAAAAATTGATGAATAAATAAATATTTTTTGAGAAAAATAAAAATTCACCTTACTTTTTGATCACACCTCGTATTGTTGCGTTCAATACGCATTTTACCAAAGTTTGAATCACGCGCACGGAAACTTTCTCTGCAATATACACGCTTATCTCAGTTTACACGCGTGAGCGTAAACTAAAAACTACCAAATAAAAAAATAATCGTTTATATAAAATAATTACATTTGACCTAGAATTTTTAAAAAATGCCATATCAGCGATTTTAAATCAATGATTTGTTGTCAGAAGTAATTTAGAAGATATCTAAATTATTCTATCCACTGAGATTTTAATTACCAGTTGATTTCATTTAACTTGCCTTCCAAGTCATCGTGCACAATAATGCAAGCAGAAAATCTGACACCAATATCAACGGGTGAATCCACCTACTAGCTCTGCGATAAAAATAAACTGCTTGATTTAATAGACCTTACAGTAAAGGGTCATGTTTAAATATCTAACAACCAAATTGTGCTTTGATGTAACTTGAGACTATTCAACAATCATGATAAATTTTGCTTCAATAATTAAAACCAACACAAAGCACTGCTTTTTGTATTATATAAAAACTGCAACGGTAGTCGATTCAATTAATCGCACCGTTCGCGATTCTGAATTTCGCGCGTTAGTTCTAAGTATTGAGAGAGAGAGGGGGCGCGCGATCTTTCAAATTAGCAGTTACGTCTCAGCTGTTGTGACAAGTAGATATCGCCGAAGTTATTTGCACTGTTTTTTCTCGCCGACTAATAATTACTGGTCCATAATAATTACGCGCGTGAGTGCAACAACGAGACCTACAGATTGCAGCGTTTTGGTAGCAGCAGATTTGCAGCTGATAGGTGGTACGAGGCAGCACAGCTGATAACCTAGGACCGGAGGCAGTTGATATTTTGCTGACATCAACAATTACGGCTGATCACCGTAATTGCACCGCAGGGTAGGTGCACCTCCCTTTATTATCGCATGTCAAAATATATTTATTATTTTGCTCAGCCGTGTTAGCGTTGATAATTCTGTATTCGCGCCGAGCGTTAGATCGCGCCAATATTCGAATCTTCTCTCTCTCTCTTTCTCACCGGAAAATTATTTAATTGTAAATCCTATTCGCGTGCGTCAGTCTTTCGGCCCGACAAAGACTGTATAGATTTTTTATGAATAAACTTTATTAACTTATTCGCCGATTTCGTCATATGATTTTCCTAATAGTTTAAGAAATTGAAATAGGCTTAGGTGTTAATCCTATTACGCCTAGGGGATTAAGCGGAGAAGGAGTAAAGTCGCTCACACTTTAAACTCATCGAGTGTCACGATACATGTGACTTAAGGTGAGTTCAACTCCGTTTGATAGAAGACAACAAAGAGAAATCATCTGATGTTAAAGCGAAGACACGTACTTACATACGTGATTAACGGAGCGGCGGTTTGCTCTGCATCGTGGGAGTTTGCTTATAAATAAATTTCCCATTTTTGCAAGGATTCCCCCCCGTTACAAAACAAATTCGGACACTTACAGAGAAAATGCTAAACGATAAACTAAACTAATATATCGTTTAACCGGTTAAGGCCCATGCCAAAACTGGATGAAATATCACTAAACTAACTGTGCCATTCATAGGCTAATCGAAAAAAAATGTCCGTGTTGTTTCTTTTGTCATTTACAATTATTTATAAAAAATTATTTAAAAAATATAGAAAAATTATTGATTCTGGTCTTAAAGAATCTCTAAAAAAAAAAAAATCATTTACTGAAAGCTTATTTTGAATTTACTGAGTTTGATGTGTTGCGAAAAATAAAAAATTCGAAAGACATAGTTACTGAAATAAGAAAAACATTAGTATACTGCAAGAACATTGAAGGTTTTATTGCGTTAATCCATTATTATAGAAATAATAGAGACGTTCAAGTTTGGTACTGATGGAGAAGGAGGTTTACTAAAAGTGTGTTTATTTGTACATTCAAACAATAAAATTTGTAGTAAGAATTTCAATAAGAGGTAAAAATATAGCGATGGAGTTTGTGCACAGAGTTTTAAGGAATCAAGCTTAAAAAACTCATTTATTTTGTTCTTATCTAAATTGATGCAAGAAATATATGAAAATGATAATAACGTTCCGAAAAAACTTTATATAGATGAATTTATTGATAATATAGCGACTGATTTGAAATTCGCGAATTTATTGATAGGCATTCGACCACATTCAAGCTGCTATCCTTAAACATGGTGTTATATTCGTAAAAACGAGCTTAAGAATGTCAGTGAGAATAGGATTTTAGGAAAAAATTTAGATCTGTATCATGCTTGATGTGATAACGGATCTATAACAAAATATGCTTACAAATATAAGAGCTGTATAAATCCACCAATCATTTCAGGCCATAGAGATACTAAAATATGAGATATCATATTACCTCTTGAGTTACGTTTATTATTGGGTATTGTAAATACTATTGCTACATACATGGAAAATGCTTTTGAGCAATGTACTGCACATTGGATGGAAAAATATAATGTCAAAAAACAAGTAACTCGAGTAGGGAGTGGTTTCAATGGCAATGCTTGCAATAGATTATTAAATAAAGTAGATTATTTAAGAAAAAATTTCCCCGTTGGGTATTTAAAGTACGTTGATGCTCTGCAGTCTTTCAAAAAAGTTGTGAATGATTGCTTTGAAGTTGAATTGAAGAAATTATACGAAAGTGCATTTGTAACTTTCAAAAAAAAGTTATTTAAGCAGTGACATTTTAATGATACTGGAAGTTCACGCAATGTTACACCATGTTAGACAATTTTGTAGTAATACCATCATGGGATTAGGTTACTTCAGCGAACAAGCAGTTGATTCAGCACACTTTAATTTTTCAGAATGTTGGAAAAGATTTTGCGTTCCTGAGGAGCATCCAAATTGTAATACAGCTTTACTGAATGCACTTGTTAAATATAATAGTAACCTACTGGAAATATTTGAAATATTTGTATGTTAAATAAATAAAAAATATATATGGGACGATCCATGTCAACCGGATCACCGCTGTGTCCAAAATTTGATGTGACCAAAAAAATCGTGCAACGACTCATTTTAAAGCTTAGGATATCTACTTTCTCATGCTGTGTGCGCCTTTGCAAAATCCAACATGGCGGCTCCAATATGGCGGCTACAAGAGACAAACTCGTAAACAAAAAATTTTATTTTTGAAATTTTTAGTAATAAATGTTAAAAAAATTAATATTTCATATTTTTTTATGAAAATCTGGCTCATTTCCTACAAAAAAGTAACAGAGACCATTTTCGCTAAAATGAAAAATAAAAAAGTTATAATTTTTTGAAAATTTTAAAAAATAAAAAACTGCGATTTTTTTACTTAGAAGGCAATGACTTTGGAAAAGAAATTTAAGGAACAAAATTGCTTGAAATTTATCAAAACACAAGTGTGAATTTTTTCGAATTCCTTTGAGCGATTTTTTGCTTTTTGGATTTATCGGATTGTTTGAAAAATTAAAAAACTTCCCAAGATCTTTTACAAAAATTCATAAAATCGCTCAAAGGAATTCGAAAAAATTCACACTTGTGTTTTGATCAATTTCAAGCAATTTTGTTCCTTAAATTTCTTTTCCAAAGTCATTTCCTTCTGAGTAAAAAAATCGCAGTTTTTTATTTTTTAAAATTTTCAAAAAATTATAACTTTTTTATTTTTCATTTTAGCGAAAGTGCTCTCTGTTACTTTTTTGTAGGAAATGAGCCAGATTTTCATAAAAAAATATGAAATATTAATTTTTTTAACATTTATTACTAAAAATTTGAAAAATAAAATTTTTTGTTTACGAGTTTGTCTTTTGTAGCCGCCATATTGGAGCCGCCATGTTGGATTTTGCAAAGGCGCACACAGCATCAGAAAGTAGATATCCTAAGCTTTAAAATGAGTCTGTGCACGATTTTTTTGGTCACATCAAATTTTGGACACAGCAGTGATCCGGTTGACATGGATCGTCCCATATGCATATAATATATATGTATATAATACACATAAATTTTGAATAACTATTATATTGATAAATACAATAAATACTCTAAAATAATTGAGTTCAAATTATATGCGTATTTATGTATTTATTCAATTATAGATCCTTAATACTGTAACGGAGTAAAACCGTTTAATTATTTTATTCGCGCAATTATACTAAAAGGACGCGCGTAATTATTTATGCTCAATACATAAATCGGAGAGCATGTGGAAACGTGCGTCAGTCAACCAGTAAGTCCTCTAATCTAAGAAAAGTGAGTGGAAGCTACCTGAAATGAGCGAGTCGAAAAATACTTGTTAATAACACGGACGGAGCCTTTTATTACCATTCAAACACTACATAAAGTCGGCCCGCGCGTTTGTTTACATTGGCGCTCGCTCATCGACAACACGTATTGCCGGGACGCTCGCTGCTCTTTGTTATTAGAGTCGTCGCATGCACGCTTCGAATGTCGGAAATTAATAATTAATCATACAACCGCGATCGCGAAATTAAGCTGGCCAGCTTACCTTATTATTGCAGGCGATCGAAGGAAACACAGACAAATCGCACAGAGCGGAACAGTTTTACTGTTTATTTCGCGGGTCGCGAGTTCGCGCATGTTATGGTTTCGCCCTCGATGGCGAAACCTCACACACACACTCTCGTCCTGGCCTCGAACTGGTAGCTGGATGGCACCTTGGCGGCTACAATCACGGATAACTGGCTGTTGCTGCTTTAGCGTGTTGATGTTGACGGCTCGTGGATCGGCGATAGCGATAGCGAAAGCGGGCGGACTCAATGATAGTCGAAGCTTCACTAGTTCGGTTTCAATCGCGCGCGTTCCGTCTGCTCGCGTGCCGAATTCCTTCGTTACGAATTTCGTCCCCCCGGCAGGTGCTGCCCTCACAGGCAACAATTAAGTTATATTATCAGCGCTAATTTGACGTTTACCGTCACAATACATACATTCTATATTCTGTGACGGTAAACGTCAAATTAGCGCTGATAACCTAACTTAATTGCTGCCTGGGAGGGCAGCACCTACCGGGGAGACGAAAAACGTGACAGAGGAATTCGGCACGCGAGCAGACGGAACGCGCGCGATTGAATTCGAACCAGTGAAGCTTTGACCGTCATTGTGTTCGCCCGCTTTTCTTTCCACTATCAATCCGAGTGCCGCTTAAGTCAATCATTGGGAGAAGAACAGCCGGATCAGTACCAGCTATCAATGATCGCTGCCGCCAAGGTGCCATACTACTACCAGTTCGAGACCAGGTCGAGAGAGTGTGTGTAAGGTTTCGCCATCGAGGGCGAAACCATCGTGTGCGCGAATTCGCGACCGGCGAAAATAAACAAAACTGTTCCGTGCAGTGCGACTAGTTTTCGTCCGCTCCGTACGCCTGCAATAATAAGGTAAGCTGACCAGCTTAATCTCGCGATCGCGGTTGCATGGTTAACAAATAATTTCCGACATCCGAAGCGTGCATGTAGCGGCTCCAATAACAAAGAGCAGCGAGCGTCCTGACAATACGTGTTGTCGATGAGCGAGCGTCGATGTAAACAAATGCGCGGGCCGACCTTATGTAGTACTTTAATAATAAAAGGTTCTGTTCGTGTTACTAACAAGTGTTTTTCGACTCGCTTACTTCTTTTGCTCCCACTCGCTTTCTTATAGGTTAATTAGAATTACTGGTTGACTGACGCCTGTCTCCGCATGCTCTCCGGACTACATTTTAAGCATAGGTTATTACGTTCGCCCTTTCAACAAAGTCGCGCGAATAAAAATATAATTAAACGGTGATACCCCGTTACAATTCTAATTGTCATACTAGCACTCTACATGAATATAACAAAAATATAGATTTAGGAAAAAATTGAGAAAATCGTATAGTTATCTATATAAAATTAAACAAAAAATAAAACTTACATATCCACTCTCGCATTATTGGATGATGATGAGGAGCTAGGAGACGCTGGTAATGGTCGGATAGGTGATCGGTGCCTGCTATAAAATAATAACAAAAACATTAAAGACGGTTAGTGCGTGCGTGGCATGTTTACTGACATAAGAATACGTGAAGAGGGAACCGTATAATCTGATGAAACCGAGGTGTCAAAACAATGCGAAAGAGAACAAAATAATTAAGTATAAGAGAGTTAAATTCGATTTGAAAAAGTATCATCTTAATATAATGACTAGATATGCTTTTATTATTAAAATTTTATATATATTTAATAATAATATTGTATTAATAAATTGATAAATTAATAAAATTTTATATATCAAATTTATCAATTTATTAATGCAATAGTATTATTAATTATATAAACAGGGTGACTCATTTTAATCTATTATGTGGAATATTTCAAAATTGTGGTTAGATACAGAAAAATGTTTCACACAAAAATTGTTCAGGACGTAGGGGGCTAGCTAATTGTAAACTTAGATTTGACCTTGAACTATTTTTTCCTATGACCTTTGATTGGTAATTTCAAGGTCAAATGCTAAAAAGTCTTGTGGTTGCTATTGCTGGTCTTTTCTGATGAATATCAACCCCAATGTCACAATAACCTTGAAAATGTAGACCTCAAAAAAGTAGTCCTTACTTTTAGCGTTACCTAGAAACAACGAAGTGGACCCAGTAAGGTTTGTTTCCTTTGGGGTGATCGATTAGCGCGAGTCCCCTTGCCTCTCACTTTATGTTTTTAAATTAACCATTGAATATGTGTTCAAACTGACGGCCGTTTGCCCCGATACATAGTTGAATTCTTTTAAAAAAATATGTTACAGTAGAAAGAACTTATGGTTAGAACTTGCGAAAAATACAGAGGAATGGAAAACTTGTGTTGATGAGTCTATGAACTTTAGACTCTACCTGCTACACAATAATAATAATAATAATAATAATAATAATAATAATAATAATAATAATGGAGTAACTCTATCCCCGACGTCACGATGACATCGGACAGAATTCTGCCACGGCTGAGAGGATGGCGGGTGATCGAAGACTACACAGCCAGCGATCACCAATACATCGTCTTTGAAGTGGTGGGTTGGACGGGAACGAGACGAACGAGAACCCATCAACCCCCGCGGTGGAACCTACGTAAACTCGACGGACGAAAATTTTCGAAAGAGCTAATGGCTGCACCGGCTCCAGGGGAGAGAATTCCCCCAGAACTGACGGGCCGGCAAAAAGCGGAAAGACTGACAGACGAGACAGCCAAATTAATAGACAGCTTGTGCAGAGGCACAATGCCGAAACGTCGATAGATACAACAAAGACAACCACAATATTGGTGGACGAACGAAATAGCCGAGTTACGCAGGATATGCCTGACAAATCGGCGACGAATGACAAGGGCAAGGGGCGGACCCGAAAGGGAAAACCTCCAAGCCATATACAAAACAGCACGGAAGACGCTGACGAAAGCAATACGGGACAGCAAGACGTGATGCTGGAGGAAGCTCTGCGAGGAGGTGAACGAGGATCCCTGGGGAATCGGCTACAGGATTGTGACCGGAAAACTAGGGGCCCGAGTCTCACCGGAACTTAAAGATGACGAAACAGCAGGACGGATTGTTGACGGATTGTTTCCGACGCACCCGATTAGGACAAACGTGATGGATGACGTGGACGTACAAATGCCCCCCGCTTTTGCCGCTGAGGAGCTCATCAGAGCAACGAATGCGATGAAGACGGGTAAGGCACCGGGACCGGACGGAGTACCATCCGAGATCCTCCGGCTTGTGGCTCGTCTACGGCCGGAGATACTCCTCGACCTGTACAACACGTGTTTGACGACAGGAACGTTCAGCAACCGGTGGAAGGTGGCAAGGCTCGTTCTTATCCCAAAAGGTAGGGGCGATCCTGGCACACCTTCGGCTTATCCACCGTTGAGTTTACTTGACACGACTGGTAAACTCTTTGAACAACTATTGAGATCGAGACTGATGGATGCGATACAGACCGGAGGAGGTTTATCAGATTTGCAGTTCGGTTTCAGGAGGGGTCGATCGACGATTGGAGCGATCCAAAAGGTGGTCGATTCTTTCCTGGAACTAGACAGACACTCCCACGCTGCGCGACCTATAGTGTTGCTGGCAACGCTCGACATTAGGAATGCTTTTAATTCGGCCAGGTGGAAGGATATCTTGGAGGCGCTGAATAGCAACTTCGGAATCCAGCCATACCTGTTTCGGGTTGTGGAGGATTACCTAACAAACAGACGGATAACGTACGAGACGATCGAAGGACAAGTAACGAGACAGGTCACCGCTGGGGTGGCACAGGGGTCGATACTGGGACCTGACTTCTGGAATGGCTTATACGATAGTTTGCTTCGGCTTGGGATGCCGCTCGGAGTGACCCTCGTCGCTTACGTTGATGACGTGGCGGCGGTGGTTACGGAGAGGTCCCCCGATCTGGCGCAGCTGACGTTGAACCAGACCATGAGACGAGTCGGACGATGGATGACAGACCACGGACTACAACTCGCAACGGAAAAAACGGAACTGATGTTTCTCACGAGAAGACGCATACAGACGATTCTGCACATGAGGGTGGGGACATACGAGATAGAGACCAAGAGGGAAGTCAAGTACCTTGGGGTAACCCTCGATATACGAAGATGACCTTCTGGCCTCATATACAGAAAACAATCCGGAAAGCGGTAGAGAGGATAGCATCCTTGAGTCGCTTGATGGCAAATACGACGGGACGAGATCGGGAAAACGACGACTGTTAATGGCGACAGCTCACTCGACCCTTCTATACGGCGCGGAAATATAGGCAGACTCCCTGAAGACAATAAAACACTGTAAGATGATGATGATGGTACAGAGACAGGGCGTACTGCGAATCGCTTGCTCCTACCGAACAGTCTCTGCGCAGGCTGTTTTGGTGGTGGCTGGCGTAATACCCATGGATCTTCTGGCCTTTGAACGCAAAAGGATCTACGGGAGTAGCGCGGACATAGGACGAAAGAGCGCTGCAATCGCTGAGCGCGACAGGACAATTGACATTTGGCAAGGCCGATGGACAGAGGAATGAGGTGGTAACTGGACGAGACGATTGACACAAGACTTGAGGCTGTGGCTCGGAAAGAAATTTGGTGATATAAATTTCTACGTCACCCAGCTCTTGACGGGCCACGGGTACTTCCGACGGTACCTATACAATATGAAGAGACTACGAACACCCAATTGTAAGTACTGTGGACACGAACGAGATGACGCGGAACACACGTTTTTCGCGTGTGACCTCTGGACAAGACTCAGACAGGAACTGGAAGAAACGGTCGGCAGCATCACCCCCGATAACATCGTGGCTCTGATGCTGCGTGAACCCGAATGGTGGCACTTAGTCGCTACCTATACGGAAACTATACTGAGACGTAAGAACGCGGACGGCTGCCTGACAGATGACTGAGCAGACGAAGTAACGCGACGTAACGAGATACGGAGGAACGACACGAACGGACGAACACAGACAGAACCTCCAGTCAGAAGTAATATCAACATAGTCCCTGGCTAGGGGAAGGACACCAAGGAGATGGCGGTTTAGTGGGTAGGCCTATTTTTTTTCGGGGAGTCCCACATAACTCCTCAGTCAGAAAGACTAAGGGGAATCCGCAAAAAGGATTCCGCAACTCCTTTAAAAAAAAAATAATAATAATAATAATACAATTTCTTAATTTTGTGTCGCAGTGTAACTACAACAGATTTGATAACGAATCGCGAAAAAAATTTACTTTTGTAATTGTGCATCCAAGTACCACCTGTACAAACGTTATAGTCCGTGTTAGAGATCGTGCTTGAGTGGCGGGCTAACGGATAAGTAATTCAAAATTCAAAATTACGAGAACACCATTTATCTTTATATAGTAGTTCATTTCTTAAAAATTCAAAATGGCTGATTATCCCCAAATGAAATTGTAGATATGATTATGATTTTAGGAGAGTGTCGGGGTGTTTACGTTCATGCAGCCACACTTTACGCTGAACGTTATCCAAATAGACGACATCCAACTTACATTACTATTCGAGATTTAACAACTAGAGCTCGAGGAGGACGATTACAACGTAAACGAGTATGGAGAAAATGACAATCGTGTCTTAACAGTTCTTACAGGCATTCACATTAATCCCCACATTAGTTATCGAGAAATTTAAAGAGAACATGGAATATCCAGATTAACAGTTCTTAAGATACTGGCACCCCAAAGGCATCATGCTTACCACATTACATTAACTCAAGAACTAACGCCTAACGCTTCAGTTATATCAATCGGCAGCAGAGCTACCAGAGTTGTTTACATATGTTATGTTTTCAGATAAAGCAACATTTAAAAACAATAGAGAATTTAACAGGCATAATTGTCATTTTTGGTCATATGTCAATCTGCAATAGTATAGAACAATTAATAATCAACATTGTTGGTGTTGGAACGTTTGGTGTGGCATTGTAAATGGTTATCTAATTGGTCCTTATTTTTTAAACGGTAATGTGAACCAACACAATTTTTTAGAATTTTTAAAAGACCTGGCTAGCTTGAAGATATCGATTTGGAGACTAGACGTAGAATTTGGGTGCAATTAGATGGTCCACCACCACATTTTGCACGGAATGTGAAAACTTTTCTTAATTGTACCCAAACCGATGGATTGGATGTGAAAGTTCAGTTGCATGGCCTCCTAACTCGTCTGATCGAACTTCACCTGACTTCTATCTTTCGGAATATTTGAAAAATACTTCTTATGAGTAGCAGCCAACGACACAAGAAGATATGATGGAACACATACGAAGAGCTTGTGCGGCAATTCGAAGAAACGTTGTAACGCATTTTTTAAGAAGAATTCAACTGTGTATCGGGGCAAACAGCCATCAGTTTGAACACATACTCAATGGTTAATTGAAAAACATAAAGTGAGAGGCAAGGGGACTCGTGTTAATCAAGCACCGTATCGTGAGAGGCAAGGGAACTCACGCTAATCAAGCATCCCAAAGGAAACAAATTTTACTACGTCCACGTCATTGTTTCTGGGTAAAGCTAAAATTCAGGACAACTTTTTTTAAGGTATACATTTTCCAAGTCATTGTGACATTGGGGTTGATATTCATCAGAAAAGACCAGCAATAGCAACCACAAGACTTTTTAGCATTTGACCTTGAAAAAACTATCTACAGGTCATAGGAAAAAAAATTTTAATATCGTTTCATCATATTATCACGAATCAGCTATCGTCAATCTTGATGACGTCGAAGGAACGGACGTACTGGGTGGCTCATCGGAAAATCAAAAAAAACGTCACATATTTTGATAGCTTTGAAGATTTTCGGTCACATACTGATTTAATGATGTATCTTGGTGATATAGAGATTAAATATAATACGAAAATTTACCAACATTTCAATACTTACGTATGCAGTTATCTTTGTTTACAGTTTTTGTGCGATGGTATAAAAGTAAAGGCAACGTGAAAGTATTGGTAGTCATGTTCGGACAGTCATGGAGGATCCGTTAACTCTGACTCTGTCGGGTAATTCTTCACTGTTTGAAGCGCATTATTTCCCATCAATTAAACTATCCCAGCATAAACATTAGAAGTTGGGCTTAGTCGAGTTCCTAATGTTCAACTCGATACCTAATATTGACGTACATAATAATAAATTTTACATCGCAAATCCAATTATCGACATACTTGTCGGGATCTACGAGATCGACGACATTGATAAATTTCTTCGCAAAGCTGTGCAGCCTCTCCGCACTAATAATAATAATAATATAATATTAAGTTTGAAACACCTTGCATTGTAGAATCAAGTGTTCCGAACCTATCGATTTTCGTCCGCAGAATTCTATCGGACGATTGTTGGGTTTTTCATAACGTACATTAGAGGTAAACGTTTCTCACAACTCTGACCTGCCCGTCAGTATTCTCAAGGTGAACGCTGTTTTTCTAGCAGTGCCGCCTGGATATAATTTCAATAATAAAATTATTGAAATTCCCTCTCACGTGATTTATGTTTTAATTACAAAAAAGTCTGTAAATTGTTTACAATTACGCATTGTCGATCAAGATGGAAATTTAATTAATTTTCTTGGTGAAGTCATAACCATCACAATATACTTCAAAAGCATATGATGGGAATTGTTTATAATTCAAAGAGTGGTAGGGGTTATATAAGCACTGAAAAATGCAAACCCACCATCAGTCATTTACTCAAATTAAAAACGTTAATACGGCTAACTCCAGTCATTAATCATCATCGGAAAGCGAAAGCTTTGACACGTCAAAGCATAAAGTTCCTAAAAAGTCTTGGGTTAAGAGTAGTTCCTGGTGGAAAATAAATTTCCTAATATTGTTTTGCTATTTTCAACGAAATAATTGCAAACATTCTAGAAATACAGTCATCTGTCGTCTTCGATGAATCCTTGGCTACATACATGTACATTATGAGATCCACGCTCATCAACCTTACACAAATTTATCGTTCAATAATAGTGACGATATTCAATTTCATCAATTCAACATTAAGACTTGTGTTTTATACCATCTTGCAACTTGTGACACATTTGTGGATGATTATTTAGCAAAAATAACAATTTGTTAACGAATACTAATTTTGTTAATAACACAGCTCCACAAAAAAAAATGAAAGTATTTTCCCCGATATCTGACTGTATGTTCTTTATGTTTTTGAGGTCGCTGAATCCGAATCCGGGGTCCGTTTGACTCCATCACGTCAGGGTTAAGGGCATTTGAAGGTCAAATTGCGAATCGACCCGTTAAAAAATTTTTAAAAAATTCATAATATATTTTTGGGATTCCTGATTCCAAATTCAATCTTTTTTGAACCTCAACATGTCAGAATCAAGGTCAAACGGAGGTCAAATCATTCAAATCGGATGATACAATATTTTTGACTCCAGATTCTGAAAGAGCAGAAAATTTTACGTCCGAATACGTAGTAACTTTTTTTTTAAACCGACTTCTGTAGGTCGCGTTGCGGTTATCCAAAATAAGACTTAGATATCTATTTTTGGAATCTGTTGGCAGCGGTTTTTTCCATGTGTTTGCATCCAGGACACCTCCCCGTGGTGACGGCGGGCAACGGAGTTGTCTCGCTATCCGGCAAAGTTCCTGGGTCATGATGCTCATGCCGTCATGGCAAACACACCAGAAAAACTTACGATGCAGGGGGTCGGAACCCCAGTATCGGCGGCTGGTCAGGGTGATAAAGCGGGCCCGCAGGCGTCGTCATCATGCGACCGTAGCTTTGTTAAGGTGGCTAACTTGGCCTTACCAAAGTATAAAGCTACAAGTATAGCCAGAACCTCTAGACATGAGCATGACAACCCGGAAAAACCAGATTATTTTTGTTACTTTTGTGCTGCATACGCACCACCATATAGCCGGAAAAATATCACTCGTGCTGTGCGTACTGCATACAGTTATTGTTTTTCATCAGAAATATTGAATCAAGATGAGAATTGGGTTCCACATGTCGTTTGTCTGCGCTGTCATAAAATGTTGCTGACATGTTATATGAAAAAGGACCTTTCAAAGTTGGAATACTCTGTATCAGTGACATGGAATATGACAGAAGCAAAACAAGACTGTTTCTTCTGCAATACCATTACTCACGGATACAATAGGAAAAATAAATCAAAAATCAAATATATTTTTACCGATAAAGTAATTCCAGCTGTTTTGATTTCAAAAAATAGTGGTAATACCAAGAATCCTGTTGTAGACGTCCTGGCCAATGAAGAAATAGGTACCGAAGAAGTACAAAGGTAAGTGACAGCGAGATAGAGACAGACAAAGGAAGTGAAAGTGTCGAAAACCAGGATGAAAGGAATAAGGAGCCTGCAAAATTTACGCAGAATAAATTGAGTAACTTAGGAAGAGAGTTAGGACTTTCAAAGGAAGCTCATGAACTTTTGGCTTCAAGGCTGAAACAAAAGAATCTTTTGGAAGAAGGTGTAAAGATTTCAATTTATAGGAACAGAGACCAAGAGTTTCGACGTTTCTTTACTAAAGATGATACAGTGGGATTGGTGTATTGCAATGTTATCAACGGACTTATAAATAGTTTCAAAGTTAATGTCTACAAGCCGAATGAGTGGATACTGTTTATAGATTCTTCTATTCGCAGTTTGAAAGTGATATTGCTCCACAATACGAATGTACTGGCTCCAATACCCACAGCTCACTCTACACTTCTCAAAGAATCTTACCAAAATATGATAATTGTTTTAGAAAAAATCAATTACAAAGAACATCAATGGAGAATCTGTGGTGACCTCAAAATCATTGGAATTCTTCTTGGGATGCAGAGCGGGAATATTAAATACCCTTGCTTCTTGTGCCTTTTTGACAGCAGGGATCGTCAAAATCACTACCTGGATCGTCCAACGTCATTCAGCCGCCTCTTGTAGATACATTAAAAATTTTAATTCCTCCACTGCATCTCAAACTTGGTTTTATGAAGCAATTTGTCAGAGCTCTAGATAAAGATGGAGATTGCTTTAGATATATAGTGAAAAAAATGCCCAAACTCGGTGAAGCCAAGCTAAAGGCAGGCATTTTTGATGGTCCACAGATCCGAACGCTCTTCAATGATCCCAATTTTACATCTCAAATGACAAATTTAGAGAAAGCGGCATGGACTAGCTTCCATGCAGTTTCTAAGTATTTTTTAGGGAACAATAAAAGTCCGAATTATAAAAAACTAGTAGGTGTTATGATTGAAAACTATAAGAATTTAGGATGTAATATGAGCATCAAATTGCATTTTGTAGACTATCATCTCGATTTCTTTCCAGAAAAATTAGGTGATTTCAGTGAAGAGCATGGAGAGAGATGTTATCAAAACATGAAAGATATGGAAAAGCGCTATCAAGGAACATGGGGTATAAATATGATGGCAGACTACTGCTGGAATTTAAAACGAGATATAGAAACAGTTCCAGTAACACCTAAAAGAAAACCATTACGTAGATCGTTTGAACAAAAGCAAGTCCGTTATCACAAACGGACATTAAATTAAACGGACATTACGATGTAGTAAAAAGGACTAGCTTCGTGATCAGTGACTCAAAAAACATGAAGATCAATTGTCTAAAGAACCAGAATTCTAATCTGCGTTCAATGTTCCGGCCAAAACTAGATATCCAAGTCTTATTTTGGATAACCGCAACGCGACCTACAGAAGTTGGTTTAAAAAAAAAGTTACTACGTATTCGGCCGTAAAATTTTCCGCTCTTTCAGAATCTGGAGTCAAAAATATTGTATCATCCGATTTGAATGATTTGACCTTCGTTTGACCTTGATTCTGACATGTTGAGGTTCAAAAAAGATTGAATTTGGAATCAGGAATCCCAAAAATATATTATGAATTTTTTTAAAATTTTTTAACGGGTCGATTCGCAATTTGACCTTCAAATGCCCTTAACCCTGACGTGATGGAGTCAAACGGACCCCGGATTCGGATTCAGCGACCTCAAAAACATAAACAACATACAGTCAGATATCGGGGAAAATACTTTCATTTTTTTTTGTGGAGCTGTGTAATGCCATTTGTTACATGTTTGAAGAAATTAGGTATGAGCTGAACACTATAGAAATAGATAAATGTAAGAATGTTGGTCTCACAACAGCTATGAAGAACTGGTTATCTCTCACTTCAAGTTAAACTTTGATTGCCGAAAATGCCGGATGTATAAATATAGAACAAGAAGACCGTAAAATAACTAATGCGAATGGCAACTTTGATTCCTCTGAGTTTCATACTTGGATCCACTGCGGACTAACGCAACGTGCTAGTGAATATGAAACACGAATTAATTCTCATAAGATCGAGTACCGATGTAAATACAGTTTATCAAACGAAGAAGACCGTCAACAACGTTGAAGCTTAGGAAGAATTCAAGATTGACGTAACACGTCTCAAATGGCTTCATGCCCTATTTGACTGCATCGAATGCGAAGAAAATACATCTACTCAACTTTCTAAAAAGCAAATGAAATATTTCAATGAGTGTTCGTAGTTGGGAACTCTACGAATATCCAGCGCTGCTTGCAAACATAAATCACGTCTGGACAGTTAAAACGACAAATCAGTTGGAGAAACCACACTTCGTCACCTTACAAAGAAGGTACCTCAACCCGAATTCACCGATTTTGATAATTCTTGTATATGTCGTAGTACATTAAAAAAGCAAGAGATTGGTATTTTTTTTGATCTTTTTTTTTGACTCTTTTTTTCTTTTTTTTTGACTCTTTCGAATTTTCCGTGATGATCGCAACCTGAGCTCTCTCTCTCTCTCTCTCTCTCTTTTCTTCTGCGCCATCTCGATCGCTCCAGCCGTCAGCTCAGCCCGTAAACAGCACCTCGAAAACAAAAACCAAGCATGAGTGTGCGTGCTACACGCACAAACTCTCAGCTTGGCGCGGCGCACGGATATTTGCGAGAGCCAAACGGACGAAATCGGCCTAGCCGAGATTCTCCGTTACAATATATATATATATATAAAAGTTTATATTTGTAAGTGTGCAGCACTCTATCAAAAAATTGGTATAAAGACAAATGAGTTAAAAGTAGTATCATGGAAGATAATACAGATTAGATATAAATTTCTCTTTTTATCGATTCTGTATAAAAATAAGATTTTTCACCATAAAGGGTTATAATAGGAATTCATATAAATTTTTCCAATTTATTTTCATTAGCAACGGGAGTTGCAATGCCTTTAATTTAATTAAAAACAAAGAAACTGTTTACCTTTATTTTCTTTCAAAACATAAACATCTGCTCAAAACTAAACTTATTTTCCACTGTGAAAATTCATGTCAATTTTTCAATTTTTCACCTATCAAAAATAGGGATTGCAATCCCCAAAAGTCAATGTCACCAGAATTGGTTATACTTTCGATAAGCAATATTACCCACTTGATTTTACTAAAAAATATTAGTTAGGAAAAAAGTTATTTAAATAAACTTGTTTTTGGGGGTAACTTTGGGGGTAGATTTTACCCTTTAAATGTGTTTTTAGAATATTTTTATTATAATAATATCTATAGAGCAGAAAAAATTAAAAAATTTTAATATCGCAAGTTCTAATTTTCATTAATAGAGGTAACTTTACCCTCGACAAATATTTTTTATTAAAAATGCTGGAAAACATAAGCTTATTTTTTCTATTTTCTTTCTAAATATAAAAATTTGGTTTTAAAATTTTTACTGCACAAAATTATGTCAATTTTTCAATTTTTCGTGTATTAGAAGTAGGGGTTGCAACCCCCAAAAGTTAAACACAAGAGTTTGTTTTACTTTTTATAAGGATTATTACCCATTTTGTGTTACTACAAAATATTGATTAGAAGAAAAGTTATTTGAAAAAATGTTTTTGGGGTGAACTTTGAGGGTGGATTTCACCCCTTAAACATGTTTTTCCGCCGATAAAAAAAATACCAATCTTTTGCTTTTTTAATGTACTACAACATATATAAGAATTATCAAAATCGGTGAGTTCCGATTGAGGTACCTTCCTTGTTAGCCTTCCAAGCTAATCGAAAAAATGAATCAAACTCTAACGCTAGTATATTTGATCATTGTAATATCAGAAATGTAAAACTGTACATCAACTCTCAGTTCTATCCATATGGCAATCTCAATATTGCTTTTAGTAAAAACCAGTACGCAATGTTGTACGATATTTATGCCAATTCTCAAAATGTATACTACGGTAAAGATGCCGAACTGATGCTAAAAAAAAATTCGAATATAAAAATTACATGCCACTCGTAGTGATTGATGTTCAAGACAAAACGAGTCATTGAAGAATGCTCCAGCAGATGTGCGCTTGGAGTTTGAAACCAGAGAAAATATTCCTGAACGCATGAAACTACAGGATATTGTTTTATTCTACACGATCGCATCGTTCAGTATAATTCGATAAATTGAGATGTGAAAAAACTTATTTAGGAGGTGGGAAGGGTATTAAAGAATGAACTCTTTCCTTAAGTAGCTCAGTAGCAACTTTCTATCACAATGGAGTACGTAGTGGATATGCAAGGATTCATGATGTCTGGGAAAACTTATGTTGTGAAAGAGTTAACGATACTTCTACTTACCTTCAACGAAGAACCACTCATACGCTTGTTTAAACGTCCCTTTCTATGGCGAAGACTAACAGAGAAATATAAGCGAAAAAATCTCTATATAGAACTTTACTATCATGAATCAACATGAAACTCTGGCTATTTTAAATATGAAGAGCATAAATTCATCATCACAGATACACTAAAAATGCCACAAAAAATTTTATTTCCGGAGATCTGAAAAAAAGAGTGGTTAAAATAATATGGCCTTTCAAAAAATTAAAATCAGTTACCGTATGCCCTAATCATAACGGCAAATATATAACGACATATGCACATAAAAACGTTAAATCAATGAAAAAGTCTTACATCGATGGTTTTTACATGGATTGGGAAGAGAGCGATGCAGTCGTTAAAGGATTTCTATAGTGTTTTTTTTAAAGTAGATAATTTGTAGAATAACATGTATTTTTAAGAACATATAGAATAAGATTTATTTTTATTAATAAAAAAATCTTTTTCAATTAATACAAAAAAATATTCTTTTATTTTTTATTAAACCATGAAAAAAAGCGAAATTCTTTGCTGACTCTGACGACGACAGCAGCACCAGCAGCAGTTCATCTTTTTAAAATAAATTTTGTATTTTTATCAATAAAATAATTTATACAACATAGAATTTAGATGAAAAAAAAAACGTTTATTTATTGTAGTTGAGGTGGTATATAATGATGACATGTGTACATATGATTATTAGTCCTTCTTTTCATTATTGAATTGCTGATAGCCTTTTTGTCCAGGAAAATTATTAGTATTGCTCGAAAATTTGGAAATAGTTTGTTTTCATGTCGATGATTGTTCTTTTCGTCTGGGTATTCTTCTAGAAAACGAGAGTACTTTACTTTAGGGTAGTGATCCATTTTATTGGAATACTGGTTGATGAATGATTCGATGAATTACGCTGTACTATTTATAGTAGCTTACAACCACGAAGGCAATAAATAAAAGAAAATGAGCAGGATTTTGTGTTGGATATTATTTTCATCTTGGTCTTCACAGGTACTTGCACTTTTTTTTATTAAATTATTTTCGGTAAGCGATACACATACACACACACAAATATGTTGAACTACAAAAAAATTCATCATTATGCACTATTAGTTATATTAGCGCTTGGGCCCTATACCAATTGTGTAGCTAATATATAATAATAACAATTTTCCGTGGTACTAGTGGCAGTGGCTCTAGTGATAAAACATTGGTCTGCGGATCCAGAGGACGCGAAATCGATCCCCCAACCTGTCCGTGCGTTCTTTTTTTAATAATAAAGCCTTTTTTGATACGTCATTTTAATTCAGTACGTCATTTAACGATATAAATAATTATTAAATAAATAAAATTTACTTTATTAAGTCTAAAAATTCATCACACATACATACACACAATGAACCAAAAGCGTGGAACACAAGGTACTGGCATCAGCTCAAGGAGTACATTAGCTGAGTAGGGAGGAGGGGACACAATGAACATAAAACGCACAGGCATCAGCTCAGGGAATACATCAGCTCAGTGAGCTGATACCCCCTGAGCTGGGGCCTCTCTAGTTTACCTACTTAGGTATGACAAAAACAAAAAAGTATGAACAAATAAAATAAATTTTCAAAAATGCTTATAACGAGTGAGAATCTTCCTCTTTATATCTCCCTCCCTCTCAGCAGACCTATAATTCTTGTTCCTTCTCTCTATATATTTTTCCTATGTATTTATTTTCACATCAGCATTAAACGTGGGTGCGGGAGAGCGCGAGAATCTCCGCGCTAATCATTGTTCCATTAGAGTGAAGGAGAGAGAGAGCACACACGGTTTTCGGTCAATTTTTCAGCTAAGCGGTGAAACACGAAGGAGTGGTAGAGAGAGAGCCCTCCCGTGAACGTCACAACAGGTTAGAGGATGGTATTGAGAGCCACGCGTTCGTTCGAGACACACATGCTAAGCTGATAAGCTCAGCGTTTTCTGCTGGTACATTGTTGCGATCATTGTCCTGCAACGTAAGCGACAGATTCTAGCGTAGGTACGGTGAGGTGATAGACCGTGTCAGCAGTTCAGACAGCAGCAGAGTGCTTCCTTTTTCCGTACAAGTGAGTGCACCGTCCGTTTTGTTGGATATCACTATGTACACTAGCGACGACATGCGTATCTAGCGAGCGCTACAACGAACGATACCAAAAGTCGACTATCGTGACTTTTCCGGTTACTATGCGAATACGCAATTACTGTAAATAATACCTCGAAGTATATGCCCCTCTCTCTCTGCATACGCTTCATCTCGCTCTCTCTCACTCTCTCGGTGAGTAGCAGCACACTGGTTTTTGAGGCGCTCTTCGTTTGTTAACATTTTCTTACTTTTGCCACTTCCTCGAGTGGCATATTTTTGCAGGTAAGTTCGTCCAGCTGGCCACACCGATTCCTGCTAAAAATTCTTGGCTTTTAGTCAATTTTTTGGCCAGTGGATGAATTATTTGCTTGCCAGGTTACAACAAAACCTTCATCAAATCTCCAACTTTAACGAGTTTTGAGCTACATATCTCTGTTAACAACGCTAACAATAACACAGACTCCACACCAGGACCACTACACTCTACACACTACACACCACACACCTTACTGCTTGCAACACTTTTAAAATTTTTACTGCTAAGTACCTGTATCAACAATTTTACCATTAATCCACATATTTCAATCTATTCGAAAAACTTCTCACTACCGGTGTTATTTCTTCGCTGCATTACATCTCATAACATAAATTATTCTTGTGTTTAGTCATCGCGATGGCTATTTTAATTTTATTTTTATTTCACATTATCTTGTTTAATTATATTTAATCTTAATTTTGATGTATTTTTCATCTAGCGCTATCTACACGTTAGACAATTTTAATTTTAATTTTAATTTTAATTTTATTCGATCGACTATATCAAATCGTGTTCCTTTTCTACAATTCATTTAATTTTTAATGTCATTCCCTGCGTTCGCTTCATCAATTATTTTTTCATTTCATTTTGCGTATGTGCTACTTATTTGTTTTTTGCGTTTTAGTCATTTTCAGGTTAATTTGTGAATCCCTTTACCGCCTCTTGTAAATGGTATCGTTTTACTCCCGAATCTCCCGTAAATTTTGATCATTATCTAACTTTTCTCAGTTCCTGTTTATGACTGGTCAGTGACTTAAATTTTCGCGTGAAATTCAAATTTTTCAATTTGTCGTATCAATCTGTCCTTTACAAATTATCTCTTATATTACAGTTTCTTATGAAGTTTTAAGACCCGGGGAGGAGAGATGGGAAACTTTTTGACACAATCTATGAATTTCTATTTTTTTCATAATTTGTTCTAAATTTCAAACTGCTCACTTTTATCAAATGGTCTTGTCTTTATGCGCTAAGTGTGGTGAAATACTGAGTAACCGGGGTGGCAATATCTCGCAGTGCGAGGCTTGTGATAGATTTTTCCATCAGCACTGTACTTAGTTGTGCGCAGCGACTCAACGGTGGCGCGTGACATTATTTTGGAGCGTTCTGGGAAGCTTACTGGGAAGACGACGAGAGATATCTTTAAATGTGGTTTGGGTAATCCCGTCTCCATCTGCCAACTGTTACCCCAGCCGATCCACAATCTTTTTGTGAAGGCGCTTGCGCGTAGTCGCGAGCTGGGTTTCGCGGGCTCTTTCGTCTTGAGTATGGTCATCCACATGCAGGAATACACGCGTTCCACCCCTATCCCTATAATGTCGGAGAGCGATCTTGACTGTTGTACGCCTTTGCTCCCGGTCAGCCTCCTGTCCCATCTGCTCCGCGCTCTACTGCCATGTCAGTGGCTGCCACCGCGATCGGCACTCGAGGACACGAACCGCTCAACCTCAACTTCGCGCCCCAGGTTGTCAAACAGCGACCCACTGCCGTCATCCCAAAAAAATCTGCTCCACAACTTAACATAACCGACGGTTGTTTTAGCCTAACAGTGTCTATTTTTCCAGCTCAGCTATCTGAAGCGGTCCCAAATCCATCTCCTCCAGTTTCTGGTCCATGATGCCAGCTAAGCCAGGACCATACCCCGCCCTCTGCTTCCTTCGTTATCAGCTACATCAGTATAAATAGATTAAATTCCCCCTGTCACTTTACTCTTCTCGAAGCACAAGCCTTTTCTATATATTTTGACGTCACAGCCATTACTGAAACCTTCTTCTCACCTGATATCTCTCACTCACACTTCTTCCTCCCCGATTTCAGTTTTTTTAGTTTTTTCAGACCGAATTGGAAAGCGGGTGGTGGGGTTGGCCTGTACGTCAGATCTCATCTTAAATTTAGTTTTCTAGTTACTTCAGATTCAGTTTTTGATAACACACCCAAATTCATCCTTAGCGAAATAAAGTCCAACAAGACCAAGCTTTTGATGGCAGTGGTATACAGACGTCCTTCTGCATGCTCTCCCACACATTTTTTCTACTGCCTGGCCACTTACCTCCCCCTGTACGGAAATGTCATCATTACTGGTGATTTTAACGCCGACCTGAGTTCTGGCTCTCTGCCTGATGCTCGAGCTTTGAGATTTGTTGTCGGCTTACACAACCTCCACATCGTATCCGCTGATCCCACACATCACTGTCTCGATATAAATCCCCCTTCCCATACTACAGTTAACCTCTTTATATAGTGAAAGATCCTAATGCCATCCAGAACTTTAGAAAATCCGATACTTCCTTTATTGCTGGCCATGATTTTATCTCGCTCACCTATAGTTTCACCACGAACAAGCACGTCACCAGAGTCATTAGGTCCCGCAGTTTAAATCGGGCAGACGAAGAGGCCTTAAATGAGACCATCAGCAGCCTTCTCTCGTGTCTGGTTGACTAATCTCCAGTACGATTGAAGCGCTCTTCGGACCCGCCGATGGATGCTGACCTGCATTTCCTTGACAACTCGGTGCACTCTCTTGTCGTACTGAAGTCCTTATAAAGTCCTTTGACGCGATAGCTCCTCTTAGGTACATCAAGTTGTCTTTTAGGCGTAAACCCTGGGTGACTCCGAGCATTCTCACTCTCGTGAAAAGGCGTGACGCTGCCCATAAACTGGTATCCTCCTCCCGTTCGGTCAGTGACGTCGCTGGGTATCGAAGACTTCGAAATGAAGTCTCAAATGCTCTCGACTCAGCAAAAAATTCCTGCATCTCAAGCAGGCTGTCCTCCGCAAGTACTAGTAAGGCCAGATGGAGCGAATTATGAAACTTAGGAGTCGCTAAGCGCGCTCTTCCATCCCCGTTTCGATCTTTTCCCCCAGTCGCACTAATCACCCACTTTGCCAACATAGTCAACTCGTCTCCTCCCATGACATGTGACTTTTTTGACGCTCTTTTAGCGAGTCCCCCAAGTGTTCCTCACGCCCACTCCCCAATCGAATTTCGTGAGATTAATAGCCAGGAGGTTATATATACACTAAACTCTTCCTCATCTAGAACATTCGGTCCCGATGGTTTGTCTGTCAAGATGCTTAAACTCGTCTCTTCTATTTCTCTCTCGTCTCTCACGTATCTTGTCAACAAATCATTATCGTGCGGCATTTTTCCGACCTCCTGGAAACGTTCTCTCATCATCCCTCTTGCCAAAGTACCTTTGCCCGGTCTTTTATCGGACATCATACCGATAGCAAGGTTATCCGAGGTATCAAAGGTGTTTGAGAGGCTCGTTCATGCACAACTTTCGTCCTATCTAGACTGCTGCAAGTTGCGTGATTCACAGCAGGCCGGTTTCGTGAGGTTTCACAGCACTCAAACTGCACTTCTGGGTGTTCTTGATGACATCCGCAGGGCCAGTGAGCAGCGTAAAATCACAATCCTTGTCCTGCTGGATTTTTCCAAGGCTTTTGACGTTATTCCCCATGGTCGTCTGATGGTCAAGCTCAGGGACCTATGCCTGTCTGTTACTGTTTTGAGATGGTTTTTTAGCTCTCTGACTGACAGGTTTCAGGCTGTTGTGGGGAAGGACGGCAGGGTATCGGACTGGCTCAGGGCTGCCACTGGAGCGCCGCAGGGTAATATTCTGGGACCATTGTTATTTGAAATTTATATCTCGGACCTGCCCTCTGTCCTCTCCTTCATGAATTATATGCTTTATTCCGAAGACATGCAGGTCTACCTTCACTGTCATCCCGACAGCCTTGCGGAGGCTTTAGAGAGGGTGCAGCTTGATGTACAGGCTATAGCAGACTAAGCCCTAAGAATCGGCATCTCTCTCAACCTCACCAAGACTAAGGTCATGATACTAGGCACCGAAGAGTACGTTAGGGCTATAAAATTGAACGACATCGCGAAAACCACCATTAACGAGATTCCACTCGATTATGTTACCAGTGCTAATAACCTGGGCGTAATACTGACTCCCACGCTAAATTGGTCCGAACATGTCAGAATCGTGACGAGAAGTGCATACGGCTCTCTGGCTTCACTCCGTTTCCACAGGAAATCTCTCTCAACTACCCTTAGAAAAGTTCTTGTCGAGCAGCTCATTTTCCCACATTTCGACTATCTCTCAGTGGTCTGTATTCAGTTCGATGGAGAGCGCTCGTCTAAGCTTCAAGTTGCCCAAAATGCCTGCGTACGCTTCGTTATAGGATGGATATCATATATACCTACTCTATCCCTAAATAGCCATATCACCCACCATAGATTAGCCCTAGACTGGCTATCACTTACCCCGAATAGGTATAGTGCCCTCGCCTTTCTGGCCTACTCTGCTGTGTCCAGAAAATCGCCACACTATCTAGCTAAAAACCTGTCAGTCCTGCTTGATAGTGTCATTATCCGGCGCTCCGGTCGCCATCCACAGTCGGCGTTTGAATACAAAGCCGCTCGAACTGAAGCCTGAAAACATTCTTTTGTGATCCTTGCACAGAGAATACTCAATTCATTGAGCGTGACCTTGTTCTCCACCGATCGAATCTCTGTCTTCGAGGATTAGACATGTGATCTGTTTTTGAATTATGAGGCTAGAGCATGGATTGAGAGGGCGACTCGCGAAAAACTAATGCCAGTGCCGGCACTATGCAATTACATTCGTGTACCAAACAAGGTCAATCCAGACGCGTTCTCCCAAAATTATCCATTCTCCCACAAATACCCTTCTATAGATCTTTGGTTCATTAAATAGCTAATTAAACTTGGTTGTTTTTTAGTCGAATGCACGTTGCTCCACTTTTACACCTCCCTCCTTTCAGTCCGTTTTCTGTAAAATAGGTGCCATCGCCCTTTTATTGCTTTTATTATTTTTATTTTTATTATTTTTTACTATTTTTCTTATTTTTATTATTCTTATTATTTTTATTATCTTTATTACTTTTATCTTCTTTATTATTTTTATAACTTTTATCATTTTTATTATTTTGCATCTTTTATTATTGTTATTTTTGTTGTTTTATCTGTTATTTTAATTATATTGTTGTTATATATTTTTATTTTACTATATTTTACATATTTTATTCTATTTTTCATTTTTATATACATATTCTGAGTCATCTTTCTGTTATTGCTATTGTAAACTCGCTGCTCATCGTACATACAATTCACGCATTTCATCTAAATTCATCTTCTTTAAAAAGTTAAATGCGTTAATATTTATTCTTACATATCTCCTTTTGTCATTTTAAAATTTTGTTATTGTTTGATTTGTATATTTTCTAAACTGCCAGATGGGGTTCTACCTCATTGGCGCAATAAACGAACTAATCTAATCTAATCTCACACATACTCCGTTTGCACCCCTTTATTTTGTTTATAAAAATATTGTACTCTCTCTTAATTCTCTTTCGATTTCTTTTGTATTTGCACTTAACTCTTCGCATTCCCAATCCTTTTTTACTACGTTGCAGCTTGAAATTTTGCGTTTTCAGCTACGATAATATGATGCACGACAGCCTCCCCATGGCCTCAGCATGGCCCACTTCGTATCAGAGTGTTTTCTCCTGACGATCAATCAAAATCATTTATAAATTATAGCAGGTACATTTCGTCTCCTGAATCACCGTTATAAACTAAAATATAAATTTTACCATCAAGAAATAATATGTTTGAAAAAAGTTATCATGCGATTTTAAATGGCTCATCTTGAATGCTTTTTTTTAATTTCATCTTCTAATTTTCATATCGATAGTATTAAATAAGTTATGATATAGTATAATAGTTATGATTTAATAATATAATTGAGTGACTAAAGACCGTTATTTGAAATGTGTCTATAGGCAATTGGCGAAGAATTAAAAAATAAATAGATCTTTATACAATAGTTGGTACCAAATGAAGCAACTAATGGAATCAGGTAGCCACGCAGAAAGTTGCCTGGGGCGCCAAAAAGATAGCAGCTGATTGCCGGTACTTGAGTAATGAGCGAATCCCGGCATCTTCGCTCGGTCTCCGATTTATACGCAGCCGATGAAATAGAGGTTCTCCTCCTTGAGGAGATTCGCGACCTGGAGCCTCCACTAGCCGCCTATTCACGTCCTGAAGATATTCAGGACTTTGAAATAGGTGAGTTTATTTTATTGTAGATATAAATTTAAGCACTTATTTGTAAAATCATTAACAAAATATTTTTCACACTTTTTGCATATTATTTTTTTACAATACTGACGTTTAAATTCTCTAGACTTAATATATAATGCATTAAGTCTCAATTTTCTTATATATTTACTAGTCGCTGTTTCAGCCGTTTACAAGTCAAGCAATGATATAAAAACAAATTACTGTTTTCTATAACGCCATTTGCCAATACTTCAATAAACTAGTTCACGAATATATCCAATTTAGATAAGTTCATTGAATTATATACACATGGCACAATTAAAAATAGTAGTTGCTTTCATATCATTGCTGATAACTTGAATTTGGCTGAAGCAGCGAATACCCAGAAAATAAGAAAATTCACAGACATGACGAATTGTTATGTATTCTGTATGTGGAAGCTAATTTACGCGTAAATTAAATCAGTACCAATATAGAAAACAGAGTTTGAGTATGTTGAAAGTAATTTAAATTATGATATAAATTATCTTCTTAAAAATGCAAAACAATCAAAGACATAAGTTTTAATTGTCGAAAAGTTCTTAGTCAAATTTCTACTTAAGTTCTCATCTAAGAACTTATGCCATATAATAATTTAATTTCGCGCTAGTATATCTTATATATAAATTTCATAATTCTCGTCCCCTTGGCTGTCTTACAATCTGGGTAATACCGAAGGCTGAAACCCAACATGTCGCATTTCGTGCATTGCAGGAGTTTCAAGTAGTCATTGTACCACCGTGATGCTTGGGCCGATTTGGCTTTGGTATTGCCTTCATTAACCGGCCTACTTCCTTTGTTGGCGGCTGGCTTGTTCTTGGTACTGCTATTGCATGATCTGTCTGAGGGCTGCTCGATCTGCTCTGTCAATACCGGGGAGATCGATTTACTGGCGGCCACCGCCACCTACGGAGCTGCTGGTGAGTTTCTTACTTCCTTAACTTCGGTAGTCGAAGCCGAAACTTGATATTTCTTGTCTTGAATCCCACTAAAAGATGGTCGGTTAGCTTAATCAGGAAATAGAATAGCTCAGGGCACTAGAAGGATTCTCTTTTGAGAAGCACATGCAAGGTTGTTTTGTATCTCCGTTACTAGATTACTCAACTCTCTTACTGAAATCAGTTCCTTTTGATATAGTTTTATATCTTTGATAGGAGTTTGGTATACATTAACTCCAGAAGTTCTATTGTTAGCATCGAAGGGTGAATCTTATTGACCATCGCATTGTCTGGAACTTTGTCAGATATATTTTTATTAGATCATCTAGAACCTGGTACTTGGTGTGGGCTTCTCTTTTTGACCTTTACTGCTACTAGACGCTCATGCTAAACGTATGAATTCTCCGATATTCTGCACGAAGTTTTCGTAGAAGATTTAGTCCCTGTTGTTATTCCCGTACCATACTTGGGCTAAGTCTGTCAGTACGTTTTACAATCCAAGCAATATCTTTCCAACTCTGAACGTATATTCTTGATCACCATATAAAAGCTCGCTTTTGATTTTGAACAGGATCGAACATATAACGTTAGCTTTATGAAATTTTATTCGCCACAATCGAATTTCAATGCGTTTTTCTGATTTTTTAGATTTCATGTCTTTACCTCGCATTCGTACGTTCTTAAAAATAACATTTTTAAATCGCGTTGATTTTTTTATAAAATCATTTTAATATAAAAAAAATTGGATACAAAACAGTTTTGTTATTCTTGACACTCTCCATTTTGTTAAGCAAAATTCTTTTAAACCAATTTTAGAGCCAACCCGTTGTGAAAAAAATAATAATCAAACAATCATCTCAGGTTACAACACGTGTGTTTCGTTGGTAAATATCCAACCTCATCAGATCTTTATTAAAAAAACAAAACGAGAAAATGGTTACAATAACAGATATAAACCAAAAACAAATAAAAATCACGCTAACAAAACATTTACCTCAATTCGCAAGTCACAATCAAATTAAATATCACAATAAAGTCAAAAATACACTGTCAAACATAATATTCGCTCAACTACACAAAATTCAAATCGGACAACGACTATGAAATAATGCAAATCAAAACAGTGTCTGTTGCCTTTTATACCAAAACAAACCACCGGTAGACACAATCAGATGTATCCCCTCTCCTATGCATGAAAACGGTACATTAAGCATCATTGTACATCAAAACAAAATAATAAAAAATATATTGTAAATAAATATGAGATCAGTCAGCTAAGATATAAAATAAACCTTTATATTGTTTACTCAGTAAACTAGTGTCTTCTTGTCTATTTATAGTGTTATAAGACAAATTAATATAAATCATTTCCGAAATTAATCTCTTACAATAGTTAGACTCTCTATCTAAAATTATTGTGTTGTCCCAGTCAAACGAATGTGTAGGATAATTTTTCAAATGCATCGGAACCGGAAGAGATTTATCTAAAGGTGTCTTCCTATGCTCCTCTATGCGTTTTTTTAAACATCTCTTAGTTTGACCAATATATACAGACGGGCAACTATCACAACAAAATTTGTATACTACATTTGTCTCATTCCATTTTTCTGTAACATCTTTACCCAGTTTTATTATGTTGTCCAGCTTATGATTAATTAAAGGTATACAATGAATATTAAACTTTCTTAAACTATGGTTACATAAGTTAAAAAATTTTTTATGAAAAGGCAACGTTAAAACCATCGATTTGATATTCGTATTTTTTCTATCATCCTGAGTACCACTACTATTCCAAAATCTATGTTTACGAATGCGATCCAATATACATGTTTTAAAAAATTTATCCGGGTAATCATTATTTTTTAAAATGCTCTTAACAATTTTTATATTGTCTTCATGAAAAGTTGCATCAGATAGTAATAAAGATCTATCAATCAGATTATATACAATGTTTCTTTTTTGCTGAGTTGTATGGTTAGAATAAAAATTCAAAATTCTGCCTGAACAAGTCGGTTTTTGGTACCAATTAGTAACAATTTTACCGTTTTTGATTATTAACGAAATGTCTAAAAAAGTTATACTATTATTGTATTGGATTTCATGTGTAAAATTTAAATGATTATTGTAATTATTAAAAATGTCAAAAACCAATTGCAAATTATCCCTTTTCATACATAAAATAGTGTCATCTACATATCTAAAATAAAAAAGTGGTGAACAATTATATTTTTCTCGCAAAACATTTAAACAATCTGTCTCCAAATCATCCATAACTAAATCAGCAAACAACGGCGATATTGGAGAACCCATCGGTGTACCAAAAATCTGTTTGTAAATTATTCCATCAAACTGGAAAAAAGTATTATCAAACAAAAACTTTACCGTATCAACTATTTCAGTAAAAGGTATCTCCGAAACAGAGTGAATCTTGTTAAATCGCCTATCAAGACTCTCAATGACTAAATCACACGGAACGTTTGTAAACAAAGAGCTGACATCTAATGAAATTAACATATAATCTGACGGAACTGTTATGTTCAGAAGTTTTTTTATAAGTTGAAAACTATTATCAATATGTGAAAAAGGCCGTAAATTACATTTTTTTAATTCTTTGATAATACTTTTTTCCAGTTTGATGGAATAATTTACAAACAGATTTTTGGTACACCGATGGGTTCTCCAATATCGCCGTTGTTTGCTGATTTAGTTATGGATGATTTGGAGACAGATTGTTTAAATGTTTTGCGAGAAAAATATAATTGTTCACCACTTTTTTATTTTAGATATGTAGATGACACTATTTTATGTATGAAAAGGGATAATTTGCAATTGGTTTTTGACATTTTTAATAATTACAATAATCATTTAAATTTTACACATGAAATCCAATACAATAATAGTATAACTTTTTTAGACATTTCGTTAATAATCAAAAACGGTAAAATTGTTACTAATTGGTACCAAAAACCGACTTGTTCAGGCAGAATTTTGAATTTTTATTCTAACCATACAACTCAGCAAAAAAGAAACATTGTATATAATCTGATTGATAGATCTTTATTACTATCTGATGCAACTTTTCATGAAGACAATATAAAAATTGTTAAGAGCATTTTAAAAAATAATGATTACCCGGATAAATTTTTTAAAACATGTATATTGGATCGCATTCGTAAACATAGATTTTGGAATAGTAGTGGTACTCAGGATGATAGAAAAAATACGAATATCAAATCGATGGTTTTAACGTTGCCTTTTCATAAAAAATTTTTTAACTTATGTAACCATAGTTTAAGAAAGTTTAATATTCATTGTATACCTTTAATTAATCATAAGCTAGACAACATAATAAAACTGGGTAAAGATGTTACAGAAAAATGGAATGAGACAAATGTAGTATACAAATTTAATGTACCGTTTTCATGCATAGGAGAGGGGATACATCTGATTGTGTCTACCGGTGGTTTGTTTTGGTATAAAAGGCAACAGACACTGTTTTGATTTGCATTATTTCATAGTCGTTGTCCGATTTGAATTTTGTGTAGTTGAGCGAATATTATGTTTGACAGTGTATTTTTGACTTTATTGTGATATTTAATTTGATTGTGACTTGCGAATTGAGGTAAATGTTTTGTTAGCGTGATTTTTATTTGTTTTTGGTTTATATCTGTTATTGTAACCATTTTCTCGTTTTGTTTTTTTAATAAAGATCTGATGAGGTTGGATATTTACCAACGAAACACACGTGTTGTAACCTGAGATGATTGTTTGATTATTATTTTTTTCACAACGGGTTGGCTCTAAAATTGGTTTAAAAGAATTTTGGATACAAAACAGTTTTATTGATTTCAAAACACATAGTTATTGCAAAATATATCACCAAGCAGAAGGCTATGGTAAAAGCTAATTACTGGTTCAATAGATTTCAATTGTAGCATTGATTATTTCTGTATTTTTGAGTAATTTTTAAGAGCATCTCTACGTGTGTACGATAGATGTCGAAATTTTATTTGAAATTTTATTTGCTTAAATTTTAAGTCATTCTTGTATAAACTCTTCCGATATTTCTCTGAGCTTTCTTATTATTTTTTAATACTATCTTCATTCTAAGTTGTAAATACTTTACAACAATAAAACGTATTAATTCTAGTCTATGGTTTTTAAGATTTTCATTATCTTTTATGGCGAATAAACGTTTCGGAAATTGACTAACAAATGTACAGTACAATTATCGAAAAACTACTGGACATTGTTTTTCTATTCTTTTTTAACATTTTTCATCCGTCAACGATATAAAATATAAACTATATCTTTTGCTTCATCTCAATAGAGACTTTGTAACAAATCCAGCAATATATTTAAGAACATTATAATTATAAACTTTATTCAGTCTTTTTCCATAATATTTTCGATCGTTTTCCGAATACTGTAATTGATCTTTCTCCCTATTTTCAATGGTCTATATTATTTTTTCTTTGCAAGTTGTATACTGTTTCCAAAATTCAGTTGGTATTTGGATAACTTTAGTATCATCAAGCAATAAATAATTTAAGTTATCTGAAGCTTGTACATTTTCGTATACTAAAAGTCTTTTAAACCTATTGATAAACTGATAATAATAAACTGGATTATTAGAATGCCCTCCTTTTGTTCCGACAGCACTGCAAAATGATTCTAAGTAGTTCTGGGATAGTTTATAAGTCAAATTTATAAATAGCCATCAAATTTTTCATGATAAGTCTTATAAAATTCAATACAATTTTCCAATAAAGTAATTATCTCTACGAATCTAGTTTGTTTTTCAGAGTGTATGACTAGGGTTCCATTAACTGTGACGGTAAACGTCAAATTAGCGCTGATAACCTAACCTGATTGCTGCCTGGGAGGGCAGCACCTACCGGGGGGACGAAATACGTAACGAAGGAATTCGGCGCGCGAGCAGATGGAACGCGCGCGATTGAAACCGAACCAGTGAAGCACTGGTCATCGTCACGCTCACCCGCAACTACGACGCCGATTACTGATACGTGAGCTAGAGATCGAGTCATACAGTGAAGCTTTGACCACCATCACACTCGTCCGCTTTTATTGTCTCGCTACTACCGATTCACGTACCGCCGATACCGGAAGCCTACGAGAAAAATACGTGCCAGTGATCCAGAGAAGTGACCGCTGTTGCTAAAAGTGTCGTACAACCGCACGAGGGAGAGACCTACAGTGCCGGTCAGCCACTTTTACCCCCCCATGGGCAAAATCAGTCTAACTTCAAAGTTTTATATCTCTGGTAGAAATTAACGTACAGAGACGCGCGTGGGTGTGTTTGAAAGGTCTTTCGGAGAGCTTTCAAATGATATGACTCACGGTTGCCATCGATTGTTTTTTTAAATTTTGCCACAATTATGCAAAATTGAAAATTCTGAAATTTTTTTATTATTTTTGACAATTAGCCAATTTTGGAAAAAAATCGTACGAAAATTTGAAGTACACCATTTTTTAGCTATTACCAAGCCCTATCTGAATCACTCATCAAAAATTTATTTTCGTCAAATATGACGCGCGCACGGGCATTTTTTCCTGAAAGTGACAGTTGTGCGTGTGCGTGTGCGCGACCTGCGATAAATAAACAAAAACAGTTCCGCGCAGTGCGACTCTTTATCGTCCGCCTCGTACACCTGCGATATTAAGGTAAGCTGGCCAGCTTGATCTCGCGATCGCGGTTACATGTTTAATGATTAATTTCCGATATCCGAAGCGTGCATGTAACGATTCCAATAACAAAGAGCAGCGAGCGTCCCGACAATACGTGTTGTCGATGAGCGAGCGTCGATGTAAAAAAATCCGCGGGCCGACCTCATATAGTATTTAAGTGATAATAAAAGGTTCTGTTCGTATTCCTAACAAGTGTTCCCGACTCGCTCACTCTTTTTTGCTTCCACTCACTTTCTTATAGGTTAAATAGATTTACTGGTTGACTGACGCCTGTCTTCCCATGCTCTCCGGATTGTATTTCGAGCATAAATGATTACATTCGCCCTTTCAAGAAAATCGCGCGAATAAAAATATAATTAAACGGTGTTACCCCGTTACATAACATAATGCAACTGTTTTATATGTTCGATTATACTTATAGCTTTATTGCTAATTTTTTAGATGTTCAATTTACATATAGCTTCCTCATATTTATATTTATTATCATATCAATTTCTAAAATCCAGTTTATTGAAATCATTGTTTATATCGCAACAAAATATTTCTGTACCTTCGGTTTTTGCAAAATTTTCTACTTGAAAATCATTTTAAGTGTTTCAAAGCATCACTAGTATTTTTACTCAAAGTTTGTGCTGCTCACTTAACATTCATTTTATTCTCTTGCGATTGTATGTGAGCATCCCGCATTTGGTATCAGCCGAAAATCCCATTTTGTTCTAGTATTCAACCAAATTCACAATATGATCCCATAATATGCAATTTCCATTATTATCAAACATGTTTTAACTATTGCCAAAGAATTACTCACCAGTTTTATAACATGTACAACAGTAGTCGATTCGATTAATCGATTCTTCGCGATTCGTCTACTCGAGATGTTAGTTCGAAGGACTAAGAGAGAGAGGGCGCGCGAGGTTTTGAAAATAGGCAGTTAAGCCTCAGCTACTTTTGAGAAGGTACCGTCGGATTTAGTTTGAACTATGTTTCGCCGTTATTTGGTATTAAAATTCCTGGATAATTTTTGGCGTGCGTGAGTGATAGCAGCATCAAAGCAGCATCAAAGCAGCAGCATCACAGCAGCAGCACCTAAAGCAGCAGCAACAAAAGCAGCAGCTATTATGAGAGAGGCAGCGCAGCTGATTCAAGGAGCACCATTGATTCTCTACAACAATTATGGCTGATCACCGTAATTGCACCGCAGGGTAGGTGCACCTTCCTATTATTGCGCAAAAAAATACTTCCGATAGTATTTTGTCTATCGCGAGCGTACTGTTTTCTATTAGCGCCGATCGTTACATTTCGCGGCAATTTTCGAATTCTCTCTCTCTCTCTCACCGAATTCTTAATAATAATTGTAAATCCTATTCGCATACGTTAGTCTTTCGGCCCATAAAAGACTGTATTTTTTATTAATTAAACTTTGTTAATTTTATTCATCGTTTACGTCATTTCGTTTCCTAATAGTTAATAGAACTATAAAGGCTTAAGTCTTAATCCGATTTCGTCTTTTTTATTTCAGTCTCATGTAATACTTGTAAGTTAGTTTTAATAATAGCAACTTTATCTGTACTTGCAAGTGAATTACAAAAATTATATAAAATAGTTATTTTTCCTTTATGATTTTCTAGAACTACTATCAAGACTAGTATATTCCCAGCTTCAGGTACATTTTCGAAATTATTCGCTTTACTCAAATCTATACATCCATATTCTTTATCTCTCACTCATTCAACATTTTTTAACATTTATTTCATCCATGACTAGATTAACTAATACCTCAGTAAATTTTTTTTCACGCTTCAGGTATGTACTTTTTCTTTCATAATTTTAATACCAGGACTATTTACTCCTAACTTGCATTGTACTTCTTGGTACCATAGTTTTTGTATGCGGTAGACATTTAAAAAATATTTCTCTAACATTACTTTACTGGTTTTTAGAATAGTAATGAAGAGGATAGAATAGTAATAAAAAAGGAAACATCAAAGAGTGGTGGATGAGTTACACAAACCAGTACGTCGAAACTATCCTCGTCGAAAAGTCGATATACGCGGAATAGATGAGACGTGGCAAGCTGATCTTGTTGAGATGCAAAGCTATTCTAGAGAGAATAAAGGTTTTCGCTATCTATTAACTATTATAGATACGTTCTCTAAATATGCTTGGGGAGTTCCAGTAAAACAGGAAACTGCTACAGATGTCACTAACACAATGGAGTCTGTATTAAAAAAGGGACGCATTCCTAAAAATCTCCAAGTGGCTAGAGGCAAAGAGTGCTCCAATACAAATTTTCAAAGTTTAATGAAAAAATATAAAATAAACCTTTATTCTACTTATAGCAATCTTAAAGCACCAATTTGTGAACGTTTCAATCGAACACTAAAAAATATTATGTGGAAAAAATTCAGTTTAATAGGAAATTATAAGTGGATTGACTTTCTCCCCAGTTTAATAAAATCTTATAATAATCAAAAACATCGCACAATAAATATGAAGCCTAAAGACGTGACTAAAGAAAATGAAATGCAGGTCTTGACATGATTCTCTTACGATCATTGTCTTTTCAAAAAACCGAAATTCCAGGTAGGAGATAAAGTGCGAGTAAGTAAGTCTAAACACGTTTTTGAAAAAGGATATACTCCTAATTGGTCTTGTAACGGGGTTGCCTACCGTTTAATTATCTTAATTACAGTGATCGCGTAAACGCGTTCGCTATCACCTGTATCAAATAAGAAAGTCGTAGAGCAAGAGGAAACAGGCGTCAGTCAACCAATAAATCTATAAATCTATGAGGAGTGGAGTTATTACGGAATAAACACGCTGAGAGCATTTGTTAACATCACGAACAGAACCTTTTATTTTCTATCAAATGCTACATTAGATCGGCCCGCGTGTTTATGTTGACATCGGCGCTCGCTCAACGACAACATGCGATGTCGGGACGCTCGCTGCTCTTTGTTCGTAGAGCTACTGCATGCACGCTTCAGACGAATAATTAACCGAGCAATAATCGTATCACGATCGCGAAATTAAGCTGGCCAGCTTACCTTTATATTGCAGACGTACGAAGTGGACGACAGCGAGTCGGACTGCGAGAAAACTGTTTGTTTTAGTGTCGCGGATCGCGAATTCGCGCACACGTGGTTTCGCCCTCGATGGCGAAACCTCACGCACACTCTGTCGATCTCGTGGAGGGCGACGCTTCTCCGTCGGCTCAGGTCTCTCTCTTTGGCAGCTATACGGCACCTTGTCAACAGCGATCACTCCTGATTATCACTGGCACGGACGATCTTCTCTTGATTTTCGGTCTTAGCGGCTCGCGAATCGGTAGTTGTTATCGAATAAGCGGACGAGCACGATGATGGATGAATCCTCACTGGTTCGTTTTCAATCGCGCGCGTTCCGTCTGCTCGCGCGCCCAATTCCTTCGTTTCAATTTTCGTCTCCCCGGTCGGTGCTGCCCCCGCGAGCAGCAATTAGGTTATATTATTAGCGCTAATTCGACGTTTACCGTCACAGCCCCCTTCCAGTCTGGACCTACGGGATCCTCGACGATAATCCTATTAGCGCTGTCCCTTCCGAGGTGGAGAGGAGAAAGGATAATAAAGGGTCATAGTCCATGTGATGTTTAGCTAAATTTTTATTCTGCGAAACAGTATAGATGTGGCCCTGCCCACGGGGGCAGGGAAAGATCACCTGGCTGGTCTCGGCGATTCCTCCTGGCCTTGGTCATCTAGTGGAGGACGACCGCGCGCCACCCATCCCAGCCTCTCTTGAACCAGGTCGGCGAGCCGTCGCACACGGGGGCAACGGTCCGTGCGGGTCACCCCGGGGTAGTGGCACACGTTGTACACCTCCCACTGAGCGCGGGATAGGGTGCCTCGTGGGAGGCCTCGTTCCCTGGGGGTCAGTTGCAACCCGTCCCTACGGTTCGGGGCGGACCACAGCGGTCTTTCGACCGTGGGGTCCTCACCCGCGGGCCCTACTACCACATTGATGTGGATGGGCCCCGTTGCGTGACCCCCCTGGCTGCCGTCCACGTTCACCACCAGGCTTACCCCGCACGTTTGCGAGTCCTGGCGTGGCGTGGCCCCCAACCTGACCTCCGGAGCCGCTGTTCTGGCTCCGACGATTGGAGGCTGGAAGAGGCCCATGGGTATGTCACTCGCCGGGCCCTCGAGGGCCTGGCGGTGACGGCGCTGGACCTCCTTCAGCGCGAGCGCGAACTGGCGCCGGCGGGACACCACTTGACTCCAGTATCCTAAGTTACTGGGGCGATGTCCGTATACGCGTCGTATTCCGCGTATACGGTTCGCTGGAGGGTGTTGAGGGTGACCCAGCCTTGCTCGACTTCCCTCAAACCCTCCACGATTTCTACCCAGGTTCTTTCGCCAGGCGTGGACGCCTGGCTAGTGAACCTGGGGCGCTAGGTCGCATCGCTGAAGGCCGTCTCCTCCGTCTGCGTCCCGATGGAGATTGGTAGGGCTCGCATCGGGATCGCAGCTGTTGTGGCTCCCGGTAAGTGGGACGTTTTGGCGCGCGTGATCCCGGGCGTCGTCGACGGGTCTGACGCGGCTGCTTCGTAGGGGAGCTCTTCGATTAGCACGGACGTAGAGCTCTCGTGAGCTCGCGCCCGTGCTTGCTCCTCTTCGTGCCTCTTCTGCCCCGGTAGGTGCAGGGCGGCGTGTATGACGCCTTCGACGGCGGGGCCCAAATCCAACCCGATGAGGGCGGCCGCCGCCTGCTCGAATTGCTCGAGCGTGAACTGCATCCTGTAATAATCCAGCACGTTAGTATCCTGAAATAATTTTAGATATCGAAGGTGGGTGCCTGTTCGGCTGCCCTAGGGCCTTCGTCGCCGAGGTCGAAGGTGGGGTCCTTGGCGTCTGTCTCCCAGGTTCTTCGATCGCCGGGTCTCATGCATCCACGGTTGACGTTCTCGGTGGTCTGCCCCTCTTCCTTTTCCCGACGATGGGAGGAGGGGCTCGAGTAGTCTGTCGATGCTGTGTAGTGTGTGTAGTTAGGGCGTACTTGCGAGGTCTCCCTCGTGGTCGCTTCGCCGCGTTAGTAGAAGAGGCGTTTAGTGGGACTTGGTTGGGGAAATTAAGGCGGATGTGACGAGGTGAGTTCGGAGTTGTCGCGTCGTTATTCCGGAGTGTGTTGTCCGCAATGCCGGTGCGCCCGTTTCCGCGAATCGTCGTATCGCTCGCATTAGGCGGGACGCTCGTCGCCTCGATTCCCTCCGTGGTAGAGGTCTCGTCGTCATCTCGTCGTCGGATCCCATCTTCCGGTAAGTCGTCATCTTGCCCATAATAGGGTTTGAGGTCTTTGGCGTGTACTAACTCCGTGACCTCTTCCTGTTGATTGGCAAGGTGATACGAGTTGGCGCCGAGTACCCTCGTGACTATAAAGGGACCTCTGAACTTGGGTGCTAACTTCGCGGAAATGCCCTGCGCCGCGCAGGATAGCACGCGATTCTTCTTCCACACCCAGTCCCCTTCTTTAAAGCTGTGGGCCCAGCGCTTGGCGTTGTAGTACCTTGCCTGTCTCAGGGATTCATCCGAGGCGCTCTCGTCAGCTAACTGAATGGCGGAACGGCTATTCTGTATATGCTCGTTCCATTGCCCGATTCGAAGTAAACTCTCCTCTCGCGCGACAAGCTCGTCCATTCGTCTTCGAAGAGTATTCGGGGCTTCCGGTTGCCTGCCGTAGTTGAGCATGGTAGGGCTGGTCTCCGTGGAACAATGGACGGCCGTGTTCAACGCGAACATGAGTTCGGGCAGCACTCGGTCCCATTCCCTGTGATTCCCTGTGATTTCCCTCGCAGGTACGAGGTTATCATCGTTTTTAAGGTACGGTTAACCCTTTCCGTAGGGTTAGCCTGCGGGGTGTAGGTTGGGGTGAAGGTCTGTTTTATCCCTTGGTCTCCTAGATACCCGTTTACCAGCTGGTTGCGGAACTCGGTGCCATTGTCGGACAAGAAGATCTTTGGCGTACCGAAACGCAGGATTACCCGCTCCCAGAGTTCCTTCACGATCGTCTTGCCATTGGCCCTACGTATGGGTATGCATTCGACCCATCGTGTGAATACATCGATGAATACCAGGACGTATTCATGCCCTCGAGGGCTCTTCGGAAAGGGCCCGGCGATGTCGCCCGCGACCACTTGCCAAGGCATGGACAACGTTCGGTCCTGCATGAACCCGCGCGGCAGTCGCTGCTGAACCTTGCACTGTTGGTAGACCTAGCACTTTTGGACGTATCCCTTAACGTCCGCGTACATTCCCGGCCAGTAATAGGACTGGGCGATGCGGGCGAAGGTCTTCTCGTGTCCCAAGTGTCCTGCAGTTTCTAGGTCGTAGCTCTCGAACAATACCGCCTTGCGTTCCTCCGGAAGCACGACGAGTTTCCATACGTCCCCGTATCCATCTTCTTCTTGGTGGTCGTTTTGGCTTTAGGTGATACATCACCCGGCCAACAACCTTCCAATCCGGATATTCTTCTGGGTAGCTGTCGACGTGCCGGAATTGTTCCGTGTACCAGGCACTGTCCCTTGACTTCGGTTGGTCCATTGTGCTAACCTCAGCCTTCGTGAGCTCAAAAGCGCGTGATAATGCGTCGGGCAACACATTGTCTGCCCCCTTTCGATATTCGATCTCGAAGGTATGGCCTTGGAGTTGCAAGGCCCATCGGGCTAGACGTCCTATTGGGTTCTTCAGGTTATATAGCCATTTTAGACTATTGTGGTCCGTCACCACCCTGAACCGGTACGCCTCTATGTATGGACGGAATTTTTGGATGGCCCACACGACCGCCAAGCACTCGGGCTCCGTGGCTGAGTAGTCTCGCTCAGCCGGATTAAGGACTCTGCTAGCGTACTCGATGATCCTGTCTCCGTCTCCTATCTGTATCAGGACGGCACCGATTCCCGTAGCGCTAGCATCTGTCTCCAGCACGTACTGCCCGTCGGGTTCCGGTAATCCAAGGCATGGTGCGGATATCACGAGTGCCTTAAGCTTAGCGAAGGCTTGTTCTTGGTCCTCTTCCCACACATATTCGCTCTTTTTCCCCGTCAGCTCCGTTAACGGCTGAGCATGCGTGGCGAAGTCACTCAAGAATCGGCGGTACCATGAAGCGACCCCCAGGAAGGTGCGCAGCTGTCGCACGTTTCCTGATCGTGGGAACTCCACGATAGAGTGCACCTTTTCAGGGTCTGGCCTGATACCCTCGCGGTTGATCTGCAAGCCCAGGTAGTTGGCCTCAGGCTTGCAGAAGACGCTCTTCTCTCGATTGATCGAGAGGCCAGCTCTGCACAACCTATCCAATACGGTTTTTAGGTGTCGTAGGTGATCCTCGAATTTGGACGATACTACTATGATATCGTCCAAATAGGCGAAGGCGAATTCGCCTAACTCGGGGCCGATCACGCTATCGATCAACCGTTGGAAGGTGGCGCCGGCGTACGAGAGGCCGAACGGCATTCGTACGAACTGGAAATGTCCCAGTCCGGGTACGGTAAAGGCCGTGATTGGCCGAGATTCGGTCTTGAGTGGAATTTGGTGATACGCGCTGGTGAGGTCGAGCGTCGAGATATAGCGTGCGTTTCGCAAACGCCTCAGTATATCTTGCATAAACGGTAGGGTATACGCATTTGGCTCGGTGACCTTGTTGACTTTTCTGAAGTCAATCCAAAACCGATACGAGCCGTCCTTCTTGCATATCATAACCACCGGGCTCGACCAGACGCTGTCCGCTGGTTCGATCACCCCTTGGGCCAACATCTCCCTTACCAATTTATGCATCTCTTGCTCGACCTTGTGCGATATCGGATAGTAACGCTGTTTGATTGGCTTCGTATCACCGATCCGAATCTCATGCTCAATGCCTGCCGCATATCCCAAGCCCACAGGGGCTTGCGATAAGGCCTCGTCGATGGTCCTCTGCAAAGACGCCTGTTGAGTGGCCGTCACCTCGGCTACTCCGATTGTAGCTAACCTCGGACCAGCCTCCAAGCTAGCTACCTCTAGCTTCATTTTTGCTTGCGATTCCTTGAACAGTAACGTATTGTCGTCGGGATGAAGTACCCTCTGAATAACCTGACGAAGTTCACTCCTAAAATGCATTCCTCGACGAGGGTTGGGAGGATAGCCACCCTCGTCGGCATCGTCATCTCCCCTACGGTGAACGGTAACCATGCGTGGCCGAAGATCGTTAACTTACGGCCATCGGGTAGTCTGGCCGTACTCGCGTGGGTAGTATCCAATCTGACGCCTAGCACAGACGCTATCTGCAGAGCATTGCTACCCATCGCCGTAGTGGAAGCTCCCGGATCATAGAGACCTGTAAGCGGAAATCTCCTATTCTCACCGGTAGCCACCAGCGCGTTTCCTGTTCCGGGGAGTATTGGGAAGCAGTTTCGGCGACTCCACAGTTCCGCTCCTGGCAGATCATAGCGCTAGCCACTGTGCTCTTATGTGGTAGAGTGACGTCACTTGTCGTCCGAACCACCTTGGTTTGGACGATTGGAGTTTCCATGGGATTACGTTTCGACGGTTTATCTGCCGCTGCTCGTGCCCCCGAGGGCGTGTGCGATCCATTCGCCACCACCTCGGCCGGTTCAGGGTCTTGGGCTTTACTAATGTCGATACCTTTCGACGGTTTATCTGCCTTTGCCCTTGCTCCCGAGGGCGTGTGCGATCCATACGCCACCACCTCGGCTACCAGGGTCTCGGGCTTTACTAACGTCGATACCCTTCGACGGTTTATCTGCCTTTGCCCTTGCCCCCGAGGGCGTGTGCGATCCTTATGCCACCACCTCGGCTGGTCCAGGGTCTCGGGCTTTACTAACGTCGATACCCTTCGACGGTTTATCTGCCTTTGCCCTTGCCCCCGAGGGCGTGTGCGATCCATACGCCACCACCTCGGCTGGTCCAGAGTCTCGGGCTTTACTAACGTCGATACCCTTCTTCTCCGCGTGCACTCTACCGCCACGTTCATCATTGGCGTCACTAGGGGGGACCTCGCTCTCATCGCTCAACACGCTCGCCACTAATAGCGCGGGCCGTGTTGACGAAGGCCGCGAGATCTCTTCAACGGGGTTTGGATTGGGGGGCGAAGGAGTGGGGTCAACCCCACCTATCCACTCCTTTGCCCGTTTCCCTTATTGCATTGGGGACAGTACCTCTTGCTGTACCCCAATAGGCCACGCTTGGCGCATTTGATCGTCCCGGAGAAATCCCTTCCTCGTCTGCGAGGAGTCTCGGGTCTCTTGGTTCGGTCCTCGGAGGTCAGGTTTTTGTCGGCGCGGTTATTCTTTATATCCGCCGATATCTCCCTGAGGGACAGCAGCATTTAGTTCAATATGTCGGTGGGTAGAACTTTCTTCTCGCCATCGACCGACTCCAGACTCGGATCAGGTGTCGCCCCCGAGGGCGTCGGCGTGTATACGACCTGGTGCGTTACCTTCTCGAGTACCTTCTCCATGCGGTCCAATCTGTTGCTACACTCTGGTTTGTCGCCGGACATGGCTGCCACCTTGCCCTTACGATCCTTGCTCGCGTCGGTGCGGAGCTGGTACGCTAACTCAGGGTACAGAGTCGACTGAGGGTCTGGTGTCGTCCGCTCCATCCTTCGCTGATGCAAGCTATTCTAGGCTGCCGTGGCCAGGGCGTTCAGGGTCCGTATGGAGTCTACTGCCAACCTCCGTATTTGGCCCTGGATGTCCGGGAGGAGGTTGGCATGCAGCAGGTCCAGTTGATTCTCGTGCGTCATCTTGGGGTTCAGCCGATTCATTAGGCCCATCATATTTGCGACGTAGCCGTTCACTGGCTCGTCCGGGCCCTGATATCGGCTTTGAACCTCCTTCATCAAACGCTGCTGTTGCTGCACGCTGGTTCCAAACCATGCTCTCGCGTCTGCCTCGAAGTCCGCGTAGGAGAACCATTCATTTCTCCTTGCCTCGTACCAGACGAAGGCAGGACCGACGAGTAGCTCGGATACGGCCAGGAGCATCTCGTCCTCCGTAAGTCCTGCGCTGCTCCTCGAGCTGTCCAGCCTTGACAAGAAGGTGTCAATGCTCGCATTGCCCTCTCCGGAGAACCTGAGTTTCCATCCTCGGACAATGCGGCCGACGTCTCTTGTTGTCGACCACGGGTTTGACGTCTGTTGGGATGACCACATGCTCGGCGGGTGGTTGTCCACTTCAGCATTAACTCCACTGAGTTGATGCTGTCCACCCTCTCCGTAAGGGAGCGTCCGGCGGGGGGTCCTGCCGGTGGCCCCCGTGGGCCTCTGTCCGGGTCCAGCTGGAGTATTTTGGGGTAGCCTGGTGTCGTAATGGTACGTGAATGTATCCAGGAATGCTACTACGCTCCTATGTGTGTTCTCCTGTTGTCGCTCTTCGTTGGAACTGTTCGCATCGTCTTGCCGTATATTTTTGTTTTCGGCGTTTTCTAATGCGTTGATCCTGGCTGATTGATTGTCCAGTTGGTCCTTCACATTGATGCTGTTGCTGAGGATCTGGTCTAATATTTTTGTTAGATTCGACATGTTCAAACTTAGCGAGTCTAGTAGCTCCAGTTTCTTCTCATTTTCTCTGGACCGGAAAATGAGGTCTTGGATCATCACCGCGAATGCCGGCGGGAGTTTGAACTGGCTGCCATCATCAGCTGTTATAGTAATACCATTATTACTATTTGTGTTCTCTCCGCTGTCCAGGACATTCGCGATGTTTATCGCGGTTTTCTGCACTCGCGATATTACCTCCGCACTCTGCATTAATTGGGCTAGCGGGTGTTCTCTCCCTTGCTCGGATGCTGTGTGTTCCGCACATAGGGATACAATCAGTTCCGAGCGTAGGGCAGCTCTTTTTGCTGGATTGCTGTGCTGGTTGTCGATTTCCACGAAATCTGTTGCGGAGTAGTCGCCCAGCAACCAGTTATGCAGGCGGCCAGCTCTCGAGAGCTTGGTCCCGCTTGTTTTGAGCTCCAGGTTTTCGAGGTATTCATTGATTTCCTCCTCCTCGACCGTCAATACCCATTTTTCTATATCTGTCTGAGTGCGGTCCATATTCTTCCGTTAGTTGTCTTGCGGCTTGATTCACGCGAAATTTACACGCTTGTTACGCGTGGTGCGAGTGCGAGTGCTATTTTTCCAAAAAAATGGTACGCAAGTGAAATTTTTGCTAGCCGATATTAGGCTTGTCAAGAGCGTTTAATGTTATTTCTGCCGAAAGACTCTTCGCTCGTTCTTACGCAATATAATGATCCTGCCTATCAGACGCATTAACTGTTTGTTAGCGCGGCTGTTTTGGTTAGTATCTAAAATATTTTATATTTTAGAATTTTAGAGCGAGCGTTGCGCGTAGTCACTAATAACCGCAGCTAAGAATATTAAAAAAAAACGTTTACTCTAAGACAACACGATATCAAATAAAATTATCAAATTGAATTAATTTCGTTTGAAAGTTGCCGGTGTTAGTTTTCCCCGGGCCAGCGGGTACAATATTATTGATTTGCGGCAACTTTCAAAGTTTATTGGTGTTTACGCTTTAAGAGTCTTTCGGTCACACTGGCACGCGCTTACAGTTATTATTTACAATTTTACGTCACGGCGGGCCTTCGCAAGCTAACTAACAGGCTATGTTTACTGTTTTGGCTTTCGATATCAAGTGTGCACAACAATACTTGATTGCCACCTAAGTCGCTGGTTGACTGAGCGCAAGGTCACTATTAAGAACCGGTGTTTTGAACAATCAGAAACACCGTAGGTTCTTTTACGTTGGGCGCCAAGTAACGGGGTTGCCTACCGTTTAATTATCTTAATCACAGTGATCGCGTAAGCGCGTTCGCTATCACCTGTATCAAATAAGAAAGTCGTAGAGCAAGAGGAAACGGGCGTCAATCAACCAATAAATCTATAAATCTATGAGGAGTGGAGTTATTACGGAATAAACACGCTGAGAGCATTTGTTAACATCACGAACAGAACCTTTTATTTTCTATCAAATGCTACATTAGATCGGCCCGTGTGTTTATGTTGACATCGACGCTCGCTCAACGACAACATGCGATGTCGGGACGCTCGCTGCTCTTTGTTCGTAGAGCTATTGCATGCACGCTTCGGACGAATAATTAACCGAGCAATAATCGTATCACGATCGCGAAATTAAGCTGTCCAGCTTACCTTTATATTGCAGACGTACGAAGTGGACGACAGCGAGTCGCACTGCGAGAAAACTGTTTGTGTTAGTATCGCGGATCGCGAATTCGCGCACACGTGGTTTCGCCCTCGATGGCGAAACCTCACGCACACTCTGTCGATCTCGTGGAGGGCGACGCTTGTCCGTCGGCTGAGGTCTCTCCCTTTGGCAGCTATACGGCACCTTGGCAACAGCGATCACTCCTGATTATCACTGGCACGGACGATCTTCTCTTGATTTTCGGTCTTAACGGCTCGCGAATCGGTAGTTGTTATCGAATAAGCGGACGAGCACGATAATGGATGAACCCTTACTGGTTCGTTTTCAATCGCGCGCGTTCCGTCTGCTCGCGCGCCCAATTCCTTCGTTTCATTTTTCGTCTCCCCGGTCGGTGCTACCCCCGCGAGCAGCAATTAGGTTATATTATTAGCGCTAATTCGAAGTTTACCGTCACAGTCTATAGAAATTTTTACTATTCATCGTATTTCGAGAACTAATCCTGTAACATATCACCTAGTAGATTATCAAGAAAATCCCATTGTTGGTGGTTTTTATGAGCAGCAACTACAGAAAGCTATGTATCCTGATATTTATCTTGTAGAGAAAATTCTCAGAAGACGGTGTAATGAAGTCTTTGTAAAATGGCTTGGCTTTGATAATACACACAATTCTTGGATAAATAAGGAGACTATACAACAATGAATTACAAATATAAATTTATATGTATCTAGCTTGTATTTAAATAAATAATTGTTTTCATTTATAAATATTACATTGTTTTTTTTTATTTTGAGGATAAGAGCCCCAACCTTCGCTCTTACCTGTGAGGTACTTCCATTTTTTATATTCGGCACTAGTGAGTCCATTAAGACAAGTCGAAACCTGCTTTAATAGAAACACTAATGACTCATTTATCTCCCCAGAAAATAAATTTATATAATACAATCTTTATTGAGATATGATTAGATATACAAATACATTTACTTAATATTAAATTGAAATCGAACACATCCATGATATTGAATAAATGATGCATATTTTTGTACTCTATCAGAAAGATAAATAAAAAGATCCAAATGATGAATTATCGCTCTTGACATTCGGTCCGGTAGAACAATTTCCAACTCACAATCGAGTTCAAGAATAATTCGAGATTCATCTTGTCTCATGAATGTTATTAGATAATTCTCATCTTCATGCAATTCATAATGACTTTTTTGAGGAAGTATATCAAAAAGCTTCATTCCAATCTTATTCAACATTTCAAAATTCATCTTGCTGTAGGTAAAGAGATCTAGAATGTTACGTATTCTTCTTCTAATACTACTTCTACTACTACTTCTACTACTGCTCTCACTGCTGTTGGTACTGATGCTGCTGATGCTGCTGCTGCTGCTGCTACTACTACTACTCGATTCTTGATACAGAATGAAGCTCTTCGAGGCTCACAGCTCTTTTAAAACCTTTTCCCACTACTTTGGTTTTCGAGCCGCCACAACCGCCTCCCTCTACTTTAAATTGGATTTCCATTTTATTTAACATTTTATTTATTTATAGTATGATAATTTTCTAATATAGGACCAAGCATTCGATTCACCATCAATATACACTCCCGCCCAATAATCTTTGCCCACCTAAGAACAAAACGACTATAACTTTGAAACTCCATATCTCGGCTGGAAATACACCTACAGAGCTCTGCGAGGGCTCATTTGAAAGGGTTTTTCGAGTACTTTTTAATGGTGTATATTAAAATCATACTTAGATATTTCCCTTGCAGATAGGGCGGCGAATATCAAAACAAAAAATACGAAATTTTTGCTTTTTCTTTAACCGCTTGCCATTTCGAGAAAAAAAATCGTAGAAAAATTGTAAACATAGCATTTTTTAGCTCTTTTTCTGCACTATCCCAAACACTCATTCAAAAATAATTTTCATCTAAATTCAGCGATTATATGAGCATTTCATTCAAAAACAGCATCTATATTCATTGCTCTGTATCTCGGAAAATTCGAATTGTAGAAAAAAATTTTCTTGAAAGAAAATGCTCTATTTTGTAAGTAGAATACGTGAACGAAATTTCATAATCATATGAAAACATTTTTTTTTCAGTCGTAATATCAAGTAGTCTAATTTTTTCAATATTTCACTTTGGAATAATAAAAAAAATCATTTATACTCGAAGCTATTCTATTAATTGTAGACAAATTTTAATTGTATGCAAATCTCGATCAACGAAAAATCTAAGTAGAAAAATTAATCTAATCTACCAAAACTGACATAACTAATGATTAGTGAATAAAATTTTTTTTTAATGTTGTTCTAATCTTCTAAAAAATTGTTTACCATAGTAACATATTATTGAAGTATGGCACCGAGAGATTTTAGTAAACGTTATCAAGTTATTGGATTTCACATAAATGGTAAAAGCAATCGTCAGATTGCTAGTATTATCAATATTCCTCGTCGAACCGTAGACTACAATGTAAATAAATTGAAAAATAGCGGCAGTGTTGAAGACAAGAAGCGCTCTGGTAGACCGCGGAAACGATTGCTTTTACCATTTATGTGAAATCCAATAACTTGATAACGTTTACTAAAATCTCTCGGTGCCATACTTCAATAATATGTTACTATGGTAAACAATTTTTTAGAAGATTAGAACAACATTAAAAAAAAATTTTTTTCACTAATCATTAGTTATGTCAGTTTTGGTAGATTAGATTAATTTTTCTACTTAGATTTTTCGTTGATCGAGATTTGCATACAATTAAAATTTGTCTATAATTAATAGAATAGCTTCGAGTACAAATGATATGTTTTATTATTCCAAAGTGAAATATTGAAAAAATTAGACTACTTGATATTACGACTGAAAAAAAAATGTTTTCATATGATCATGAAATTTCGTTCACGTATTCTACTTACAAAATAGAACATTTTCTTCCAAGAAAATTTTTTTCTACAATTCGAATTTTCCGAGATACAGAGCAATGAATATAGATGCTGTTTTTGAATGAAATGCTCATATAATCGCTGAATTTAGACGAAAATTATTTTTGAATGAGTGTTTGGGATAGTGCAGAAAAAGAGCTAAAAAATGCTATGTTTAGAATTTTTCTACGATTTTTTTTCTTGAAATAGCAAGCGGTTAAAGAAAAAGCAAAAATTTCGTAATTTTTGTTTTGATATTCGCCGTCCTATCTGCAAGGGAAATATCTAAGTATGATTTTAATATACACCATTGAAAAGTGCTCGAAAAACCCTTTCAAATGAGCCTCCGCAGAGCTCTGTAGGTGTATTTCCAGCCGAGATATGGAGTTTCAAAGTTATAGTCGTTTTGTTCTCAGGTGGGCAAAGATTATTGGGCGGGAATGTACGTTTCTTGAGTAATACTCGTGATATAACTTTATTCAATTCAGCAATACGTCTTTGGAAAAGTTCGTGATCTCGTGCTATTTGCTTCCAAATACCTTTTCTAGAGTCATTTTTTTCGTATGGAAGATGATGTATTTTAACTTTCTTCGCAAACCATACATGCTTAGAAGAGGAGTGAAATCTGTTGTCTCTTATAGCTGGCATGGCTAAGGATCTACTACTACTTCTTCTTCTTACCACTGCTTCGAACAGACTTCCTATTAACATCTTATCACTATTTTAGAATATGATCCCACTACTTCGCTTTTCAAGCCGCCTTCTCTCTTTCTTATTTTTTTTTTTTTTTTTTGTTAGGGAATGGTGAAAGCCCCAACCATTGCTCTCACCTGTGAGGTGCTAACACTACTAACATTGCTTATGAGACCTTTACACTAAGTCGAAACTCGATAGAAAGAACGCATAAGTAATTACTTCAACCTCTCCAAAAAAAAGGATTTGAAGGAATAATTAAATTAGGATTAATGACAGTTAAAATTTTAAATATAAATTTATTTACTATGTATACATACCTTCTCGATGGTAAATAAGCAACTACTTTTTCTCCATAGTTTCGAATAATTTCTTCAACATATCTTCGTCTTTTTCTAACGCTAAGCTTACTCGCTTAGGTAGAAAAATTACAAATTCGTCGTCTACGGTTATTACAACACTGAATCCATAACGAGTATTCAGCGATCTTAATTTCGTTCTCATATAGGTGCAGTTATTTTCTAATTGCGACATTGTTTTTCTAGGGGAGAATGCCGATTTGGCTATTTTGTTAATTGATGAAAAATCCATTCTACAATAAAAAAATCAATCAATAATTAATACTACTAGGATATAGTTATTACTATATCCTTATATATAGTTATTATACTAGGATTATACTTAGAGAGCTACTCGTATACAAGAAACTTACTAAGAGAAAATCTAGAAGTCGAATAGGAGAACTAGGAAGAGAGACTACTGCTGTTGCTTCAACCTACTGCTGAATAACTGCGACGGACTAAGGTGTGTTCTCCGTTTTGTACCATGCGTCCCCTCTCTGAGAACTCGAGCCGCCGTAATTTCCCTCTCTTTTCGCCTTATCCCCACTTGAGTAATTTCTCATATGATTCCATTGCCCATACTCCTCCGACTTCAGTCGCCATGTCTGCCGTTGTCCTCCACTCTACCGTTATCCCCACTCTCTCACTATTCTATCCTTAGTCTTTTCCTAACTAAGCCTTCTTCCTCCCCACTATTACTACTCTATTCTAAGCGACTTCTATCAGAGATTGGAGCAAGCTTACAACTTTCTTGAAGATTTTCTTCCATTTCTATGATCTTTCTATTCCTTCGTTGTTCCGCACTCTTGATTTTAAGCTTTGACGTTTCAATAGTTTTGTAATGACCCCATGGAAGTGTATCAGGATTTTTATCGAATATACATCGTTTATCATGATATGGACTTAATGCTACTTTCTGTACTTTTTCTGTTCTTACTTGGTGCAATACACTTCGTATATTGCATCGCTCACGCCTAATAATTTCTAAATCCAATAAACAGTTTCGAAAATCTTCATGATCTATTGTTTTTATGACCGTATGTGTTTTTATGCCTTTTGCTTTCTTTATTGCCTGATGATTTTCTATCAGTATACTATACATTTTACTTCGAAATCCAATGAATTCTCTCATAATATTACCATTGCATTCATCTTTCATAATACCGAGAAAATTTTTATTAACTAACGGCATATTAAACTGATTATTTTCGGAGTAATCTGATGTATCAAATTTATTGATATCTTCTTTCATTATTTCATATATATCAACATCTTGAAATTCATATACGAGGCTATCTGTATCAGTATAAAGTAATTTTGCTTTATGAGGTAGTCTTTCTTTTATGTAGTCATAGTGGAAGTCATATACTAATGTTTTTGAGAGATCTAGCACACAAAGTCCGATATATATTGATTTTTTAATACTAATAGACGTCCATGATAACTATATTGCTACTAAATTTTCATCAAAGATTGAACTACTATGAAAGTTGGGTTGGGCGATCCGTGCTTCTGCTCCATATCTGCCACTCCATGCACTAATTAATTTAACCTCTTATCGTTTCCTTTCATCCTCCATAGTCTTTCCGTATACGGCATTAATCATGAGTTTATAGAATAACTTTTCAAATTCATTTTTAGCTTGTTTTCTTTTTTCTGTATTCAAATCTACATAAGTTTTAAGCCGCGGCTTTTGATTAAACTGAAGTACTCTGTGTATTTGTTTTATTTTGAGTCCGTATTTAATAGCCTGATTTAGCGCTCTATAATGAATGACATACCGTTCTTTATTGTACAGTGTTGTTAAAAGTTTTTTTTGTCTTGATTCGGGTGGTGTGTTATGTTCAGGACAAAGTGGAAGGTCCTTATGTTCGTCGTGTAGTTCTTTTAGATACTCTAGATCAACTTCTACAATATATCCAACCTCATTATTATCGGTAACATTGAAAAAATGAGGCTCATCGATGTTGGAGACCCACTTAAAATTTTTAAATGGTAATGATTGCGTCATCGCCCATCCATATAAATTGTTAACATCCAAGTACATCAAAGTCTTGTTAGGTTCTTTTTAATTATATTCTGAGCCCATATATCAATTATAAGCTTTTGAATATCTATTACAGCATTGACTAATACCTCCTCGAATACCTTTTTGGATGAATAAAACCATGTCTATATTGGTTAAAAGTTCTAGCTCAATTTTTGTACACTTTAACATAGCATCCCATGTTAATCCAGGAGTAGTATAATAGTGTGCTGGGTCGAGTTGATACGCATCCATACAAGTTTTACGAAAATTTTCAAAAATATCGGCCAAGAGTAATACGTCAGTTTTTAAATATAAATCAGAATACTGTCCTAAATCAATGATGTCAAATGCATTCCACACTTTTTGAGCATGCTCATAGTCAGCTTCAGAGATGTTGCTATCTATCAATTAACTATGAAAATTTTCAATAGGTGGTAATTGAGTCTGTTTTAATCTTTCAAAACTGTTAACATACTCATATGGAAAAACCCCTTTTCTCTTCAATAATTCTATTTATGTTTTTGTATATTTATCTTTCATGAATTCATGCTCTGCCATATTTAGTTTGGTTAAGTTTGAAGCTAGTTTTTCGAGAGATGATGGCATAAAACGAAACGAATCAATAAATCGAAAATTTATAGTACTACCGTCCACATGTTTTGTGAAAGCTATATATCTTTCCTTGTTTTCAGCTAAAACATTCACATTTCCCTCAAAATCAGAGCTAGTAGCTATTTCTTTTATTATAAAATGAGAATCATATCCAGTAAGGTTATGGAAGACGACTGGTATAAAATAAGGATTCTTATAATTTAAATTACAGGATGCGTGAGCAGCACCTCCAAATCGGCCCGTCAAATGACAATAATCTCTAACTCTTGTTTCATCACGTTGAAAATATTTTCTACAAATATGACACACTTTGCTTATCTTGAAATTTATTTGATTACGCCATGAAAGATTCATTTCTATTGCATTCTTATATATTTGATCCATTCCATCTAACAAAATCTGAAATTGTTTGATAATCCATTGTGCGGGTGATTGTTCTTCATTTAGTTTTTTTCTATACATCTTAAAGAATGATTTGGTATCATCATAATTACATTTTATATAAAGCCCCACACTAAAGGCGTCATGATCTTGGAAGGATCATCCATTATTTACTGGTTTCAATAAGCACTCTAAATCAGCATAGATAATAAACGGAACCATTTCTTTTCGATCATAATGATTAAATTTCAGAAGAGGAAAATTAGATAGAATTTCTTTCTTCCATAGTGTCTGTTACTTCATCTAACTGTAATTGAGCTAAATGGCCTGCAATCTTGTATGATTTTAATAAGTTTATGGCTCTTTTTCCAAATTTGTGAGTTGATTCGTTATTTCTTTCAGCTATACATATTAATTTTTTCTTTATACAAATTAGAAGTTCTAATACGTCGATTTTTTCTGAATCATTCATGATGACAAATCTAATTTTAATGCCAATTTTTTTATTCGTCCTTATCTCAACGAGCTCGTTTATTCCTTGGAGGAATGCAAGGCTCTTGTAATACGGGATATAGTCTAGTATCTATTAATCTGTTTTCTACCTGTTGTGTGTTGGGTTTAAAGGTACACTCGATAACTTTCGCTTTCAATGCTGGTGGGTCCGAGGAACTTGGAGTAGATGGGGAATTTGGAGGGGCGTTTATATAACTGGTGTTGGCCACTGTTCCCCGCTCGCTTTTATTTTGATTCTTATCTTGTTCCCGTTCTTTAGTAGGAGTTCTAGCTAAATGGACAAGTAAATTTCAAAGTGAATTCCACACTGCACCTATTATTTTGATAGACCATCCGAAAAGCGAATAGAGTGCGTATCCATGAATGATTGTATCGAGTATAAATTTAATCACGCAAAAAAGCATAATTACGGAAATGATGCCTGCGCTTACCGAACCAAAACTCATAAATCTTCCTCATAATTTCGACCATGTGGATTCGGCTAATTTCTCTAGCGTTTTTTCATCGAGTATATGATAAAATGATAATTCTGCTCCGGGACGTCCGTTCAAAGATACGCTTTTTGCTACTTTATTCAAAATCGTGGCTTGTTCGTTTGGAAACATGATATTACTTTTTAATTTTTTAATATCTGACAAACTATAAATTCTGCTGTTAGATATGTCAATGGGTGCTAGATATTTCCATGTTTGTTTTGTCTGAGGCTTTAAAACTCCTTGTCCGTCGCTAAAATAGGTCGGTCGTGGTAACATCTTAAGCCATCCACTTCCTACCTTAAACATTACTGGTACTCTCTCATCACAGGCTGTTTCTATACCGAAAAATTTCAATATGTGCGTGCGAGGTGTCATAAACATAGGTCTACCATCGCGCTCTACAGGTAGTTCTTGATAGCACTCTGAAGAGTTTCTTGTCCGTACGTCTACTGGTAAGAACATAATTATGTGAATGACCTCGCCTGCGAGTAGGCTCATGTAGCCTGGTCCGTTCATCAAATAATAGGCTAATAAATCCGGACTAATTGTTGCGATATTTAGTGCATTCATTATAACTTTTATTGCCGGGAAAGTATGTTTATTTTCATTGTCTAGGATAAAAATTCTCGGATGTTCTGTTCTGGTTAAGACAAATCCGCATTTAGGTAATGCTCCTAGATCTTTAAATGCGAAGGACACTCCTTGTGTATCTAATACGTATAGTGATAACCTTTCGCTACCCTGTCCCATGACTTTATCTATGTATCCGGTGTAAAGTTCTGTGAACTTATTTTCTTGGCACTCGTGCATGGGTCCCAGAAAGCGTAACCGAGAACGTTATCTATGCATTTATCGTCACTGAATTTACAAACCATACCTGTTGATAATGTGATTTTATTATTATCTAGCGATACTGTTTCCCAGTGTTCTTGCAATGAAATTTTAACATATCCTGTCACAAAAACGTCTTGAAACTCGCCATATGGGTCATTATAGTAGCCTGCATTACTGCATCCACCCGTGCTACCAGCTGATCCTGCGAAAGTTGTAGCATGTACTACTGAATTATTCACTAGTAAGGATTGAAAGAGTCGATCTCCTATAGATATTGATCTGTGTACGTGCATTTTTTCGCATTCGTCTCTTGATGTTTCGCTTAGATATTTTGTTCTTCCTAATTCAACTTCCATATTATGATTATTATAGCCGCATCTCTTAGCGTCCCTGTCTATTTCTATTTTGCAATAGCGCACTCGGACTGACGAATATTTATTGAGTTTGTGACGAGAGCAGGCCGTGTGCCGGTTTCTCGTCTGCATTTCTCCCTCCTCCACTGGACAAGGCGTGGTGGCCAACGTTGGACGCATTAAAGTATGCGCCTAACACTTGGCCTTTTTGTTTTAGCGCCAAGGACGGGCCAGCGCAATTGAGCACAGAAAAGTTGAAGAGCGCGGAGAGAGTGAGAAAGAAAGAGAGAGAGAGAGCGAGCATTAGGCCTATGCAGGGATAGGCAGGCGCGCGACGCGTGACCGATAAGCGGCGCGTCGCGTGCCGCCTAACTAATAGGTCAGGAAGGGAGAGGAGCGAGCGCCGCTGAGCGGCCGCGAGACGAGCTCGAGAAAAAGTGCGTGCGCGAGTCCAGTCCAAGAGAGTGCAGAGAGTGCAGGTTTTGGGATAGTTGGAAAGAAGACCAGCTCTACCAGCAACAGCTTTATCCTCGATTACGGCCAGTCCCGGTTGCAAGGAGAACCGACATCGCCTGCAGATTTTGGGTCTACAACCTCGACCGACGTGTCCTGCAGATCTTGGCCAGCAACTACAGCCAGCATCGTTCGGCAGCAGTCTGGCCAGCAGCGACGACCGACACTGCCTGCAGCAGTGCTTCGTTAGAGGTTCTCTACGTTGCGAGAAACATTAACAGGAAAGGTCAAACCTTCTTTTCTTCTTTCTCTCTACACTCTCTCTCTGGTGATGCGACGACCGGTACGCGTTGAATAAGATAGCCAGGCATTCACGTACCGGCTATCTGAAGGTTGGCGCTTAAGTTTAATTCATAGTAGTGTAAATGGCGACCGACGAATTGTCCAGGTGCCCATGTGCCGGGCAATTCATCCGGTATAGGTTCGCATAATTTTTAAGTAAATTGGTAATGGGTTAAGTGCGCGATTAGGTATTTGTGATTATCTTAAGTAGTTTACTGTTCTATTTTGTAGTTAGTTGGTCAATAATTTAGATTATGTTATGCGCGCGTATGTTTACGTAAATAGGTATTAATAATAATAGGTTGTAAGTGTGATTTGATTTCTGTCTTTACATAATTTATTTATTGACCTTCCCTCTCTTTTCTCCCTCAATTACCTTGAGCGAAAGTGCCTCACTTACCTCGCAAAAGAATTGGTGACAAGGAGAGAGTATTGTCAGAAGTTGCAATAGTGATACTTCGATCCGCATAGAATTGACGATTGGTGCTGGCAATTCGCAGTCTATAATATCTACTAAAGAACAATATCTACTAAAGAAAAAGATGTAATATTTGCGAACTTCTGCGCACAATCATAAACAATGAAGGCGGTCGCCTTAGTGATAAGTTCCAAGAGCAGTAGGCAAATTAGAAGATTCATCATCTGCAAACAATAAATTTAAGTTATTCCTTGATAGATCTTAATCAGAACATGCAATCTGTACGATTGTTTATTAAATTTTGCGAAACGATTATTCGGCTGGCCTTATATGCGATATGCGTAAACGGTTCGTATGTACAATTTTACTACGGTTTTTGCCGATCTCAATTCGTACATTTCGGTTGTGCCATACTTCCAATACCAGATATGGACCAGAATATTGGTCATCAAATTTTTTCGGTTCGGGGCCACTTAAAAGCCAAACATGATCGTTTACCTTAATTTCTCTGGGATTGATTTTTTTGTCGTAATAATGTTTTGACTTAATTTTTGCAAGTGTAATTTTTTTACGAGCAATTTGGTGCAAAGCATTCAAACGGTTAATTAGTTGTGACATATAATTGGCAAAAGTAGGCACAAGATCTTCCGGTTCTGGCGAAGTTGCTGATGGTACTCGTGCAACTCTTGCAAACATGAGTTCATATGGAATATAATGCGTAGCCTCATGTCTGCTAGTGTTATAATTTGTAATAGCGTCGGCGTGCAATGCCGATATATTCACTACTATTACCAATTATTTATAAAGGGGGAAGGCAAGGGAGGCGGTGTATCGCTCCAGGTAAAGCAGGAAGGAGAGCAGCGGGCAAAATAACTTCACACACACAACTCGTTGATAAACTGTTTATTACAACGCACTACCTAGAGTGCCGGCGAAAGTACAAACACTTATTAACAATAACGCGCAAACTTAATCTAAACGAGATGACCGGCACGTTAGCGCCATGTCACCTCGTTAACCGACTCAAACAATTACTTGAATTACGCACTGTCGAAAACTATGCCGGCTCGGGGAAGCCTGGCGTCGCAACGCGAACCGTGAGAATCGCCGAGGAAAGGAAGAGATATAAAGAGAGAGAGGAATCGGTGACCTGACCAATTTTGGTGGACGTCGCTGTTGCTGGCAACCTTGAAGGTGTCCCACCGGCGGCTAGGCTGGAAAACCCCTGGCTGCTGCGTGGCCGGCGACCTGGCAGAAAAGGCTGTCGGGTGTTGCCTCGATGACGACTTCTTGCAGGAAAAACTCCTGACTGCTGCGTCGCTGGCAGAGGAAGTCCCGTCCGGCCAATCTGCTGAGGAATGCTGACTTCTTCCCGAACAAAGGGCAGGCAGCGATGGTCACCAACTAACTCGTACGACTGATTGCTGTCGCGCGCGTCGCGTAACTCACTGTCGCGAGTGCATGAGAAGCCGGCTACTCGCGCCTTATCCCACCACTCGCCTCCTAATCGGCGGCACGCGGCAATGCCGGTCGCGACAAGTGCCGCGCGCCAAGCCCAACTACTAGACTATAGTTTCTCTCTCTCTCTCTCTCTCGCACTCTCAATATTCGGTAGCATCGTCGCGTCCCTGTCCTCGTCCTCCGCTCTCGTGCGTTGCTGAAAATGAAAAGGGCAGGCATCAGGCACGTGATAAAAACGTGCGCTTGATGCCGGCCGTGCGCCTTTGCCTAGGAAGGAGAGGGAGATAAGCGTACGGTGCAGGCCATGACAGGCCTACACCGTCACAAATTAAACATTGCCATTTCTACAAATTCATCCAAATCTTCAAACTTACTTGTAAAAACTTTTAAATATTCGTTTAATGAGGAGTGTTGTCTTTCTTTTAATCCGTTTGATTCAGGATGAAAAGCGCTTGTGCAAAATTGTTTAATACGAAATCTTTTTGCAACTCTTTTCATTAATTTTGACAAAAAATTTTGCCCGTAATCGGTAAGCAAGCCGTTTCGTGCTCCAAAAACACAGACTACGCGTTTAATAAAAGCATCTGCTATAGTAATAGCCGTTTGATCAAATATTGGAATACCTATAGCGAAACGTGTAAACATGTACTGAAATGTTAAACAATAACGATTATTTAGTTTGGTCGTTGGCATCGGTCCCATAATGTCCATTGTAGTTTTGAAAAATGGTACTGGCGGAGAATCGGTGACGACCATCTTCTGTTTAGTTTTTTCACGTACTAATTTTTTTGTTTGGCAATCAACACATTGTTGTATGAAACTAAGTACGTCCTCTTTAAGATGTTCCCAGTTCGATTTGTGTCGAATACGATTAAATGTTTTATTAACTTCCGCGTGTCCTCCGACTGCTGAACAATGTGCTTCTTGTATAATCGCCGCTCTCTCGTTAGGTAGGGGATGTTTTACCTGTCCGGTGCATACTATGACCTTGACATCTAGTTTTCCAAGCTTATCTCGTATACAGCTAATAATTTTACTGAATAAAATGTTCTCTATGCTTTCACTTTTGGCTAAGCTTAAGGTGACTATCTTGTTTTCATCAATGATGTTTCTTAAATTCATGAGTAATGTTTTTAGCATAATAATTATATCCTCGATGCTTTCTCGTTGTTCGCACCTTAGCGGCATTACTAAATGATATGTTTTTCCAACTTTAATTAGTTTAGGATATCCTACTTTTAAATTTTCTAATCTTGGTAATTTATTTACTTCTTTTAAAAGACGAGCTCCTTTATCGAGAGGTTCTCCTTTATCATTGACAAAATACAAATAATTATCTTTTCTCATAAACAATTTTTTCCGACAATAAATGATGTTGCTTTGGGGTAATTTATTTTCTATTTCATTCTCATTATTTACTATCTCTTCTGTTGCGTCTATCTTAGTTTCATTTGATTCGTATTCGTCTTCTTCTTTGATGGTTTCTAAACTAGTTTTTAATGGCACACCTGTCCCCTCGCTTTGTACCTCTGTTACTTGGTTCTCGACTTGTTGCGTACATGGTGTGTTGCTATTGGTGTTTTCAGGGCTTTCTGACCTCTTGTCTTCTCTTTTTCGTTGTGTTGTTACCTCAGTGGCACTTTGGTTTCGTCTCTTTTTCTGTTTACTAGGTTTCAGTGCGCTTATACTCGTATCTTGATCGTATTTAGCGCTAGGCTTTCGTCCAGTGCGCGATCGTGTGATCATCCCTTCCGGTTCCGGTACTTTATCATCATTTGCTTCTAATCCTTTTACTATATTGATTGGTTCTTGAATTAATTGCGGATCTAATGTACGTAATTCTATTGGGTTATGTGACAAGTTATGTGACAATTGTGTGCTACCTTCAGTCTCATTCTAGTTACTCGTGAGTTGGGATCTTTGTGCGATCTTAATCTAACTAGAGGTTTATGATCAGTAATGACGGTAATTTTTTTTGCATATAAGTACGGTCGAAATTTAAGAATTCCGAAAACAATTGCTAACATTTCTTTCTTGAAAGTGCTGTAACGTTTTTCTGCGTCATTTAACGTTCGCAATGCATAAGCTACTGGCTTATCAAAGTCGTCCTCATCTTATTTTTGAGATAAAACGCATCCTACACAGTATCCACTAATATCTGTTGTTAAAATAAATGATTTTTCAAAGTTTGGGTGAACCAATATAGGTGACTCACACAATTTGCATTTTAACAGTTCAAAGGCTTTCTGCTGCTCTTATTCCCATATGAACTGCTAATCTTTTATTAACAGTTTATTTAAAGGTTGCGCGATGTCGGAAAATTTGTCAATGAATCGTCTGTAGTAACTACACAGGCCGATAAATTGTTTAATATTCCTTGGATTTCTCGGCGTGGGAAATTGTTGGATGGCTAAAATTTTATCATTGTGAGATAGTAAACCGTCTTTCGAGATTACATAACCTAGGTATACTACCTCTGATTTAAAATACTCGCATTTTTCCGGATTTAATACTAAATTCGCTTTTCTTAGACGTTCCATTAATTCAATGATGAATACACAGTGTTCCTCAATAGTTTTACTATGTTCGCAAATACCATCGAAGAAGGTTACTACTCCTTTCATTCCTATCGTTAAAAGGTGAATTAATGATAAAAAGTCCGGCGCACTTGTTTTCAATCCGAAAGGCGACCTTGTAAACTGGAAAAGGCCTTGGTCGCATTGAAATGCTGTCACCTGCCTGTCCTCCTTTTTAACTAGGCATTGATGATATCCTGAATAAAGGTCAAAGACCGAGTATATTGTTGACCTCCTAGCGCATCTAACTAATCGTCTACATTCGGCACTGGAAAATTGTAATGCGGAATCACTGTATTTACTGCGCAGAAATCTATTACTGGTCTTTTCTTGATTATGCCTTCAGCATTCCTTTTCTTGTTTACGCAAAATATTGGAGATGAGTACGAACTAAAAGACCTTTTAATTATACCTTGGTCGAGCATATTTAAAACTTGAGCATTAATTTCTTTTCTTAACTCCGGGGGTTGTCTAAAAGGTTTTATGCGAATAGGTACCTTCGACGTTAATGGAATTTCGTGTTGGAGTAGAATAGTATATCCTAATTTGTCTCCAGGTAAGTGATATCTGTCGTTGAATTTACTTATTATATCAACTATATGTTCCATTTCATTTAAATTCAAATGATCTAGTTGTGACATGCCGATTATTCTTGATGCCCTATCTTCCGTATTCTGATTCATACTTATTTTGGCTATCCGCACGTGTTTGTTGATAGTAGGAGGTATTCGTGTCTTTCCCTTCAATAAAAACTTTACGGCGACCAAAAGTTGTAAAACTATTCATTGTTTATTGGACCTTTGAAGGTGGCTTATAGTTTTATATTTTTCGGCTATTTGTGCCACTTCCTCTCATAATTCTTTAATATATTCTTTATCTCTGATTTTGTCCAATGTTTCGAGGAGGGTGGTTGCAGAATTAATTACTAATAAAAAGTTACTCACCGAATATGGTTTATTACTTGTGTAAGAATTCATATTATTTAATATATTAATACCTTTATTAACTCTTTCCAATAGGGTAGTTTTGTTAGCATTATCGTAACAATCTACATTTTTGCGATCGTTGCTACTACCTTCTCTAATTTTCGACTTATAATATGGCTGTATACTCAATTTATTTTCTGTCATTGAGAATTTCGTGGGGTGAATTTTATCATCTACAAAATTTTTATGGAGAGTGATTTCATTATGGCTTTGCTCAGCCCTACTTGTTATGTTATTCTGAATAAATAACGAATTAGCTTTCGCGGAACTTGGGCGTGCACTTCCGTATTCTTTGTTGGCTAATGCTAAATTACAAACTGAGTACGTACTTTGGTTTTTTCTAATTTCTGATTTTTTACAATTTTCAACATTCGAATTTCTAATTTCGGATGTACAGATTTCAGGTTCACTAATTTTAACTTCTCTAGCTTTTTCGAGTCCAATTTCGGAATTCCAAATCTCAGATTTTTTGTGTGGCAATTGTAATGTGGCACATTACAAGGCCTTTCCTAGGTGCTGCATTGTTTGCAACACCTCAGAAAGACCATCCCCGTCCCTTGCCGCCCCGTAACCGGTTGTTTAAAATAAAGCTAAACACGCCCTATACCGAACAATTATTATTTTCCATGTCCGAACGACCACGCCGGAGATATGGGCGAAACAAACTTGCCCAACGCGATCCGACGGACGCTCAAAGAGCAGACAAAAAAAAAAGGAGCGCACCACAGAAAAAGAGAGCGCACGCACACACTCACTCACATACACTCCCGACCACGTGTTGCCGGCCGGCAAAAGAAAAATGCAAAACCTGACTGGGAAATGCAACGGAGATGCATGTTCATGACACATGCAGATCCGTTACACTCCCAGACACCAACACGAACACTCACGAGGCACTGACACTCCTGGGGCGAACAGAAAATCGCCGATGAAGTGGCAGCCGGCAATTAGCTGTGTCGGGCTGCCGAACACCATCGGCGAGATCCTGAGCGCCACACACACGAAAATCAGCGACCACACACACAAACACCCGGAAAAACATCACAGAACCGACACGGGAGCGCCCCAGGAGGCGTTCCAACAACCGGCGCAAGAACACGAGGCGTACGCGCGAGAAACTGAGCGGCCATCTTGAAGCGCCGATATAGACTGAGAGCGAGCGAGCGAGACAGACTGAGAGCGAGCGAGCGAGACAGACTGAGACAGAGCGAGCGAGACAGAGCGAGCGAAATAGACGAAACAAGAGCGAGCGAGACAGACTATTTAAAATAATAGATAGAATAATATGTAAATGCGAAGATGAGGGCGCTACAAATGAAACGGCGTATATTATATACGTATTTCTGATAATAAAATTAAAATGTTAAATTGGAAAATAATGAACACGAAACAAATATCGAATTGTAAAATTCGCACGCGACCGACACCCCTATTATGATGGCGAGCGACAACTACCCCCTTTAGGTTTAAATAATAATTTAACTAACCGAATTCGAACATCTGACCAAATTCGCTAGTGACGTCACGACCAATAGGCAAATTAGAATAAAATTTGATTTCCGTCCGCATAGACGAATAGATAAGAGTAGGGGTAGATCTTTTCCGACAATTAATGATAGATATCTTAGTGGGGGGGGGGGGGGGGTGAGAGAGAGTAAATAACGACGAAAGTAGGAGAGTTAAGGAGGGCGCTGTATTATTCTAATTTAGATACGGACCAATGATAAAAATTCGGAGGGCGCTACCGATATCCGAATTAGCATACCGACCAATAATAACATTTCTTCTCGGAAAGAGGAGAAGAGAAACGATCTTTGACCGCGAGAAGCCGATTCTCGTCCATTTTGCCACTGGATCTCTCGAAAGAAGGAGCCTCTGCCAGATACTCTTGCCTCCAGATTATTAGCGCTAGACGCCAGTCATACTCCTTACGCCAATTTTGTTTGCTAATACCGCAAGGAAAATTTGTAAGTAGGCAAAGTGCCACTCATTTTTTTTTAACTAATCGCGGAGTGCGGGGATCAATTGTTCAGTGCCGTAGGTCGTCGCGACGCGTGGATCCGTCGACGCCGGTGCCTATCGGATCGTGCTGACCTGTCCGCCATTCCGTGAAATAAATTGAGTGTTCGGTTTACGAAGGAGAATTGCAATTTAGGATTCGCGCTGACCCTTCGTTTACCAGTTATTGAGTGTCGAGTTTACGAAAGAAATTTGCGACTTAGTATTCGCGCTGACCTTTCGTCGACTTTTATTAAGTGTTCGTTTTACGGAAGCAAATTGTAATCTAGTATTCGCGCTGACCTTTCGTTGATGTAGGTTTAACCGAATCAAAGAGTCTTGATTAATTAGTTGTGCCGACCTTCCCGCCATTTCGCAAACCGAATTTGAGCGTTAGGTCTTACAAAAAAAGAAATTGCGACTTAGTATTCGCGCTGACCTTTCGTTTTCCAGTAATTGAGTGTTCGGTTTACAGAAGAAAATTGCGATTTAGTATTCGCGCTGACCTTTCCACCATTTTATGAACCGAGTGTAAGCGGTAAGATCGGACAAGGGAAATTCGCGACTGAGTTACTTGCGCTAACTTTGTCTCTTTATTAACTGAAAACCGACCGGAAAATTATTAACGTCCGATTAAATTATACTTTAAGGATTAATGAAAATTCAGAATTTTACCGACCATATTTATTCCGACCTCGTATGTGAGAAAATTTTAATGCATCAATAAAGCGATTAATTATCTTTATATTTATATATAAAATTTACTTGATAACCTACCTCTGTTGCATGCTAGCGATTTTCAGCCGCGAGCGGTTACATACGGGTTTCACTAATTCGCTATATTTTCGGGTCACTCGTTAGGTGAAATACGCGCGATTTCGAACCTCCTCACGACCTGACTTAAGGAGTCATCATCTGAGCTGCCGGTGTACCCTAGTCAAGGAGAAATCGAAGGAGAGTTGGACACCAAAGGCCTGAAGTTAGGATACAACGCGTATCCCCCCCATCTGCCCACTCTGCGCAGTCGCCATTAGGCAGACCGGGATATGCGCAACCCTACTGGCCTTACCCCCGACGATCGCCGTAATCAGCCGACGGTCTGGCGCCCTAAATAATCGGGGGTAGAGCCAAACAGGCCTTGTGGCGGAAGAATTCGGAGCGCGGTCAACACCCCCGAAATTCCCTGCCACACAGTTTACAAATTTCGAAATTTCGCAATTTTATTCTAATTTTATTTGAACGATTGCCTTCGTAACCGCTCTGTCTAATTTTTCTGACATAGTTTTTATCTGGCTCAAAATCTATCTTTGATTCTTCATTGCTTTCCTTATTATTGGGAAAACTTCTCGCAAATCTATCTAAATTGTTACAAATTTCTACTTGATTTCTGACTACTCCAGTATAAGTTTTGCAGTTTGCTACTGATTTTGAATAACTATTATCATCTTTCGATGTTGTATATTGATTATCAGTAGTTGTATTGTTTGTGGATAAAGAAAATACTTTATCAGCGATTTTTAAAATATTGTTTTTATAATCTATTTTAGCGTTGAACTTACGCAAACATTTACTGCCGATTAGTCCGTCTTCTTCAATAGGTAAATCATCGGGTACAATATGAAATTCGAATTCTAAATCTTTTATTGTAATATTTATTTTTCCTAACGTTACTAGACTGTTATGTGTAATACCTCGCAACTCTAAAATATTCAATTTATCCATATATGCTTCGTTTGGTTTCTTAGACCATTTCAGTAGAGACGGTCCAGCACCAGTATCTAGCATGATAGAAAGACTGATATATTGATTTTTATTTTCTAAAATGAAAGTTGGTGACTTACTATTCAAGTTTAACAATACTAGTCTTTTCGTTACTTCTAATTTCTTTGTATTCCTACTTAAGCTCGGCGCTCCGTTTGGCTGGTCGTTTCCCCGGTCGCGCCTTTCACCTGGAAATCACCGGCGTTTCCCTGTTGTTGTTTCTTTTGTTCGTTAAAAATTCCTTTGTTACATCTTATTTTCCAGTGACCTTTAATACCGCCATAATTACAAATAGTCGTATCTCTATTTGGATTTCCTGGTCCGCGATTATTAGAATTAAAATTTCCCTTGTATTGATTTTTTGATGCAGAGTTCTGATTTGCTTGGGGCGGAACTACTTGCTGGTTCATTCTTTCTCTATTGACTAAATTTTGATTGGTTAGATTTCACTTGAGGGAAATGTGGACGTGTCTTGGATGTGAGCGCGAGTTTTGGCGAGAAAGTCAAAGAGGAAAAGTGTTTGAGGAGAGAAATAGAGGTGAAAAAAGCGTGGAGGTGGAGGAGAAGTGGAGAGGAGAGAGAGAGGCCAGGAGAGGAGCAGGAAAAAGCAGAGAGAGAGGAATAAAGAAAAAAAAATAAAGTTGAGGTTAAGAGAGAAAACCAGAAAGCGGGAAAGACAAGCAGAGAGGGGGGCGGTAAGAAGTAAAGGCAGAGACAGAAAAGGTAAAACAGGGAATAAAGGTGGGATCACGAGTAGTTATAGAGAATCGAATTAAGGCGTACGAGATAGGATGGAAAAATTTGTGACAACAGAAAAATTAAGAGATAAAGGTGGAAGATTGGATAAAAAAGGCCCAGAGGAGGAAAAGAAGAAGAGAGTAAAGGTGGCGAGGGGGAGAGAGAGCGAGGAGGGGCTGAGGGAGAATATTAGAGGAGAATTGAGGGAGGCAAAGAGATGCAAGAGTGAGAGCGAGGGAAGCGAGATGGACGGGGAGGGGGGAGAAGGACTGGACAACACGATAAGAGAAGGGGGAAAAAGTAGTGGGGCAGAAGAAATAATGGAAAAGATACGGACAGACATAAGGGAATTAAGAGAGGTATGGGAGGAAGAAAGAAAAGAATGGACAGAAATGTTTAAAGAAATAATGGGAAAAATGGAAGGAATGGAGGCAGAGGGGAACAGAAGAGAAGAAAGGTGGGAGAAGGAAATAGGAAAAGTTAGGAAAGAACAAGACAGAGAGAGAGAAGAAAGAAAGAAAGAGATGAAAGAAGAAAGAGAAAAAGCAGAACGTAGAGAAAAGAAACTGCAGGAAAAATGGGGAGAGAAGATGGACCAGTTGGAAGAGGAATGCGTGAAACTAAAAGAAAGCATAGAAGGAGGAAACAAGAAGCAAAGAGGTACAGAAGTAGGAAATAAGGAAGAATTAGAGCATACGAGAGAAAAAATGGATAGAGAAAGTAGGATAAACAATATAATAGTGACAGACCTAGAGGGGGAGTTAAGATGGGAAAAGAAGGGGGAGGCAGAGGTCTGGTTAAGGGAGGTACTAGAAATGAAAGGAGAGATAGTGAATCTGAGAAGAATAGGAGGAACAACGGAGAGAGATGAGCGGAGAGAAAGAAGAAAAAACATGTGGCAAATTAGATGCGCGTCATGGGAACCAAAAGAAGGAATTATGAAGAAGAAAAAGAATTTGGCACAAAAAAAGATATACATAGATCAGGACTGGACGTGGAAGCAGAGAAGGATAAGAGAGGAAGTAAGAAGGAAAGCGAAAGAAATAAGAAGTAAAGGTAAAGAGGTAAAGATGTGGCATAACGGGGTGAAATCAGAGGAAGAAGAATGGTGGTGGAGCGAGAGAGAGGGAAAAATGGTAGGAAAATGGGTGGAAGGGTTTCGAAAGCAATAGGGATAAAGGAGAGAGAGAGAAGAGAAGGGAGAGAGGGGGGAGGAAGCCAGTAAAAATACTATTCTGGAACGTGGCGGGGGTGAGGAGCATGGAGGAAGATGACTGGGAATATGTTAGGGAATTCGACATAATAGGGCTAACGGAAACCTGGGTGAAGAGTGCAAGGGGCAAGAACTGGTGTGGAGAAACAACTGAAAGGGTACAGTATAGAGTGGAGAGATTCAAGAGGAGAAGGAAGAAGAGGGAGAGAAATAGGGGGAGGAATAATGGCGGTAAGAGAGAGGAAAGGGATGAATAAGGTTGAATGGAAGAAAGAAAGGACAAGTGAGGTAATAGTAGGAGAAATAAAGATCGGAAGGAAGGAATACATGATAGCATCGGTGTATATGTAACATGAGAAGAAGGAAAACTATGATTACCTAAGTGAAGAGATAGAAGAGAACAGAGGAAAAACAATAATTATAGGAGGAGACTTCAACGCAAGAACAGGAACCGAAGGAAGGGAATGGGAGACAGAAGAAAAACTAGAAGAAATTAAGGCCAAGGATAAAGTGTTAAACGCAGAGGGAGAAGAAATGATAAAATGGCTAGGAGAAATGGGCTTAGTGATAACGAATGGGAGAAAAGAAGGAGATGAAGAAGGAGAAATAACATATATAGGAGCGAGAGGAATGTCAACGATAGACTATGTAGTAGGTAACGAGGAAGGTGATGAGGCGATAAAAAAGGTTCAAATAAAGGAGAGGGTAAAGTCAGACCACTTACCAATAGAGGTGGAATTGGGAGACAAAATAGCGGAAGAAAGAAAAGAAGAGGAAGGGAAAATATTGGCAGAAGAAATAAGAACAGATAAGACGAGAAGAAAATTCTGGGATAAAGTGAATAGCAAAAGGAAGAAAAGAATTGGATTAGATGAAAATATAGGAAAAGAAGAATGGATAAAGCACTTCAAGGAACAACTGGGAGAGAAAGAACAGGAAGAAAGTAAAGGGGAAGAAACCGAAGACAGTGAAGGAGAGGAAGGTGAAGAAATCAAAGAAAGAGAAGTAAAAGAGGTAATAAGAAAAATGAAAAAGAAAAAGGCGACAGGAGAAGATGGTCTAGCAAATGAAGCTTGGGTGGAAGGCACGGAAGACTTGATAAAAGATATGACAAAATGCTTAAATGGAATATGGAACGCAGAAGGATATCCGGAAGAATGGAGAAAGGGAATAATAGTACCAATATATAAGAAAGGGAGGAAAGAAGAAGTAGGAAACTATAGAGGAATAACGCTGATGGACACGGGATATAAAATATATGCGGAAATACTGAGAAAAAAGCTGGAAAGAGAACTAGAAGCTAAAGAAACGCTAAGCGATACGCAGATGGGATTTAGGAAGAAAAGAGGAACAATGGACGCGATATTTATATTAAAAACAATAATAGGGAAGGAAATAAGGGAAAAAGGAGGAAAACTGTTCGTATTCTTTGCAGACATGAAGGCCGCTTTTTATAAAAAAAAGAGGAAGAAAATATGGGAAACAATGAAAGAGAAAGGGATAAATAGAAAAATTAGGAAAAGAATAGAAGAAATATACAAGAAAACAGGGAGTAAAGTAAAAGTTGGAGGAGAAATAATTGGGGAGTTTGAGACTTTCAAAGGCGTAAGGCAAGGGTGCCCTTTGAGCACCACGCTATTTAATCTTGCCTTCGCCGACCTGGAAGGGAAGATCAAGCAGGTGCAGGAAGGAGGGGTAGTGATAGGAAGGAAGAAAATATGAACATTAGGATACGCAGATGATATAGTGATGATGGCAAAGAGTGAAAGTGGAATGAAAGTAATGCTGAAAAAATTAAAAAGATACCTGGAAGAAAGGGGATTAGAGTTAAATGTAGGAAAATTAAAGATGATGAAATGCAGGAGAGGAGGAGGAAGGGGGAAGGTAGAAGAATTCGAATGGGAAGATGAGAAGATAGAGATGGTGAAAGAGTACAATTACTTAGGATACGTGATAAGCAGAAATAACGGAAACAAAAAGCAGATAAAGAAGGTAGAAGGGAAAATAAATATGGGACTCGGAAAGTTATGGGGGCTAGGAGAAAAGCTATTTAGAGGAAACTGGGAGCTAAGGATGAACCTGTTCGATGCTCTGGCGAAAAGCGTGATTATGTATGGAGTAGAAATCTGGGGATGGAAGAGATATGATGAAATAGAAAGACTACAACTAAAATACATAAAGTGGGTTTTAGGATTAGATAGAAACACGCCAAGTTACCTAATACGATGGGAAACAGGAAGACAAGAAATGAAAGAAACAGCTTTAGAAAGAGCAATGAAGTATGAAAACAAAATAAGAGAAGAAATAGATGGCTTAATAAGAAAAGAAGCATGAAGAGAACTAAAGAAAAGGGAAAGAAATGAAAAAGATAAAAAGGGTAAGAAGGAGGAGAGAGAGGAAAGGCTGGAAAAAAGTAAAATTTACAGAGAGAGAGAAGAGGGAGATGAAATGAGGGAAGAGTTTTTGGAAGAAATGAGAGATGAGCTGAAGAAAAAAGATGAAAAAGAACTAGAAGAAAAGCTAGAAAAATCAAGATACATAAACGAGTGGAAAGAGCTGAAAGAAGAAATGAAAAGGTATAGGTTAAAGGAAATTCAAGGAGAGGGAAGAATAAAAGGCCTGCAAATAAGGGAAAGGTTTAGGCTAGGTAATGAAACGAGAGGAAGCAAGTATTGGGAAAAAGAAGAAAATAAGAGATGCAGAATGTGTATGAAAGAGGAAGAAAATTGGAAGCACACAGTAGAAAAATGTGAAAAAAGCAGAATGGAAGTGGAAGAATGGGAAAAAATAATAATAGGAAGCAAAGAAAAGATAGCGTGGATGATGGAGTTGAAATGGAAAAGAAGAAGAAATGAAGAGAAGAAAGAAAAAGAAAAGCAAGAAGACGAAGCTACAAGACCCTAAGGAGAGACGGAAACAGAAGACAGAGAAGCAAGACTCGCAGACACATCGACACACACATACACACATACACACACACACACAACACAAACATACGCGCAATCATAAACATACTCATGCACACACACACACACAAGACACAAGTAACAGCAACTACATAAGCGAGAGAAAGCAGTATTGGAGGACGGAGCAAAATGGGAAAGAAGAAGATTCGAAGAAGAGAAAGAAAAAGGCAAATTATAAGATACTAAGGAAAAATAAGTGAGGTTGAGGAAAGGAAAGGCAGAGGGAGCAATAGGAAACAAGAAAAAGGTGTCAATGCCTTAATAACGAGAAAGATAGAGGAAATGATTAGCAAGAATGAGAGCAAAAGCAAAGGAAAGGCAAAGGTGAAAAGGCAAAAGAAAATATGCAAGAAAGAGAAAAACAGAAGAGAGGAAAAGGCAGATCTTGGAGAGAGAAAGAGAAAGAGAAGAGTAATCAGAAGAAAAAGGAGAAGAAAAGAGGAACAGGCAGGCGTAGAAGACGAGGCCACAAGAGTTGCAGACACACCTACAAAGGCACATATTTACACAACATATACACACACACACGCACGCACACACACACACACACACACACACACACATACACACACATACATAATCAACTACACAAACTGGATACGAGACACAAATAGTAATATAAGAGATGTAAAGTAATGTAACATATAAGTTGTAAATAAATAGACTAACTATAGACTAAATTTTGACTATTCATTTGCTTTTGACCTTCGTTACTATTGAATCTTTCATTTCTAAATTTTATACACGTATCTGCTAAATGATTTGACAACTTACAAATTTGACATACTTGCGAGTTATCGGTTTTTACTACTTTTACACTTTTAATGTTTGCTAATTCTTTTTTTGCTTCTGCAAGTACTTTTACTGTCTGGTTGAGATCGTTGGGTTCCTGTATTGCGAAATCGCGTTTAATCTCTACCGCTTTTGCTGTTGCTTCTTCAAGATTTTTTGCCTGTCCCATTCGCGCTTTAATCATCCAGTGTAAGCCGCGGATGAAAAACTTGACTTTATCCTTTTCTAATTGATTTAAGAATCCGACATTATATCTTTTTTCACGCACTACTGCGCTTACTAATTCTCGCGCTACTGTTTTAACTCTGAGAATTTTACTACATTTTCTGAAGCTTTTTGCTTGAGCATAGCCATCTCACCAGATAATTGGTTGAAGGTTTTGTCTGATCCAAAAAGGTGATCTAAATACATTTCAATCTCGCTAATTGTCTCAAAATGTTTTTCACGCATACTTTTTAATGCATCCCCGTATAATCTCATTTTAACTAATCTTGCTAGATCCGCTTCATTTCCGGGTGGAATGACATTATAAGCTTCCCACCAACCGTCTAGAAAGTCGTGTAGTTAATGCAGTATCCATCGTATTTAGGAATGAAATTTACGATATGTTTCAAACCTACATTTCTCAAAGGGTTAATTGTGGAATTTTGTACGGTACGGGTTACTTCTTGTGGAGTTGAATGATAAATCGGTCTTGTGCTGGCAAATGATCTGCTTGTTGACTTTAGCGTAAAGTATTCTGAATTGCTACTTTTCTCGTTTTGACTTTTTTCAGTGATTTTTGGTATTAAAAATTTAACGTTTTTATGATTTATAATAGGATTTTCGTTTCTTATTTTATCTATTTCGTCTTCGTTATCATTGTCAATTGTCAAGTTTGTCAAAGCTTGGAAATATTCCCTCGACTCGTCTTTCGTTATTTCCGCGTTTGATTCAATTATTGGCTCAAATTTATTTTCAAATTGTACTAGTTTGTCATTACGACTTACTGCGACTAAAATTTCTTTTGGACTTATATTACGTTTTGTTAATTCTTCTACAATGAGTAGTAAAAGTGGATCTTGACATGAATTCCTTATTAATTGTTCATTTATATAATGTTCTAAAATTTTTATTAATTTTTCTAGTTGTTGTTGTTTTTTGCCTTCTAATTCGAAACCTAAATCTTGACGAACGTGCAGAAATGTTATACATTCTAGTAATGTTGGTTCTCTACTAGTTATAAAATTCGGATCTATTTTTCCTATGCAGTTTCTTAATATTAATAGTGCTTCCTCATTTCGTTTGTCTCTCAAATCGGCTCCCGTAGCCATGTTTGTAAAAAAAAATTTACTTTTGCCTAATCCTGCCTTTCGTTAAAAAAATTTATCCCGGAGGGGCCCCCAATTGTTACGTCTCACGTAACGGCCGCGAATTGACAAGAATTACTCAAACGCGATTGTCTCTTTTCGGTCAACGCATAAGCGCTTTACCACGGGTGCGAGACTCAAACGAAAGCAGGGCGGCAACGTATCTAAAGTGCCGAGTGAATAAGTAATAATTAAATAATTTACCTGCAGTTTAACTGGTCCAGAAACTCGTACCTCAGAACCCAGAGATGAACGTGGATTAAGTATAACTCTCAAATAAGTTATTATAGAAATAGCTTTATAATATTTATTGATTAAATTACAGAAGGTGCGTAGTATCACAGAGTAGAATACAGAGTGTCTGTTACAATTGTTTTGCGTTCTCTTTTATAGCACAAAATACATAAAAACTAATCGATAAAGGGTTAATCCCAGAAGGGGTAAGTGCGTCACTGAGTTTAAAGTCAGCTATTAAATGACTATTGCTTTTAATTACAGGAACTCCCCTTCCATAAAAAATTCAAATTTTACCGCCATAAAATAGTCTGACTCGTCCTCAACACAGGTATCTCTAAAGTTTGAAAGTAAGCTAATAATAAATTCAAAATATTTAGAGGGCTAATTTTCATTTTTTATGAAATGATGAAAAAATTAATAATAAAATAGTAATTACATATTGTAACGGGGTTGATACCGTTTATTTATTTTAACGCGCACGATCGTATCAAAGAGCGCGCGTGATTACCTGTACGTTCAAACACGAAAACCGGAGAGCAGGAGGGAAGGGGTATCAGTCAACCAATTATCTACTATTGAAATAAATACGATGAAAGTCTAATCAATATCACAGCGAGATCGTTTATTTCCTCTAAACTGTACACTGTATTCGGCCCGCGTGTTTATGTTTACAAGACGCTCGCGCGACAACAACATGCGGAGTCGGATCGCTCGCCGCTCTTTGGTTGCCGAGAAAATACATGCACGTTTTCTAGCGAGTACGAGAGATTAGTTATTTAGTAATTCTGTCGTGTTCGCGAAATTAAGCTGGCTAGCTTGCCTTATTAATTCTCGCACGGGAAACAAGTGATACGGCGAAGGAGGCTCTTGCGGCACACACTAGTTTTTCGGCGAACGTTTATATGCGTTTTCAGTTTCGCCCTCGATGGCAAAATTGCTCACTCACGCACGCTAGCACGCACTCAGCTCCGTCAGGCTATGGCACAGTTCGTCTCTGAATATCTCTGCGCTCCGGAAAACTCGGGAAAACTCTCGTTCTTTTTGGTAGTAGCTAAGTATGCGGGTTCTAATCTTGCACTCTCGCTAAACACACCGGTAGCTAATCCTCTACTCCTCTCAGGCGATATCGATAGCTGATCCTCGACTCCCTTATTTTCATATACGCGCGTTCCGTTCCGTCGCGTGCCAAATTCCCTCGTCACTTTTTCCCCAACCTCGCGGGCAGCCGCATAGTTGGGCCGTTAGCGCTAATAAGACGTTTACCATCACAATATATGTATACTTTTTTTACAAAGAAAATTCACTATCAAAATATATTTTATCTAAAAATGGATATCAGTAAATATTTTAAAATAAGCTTAAAATATTTATTGTTTACAATAATTTTTCAACAATTTCAATCACGACATTCAATAGAACGACCTCGAAGATAATATAAAAGATATTGTAGGTAAAAAATATACGATCAAACTTTTGATAAAAAAATATGTAGTTCAGGCGTTAGAGTTGATAGCGATAAATAATTTTACTGATATTTAACTAAAGGAAAGAAAACTTCGAAATAATATTAATGTCAATAAAAATTAGTAAAAATAACGATAAGTTACAAATTCAAAAATAGATTATTTTATATGAATAACTAATTTTTCTTGGACAAACATTTTTGTTAGAACTATACAGTGTATAATTAGAAATATTATTTTTTTATTCATAATAAATAATTAATAACTTCATTCTATAAATTACTCTTCTTGCACTTTAATATTTCAAATTTTTACTGTTTTAAATAATTACTGAATCAATATAATGTGTTATTAATATTTGTTTTAATTAAATTTTAGATGTATGTACCAAAAAAATCATTCATTTAATACTAATAAATGTTATTTAATTAATAAATTTTCCAAACCAGTGTATTTTTAATTTATTGCAATAACTAAAATTGAAAAATCATAGGATAACTTTCATAAACAAAATAATATTAAAAAAGTACTTATGTACTGTGACGGTAAACGTCAAATTAGCGCTGATAACCTAACCTAATTGCTGCCTGCGGGGGCAGCACCTACCGGGGGGACGAAAAAGGTAACGAAGGAATTCGGCGCGCAGAGCAGACGGAACGCGCGCGATTGAAATCGAACCAGTGAAGCTTTGACCATCGTTCCGCTCGCCCGCTTTTATTGTTTTGCTAACACCGATTCGTGAGCCGCTAGAATCGAAAATCAAAAGAACGCTAGTATCAGTGCCAGCCGGAGTGATCGCTATCAGCAAGGTGTCGTACAGCAGTCCAAGGGAGAAACCTGAGCCGGCGGAGAAGCGTCGTCCCCGACGCGATCAAAAAAGCGTGTGTGTGAGGTTTCGCCATCGAGGGCGAGACCGCGTGTGCGCAAATCCGCGACCCGCGACTCGGACAAATAAAAACAGTTCCGCGTAGTGTGTCTTGCTACCGCAAACTTCGTACGCCTGCAATATTAAGGTAAGCTGGCCAGCTTAATCTCGCGATCGCGGTTGCATGTTTAATAATTAATTTCCGACATTCGATGCGTGCATGTAACGGCTCCAATAACAAAGAGCAGCGAGCGTTCCGACAATACGTGTTGTCGATGAGCAAGCGTCGATGTAAACAAACACGCGGGCCGACCTTATGTAGCATTTGAGTGATAATAAAAGGTTCTGTTCGTGTTACTAACAAGTGTTTTCAACTCGCTCACTTCTTATTGTTTCCACTCGCTTTCTTATAGGTTAATAGATTTACTGGTTGACTGACATCTGTCTCCCCATGCTCTCCGGATTGCGTTTTGAGCATAAATGATTACATTCGCCCTTTCAAGAAAATCGCGCGAATAAAAATAATTAAACGGTGTCTACCCCATTACAGTACTAGGTAAGAAATATGAAATAACGAATGGGTTTTCTTATTAATATTTGTCAAGTAAAGTATACTATCTATTTCATAGTGACTTGATACAATAAGTTTGTTTAATAATATATTCAACTAGGTGAACGTGTTCTTGACTACTTGTAAAAACCGACTTACTCATCGTTAAGAAAATCGAAAACAAGTGGATGCCGTCAGAGCCGCTTATTGTGAGATATAAATAAAATTATAATCATACTGTCATAAACATGCGCTGATGCAACGCAGTTTCACACAACGGGAAAGATATACTAATCTATACCTAATTACATAAATAAAAATTATATATATTATAGTTATGAATGCTATGAATTTTTCACTAATAACTTTTATTTTCTTCAAAATTAGTTTTTCTACCTGAAATATATTTTTTGCTATAATTTAACTTTTCTATACCAGGTGTTCCAGACCATCCGTACAGCCATTTTAAAATCGAAAATACGTGTTTTTATGAAAAATGTTTCAGATGAATGTTGTTTACGACAAAGGGGGCCATCTATCTGTATAATTAGTTTTGAACTTGAACATCGTTTTCAAGGTTATTTGAAGGTTGAATTGTTTTTTTTAAATGGGATCCCCTATATTTGACATCGGATTCGAAAAGAGCGGGAAATTTTACGTCCACAAAGATATTTTAAAATTTTTTTTCATGGCCTTGAGAAGGTCGATTTAAGGTCAAATGCTTGAAAAACTGCCTAAAAGCGTTTTTTTAATTTTTAAGATATTGAAAAATGACCTCTACAAAATTTGTTCAGAACAGAGTGGGCCACCCAATGCACCAAAAACCTTTGACCTTTAACCTAATTTTGAAGGTCATTCCAAGGTCGAAGTGTTTTTTGTAATGGAAACCCCTCTTTTTGACCCCGGATTCGCACATAGCGCGAAATCCGACGTTTGCATAAGGTATTATGTTGAGTTTCGATTGATCCACGACGTTCGCTTGATCCAAACGCTAAGGTCATGTGAAATTTTGTAACAAAACTTGTTCCTTTGTTACCAATTCTTCTGCGGGGTAAGTGAGGCACTTTCGCTCATGACAATCGAGAGAGAAGAACGAGGGGAGGTTGATAAATAAATTATACACAGACAAGAATCAAATCTCACTTACAACCTATTCTTATTAATAATTATTCACACTGAACATACGCGCGCATAACATAATCTAAATTGCCGACCAACAAACTACAAATAGAACAATAAACTACTTAAGATAATCACAATTCAACATTTCGCATTTCACTAGTACCTAATCGCGTACTTAACCTATTACAAACTTACTTAAAAACTACGAGGACTAATACCGGGTAAATTGCCCGGCACGTGGGCGCCTGGACAATTCACCGGTCGCAACTTACGTCACTATGAATTAATCTTAGCGCGAACCTTCAGATAGCTGGCACGTGAGTGCCAGGCTATCTCTTTCAACGCGCACCGGCCGTCGCATCAACAAAGAGAGAGTGTAGAGAGAAAGAAGAAGAGGAAGGCTTGACCTTTTATCTCCTGTTCCTCGCAACGTCGAGAATCCTGAGCGATGCGCTGCCGCAGGAAGTACCGGGCGTCGTCGCTGGTCAGATCGTCGCTAACCGCTGTCGTTGACCAGGTATCCATAGGCAACGTTGACTCTCTTGGCAGGTGGGCTGGCTGCAGTTGCTGGCAAAGCCGTTGCCGGAAGGGTTGATCTTCCTTCCTCCCGGCTATCCCAAACTGCTCTCTCTGCTGGGCTCGGACTTCCGCACTCTCGTAGGACTAGGCTTAGACTCCCTCACTCTAGTAGGGCTCGGCTGCGACTCTCCTCACGCACTAATTCTTGCACGCATCTTGCAGCCGCTCAGCGGCGCTCGCTCCTCTCCCTACCTTGACCTATTAGTTAGGCGGCACGCGACGCGTCGCTTATCGGTCACGCGTTGCGCGCCTGCCAATCCCTGCATAGGCCTAATACTCTCTCTCTCTCTCTCTCTCTTTCTCACTCTCTCTCCGCGCTCTTCAACTTTTCTTGCGCTCAACTGCGCTGGCTCGTCCTTGGTGCTGAAACAAAAGGCCAAGTGTTAGACGCATACTTAAATGCGCCCAACGTTGGCCACCACGTCTAGCCGAGTGGGGGAGGGAGAAACGCGGACGAGAGACCGGCACGCGGCCTGCTCTCGTCACACCCCCTTCCAAGGCCAAAGTTCGCACCCGCGAACGGCCTGACTCCGTTTCTCCCTCTCTCTCTCCCTGTCGACCGGCAGTGGCAACCAACGATAAACGCTAAATTATATAAGAATACCTTAGATTTAGCTTAAATCATAATTAATTCTAAGTTGGTAACAACCAGATCAACTAAGAGCAAAATCTAACAAACCGAAGAGTTTAATCCGAGTGATATGCCTAACCTTTCGTCATAGCAAGCCGACTAATCCACTGCGCCAAGATCACGACTAACTCAGTACCCAATTAAACCAAGAATCTTACCATTCACTGCCGCTCCAACGACTCCAAATACTGGAGCCTGAGCGTTCGAAGCTCCTCCGCCGAAGGGAACGAAGCACTTGCCCCGGATAGTCTTTGGCAGGCATCATCAGTCGCCTCGGACCCAATCACCTCGGCGCTCCGATCGCTCGGCTCACCCGCGGGGACCGACGCCTGCTCCGTCCGCGACGCGACTTCCATTCCCGGATTTTCAGCCGAACTGGCTTCAGTCCCGGCTCCCTCTGCAGCAAGCGCCTGTGACCTACGCGCGAGCTTAGCGCGAAAACGCTTGCCACATCGGTGCCTGGGCTTTTTCGCCTTGGGCTCCCCGACGGAGGATTCAGGGCTGGCTACCTCGGGCATTGACCTAGAAGCTTCGAGCTCCGGCTCCATAGTCTTTGGCTGCGTCACCGGGAGCTCTACCGGTTCGCCCGGGTGAGCCCAAACCCTTGCCTCCTCCACCGATCGGGCGCGCGCCTGGTCTGCCATAAAGGCGTCGCGGCAACGCGGACAATCTTGCACGCGGACATCGAGTCGCCCACAGTTCCTACAGACCGGACGCGAGAGAGGCGGGTTCCTGCAGGCCGACCTGGGATGTGACCCCGTTCTGCAATTAAAGCAGCGGAACGAGGGCACGTCCAATTCCTCATCCCAGAGGACCGGAGCCAGGTTTTGCAGGAAGCTACCTCTTACCAACCGAAACCCTGTTTCGTCGACCTAACACGGCGACGCAGAGGACGAGGCCGGGCTAGCCACCTGAGGAGTCGGGACAGGTCGTACCGGCCCAGGGATTGGTCGCTCCGGCACAACCGGCTCCACTATTCGTGGAGTCGGCGGCACCACCACTTCCATCCTTGTGCCTGCCTCTCCCGTCTTCTCGATGACTATGCTCGCACTAACTCCCGAGGCTCTTCCTTTGCCAACAGCCAACGAAACCGGTGGCTGGAGGGCGCCTGTTGCCTCAGCAACGGCTCCCTCCGCCATCTTGGGTAGAGTTAGTGTTGAACTGGAGGATGGCCTCTCAAAATTACACGCGGATAGATTAAAACGCATTGTGCGCTTCCTCCTACCTGAATTCTGGCGAGCCTCGGCCTCCTTCCTTCTCTCGTCCTCCAAATACCCCGCTGGGTAGAATTGCGCGGGCCCACCCCTGCGGACGAATTGGTACGCGGGGTCTAGCCTCTGTAACACGAGCGGTTTGAAAGGGAGATTAGGATGGACGTGTGGCTGCGGAGCCACTCGAGGCAGCTCCTGTACCGGCATCGCCTCATCCTCGGAGTCGCTCGAGCTTAGCACCACCTCCAGTATACCGTTGGTGGCGCCTCGCTTTGTGGGACTCCAGTTTCCCCTTCCAATACAAGCCCTCACGGTACGGCTCCGATTTGCCGCCCTACCCGCGAGATATCCTTCCGTGGCAGCTCGAGAGCCCGGCGATTTCTCGCCTTGGCTACTCGTGCCCGCCTGCGAGAAGACAATTCCCTCTTTTGCGGCGATAACTCTCGACTTCTCGGATGCTTCGCGTATGCAAAGCGTCGTGAGCCGAAACGCTGCGCAGCGACGTACCGCCTCGTCCCAGGTACGCGTGGGCGCAGCCAGACGAATTATCGAACCCGCACGGCAATTTCCCGTTAGCAAACGGACCCTCACGAACGGCGTCGGGGGCGAAGGCAAAGGCGGCGGCAAAGGGAACCCCTTCGCCTGCCCGTCACTGTCCCCGTCAACCGACGCCTGTGCCAACCGTGAAACACAGGAGGCAACCTCGGCGTCAAAGAAGGCCGCCTGCCCAAGGCCTGAAAACCGGGCGGCAGACTCCGACGCTCGGTCTACCTCCATAACCTCAGCAATTCCCGCCGAGTTCACCGATGCGGTCACGTCGCCTGTAGGTGTTTGAGCCTCGGCGACTTGAGCGATGCGGCCCGACTCCTCGGTTTCAGCCATCATCACCTGACGTCGATGAACCTCTTGTACCTTAAAACAAACCAATTCAGTTATTTCACCTGTCCTATTTCGCAAACTATTTATTTACCTTACGCGGTGGTATATATCGCTTAATTTCCGAGACGTGTACCCTAGCGGTACGATGCTTACTGTTTGTCGTTAGCTCGTAGATCTCGGGCGAAATCACTGAAATAATTTCAAACGGTCCGTCAAACTTCGGATCCAGTTTCGCGTTTTTACCATCCGCTGCGCTCGAAAGCGTATGCACTTTGCGCAAAACCAAGTCACCTAACTGAAAAAGTACCTGACGCCTACCCTTATCGTAGTGTTTCTTTTGCCTTTCCTGAGCTTCATCAATGTGCCTAGCTACCAAGTCGCGTAATGCATTTAAACGTGATAGCCTATCTTCCCACGCCTTCGTATCTATCTTAACAATAGGGGCCTTTGTCTCGATCTCGCGCCTTAAACTCTTTACCGGACGCGGATCCCTACCAAAGTTTAGAAACGCCGGCGATACTTTTGTAGACGCCTGAGTCGCCGTATTGATAGCATTGTTACGTCTCGTGCATCAACTACGAATAGCTAATGAATGAGACGTTCCAATATGTTGACTAGTGGTCGGATATGTCTCACTTATAATAAATATATGTGGAAATGTATGTCTGATGATTGTACTACCTTGATAATCGTAGCTTTTAATTGTTGATAAAATGTAGCAGGCTCTAACTGCTTGTTGGATTGTATGAGTGTAGCAGGCTCTAACTGCTTGTTGAATTGAATAGGATAGGTTGTTGAATAATACTTGCACGATATTACTTTGTAACAGTCGTGAGTTTATTAAGTAAAATGATCACCAATTGTCGGACCAGTGTGTACGGAGTTGAGTCTTACAGGTACTTATTGACTGACTGACTACTGATCAACTGACTCGTAATGATGTTCATTGCTTTTTATATGTTAATTTTCAGGTCAGTATTGAATTGTGACATTTTGTTTTTTGCTGAATATACATTCTTGTGCTCGGTGGCTTTATTTCGGAGTGCTATTTGTTTTGCGTTTTGTCAGCTTTCTGCTGACGTGTGAATATTTTAGCAGTTTTGAATTTCCTGAATATGCATTTGTTACAAAAGAGGATGTGTCGCAAGGTGTAACAACTTTATTTCGGAGTGTCATTTACCTCGTGTTTCGTCAACTTTCTGCTGACGTGCGAATAGTTTTAGAAGCTTTGAATTTCACGAGTGTGCAGTTGTTACAAAAAGGATGCGTCGTAAAACGTAACAGCATGACGAAATTCATGCAAATACCTATCCCAGCTCCTGTGATCGGCATCTACAAACATCGCTATCATCGTCTTTAGCGTTCGATTTACGCGCTCGACCGGGTCACTTTGCTGATGATACGCAGGACAAAATATATGTTCGATACCATATTCTCGCAACCTGTCTTGAAATACTTTGGTCCTATATGCCTTCGCATTATCACTAACGATATATTCCGGAGTTTCCCACCTGAACAGGATTAACTCCTCAAGCGCGGCAACAAGAGCAGGGCCGTCCGCCGATCGCAGTGGTTTCAGCTCGACCCACTTAGTAAAAAAGTCTTGAAAAACCACCAGGTATTTAAACCTATTTTTGCTACGGGGCAGCTCTACGACGTCAGTCGCTACTACGGCCCATGGTCTTTCTACCACGCACTTACCCATTAGACCTTGGGGTGCCTGCTGGACTACCTTGTACTTCTGACATTGAGAGCACTCACTTACGAACGTCCTCACATCATACCATACTCCTGGCCAGTAATACTCACGAACAATCCGATCGTAAGTCTTTTCACGGCCGAAATGTCCAGCGAATGGCTCGCAATGAGCCTCTCTCAACACCCTTTCTCGGTACTCCAGCGGCACCGCCATGCGCCAACATTCCTCGCGATTAGTTATCGGATCGAGCAGGTGATCGCGCATGAACCGATACAGGACGTTATTCTCTACTCTCCAATTCTCGAATTTCTTCGGTCTTTGAAGAACGTCTTTCACACGTTGCAGATACCAAGCATCCTGTATCTTATCAAATGCGCAAATCTCTAGTTCGTCCTCAAATTCTCGCGAAAGTGCGTCCGGCACATGGTGTAGCGCTCCCTTTCTATGTACTATTTCACAATCCAACTGCTGAAATTCTAATACCCATCTTTCCAATCTACCTGTAAGTTCGCGTTTATTAAGAATCCTAGTGAGCGCACTATGATCCGTAACGATGACAAAGTGTGAGCCTTCTATATAAGGCCTAAACTTTTTTACCGCAAAAAGTACTGCCAAAAACTCGATTTCACTCACCGTGTAATTTCGCTCGTGCGCGTTCAGCATCCGACTGGCGTAGCATATGGGATGCTCGCCGTCGTCGAATACCTGGACCAAACACGCGCCAACCGCGAAGGAAGAGCCATCGCAGTGCAAGTAAAAGGGGCGCGTAAAATCAGGGCGCGCGAGTACCGGCGCCTGCGTTAATGCGCGCTTTAGCCTCTCAAATGCAACTTGCTGTTTCTCCTTCCATTCCCATGACTGGTCCTTTCGGATGAGCTTGGTCAACGGGACCTTTATCTCACTCTCGTGTTCGATAAAACCCGCATACCATCCTACCATACCTAGGAATCGGCGTAATTGAGCTACGTTATTCGGCGCAGGGTAATCTACTATCGGCTTCACCTTGTCGTCGTCCGGACGTAGACCCTCACTATGTAACCTGTACCCTAAGTAAGTTACCTCGGTACAGAAGAAATCGGACTTTTCTAAGTTGATTTCTAAGCCAACGCTTACTAAACGCTTCAAAACTTTCTTTAGCCAGATCACGTGGCTGTTAAAATCTGCGCTAACTACTAGCAGATCGTCCAAATACCAGAAAACCTGCGGCTCATACTCTGGACCGAAAAGTGCGTCCATGAGGCACGTGAAAGTAGCCGGCGCATTTACCAAACCAAACGGCATTCGCTCAAACTCCCATAAACCAAGACCTGGGACCGCGAACGCCATATATTGTTTGCTATTCTCTGAAAGCGGAATTTGCCAAAACGCCGCTCGCAGATCTATTTTCGACAGGTAGACTGCTCCGCGCAACCTATCTAAAATAGCGTCAATACTAGGCATCGGATACGCGTCTACTTTCGTCACCTTATTTACTGGTCTAAAATCGAGACAGAACCTATAGCCGCCGTCCTGTTTACGTACGATTACCGGCGCACTACTCCACTGACTGTTCGATGGCCTAATTATTTTCGCCTTCCATAGCCGCATGGTTTCTTCCTGCGTGAATGCTAATATAGGAGGCGACATTCGGCGCATCGGCGTCTTTATCGGGCGCGCATCGCCTACATCTATGACGTGCTCGATAACTTTTGTAACCGCCGGAGATTCACCAGGCTCCGGGACAATCCGGCGAACGAGCGCCATGATTGTCTCTCGTTGAGCCTCCTCGTAGCTGCTTAAACCTGCGCATTCCGCAAAAACAACTATCTCGTTACTATTCTGCTCTGCTAACGGATACCAATCGCCTTGGTCACCTGCCCGCCAAGCGCGATTACCGTAGCTAATATTTATATTCCACGCTATCCAAAAGTCGGCTCCTAAAATCAAGTCGTGCTTCAGCGTAGATACTACCGTCGCAATTAACCAGTTCGTCCTACCGCCAATTTCAATACTTAACCTCAAGTCGCCCCACGTTTGCGGCTTCTCACCTGAGATGCCCTATACAAAAATCGTAGGTGGCTTTAACCGGTCCTTGAAACGTAAACCAAGATTCGGTCCTACTACCGATACCTGAGCACCTGAATCTAGTAGCGCTGTATAGACTTGCCCGCCTATGTCGACCTTAATAAAGAACCTATTCTCTACTACTGCGACTAACGCTGCATCTGATTCATCTGCCGTTTTCTTCGGGATTTCTGAGTTCCACTCAGACTCTCCCCTCACCAAAACGGAAGGTGCGTCGGCACCGACGACCGAACGTCCAAACAACAAAACCCTAGTATCAACAAGCTCAATTCTATCGCGCGTGACCATGACCTTTGTCGCAGCCCGCTCCGACGGGAACGCAGCGCCTGAGCTCGCTTCCTTACCAACAGATTCATTCACAGGTTCACCCTGATTTCCTAAAGCAACGGCCTTTTCCGAAGCCTGCCCAACCGTGGGCGAAATACTTGAACCTGCCTCATTCGTGTTCGTGCGCGACGATGGCAACTCATTTTGCCTGGCTGGGCACTTCTCAGGCGAGCTAGCTATCGCGCAAAATTTATTAAACCCTATCGGATCACGCATATCCTTATCGGGCAAAGTTTTTCGCGCGATAGTGTGTCGATCTTTTTGAAGACTTTCCGCGTCCTGCTGTAACGAGTCACGTTTATTTGCCTCTTCGGGTTCATTGCTGATCCTACTAGGGAAACTTACGCCCTCGTCACTCTGCGCCTGAACTTCTTTCAATGTCGAACGACTAAACTCGCCTTTAAACACGTTTTTAAACTCAACAATTTCCTTACTCCCTTTTTCCGGATCCTCATATTCTACAAATACTGCACGCCTGACCTTAGCCTTAACTTTCAGATATTCTCCTATTACCTCGTTTAAGAGAGGTGGCGCAGAACTGGCAGTTCCCGCCTTGTTCTCGCCTTCCCTTTTTACTAAATTCATAAAAGGAGGCGCAGAACTGGCGGTTTCTGCCTTGTTCTCGCCTTCCCTTTTTACCTCAACTCTATTCCCTTCTTCTACGGTGCTTTCGCTCCTTGCGCGAAGCACTTTCTCTACCTCAATAGCCCGCTCAATCCATCTTAGGCAGGAGTCGTCGAGCGGTCGACGGCTCCCGCGCTGAGGTTTCCCTGCTTCACCTGATTACAAGTAGGGCATTCACTAAACACGTAACCGATTGTCCCACAAACCTGACAATATAATGTCGACTCTGAAGTTCGCGTTGGACAGTTATTAGCGTAATGCCCCGGTTGTCGGCATTTATAACAAACTACCCGCGGATTGACCTGAGCTATCGGGCATTGCGCCCTCCTATGTCCCACCGCGTTACAATTGAAGCAAGCCCCCGTGAATGGCCTATTTAAGTTGCTACCTCCCTGATTGCGCTGCTACGGGACTAGACTAGGGGCTACACCTGCAGCCGGGACCAACGAAGCCTGCGCGCTCTGACGAGCAGGCGCGGCTTCGTTCGCAGGCTGGTTTCTTGCCTGTGGCTGTTGCCTATCGGCCATAGCCACGGCAATTTCACCGTTCTGCTTCTTGCCCTTTTTACCTAGTTTTTTGTTCTGCTGCTGTGCTTTCTTTTTAGGAGATTCGACTATTAAGACCTCGTCAATCGCGTCGTTTAAACCGTCAATGGTTTCGACCGATTTTTGCTTACCGGGTGACTTCTTCGTCTCTGTGTACGCGGATTCCGGAATTAGCGTTACGTCAGCCGTGGGCGGCTTTTGCCACCTTTTCCAACCGGCCATGCGATCTTCGAGTGCCATACCGGCTTCTTTAAAACTATTTAGATCTGAGAAGGTCTTAGTTTCAAGATATCGCTTATATCTTGGATGTAGACCCTCTATGATCATAGCTAACTGGCGTCTCACCGAAACGGGCGGATCAAAACGGCGTAAAATCGTCTGAAAAGCCGCGACATAGTCCGTAATGTTCTCATTCTCGCCCTGTGTTCTTTGACGCAATTCGCCGTAAAGTTGTTCTCTGTTCAATCGTCGACAGAATTCGCTAGAAAAACTCTTTTTAAAGTCTTTCAGCGTCCTCCACATACCGCGATTAACCTCGTACCACGGACGCGCCTTATCGCGGAATGCGGTGCCTATTGCTATCAGCATTTCTTCGTCCGAGATGCCATAATAGCGCTGGCAATCACTCAAACCTGATAGAAAACTTAGTGCGTTTGTACTATCCTTACCGGAAAAACGGAGAGACCAGGCATTGAGCGCGCTTACTCCATCCGCAGGTATACCATTAATATACTTGATTCTTGGAGGAGCACTCTTTTTGCTCGGTCTTTCCGCTCTTACTTGCTCAGTTTTCCGCGGCGATTTAACTTTATAGGTGTTGCAGCTATCAGTATCCGATAGACTCGAGCTAGTGTCGCTTCCACTGATATTTTCTACCTGTCTCACCTGTTTTTGTTTAGGTCGCCTTATGCTCATTACACTTTTCTCGCTAATAATCGAACCTTCACCTAATGGAGCTAGTATTTCCATTTCCTCTCTAGTAGCTACCCGTACCTCGCGCTCCCAGTCTTCAACCCATGAACTTACTCTAAGCGCGTGATATTTCGTGCTCGCCGATCTATTTGAATCGGCATAGAGGAATATACTATCTGCTCTATTGTTTGGTGCGTTCGCGTGGGCCGATGGCTCAGTTGCAACCGCTGGCGCGTTTAGCGTCTCGCGGTCGCCGAGCGGCTTGGCCTGAGGCGGCAATGAAGCCTGCTGTTCGGCCTGAGCCGCTCTACTGTGCATCGCCTCTCTTTCAACTCTAAAAACTGCATTCGCACCATCCGTGATGCCCTGTCTAACCTCGCGCCTATAAATCCAACGCGGTACTGCAGTTAAAGCTCCCCAGATTTGGCTTATCGCGCTAGTGCTACGCTCGCCTTGGTTTTCCGCGATTTGTTCGCGTGCGCATTCGGTCCTGTTGTCCGACGGCGAGCGAGTCGCCATCGGTAACATGTCGTTATCACCGAGCGCGACTGCATTTTCGCCCGGCGGTCGAACTTGTTCGCAAGGAGCGGCAACACTTGCTCTTGCCTGTGTCGCCTGCTCTTGTTCACATGATAATTCGGCCACCAAAGGTGCTGCAGCTGCCACGAATTCATCGCCCAGGTTCGCGTTCCGCGCACTACTTACCGTTGTTTCTTGCTGTTCGTCATACAGCTTTTCCGGGATTCGGCCTGACGCAAAATCGCTCGAGCGCAACGGTGGCTGCAAATCTGGCCGCTCTCTTAACAGCATATATCGAAAATACCGGGTTTGTAATTCTTCGAGATCACCGTGTAGACTAAGCTCGCGATAGCGCATTAATTCCAACAGAACAGCCGGTTCTGTGGAATCAATTTTGCGTTTTAATTTTTTTGCATGCGCATCGCGTAATATTCTGCGCAAGACTATTTTATCTCTACACGCTAGCGACATTGTTATTTCTAAATGTGAAAATCCGTAACTTAACTACGACGCGAGCTTATGGGGCTAAGCAAGTCTCGACCGGTCCGTGTAACCTGATACCTACTAACTAATTTCTTTCCGAGCTATAAGCCGGCAAGAAATCGCCTTGCTTACGCCTAAGGAAAGAAATTATAATTTATCAAAATTTACTTACCGTAATTTTGAATAGGCAGTTTAGTAAAATTCTTAAAACAAAGAAAAACTAAAGCGAGGAAAGAACGCTGTCGTCTAGCGTCAAAGCGACTCAATGACGCACCGTTGTCATCCGACACCGCTATTAAGAAAGGTCACTAGCAAGCACTAACAAGGAATTCAAAATACCGAGAACTCGAAATTCTTTTACGCGCACTCTTTGCCCTTAGTTCACAAAGAAAATCAGTTAACCGTTATTTCTAAAATTCATTATCAAACCATTTCTCTCATTTATCTCCCAATTGCCAGACTCACAAGGGATGCCATGTAACAAAACTTGTTCCTTTGTTACCAATTCTTTTGCGGGGTAAGTGAGACACTTTCGCTCATGACAATTGAGAGAGAAGAACGAGAGGAGGTTGATAAATAAATTATACACAGACAAGAATCAAATCTCACTTACAACCTATTCTTATTAATAATTATTCACACTGAACATACGCGCGCATAACATAATCTAAATTGCCGACCAACAATCTGCAAATAGAACAATAAACTACTTAAGATAATCACAATTAAACATTTCGCATTTCACTAGTACCTAAACGCGTACTTAACCTATTACAAACTTACTTAAAAACTACGAGGACTAATACCGGGTAAATTGCCCGGCACGTGGGCGCCTGGACAATTCACCGGTCGCAACTTACGTCACTATGAATTAATCTTAGCGCGAACCTTCAGATAGCTGGCACGTGAGTGCCAAGCTATCTCTTTCAACGCGCACCGGCCGTCGCATCAACAGAGAGAGAGTGTAGAGAGAAAGAAGAAAAGGAAGGCTTGACCTTTTATCTCCTGTTCCTCGCAACGTCGAGAATCCTGAGCGATGCGCTGCCGCAGGAAGTACCAGGCGTCGTCGCTGGTCAGATCGTCGCTAACCGCTGTCGCTGACCAGGTATCCGTAGGCGACGTTGACTCTCTTGGCAGGTGGGCTGGCTGCAGTTGCTGACAAAGCCGTTGCCGGAAGGGTTGATCTTCCTTCCTCCCGGCTATCCCAAACTGCTCTCTCTGCTGGGCTCGGACTTCCGCACTCTCGTAGGACTAGGCTTAGACTCCCTCACTCTAGTAGGGCTCGGCTGCGACTCTCCTCACGCACTAATTCTTGCACGCATCTTGCAGCCGCTCAGCGGCGCTCGCTCCTCTCCCTACCATGACCTATTAGTTAGGCGGCACGCGACGCGTCGCTTATCGGTCACGCGTTGCGCGCCTACCAATCCCTGCATAGGCCTAATACTCTCTCTCTCTCTCTCTTTCTCACTCTCTCTCCGCGCTCTTCAACTTTTCTTGCGCTCAACTGCGCTGGCTCGTCCTTGGCGCTGAAACAAAAGGCCAAGTGTTAGACGCATACTTAAATGCGCCCAACGTTGGCCACCACGCCTAGCCGAGTGGGGGAGGGAGAAACGCGGACGAGAGACCGGCACGCGGCCTGCTCTCGTCACAATTTAGATCCAATATTATTTGCGAAACATTTACAAAATGTTTCGGGCTAAATTTATTAAATTCTACTGGGAGCATGTTACAGTGACCTTATCTTTGACCTTCAAGATCATTTTAAGGTTATTTCAAGGTCACCTTTGATTGTTTGAATAATAAAGTAACGGGTTATCCAAACCGAAAGTCAAGTTGTTTTAAATGAGGAGCAAGCAGAGACATAGGTACAGTTTTTTTGCCGGATAAGTTCTTCGAGCATTTGATTGCTTTCCTACAAGAGTAAGGGCCTGTATCCAACAGAAGGTATTTTTGAGCACTACATCTAGCTAGGGATCAGATTAAACATTGTCGTTTAAATTTTTCATTTATGGTTACTTTTCTGTTATTCTTGTTCATGTTGACAAAAAAGGTAACGTTATTGTAATTCAATAAAGAGAAAATAAATGTTTAATCACTAAAATTTGTGTACTACTTTTTGCAACCTTGAAATGATCTTGGAAGTCAAAAACATTTTGTAAATGTTTCGCGAATAATATTGGATCTAAATTTCACATGACCTTAGCGATGAACGTCGTGGATCAATCGAAACTCAACATAATACCTTATCCAAACGTCGGATTTCGCGCTATGTGCGAATCCGGGGTCAAAAAGAGGGGTTTCCATTACAAAAAACACTTCGACCTTGGAATGACCTTCAAAATGAGGTTAAAGGTCAAAGGTTTTTGGTGCATTGGGTGGCCCACTCTGTTCTGAACAAATTTTGTAGAGGTCATTTTTCAATATCTTAAAAATTAAAAAAACGCTTTTAGGCAGTTTTTCAAGCATTTGACCGTAAATCGACCTTCTCAAGGCCATGAAAAAAAATTTATAAATATCTTTGTAGACATAAAATTTCCCGCTCTTTTCGAATCCGATGTCAAAAATATGGGTTCCCATTTAAAAAAAAACAATTCGACCTTCAAATGACCTTGAAAACGATGTTCAAGGTCAAAACTAATTATACAGATAGATGGCCCCCTTTGTCGTAAACAACTTTCATCTGAAACATTTTTCACAAAAACACGAATTTTCGATTTTAAAATGGCTGTACGGATGGTCTGGAACACCCGGTATACGATATCACTCAATGTTTTAGACTAATTCTGAATTTTTGTTCATAAAAATAAGACGAAAAATGTTTAGTTTTCAATAAAAAAAATAAGGGTTGCAACCCTCGCGGTCGGAACTACATGTATTAATTGTATTTTTACACTAGAAGTTATGCACCATGTATCCATAATAAATTATCAATGAGCACATGTAGATTATTGAAAAACGTTTTATGAGGGTGTTTTGAAAAAAATTTTGAACGTATTAACTTCATTATTGTAATCAACCCAAGATAATATTTTGTCCAGTTTTTTTAGCTTATTTAAAATTTTTTTCATAAAACAATAATCACAATGGTAAAATTATAAAAAAAAAATGAGTGTTGCATCAATTATGGTCGAAACTTCATGCGCTAGTTTCCGATATACGTACATAAAAAGTAAAATGAAATTTGTTTCATTGGAAAATATCAAGTAGAATTTAAAAGAAAATGCATAATTTATTTTTGAGGGTAGATTTTGCGGGTGGATTTCACCCTCTCAAAGTATTTTTCTATCATAAAAAAAAAAAAATATGTTACTTATTTTTCTATGATCTAAAACATATCAAAAAAATATTGAAATATTAAGGTTGTGTTGGATGGGGCAGAGATTTCTTTGCGAATTAAGCAGCCAGTTATGAGTCAGGAGGTCTCTTGGTTCTTTAAGTCAATGTCAACCAACAAACAACCCAATAAAGGCTGGAATGATGTAGAAGAATGGACTTGGATTACAGTATGAACATTTATCTGTAGAATTTCCCGTTCTTTCGGAATCCGGGATAATAAATAAGATTTACATTGCTGAAAATACAGTTGGATTTGAAATTACCTTAGAAATCGGATTTAAAGACACAGGTAACCACCGAAGTTTATCAGATATTATCTAAAACATTTTTCGTTAAACTTTACTAATGTCAGATTATTTGGACAAAAGAAAAGAAATTACGGTTGATCATGGTATAACTCAGATCCTACACGTGATACCACATCTGAACATAGATTTTCCCACTCTTTTTTAATCCTGAGTCAATAATAGGGGTTCATATTTATAAAAAACATGATTTACTTTGAAATGAGCTTAAAAATTAAGTTCAAATCAAATTTATGATCATTGACGCTTAACCTTTTCTGAACCATACATCTTTTATTTCAAACATTTTTCATATACTTCGCAATGTTTTAAGTTAGTCTAGTGTCTAAGTTAAATGGAATAACTACACATACACACACACACAAAATAATCAGCGTTTAAACTGTTCTTTTTAAGATCCATCTTAGTAGCTTATAAACATATATTTTTCAATTCCCCGAAGTAGACTTTCAGATGATGTTTTCTAGATAGATTTATATACTTTCTGTAAAAAGATTACAGTGACGCTATCATTTTTAAAATGTTGGATAGACTGTATTGTACTCGCACATTTCATCCTTGTTACTTGTTTCTCACTTGTTCGGTGAACACTCTAATGAATCAGTATTTAATATATTTCTTTCTGTTTCTTTGGAATTGAAACGGTAGAACAAAAGTGGATAAAGTTGTAATTAGTTTTGCATCGGATGGTGTATTAAGGTTAGATTTCTGGATAATTTTTCACTATTTGAAACTAATATTGGCTATGCTATAATATTACATATTCCACAAATCTACCAAAGTGGCGCTTAAATATTTGAATAAACTTTGCATGCCACCAACTTAGTAGACTTAATCTACTCTACTTTGCTAGATTTATAGTCAATATGCAAAATCGGCTTTATCACACAATCTTTCTTGTCGTTTCATTATCATCTCATTTATCGTCTCATTTATCGCGCAAATTTTTAAACATCCTAGCCTTCTCTCAGTTTCATCAGATCTACCTTAATTGTAATTACTGCTCCATTTTACATTATATTCGTACATATTATAAAGAGGCACTAATTGAGAAGTTTCAGAACTGAATGTCTGATCTATCTGTGATATAGTACATCATTATTGCTATCGTATAACGTTTGTCTAAAAGAAGAAAAAAAACATCACACAAATGGCCTGATCTGAGTTCAGCTCAAAAGCTCTGTTTCGACGAAAATTCGAAAGTGTCTTGATTTCTATATATTTACTGAGCCAAAATCCATTTGAACGAAAATCTTAAGTAGTGCCGCTTTTGATTGAGGCCACAGTTTTTATTTTTTTAACAATAATAACCATCTAGCTTACTTTTCAAGAAATATCAACCCGAACCCTTAGTGGACGACTTTTTTAGCGGAAAGAAACCTATTCCAACGATTTTTTCCACTTTCGATGACGTCGTCGAAATGTTCGAGTAAAGGAAACCTCATTAGAAGATTTCAGAAACGAAGATAGTTTCGATGTGTGATGTTCGTATCACTTATAAATTAAAATAATTCGAACTCTTGTAATGTAGCTAATGAGTAAGAATTTGTTTCCGATGATTTTACTCTAATTTCAAGATAATAAATAAATGAAACAAATATAATCATTAAGTAAATCAAATATATATAAGTAATTGCAAAATATCGAGGAAAGTCAGACAATGCCCTAGTTTCTTATGGTGCGAGTTGTCCCATAAGCAGAGCTAAAGTCTATCTTGGATAGGATATAATTCGGCCCAAGTTTCTTATAGTGCGAGATGTTCTATAAGTCGAGCTCAAATTATAGGGAAAGGTTAGTCTTGCTTAGTAAATCACAATGAGAGAAAGAACTTAGGTGTTAATCCAAGTTTATTCAAACTCATGCGCTCACTTTGCAAGGCTAGAAGTGAATGCCTTAGCCTGTGCAAAGGTGGGCCTATTTATACACAGATTTTCCCGCTTATTATTGCAGGAGAGATTTCATCGAAAATTCGAGATACATTCGCGAATTTTGAGAAATGGTTTTTCTTAATTTACAAGTAAATAGCCATTAATATTAAGTTTTTAACACGTGTAAATTTTACAGAATTAGTTATTTGTTGATTTTATACAATATACAATTATCGCCAATAGTGTTGTCAAAAGTTATTAACTAATAAAGTTAATTAACGTGATATTACATTATTTACAATAGAAAATTGTTAAAATTTCATATAACCTTAAAGTTGATTAATTTTGGAAGTATTTTTCAAAATGAATTATTTAAATTAATTAATAACATTTGAATTATGACTAATTTTTCATATTTGTAACGGTTTTCTTCTAATCTTAATATGCGATTATTAGATTAATTATCTAAGATTTCTAAATCATAAAATTGTCATTATCAAGTATTAACTTAATATTTTCGTTCTATATATAGCTTATTGTTTAAATAAATTATTATTTGTTTATTTATTAATAACAGTTGTTATTTAGCTGTTATTAATGAAACCAATTCTTACTCATGTTCTATGCTTATTCATTTTACATATAAATTATTTATATTTTTCTAATATTTCATATGTTAATAAATAAATTAACTTTACATATCGATATTCATTATAAATTTATAATTAAATGAGATATTGTGAATCTGTATGTTAAAATCTATATAATTGATACTTTGTTATATTCAAATTATCTATAATTAACATATTTTTCTCAATATTATGGTTCATTATATCTATGTCTATTATTTGTGACGTCACGCTATTTGTTTTGACTCGACTTTTATTTGTATACAGTCGCGTAAACAGTGAGGTAGCGCCGCTTAATGTATTGTTTTGACTAACAGATAAATACGTTAGACTAGTTGCAGTCATTTAATAAACAGCTCATAAATAGGACCGTTACAGATGACTTTTCGATTTTCGAATTGGACTTCTTCCGACGACTTCTTAAACAATGAATGATTACAAATAATCTCTATCAAAGATGAGTATTTCGGTTGCATTGGTAACTGATAAGTATCGCGGTATTCTTTCAGCCGACTAGCCATGGAGAGACCGAAATCACAGAAATTGGATTTTCTGGTCAGCCATGACACAAATTAAATTATTCTAATACGTAACTCTAAAAAAGTGCATAGTTTAAGTCAATTCGTCACAACATGTCTGTCACTAATATACTGAATATTTTTGCGAAATTAGTCAACAGTATTCATCTTGGTGTCCCCATATCGACAACTAATAGTAATACTTAAACAACAGAGGTTATATTGTCAGATGTGCTGTAGCAAAATTTGTATTATATCTTAACGCAATTAACTACGAGAAAAAGCAAAATTCAATTCCAAGTCAAGTCATCACAATAGATCTCTGGCACTTTCTACAGTATTCGTCGCAAGTGCAGGTCATGGTGTCTATTTCGATAATCACAAATAGGAGAGACTGGCTGTTTACAGAAGGAATCTGACACTCACGAAATGACACGAATTCTTACATATGGAATGTACGTAATACATTGTTTTTAAGCTAAAAAATACTCGAGATCTTTAAATTAGCGTCTTATAAACACAATAATAGCAATAGAATACATATAACAACTTTCTGCAAAATGTTAGTCTTTAAATCATATATATGACATGAATAAAGCGGTTATCCATGTCATTCTGTGTAATTTGCAATCTGCGCTCACACAAAAATTATTGAGATATTTTATTATCAGAATTGATCCTTAAGAATGCTACTGAGATGATTATTTAAACATTTCGAGGGTTTTTCAAGCTAAAATATCCTTTTATGTATATTTTTCATGTCAGAATTAATATTATTTTTATTCTGTCAGATTACTTCTGTAAACAGCCACTGAAGTAGCGAACAACCTATTTCAGTTATTCTATGACAAACAGGTTATATGGTATCGTAACAAATTATCACCGAAAGGTGCAGAATTTGATTTTGAATATTATAAGTGAAATCGTGATAACAGGTTATTTATGTAACTAATATGTACTAATATACTGTACTGCTATGTTGAATCTTTCTACAAAGTAGTATTTTCAGTTGGTTTACGTTCAAAACAGGTCATAGTAATTTCTAAGAAGTATCAATAGATAATAGGGAAGATACACATAACAATTATAATTATTATCTGTCACAACACATCTCTGGCACTAATATACTTAAGCATTCTGCTGTATTAGTTGCAGATATTCCCATCAAAGTAATAATTTCGATAGGAGTGACTTGTATGCAAGAGAAGTTAAACTAGTGAAAATGCTATTTTTATTAGTGCTATCTCAAGCAATTTATATTAAATTCTGCCTACAACTACAGGAAGGAGTCAAATTCAATCGTTAGAGTATTTGTCAGAAAGGATGTGTGTCACTAATATATTAAATTTATGTGTGGATTTATTATTATTATGGTAGAGTATTATTTGTCAGAGCATTTCTTTCAACCCTTTCAATCACAGCAGCCATTACGAGGGTCGTTTGAAAAGTCCATGCAAAAATAAAATCTGCTTGATATTTTGTAATAAATCTTTTTTATTTTTCAACATAGTCTCCTTTTAGGCTTATACACTTCATCCAACGCTGCTCTAGTTTGTTAATCCCTTCCAAATAATAGGATTTGTCCAAGTTTGTAAAATAGGCATTCGTTTCTGCAATCACCTCCTCGTTTGAATAAAGTCTTTTCCCCGCCAGCCATTTTTTCATATTAGGGAACTAATAGTAGTCCAACGGAGCCAAGTCTGGAGAATAGGGGGGATATGAAACGAGTTGGAACCCTATCTCCATCAGTTTTGCGGCCATAACTGCTGAGGCGTGAGCTGGCGCATTGTCGTGGTGGAAGAGGACTTTTTTGTGAGCCAATCGTTGACGTTTCTCTAGCAACTCGGTTTTCAAACGATCCAATAACGATGAATAATATTCGCCTGTAATGTAACCCTTTTCCAGATAGTCGATGAAGATTATTCCTTGCGAATCCCAAAAGACAGTCGCCATAACCTTCCCGGCCGAAGGAATTGTCTTCGCCTTTTTCAGAGCAGATTCCCCCTTGGTAACCCATTGTTTAGACTATTCTTTGGTCTCAGGAGTGAAGTGATGTATCCATGTTTCATCTACAGTGATGTAACGACGCTTAAAGTCTTGCGGATTTTGCTGGAACAGCTGCAATCATTCTTGCAACACTTCACACGATCTCGTTTTTGGTCGCATAATCACCATAATGTTTATCAAGCTTCTGTTTAATCTCCTGAGGCCTATTGCCTTTGAAAAATTAATGTTTAATCAATACACGAAATTCTTTTTCGTCCAACCACTCGATTTCTTTGATTGAAACGAATGTAAAACGCAAAGTAATTGGCTGATCTGGCTGAAACTTGGTGTGTACTTTTCCAAGATATGCCACTAACTGAAAATAACCTTGATACGCACTAGTAGCGCCATCTCTCTGACTTTGCACGGACTTTTCAAACAACCCTCGTATACTGGCTACATATTTTATTTCCTTTTTTTTTCGTTAATTCTTTTAAATCATCGGTAAATCTGGAACTTTTTATATTTTTGATACTAAATTTCTAAAGTTTTTACGAACTCATGCATAATTATCATTATTATAATTAAATATATGCAAAAAAGGGGTATTTTCATAAATCTATCATGAAGACATACTGAAAATTATCTATTTTAAAGTTTTTGGGATTGCTGTTTGCGAATGAGAAATCAGATTTCAAAAATTTAATATGATGGATTCAATATGGCGAAAGAAAAATGTCATGTTCGGCAAAAAGAGAACTGAAATCTGGTTTTGTGGAGTTTTGGGGTCGCTGGTAACAAATATTATGTCAGATTCTAAGAATCCTACAAATTAAAAATGGCGAATCCAATATGGCTGACCAAAAATTTTTAAGTTTATTAAATGTGAACTGAAAAAAAAATATACATAGCTAAAAAATATTCATTCATTACGAATTTAAAAATAAATCGAGTGTTTTTCGACCTATAAACCTCATCGAATCTATAATTTTCTATAATACAAATAAATATTTTCCGTACTACTCTATATCAGTGCTTTGAAATTTTTTAAATTCAATAGAATTGATCTGATTAGACATCTACAATCATAGAAAAGCACTACTCCCCCTGAAATTTATAAATCAAATGATTAAAAAAGTTTTTTTTCCAACACTATAATTCTTGTCTAATATTGAAAATCATCTAATAGAAATAAACAAATCTAGAAAAATAAAAATTTCATTTTATTCACAATAAGGTGAAAAACTAAAATACAGAAAAGTGAAGTGTCAATATTTTTCTTCTCTAGACGAGTAATCTACTATTGATACAAATTAAAGTTTATACTAATCAATGAATATTCAGCAGAATATTCATTGCTAAATTTCATAATTTTTTTATTCCGTTCTGTACTGTGTAATAATTAATAAGTCATAATATAATCTAACTAGGATCAAATATTGTACAAAAACAATATTCATCATGGATTCTTGTGAAATCTCAAGTGGTAATAAAAGTGAAGATGATTAATATAAAAATTATAGTGATTTAGAATGAAATACACGAGATATTAATGAAAATTGAGAAAATAGATTGTTCAAGTCGACATCATTCACCTAATGAAAATCAGAGCCTTTTCGAAGATGAAAGCGGCAACGAAACTCCATTATCTACAAGATTAGCTGCTGTAGATGGCATTTGGGATAACAAAATAAGACAATTTGACAAAACTATTTCTGGAGATTGGAGTCCAAAACTTTCTCTCAATATTTATTCACCTTTAGAAATTTTCGTTTGCTTATTTTCTTATAGTTCGATTGATAAAATTGTAGAATAAACTCATTTGAATGGGCATCAATTACATAAATCTTATCTGGAAACAAACAGAGAAGAAGTACTGAGATTTTTTGGTATCAACATCATGATAGGAGTGAGTAAATTACTATATTAACATCATGATAGTAGTTTGGGACTATTGGTCTAATTAAATCTCAAAAGATACACTATAAACAAGCTTGTTAACAGGATGTTTAGAATTTACCGAGCAGTAATTAATAGTAACGGTAGACACTATGATGAAAGCAGTGTTTAATTTATTCTCTAGTTCGATGTTATTTATTAATGATGATATTATTATTGTCATGTTAGAACTATTTATTATACACAGATAATATAATTGATAAATAAATTTATATATATTTACGACCAATGTTGAAAACAACTTATTTAGAAAAATAATCATTGTGTTTTAGAAAACTATTTTATGGTAACTGTACAGATATAAAAATTGTACCAAAGAATACAATGTTGTTTATATGTATATTAAATGTGGTAAAGGTTCATTGTTATTTCAAAAACTAAATTCATACAAACATAAAATATATTATTAAAGTAGCCAATTTCAGCGCGTTTTGCGCGCTCAAAAAACGCTGTTATATACCACTGACCGTATTTCATACAATCAATTTACAAAAAATATCAGATAAAGAAGAGTAAAAATTTTTTTTCTGAAAAAAAAATCTAAAAAAATTACGTTGCATTCTACTGAGATTAAAAAACATTTCCTTTCAGACAAATATGTTTCTATCTCTTGCATTTACCGAGATATTTTAAATTAAAAAAAAAAGTTAATTTCTAAGAAAAATTCATTACGCGCGTTGTATTTGACAAATTCGAATTCACAATCTGCATTTTAGATAGCGCTTGGAAAAAGCTAAAAAATGACAAATCTTGAATTTTACTACAATTTTTTTCACAATATAGATAGAAATGAAAGATTGGCAATAAAGTTTTGAATTTTCAAATTTGAATTATGATTAGAACAAGTTAGAGCAGGACATCAATCGCATTTGATGTATACGTAATTTGAAAGCTCTTTTCAATAGCTTTCAAATACACCGTCGCTGATCTCTGTATATTCATTGTACACCTACATTTGAAGGCATGTGCGACGGATGCCGGACATGACGAAGCACAGCATAAAGTAAAATACACTTATTTATTTTCTCCACTAAGATCACACTCAAGTTTATAGAAAGCGGATAAGCGCGCGAGAGAGCAAACGTGTGAGCTCATCGGTTATCTTTTGTAGATAGAGAGAGAGTAGCATCCTCGCGCTACGAGCGACTGCTTGCACCGATGCTGCCGCGGCTCGCAAGGTCAGATGGCAACCGTTGGGACTTCAAATGCATATAAAATTTCTAAGTTTTGAATAATTTTGTATAGAATGAGCAAAAGTAACTGACAGGGACTGTAATTTTAATCTACATAAGTCATTCTAATATAGTTAATTTGTGTAATCGGTATATCTGGAGTAGATAAGCAATGTATGTTTCAAGCCACTTCGTGAGAGGTCCAGATGGCTTGAAACATCCATACTCGTTTGCGCAAGTATGCGCGTTCTGCGTACGCGTCGCGGGTATTTGAGAGTGGGTGGTACCTCTCAGAGTCCTCCCCTGACCTAGTCGCGACCGCCAGAGCCCCCCTCGACTCTTATTAGTAAATAACAAAATAATACATTTTATTATTTACTAATTTTATTATATCGACTGCCAAGGTAGATTCCGCCTATAGAGCTTGTTAAAGTAGGACACTGTGAGCCCTTGGAAAAGAAGTAGCGTCTCTAGCTTGTTAGGCGCGTTTTCGATAGTTAGATGAATCTCTCTATCTCTCTCTGCCACGCTGTAAACCGTAACACCTACACCCCAGCTTCATCGACCCTCGACCTCGTTAGCCGACCACGCTCTAACCCCGAACTGCTACACCCGAATTTCCTTAACGCACAAGCTGGTTACACTGCCACGCTGTAACCCCAAACTCTTAACCCCAATTTCCTTAACCCTCGAGCTGGTTACACTGCCACACTCTAAGCCCAAACTCCTACACCCGAATTTCATCAACCTTCGAGCTGGATACCCTGTCACGCTCTAACCCCGAACTCCCACTCCCGAATTTCATCAATCATCGAGCTGGTTACCGTACCACGCCCTAGCCCCAAACGCCTACGCCGGAATTTCATCAACCCTCGACCTCGTTAGCCTGCCACGCTCTAACCCCGAATTGCTACACCCGAATTTCCTTAACCCAACCCACAAGCTGGTTACTCCTACACTCCAATTTCATCAACCCTCGAGCTGGTTACCCTGCCAAGCTCTAAGCCCAAACACCTACACCCGAATTTCATCAACCTTCGAGCTGGTTACCCTGTCACGCTCTGACCCCAAACTGCTACAAGCGAATTTCATCAACCCTCGAGCTGGTTACCCTGCCACGCTCTAAGCCCGAACTCCTACATCCGAATTTCATTAACCTTCCAGCTCGTTACCCTGTCACGCTCTAACCCCGAACTGCTTCAAGCGAATTTCCTTAACCCTCGAGCTGGTTACCTTGCCACGCTGTAACCCCGAACTGCTACAAGCGAATTTCTTTAACGCTCAAGCTGGTTACCCTGCCACGTTGTAAACCCGAACTCCTACACCCGAATTTCATCAACCCTCGAGCTTGTTACCCTGCCACGCTCTAAGCCCAAACTCCCGCTCACCAATTTCATCAACCCTCGAGCTGGGTACCCTGCCACGCTCTAAGCCCAAACTCCTACACCCGAATTTCATCAACCTTCCAGCTCGTTACCCTGTCACGCTCTAACCCCGAACTGCTACAAGCGAATTTGCTTAACCCTCGAGCTGGTTACTCTGCCACGCTCTAAGCCCAAACTCCTACACCCGAATTTCATCAACCATCGAGCTGGTTTCCCTGTCACGCTCTAACCCCGAACTGCTACAAGCGAATTTCCTTAACCCTCGAACTGGTTACGCTGCCACGCTGTAACCCGTAACACCTACACCCCAATTTCATCGACCCTCGATCTGGTTACCCTGCCACGCTCTAAGCCCAAACTCCTACACCCGAATTTCATCAACCTTCCAGCTCGTTACCCTGTCACGCTCTAACCCCGAACTGATTCAAGCGAATTTCATCAACCTTTGAGCTAGTTACCCTGTCACGCTCTAACCCCGTGTAATAGCGTCGGCGTGCAATGCCGATTTATTCACTACTATTACCAATTATTTATAAAAGGGGGAAGGCAAGGGAGGCGGTGTATCGCTCCAAGCAAAGCAGGAAGGAGAACAGCGGGCAAATGATTTCACACACACAACTCTTTGACAAACCGTTTATTACAACGCACTACCTAGAGTGCCGGTGAAAGTACAAATACTTATTAACAACAACGCGCAAACTTAATCTAAACGAGATGACCGGCACGTTAGCGCCATGTTACCTTGTTAACCGGCTCAAACGATTACTTAAACTACACACTGCCGAAAACTACGCCGGCTCGGAAAAGCCTGGCGTAGCAACGCGAACCGTGAGAATCGCCGAGGAAAGGAAGAGATATAGAGAGAGAGAGGAATCGGTGACCTGACCAAATTCTGGTGGACGTCGCTTTTGCTGGCAGCCTTGAAGGTGTCCCACCGACGGCTAAGCTGGAAAACCCCTAGTTGCTGCGTGGCCGGCGACCTGGCAGAAAAGGCTGTCGGGTGTTGCCTCGATGACAGCTTTTTGCAGGGCAACTGCTGCGTCGCTGGCAGAGGAAGTCCCGTCCGGCCAATCTGCTCAGGAATGCTGACTTCTTCCGGACAAAGGGCCGGCAGCGATGGTCACCAACTAACTCGTACGACTCGTAAGACTAATTGCTGCCGCGCGCGTCGCGTAACTCTCTATCGCGAGTGCATGAGAGCCGGCTTCTCACGCCTTCTCCCACCACTCGCCTCCTAATCGGCGGCACACGGCAATGCCGGTCACGACAAGTGCCGCGCGCCAAGCCCAACTTAGACTATAGTTTTCTCCCTCTTTCTCTCTCTCTCGCACTCTCAATACTCGAACGCGTCGTCGCGTCCACGGCTTTTCCTTCCACTCTCGTGCGTTGCTGAAAAATAAAAGGGCAGGCATCAGGCACGTGGTAAAAACGTGCGCTTGATGACGGCCGTGCGCCTTTGCCCAGGAAGGAGAGGGAGACAAGCGAACGGTGCAGGCCATGACGGGCCTACACCGTCACAGCCCCTCCGAAGGCCGAAGCTCTCCCTTGGAGGCAAGGCCTTACCTCACTTTAAGCTCTCTTTAAGCTCTCTCTCTCTTTCCGGCAAATGGCTCACGGCTCGGTCAAACGCTACAAACTAAAAATAGCTTATACATAAACTTATAACACTTAAACTAGCTTAATCTAAGTTTCATTATTTAAACGAAGATTCGAATTAATGACCGTTCTATGCAAGCTAAGTCTTACAACATCAAGCACAAGAGCAAAACGATTATTCTAAAAGAAAATGAATCCAAAAAAAAGAACTTTTAATTAACGCACAACCCGATCGAATCAACGGCGCATCAGGACGCCACACGCACGTATCCGCCTCATAAAGAATACCATACCTTGCCTTCGGAGACTAATTTTTCCTCTCCAAATACTTGAGGCGGATTAATTCCTCCGCCACCGGGGTAAGGGAGCCAGCACCACTGAGCCGTTGACCGCTCGCGACAGCTGCTACCAGCGGGGTCGCCTCCGATGTTTGCATCGGGGCAACTTCCGCCGGGAGCGAGCTCGACCCGTTGCGCGACCGAGACTCAACGTCGCTCGTCTGCTGCCGAGCGCTTTACGGCCGGGACCGGTCCCGCCGGCAACGGGGAAGGAATCGGTACGTCGCGGCCCGAACCGGCACTGCCAAGCTGGACAGTCGAGGCACTTGGAGGCAGTGGCCGAGCTTCGGCTTGAGAGGCCGCCAGCTCTTCCTGCTAAGGAAGAGCGGTAGGTCTCTCAGCCTGGCTCGATTCCAACTGCTCCAGCGCCATCGACTGCTCAGCGCGAAGCGCGGCGCTCAACTCGATCGTGGCAACGGATTGCGCAGAGCGATCAGGCTCAACGGGTGCGACTGCTCCTGACTCCATCGGCGTACCTTCCAAAATACTATACTAATAATATAAAATCTATAAACAAAATATAATAGCACATACGTTAAACAATTAAAATAAACAGATATACAGTCTACTCGCAACCTTTAACTCTACGAGGTGGTATGTATCGCTTCAATTCCGATACATGTACTCTCGTGCTACGGTGTTTGCTATCTGTTTGCAACTCATAAATCTCGGATGAAACTACGCTAATAATCTTAAACGGACCGTCGTACTTCGGATCTAATTTCGCGTTCTTACCCACGGCAGCGTTAGAAAGCGTATGGACTTTCCGCCAGACTAGATCGCCTACTTGGAAGAGTACTTGCTTTCTACCTTTATCATATTGACGCTTCTGCCTTTCTTGAGCTTCTTCAATATGTTTCGCCACTAGGTCTCGAAGCGCATTCAATCGCGTTAACCGATCCGTCCACGCTTGCGTATCAATTTTCGTGATAGACAACTTCTTTTCTAACTCTCTTCTATGACTTTTAACCGGCCGAGGATCTCTACCAAAGTTTGAGAACGCCGGTGATACCTTAGTCGACGACTGCGTCGCGGTATTTAAAGCGTGCCTAAACTCGTTCAAATAACGGTCCCAGCTTCGGTGGTCTTTATCAACGAACATAGCAATCATAGTTTTCACCGTCTTATTGACGCGTTCAACCGGATCGCTCTGCTGATGATATGCGGGGCACAACACGTACTCGATGCCGTGCTCTCGCAACATACCTTGGAAGATCACGCTCTTGTATGCTTTCGCATTATCGCTTATCAAGTACTCTGGCGTTTCCCATCTAAATAAGATTAATTCTTCCAAGGCAGCGGCGAGAGCAGGCCCGTCTGCCGACCTAAGCGGTTTCAGTTCTATTCACTTGGTGAATAGATCTTGAAACACAACCATATACAGAAACCTGTTTTTGCTACGCGGTAGCTCGACTACGTCCGTGGCTACTACGGCCCACGGGCGTTCTACTGCACGTTTTCCCATTAAGCCGAGCGGCGCCTGTTGTACAGTTTTGTACTCCTGCACTTTTTACATTCGGCAATAAAGGTACTAACGTCGTACCAAACGCCCGGCCAGTAGTACTCACGTGCTAACCTATCGTAAGTCTTTTCGCGGCCTAAATGTCCAGAGGAGGGCTCGCAATGAGCGTCGCGCAACACGCTTTCTCCATGCTCGACCGGCACTACCATGCGCCAACACTCTTCTCTGTTAGTGATCGGATCGAGCAAATGGTTCTGCATGAATTTATAGAGCGTGCTACCTTCTACTCTCCAAGTTCTATACTTTTTCGGCCTAGATAACACGTCCTGTATCCGTTGCAAATACCACTTATCGCTCGTGTCCTCAAACGCACATACCTCATATTCGCCTTCGAATTCTCTAGATAGCGCGTCTGGCACATGGTGTAATGCCCCTTTCCTATGTACTATCTCGCAGTCGTGTTGCTGAAACTCAAGTACCCACCTCTCTAACCGACCTGTAAGTTCTCTTTTATTCAAAATTTTCGTAAGCGCGCTATGATCAGTAACTACAATAAAGTGTGACCCTTCTATGTACGGTCTAAATTTCTTTACCGCGAATAGAACGGCTAAAAACTCTATCTCACTAACCGTGTAGTTACGCTCATGTGTGTTAAGCATTCGGCTGGCATAGCATATCGGATGCTCGCCATCGTCGAATATCTGAACTAGACACGCGCCTACCGCAAAAGATGAACTGTCGCAGTGCAAGTAGAAAGGACGCGCGAAGTCCGGGCGCGCAAGAACAGGCGCCTCAGTCAACGCGCGCTTCAACCTTTCAAATGCGACTTGCTGAGCTTCACCCCAGTCCCACGGTTGATCTTTACGAATCAATTTTGTTAGAGGAACTTTAATATCACTTTCATGTTCGATAAACCTAGCGTACCAGCCTACCATCCCGAGAAAGCGACGCAACTGAGCTACGTTGCTCGGAGCCGGATAGTCTACAATCGGTTGCATCTTGTTGTCGTCTGGACGCAAACCCTCACTGTCTAAGCGATAGCCCAAATACGTCACTTCTGTGCAGAAGAAATCCGACTTCTCGAGATTAATTTCCAGACCTACGCTACCTAACCTTTTTAATACCTTTTCTAGCCAAAAGACATGACTTTCAAAGTCCGCGCTAACCACTAGTAAATCATCAAGGTACCAGAAAACGTGCGGTTCGTATTCAGGCCCGAAAAGTGCGTCCATGACTCTCATAAACGTTGCCGGCGCGTTTACCAAACCGAACGGCATCCTTTCGAACTCCCAGAGACCTAATCCCGGTACTGCAAAAGCTGTATACTGCTTGCTCGTTTCCGAGAGCGGAATCTACCAGAATGCTGACTTTAAGTCGATTTTCGAAATATGGACCGCGCCGCGCAACCTATCTAAGATTGAGTCCATGCTTGGCATTGGATAAGCGTCAATCTTTGTCACTTTATTAACCGGCCTAAAATCTAGACAAAATCTATAACCGCCGTCTTGCTTACGTACGACTACCGGCGCGCTACACCATTGACTGTTCGACGGCCTGATTATCTTTGCCTTCCACAGGCGCATCGTTTCTTCCTACAGGAAGGCCAAGATTTTCGGCGACATTCGACGCATTGGCGTTTTAATCGGGGGCGCGTCACCTACATCGATAATATGTTCGATAACGTTAGTGACTGCCGGTGAATCACCAGACTCGGGGACGATCCGGCGAACAAGCGCCATGATCGTCTCGCGCTGAGTCTCTTCGGACCTATTCAAACCTGCGCATTCCACAAACACGTCAACTGCTTCGTCGGCAAATTGACACCAATCGCTCTGATCACCTGACCGCCAAGCACGATTCCCGAAATCAATGTTAATTTGCCAGTTCTTAAGAAATCCGCGCCTAATAATAGGTCGTGTTTTAAAGTTGACACGGCCGTCACGGTCAGCCAGGCGATTCTACCACCTATCTCAACACACAGTCTGAGATCGCCCAATGTTCGCGCCTTTTCACCTGAAATACCTTGCACGAATATAGTTGGCGGCCTCAAACGTTCCTCGTATCTTTGTGCAAGTCTCGGTCCTACAACTGACACCTGAGCACCTGAGTCCAGCAGCGCGTTATAGACTTCATTGCCTAACTTCACCTTCAAGAAAAACCTATTTTCTGTCACGGCTACTAACGCTTGATCTGACTCTTCCGTTCTTAGTAAAGGTACTGAGCTATCCTCAGTCTCCCCCCTCACCGAAACGGACGGTGCGTCTGTACAGACAACCGGACGCTTGCCCAAAGTTACGGAGTTGGCGGGTTCGTCAAATATGTGTGCATTATCTATGCGCGAATTTGTTGAGACCGCCGTGTCGCCAGATGTGGAAGAGTCCACGTTCAGCTGAGTTTTGTTCTTTCCGACCGCATCCCACGCATCGTACTTAAACAAAATTCCGCTTGTCGCCTTGTCCCGTTATTCATGACCGGCCCTAGCACTAACACGTTGAATCGAGGCTTTTCCGCCGCGCGAAATGCTCGATTTTTGGTTCTCTGGCTTTAGGGGCCCGTCCAACGCCGAGGAAATAGACTCTCCATTAGCTACGAGATCTGTTCTCTCCAGCTTCTCGTCAGCTATATCGTGAACGACCTCTCTACCCGGCCTACAAACGACTTGCTTACTTTCGTTTGCATCCGATTCTAACTTCCCATCTACATCTAAAACTACTGGTCTACAGACGACTTGCTTTCTTTCGCATGTATCCGATTCTATTTCTAACCTCACGTTAATGATGCGATCGGAATTCCTTATTTCCGACGCAACAACCGAGTTGCTCTTCCTTTTTAGCAACTCGTCTATCCAAACCGCCCGTTCGATTTGCTTTAAGCAGGAGTCGCTGAGCGGTCGGCGGCTCCTGCACCCGAGTTTCCCTGTCTTACTTGACTACAAGTCGGACAATTTCGGAAGACAAATCCAACGGTCCCGCAAACCTGACACTCTGGCTTGGCCTCCGTCGGTCTCGGCGGGCAATTGTTCGCATAGTGCCCCGGTTGTCGGCACTTATAGCAAACAATCGGCTGTGAATTCTGCGCAGCCGGGCACTGAGACTTTTGATGGCTAACCAGACCACACGCGAAACACGCGCCTGCAAAAGGACGTGGTCCTCTCGCAGCACTTGTTTGAGCGCCATTAGCTTGTCCACGCTGTTGTGGAATCAAACTCGGTGCAGAAAACATCGGCACCTGGGCGCCCGGCGGCTGCGCCGCAACGTTCTGCTGAGCTGCAATATTCGGTTGCGCTGCAACATTCGGTTGCGCAGCCTGCTGCGAAGAGCGGTTCGTCGCCTGCGGCTTCGCGCCTTGGGCATTAGCCGCGGCAACTTCGCTCTTCGGCCCTTTGCCCTTGGCCTTTGCCTTTTTTCTGTTAGCGCGCGTTTCTTTGGCCGGTTCTACTGTTAAAACCTCGTCTAATTCGCTCGCGACCTGTTCTACCGTGACGACTGCTTTCTTTCCGGCTAATTTCTTAGGCTCGGTATAAGCAGACTCTGGTACGAGCGTAACGTCCGCGCTCGGTGGACGTTGCCACCTTCTCCAACCTATCATACGATCTTCTAACGCTAGGCCGGCTTCCTTGAATTGGCTTAGGTCTTTAAACGCTTTGGTTTCAAGGTATCGCCTATACTGCGGATGTAACCCTTCCACAATAATAGCTACTTGCTTTTTGTCGGAAACCGGCGGATCGAAACGTCTCAAGATCGACTGGAAGGCCGCTACATATTCGGAGATGCGTTCGCGTTCTCCTTGCGACCTCTGCATCAATTCCCTATACAACTGCTGCCTACTAAGCCGACGACAAAAATTAGCTGAAAAGCTCTTCCTGAATTCCGATAAAGTCGCCCATTGCTTTCGATTAAGCTCGTACCAAGTACGCGCCTTACCACGCAAACTAGTGCCTACTGCGTTTAGCAACTCTTTATCCGGAATTCTATAAAAGCGCTGACAGTCCTCTAGTCCTGATAAATAGCTAATCGCGCTCGTATTACCATCATCCGAAAAACGAAGCGACCAGGCATTTAGCGCACTAACACCATCGGTTGGCACGCCATTGATATATTTGACATGCTTTGGACTTTTCTTTTTCCTTTCAGCTTTCGTCGTCTTGTCGCTTCTACGCGACGCGCCTTTCCTTTGCTCTCCGATCTCTGACTCGGAGGAGCTCGAGAGATCTACGGTGCTGCCATGGTCCGGCAAAATTTTCGCCTTGACCGGCTTACACTTCGACGCTCTCGTTGAAGCTCTGGACTCCGAGTCCGAGTCTCCCTTTTCTCGCCTAAACACTCGCGCGCCTACGCTAACAGGCGCTCGCCCAGCTCTTTCCCATTCAGAGATCCATGACTCTCTATCCGATGGTGGGCAATCAGGAAAGAGGACCTGACTCACTGGCTGAGCGCTTGAGCGAATCTGGTAAGCAGGGCCGGCGGCCGCTGGCACGTTGAGCGCCGCGCAGCCGATCGTCGGATCGGCTTGCAACGGCTGTTGAGCCTGTTGCGCAGCCTGATCCGCACCACCCTGCATTGCCTCTCTCGGTACCCTATACACGGTGTTTGTGCCGTCAGTAATGCCTTGTTGCACTTCCCGCCGGTATATCCATCGCGGAACAGCTGTTATTGCATTCCATACCTGGCTCAAGGTGCCAGCACTACGTCTCTCTGTGTCGGGCGCATTCGTAGCGCGCGCGCCTCGCTCTGGGGGGTAGTTCTTACTGGACTGGTTACCGGCGAGATAACCTCCTCGCGAATGGGCGTCATCGCTCTAGCACTCTGAAGCTGAGCCGTGCTGACAGCGCCAGTTGCTGGCAAAATTATCTCCCCACGGTCAGGAGTCGTGAGCCTAGCGCCCTGCAGCTGAGCTGGCCGATGCAGAGCGGCAACACTTTGTGGTGTCAAAGTCGCCTGCCCTGGCAAGCCTGGCTCTGCTGCCCTTGGTGACGCGACTCTAACGTATTCGACTGGAACAGTCTGGCTTTCATCGCTGCTAACCGCCGCGTGTGTGGGTTCGCGGTGCGAAAGATCAGGCACGCGACCTTCTTTAAAATCGCTCGGTTGAAGCGGCGCTCCTAACTCTGGCCTTTCTATCGCAAGCGTAAAGCGCAAGTAGCGTTCCCTCAACTCCTCGATTTCGCCGTGTAAAGAAAGTCTCCTATGTCGCATTAACCGTAACAATACGACCGGCTCTGTTGAGTCGATACGGCGCTTGATTTCCTTGACGCGAGTATCGCGGAGAATTTTACGCATGGTTACGCGATCCTTACATGCAAGCGGCATGGTGCGATCGAATTGTTAGCTTAAAAAAAAAATAAAATTCAAATGAAATAAATACTTAAAAAAAACTATTTTCAAATCCAACGACGCGCGCGAGTTGCCAACAGACAGCTAACACGGAAAAACTATACTATATGTAACCAACCAAAAAAAAGAAATAAATAATAAACGAATAGAATAATACAAAAAAAAAACTATGTTCCTTCAATGTGCTAGGCCGGCAAGTTATCGCCTTGCCTAGAACCAGAAAGGAATGCAGCGTTCAAACGTAAACACACTCGGACGCTCGAATTCTCAGAAGCGAACACGTGTTGGCGCGAGCGACCTTTGTGCGTCGCGACCTGATACACTGATGCTTCAAATTTCTACGTTTTCTCTCAAACAAAGGCGCGTTGTTTTAACACGCTTTGCCCTTGCTAACAAAACGCGACAAAATGACTTTCACAAACCATACTACCGAATTAACCGTAAAAAAAAGAAAATGTAATTACTAATGCTACTTATTAACTATTCGCACACACACATACGAACACCGTTCTCAATTCTGCTTTGCCCATCCCCACAAGGGATGCCATGTAATAGCGTCGGCGTGCAATGCCGATATATTCACTACTATTACCAATTATTTATAAAAGGGGGAAGGCAAGGGAGGCGGTGTATCGCTCCAAGCAAAGCAGGAAGGAGAACAGCGGGCAAATGATTTCACACACACAACTCTTTGACAAACCGTTTATTACAATGCACTACCTAGAGTGCCGGTGAAAGTACAAATACTTATTAACAACAACGCGCAAACTTAATCTAAACGAGATAACCGGCACGTTAGCGCCATGTCACCTCGTTAACCGGCTCAAACGATTACTTAAACTACACACTGCTGAAAACTACGCCGGCTCGGAAAAGCCTGGCGTAGCAACGCGAACCGTGAGAATCGCCGAGGAAAGGAAGAGATATAGAGAGAGAGAGGAATCGGTGACCTGACCAAATTCTGGTGGACGTCGCTGTTGCTGGCAGCCTTGAAGGTGTCCCACCGGCGGCTAAGCTGGAAAACCCCTAGCTACTGCGTGGCCGGCGACCTGGCAGAAAAGGCTGTCGGGTGTTGCCTCGATGACAGCTTTTTGCAGGGCAACTGCAGCGTCGCTGGCAGAGGAAGTTCCGTCCGGCCGATCTGTTGAGGAATGCTGACTTCTTCCGGACAAAGGGCAGGCAGCGATGGTCAACAACTAACTCGTACGACTCGTAAGACTGATTGCTGCCGCGCGCGTCGCGTAACTCTCTATCGCGAGTGCATGAGAGCCGGCTTCTCACGCCTTCTCCCACCACTCGCCTCCTAATCGGCGGCACGCAGCAATGCCGGTCGCGACAAGTGCCGCGCGCCAAGCCCAACTTAGACTATAGTTTTTCTCCCTCTTTCTCTCTCTCTCGCACTCTCAATACTCGAACGCGTCGTCGCGTCCACGGCTTCTCCTTCCACTCTCGTGCGTTGCCGAAAAATAAAAGAGCAGGCATCAGGCACGTGGTAAAAACGTGCGCTTGATGCCGGCCGTGCGCCTTTGCCTAGGAAGGAGAAGGAGACAAGCGAACGGTGCAGGCCATGACGGGCCTACACCGTCACGCCCGAACTGCTACAAGCGAATTTCCTTAACCCTCGAGCTGGTTACCCAGCCACGCTCTAAGCCCAAACTCCTACACCCGAATTTCATCAACCTTCGAACTGGTTACCCTGTCTCGCTCAAACCCCGAACTGCTATAAGCGAATTTCCTTAACCCTCGAACTGGTTACACTGCCATGCTGTAACCCGTAACTCCTACACCCGAATTTCATCAACCATCGAGCTGGTTAACCTGCTACGCTGTAACCCCAAACTCTTAATCCCAATTACCTTAACCCTCAGCTAATTACGGTGTCTCGCTCTAACCCCGAACTCCTACACCCCAATTTCATCAACCCTCAAGCTGGTTACCCTGCCACGCTCTAAGCCCAAACTCTTACACCCGAATTTCGTCAATCTTCCAGCTCGTTACCATGTCACGCTCTAACCCCGAACTGCTACAAGCGAATTTCCTTAACCCTCGAACTCGTGAAGCTGCCACTCTGTAACCCGTAACACGTACACCGCAATTTCATTGACCCTCGACCTCGTTAGCCGTCCACGCTCTAACCCCTAACTGCTACACCCGAATTTCCTTAAGCCACAAGCTGGTTACACTGCAACACTGTAACCCCAAACTCTTAACCCCAATTACCTTAACCCTCGAGCTGATTACGGTGTCTCGCTCTAACCTTGAAATCCTACAAGCGAATTTCCTTAACCCTCGAGCTGGTTACGCTGCCACGCTGTAACCCGTAACTCCTACACCCGAATTTCATCAACCATCGAGCTGGTTTCCCTGTCACGCTCTAACCCCGTACTGCTACAAGCGAATTTCCTTAACCCTCGAGCTGGTTACTCTGACACGCTGTAACCCCAAACTCTTAAATCCCATTTTCATTGACCCTCGACCTCGTTAGCCTGCCACGCTCTAAGTCCAAACTCCTACACCCGAATTTCATCAACCCTCGAGCTGTCTACCCTGTCACGCTCTAACCCCGAACTGCTACACCCGAATTTCATCAACCTTCGAGCTGTCTACCCTGTCACGCTCTAACCCCGAACTCGCACACCCGAATTTCCTTAACCTACATGTTAGTTACACTGCCACGCTCTAACCCCGAACTCCTACAGCCGAATTTCATCAACCCCCGAACTGGTTACCCTGCCACGGTCCAACTCCGAACTCCTACACCCGAATTTCATGATCCTTCGAGCTGTCTACCCTGTCACGCTCTAACCCCGAACTGCTACACACGAATTTCATCAACCTTCGAGCTGTCTACCCTGCCACGCTCTAACCCCGAACTCGCACACCCGAATTTCCTTAACCTACATGTTAGTTACACTGCCACTCTCTAACCCCGAACTCCTACACCCCAATTTCATGAACCCTCGAGCTGGTTACCCTGCCACAATCTATACCCGAACTCCTATACCCGAATTCAATGAACCCTCGTGCAGGTTACGCTACCACGCTCTAACCCCGAACTTCTACACCCCAATTTCATGAACCATCGAGCTGGTTACCCTTCCACGCTCTAACACCGAACTCTTAACCCAAATTTCCTTCACCCTCAAGCTGGTTACCCTCTCACACTATAACCCCAAACTTCTACACCCGAACTTCCTCAAACCTCGAGCTGGTTACCCTGCCACGTTCCAACACCGAACTGTTAACGCCAATTTCCTTAACCCTCAAGCTGGTTACCCTCTCACACTATATCACCGAACTTCTACACCCGAACTTCCTTAACCCTCGAGCTGGTAACTCTGTACCCTCTAATCGCGAACTCCTACACCCGAATTTCATCAACCCTCCAGCTCGTTACCCTGCCACGCTGTAACCCCGAACTCGCACACCCGAATATCGTCAACCCTCGAGCTGGTTACCCTGCCACGCTGTAACCCGTAACTGCTACACCCGAATTTCATCAACCCTCGAGCTGGCTACCCTGTCACGCTCTAACCCCGTACTGCTACAAGCGAAATTCCTTAACCCTCGAACTGGTTACTCTGCCACGCTCTAAGGCCAAACTCCTACACCCGAATTTCATGAACCTTCGAGCTGGTTACCCTGTCACGCTCTAACCCATACTGCTACAAGCGAATTTCCTTAACCCTCGAACTGGTTACTCTGCCACGCTCTAAGCCCAAACTCCTACACCCAATTTCATCAATCCTCGAGCTGGTTACCCTGCCACGCTCTAAGCCCAAACTCCTATACCCGAAATTCATCAACCCTCGTGCTGGTTACCCTGCCACGCCGTAACCCGTAACACCTGCTCCCCAATTTCATCGACCCTCGACCTCGTTAACCGGCCACGCTCTAACCCCGTACTGCTACACCCGAATTTCATCAACCCTCGAGCTGGTTACCCTGTCACGCTCTAACCCCGTACTGCTACAAGCGAATTTCCTTAACCCTCGATCTGGTTTCTCTGCCACGCTCTAAGACCAAACTCCTACACCCGAATTTCATCAACCCTCGAGCTGGTTACCCTGCCAAGCTCTAACCCCAAACTCCTACAAGCGAATTTCCTTAACCCTCGAGCTGGTTACGCTGCCACGCTGTAACCCGTAACTCCTACACTCCATTTTCATCGACCCTCGAGCTCGTTAGCCTACCACGTTCTAACGCCGAACTCCTACACCCGAATTTCATCAACCTTCGAGCTGGTTACCCTGTCACGCTGTCACCCCAATCTCTTAAACCCAATTTCCTTAACCCTCGACCTGGTTACGCTGTGTAGCTTGTGACGGAGAATCACGGCTCGACCGTTGCTCTCCGCCGGGCTCTCACCGATTCCCCGTGTGCCTCGCCGAGCTGGGAGAGTGCGCCAGTGGTGCACACTCTAATTACTCCGTCTCGCTCTTTTCTTTCGAGGTGCGACGGCAACGGCGGCGATTGGAGGGAGCCAACGAGGAGAGCGTCGAGAGAGAGAGAGAGAGATAGAAGATAGGGGAATGCCGGCGAGTCGCTGGCAGGCCTGCGCGCGCATCTCGCCGGCTTTAGGAGAGGAGATCGGCAGTATCTGCTGAAAAGTCGTACGGTCCGCCGCGCGCACACAAGTTTCCGAATTATCTTGTTTGTCTACGAGTTCCCGCGCCCTCGCCGAAGATTCGAGTTATATGTGATACGTGCCCGGTGCGCGGAGTGTTCGTTTGAAGTTTCGTATAAATTGCGAAGCCGGCACCGGTGCACGTGGGCGACCGGCGAGGTGACGCGGGCGTGTGCGCGCGTGCGGCCATCTTGGTGAGCTGGTGAGTGTGAGCCTCGCGCCGATTCGTTTAGCTGGGCGGAACGAGGCACAGCACGATACACATACACACATACATGCACACTTCTCGCAACAACAGCAGACGGACACATCCGGAACATACTAACAACAGCCACAACAATAGGAACAAACGTAGCAGTAACAACAACGATAACAACAACAGTAATTAACCAACATTCACAACGACACCAACATTCATAATCGACAACAACACCGTAGCAAGGGACGAGGGAGAAACGAGGAAACAAAGGAGAGCGATCGCCTAGATATCTCGTTTGTATTTGCAGAGTATTTTGGAGACGAGCATAGGAACACCGATGCGGACAACGGAGTTAACACGAGGCAAGGTCGGTGTGGTGTTTTCTCTTTCTCTCTCTCTCTCTGTCCGGGGCGTCGAATAAACACCTCGCAGTTCGGCAGCCCTGCCGATTGCGAGGTCGTTCATTATTGTATCTCGGGTCGTTTATTTTATTGTAACCTTTTCTTTTGTATTTCGGTTCTCTTTGATTTGTAATTTCGTTTTATTTTACGATTTTCTCTTTATTTGTATTTCTTTGTTTATTCGTCTTGATTATTTTGTAATTTCTTTTTCTTTCGCATTTTCTTTATTTCATATTTTGTTAACCAATTATTTGATTTGATTTAATTATTTAATTTTGCGTTGGTTTTATTTACTCTTTTATTTTGTCATTAATACAATTACCATTAAAGCTTGTTGTTACACCTACTCCCGCCCCTTTCTTTTTTCTCCTTTACCTATGTCGTCACTCTCATCCTGAATATAACGGTTCGCGTACGATTGACGCGCGTGCTCGGCACGTTATTTAGCCGCGGGAACGATCTTTGCTTCCCGAATCCCCGAATAAATAATTTGTACGGACAGTCACGAGCCATCCGCTGAAGGACGACTGGATTTCTCCGTTACAAGCTCTAACCTTGAACTCCTACACCCAATTTCATCAATCCTCGAGCTGGTTACCCTGCCACGCTCTAAGCCCGAACTCCTACACCCGAATTTCATCAACCCTCGAGCTGGTTACCCTGCCAAGCTCTAACCCCGAACTCCTACACCCGGATTTCATCAACCTTCGAGCTGGTTTCCCTGTCACGCTCTAACCCCGAACTCCTACACCCGAATTTCATCAACCTTCGAGCTGGTTTCCCTGTCACGCTCTAACCCCGTACTGCTACAAGCGTATTTCCTCAACCCTCGAGCTGGTTACTCTGCCACGCTGTAACCCCAAACTCTTAAATCCCATTTTCATCGACCCTCGACCTCGTTAGCCTGCCACGCTCTAAGCCCAAACTCCTACACCCGAATTTCATGAACCTTCGAGCTGTCTACCCTGTCACGCTCTAACCCCGAACTGCTACACACGAATTTCATCAACCTTCGAGCTGTCTACCCTGCCACACTCTAACCCCGAACTCCTACACCCTAATTTCATGAACCCTCGAGCTGGTTACCCTGCCACAATCTATACCCGAACTCCTATACCCGAATTCAATGAACCCTCGTGCAGGTTGCGCTACCACGCTCTAACCCCGAACTTCGACACCCCAATTTCATGATCCATCGAGCTGGTTACCCTTCCACGCTCTAACCCCGCACTCCCACACCCCAATTTCATTGACCTTCGATCTGGTTACCCTGCCACGTTCTAACACCGAACTCTTAACCCCAATTTCCTTAACCCTCAAGCTGGTTACCCTCTCACACTATATCACCGAACTTCTACACCCGAACTTCCTTAACCCACGAGCTGGTAACTCTGTACCCTCTAATCCCGAACTCCTACACCCGAATTTCATCAACCCTCCAGCTCGTTACCCTGCCACGCTGTAACCCCGAACTCGCACACCCGAATATCGTCAACCCTCGAGCTGGTTACCCTGCCACGCTGTAACCCGTAACTGCTACACCCCAATTTCCTGAACCCTCGAGCTGGCTACCCTGACACGCTCTAACCCCGAAATCTTAACCCCAATTTCCTTAACCCTCGAGCTGATAACCCTGCCACGCCATAACCCTCAACACCTACATCCGAATTTCATCAATCCTCGAGCTGGTTACACTGCCACACTGTAATCCGTAACACCTATACACCAATTTCATCAACCTTCGAGCTCGTTACCCTGCCACGCTCTAACCCCGCACTCCCACACCCCAATTTCATCGACCTTCGAGCTGGTTACCCTCTCACACTATAACACCGAACTTCCACACCCCAACTTCCTTAACCCTCGAGCTGGTAACTCTGTACCCTCTAATCCCGAACTCCTACACCCGAATTTCATCAACCCTCGAGCTTGTTTCCCTGCCACGCTCTAACCCCGCACTCCCACACCCTAATTTCATCAGCCCTCGAGCTGGTTACCCTGCCACGCTGTAACCCGTAACTGCTACACCCCAATTTCAATAACCCTTGAGCTGGTTACGTTGCCACGCTCTAACTACGAACTCTTATACCGGGATTTCATGAACCCTCGAGCTGGTAACCCTGCCACACTGGTACCCGTAACTCCTACACCCGAATTTCCCGAACTCTCCAACTGGTTACACTGCGACGCTGTTACCCCAAACTCTTAACCCCAATTTCCTTAACCCTCGAGCTGATAACACTGCCACGCCATAATCCTGAACACCTACACCCGAATTTCATCAATCCTCAAGTTGGTTACACTGCCACACTGTAATCCGTAACACCTTTACACCAATTTCATCAACCTTCGAGCTCGTTACCCTGCAACGCTGTTACCCGTAACTCCTATACCCGAATTTCCTTAACCCTCGAAACGGTTACGCTGCCACGCTGTAACCCGTAACACCTACACCCCAATTTCATCGACCCTCGACCTCGTTAGCCGGCCACGCTCTAACCCCGAATTGCTACACCCGAATTTCCTTAAGCCACAAGCTGGTTACACTCCAACACTGTAACCCCAAACTCTTAACCCCAATTACCTTAACCCTCGAGCTGATTACGGTGTCTCGCTCTAACCTTGAAATCCTACACCCAATTTCATCAGCCCTCGAGCTGGTTACCCTGCCACTCTCTAAGCCCAAACTCCTACACCCGTATTTCATCAACCTTTGAGCTGGTCATCCTGCCACGCTCTAACCCCGAACTCCTACACCCGAATTTCATCAATCATCGAGCTGGTTACCGTACCACGGTCTAGCCCCAAACGCCTACGCCGGAATATCATCAACCCCCGAACTGGTTGCCCTGCCACGGTCCAACTCCGAACTCCTACACCCGAATTTCATCAACCTTCGAGCTTGTTACGCTGCCACATTCGAACTCCGAACTCCTACACCCGAATTCAATCAACTCTCGTGCAGGTTACCCTGCCACGCTCTAACCCCGAACTCCTACACCCGAATTTAATCGGCCCTCGAGCTCGATACCCTTCCACGCCGTAACCCGTAACTCCTACACCCGAATTTCTTCAACCCTTGAGCTGGTCATCCTGCCACGCTCTAACCCCGAACTCCTACACCCGAATTTCATCAACCCTCGAGCTGGTTACCCTGCCCTTTCCAACTTTCTATTTCGAAACCCGGTTCTCTTTTATTCTTAACCCCAATGTTAAGATATTTGCAATATCTCTAAAGAGAAGGACATAGGCGAAAGGATTGTAGAAGATAACGTTAAATTTATTTTATTTTTATGTTATATTTATTCGCTCATTTCATCTGATATTGTGATTACATTTTTTGAATATAAAAATCAATCCTCGAGCTGGTTCAAAACATGTTTTGTTCACTTACAGTATATATAAGCATATTCGATCAGCATACTTTAGTAAATTATTAATAGAACTTTACTTTACATCTACATTTTTGAATATTAAAATTGTGTTAGAATGGCAATTGAAATTCACAACGTCATTCAAAAATTACTAGAAACTTTCCACGTACGTACGGTTGTAGAAAGTATACCTGTATTAAACAATGCAGAGAAGCAGCTACACGATTATGTTGAAGATATATTGAGAAAAAGCATTGAAACGAATTCAGGTATTGAATGTGAGACAAGTGAAAACTTATGTTTCCTGTATGATGATTTTGATATTAATCCAGAAGTAATTGACGATCAATTTGAAGAAATACATGGTGTAGACTATGCCGAGATGCCTACTTGTACGGTAACAAATACGGTTCTCGACGATGGATATAAAGAAAAGCTGTTGAATACTGGGAAAGTGGTAAGAAAAAGAAACTGTTATTGAGTTCCGACCAGAGTAAATATAAGCAACTTTTGTCAGAACGTCAGTTGAGATCATGGAAACAGCAAATTTTGCCAGGCGGGACCAAAATAGAGAATCTGTTTAAAGTTTCAGAATATACTTTACAACAACTCAAAGATTCTTTAGATCGGAAGTTAAGAGTGCATGATTTAGATTTTAAAAGATGGGCTGAGGCCTGCAATGGCTCGGTCGGTAGGGCGACGGACTCGCACCCGGTAGGCCCGGGTTCGATTCCCGGTTCCTGCTGATTGATACAAGCACCACAGAAAAAAGTTTCATGTGATTTGTTCTCAAACACATTGCAAGCCGCCGTCGCTGATTAGCACTGATGAAGTATAAATAGAGCGACGTTAAATAAAAAAATAAAAAACAAAAAATAAAATGGGCTTTACAAAAAAAGTATGAGTTAGATATGCCTTGGTTTAAAGCTTCACCCAATTGGATATTACTATTCAAAAAAAAGAATAAAATTTTATCACGTAAAATCACTAAATATGTGACTAAAGTATCTGTTGAAAATGAGGCTAGTTTAAAGTTAGATTGTCGAAATTTTATCAACCTCATTAAAACAGAATTATCAACCAAAAGTGCAAGTAACATATATAATTCCGATCTAAGTCGATTCAATTTAGAAATGCATACTGGCGGAACATTGTGCGAAAAAGGTAAGAAGACAGTCGAATCAGTAGTACAATCAGTATCATCGACTACGTATAGTTATACGATTCAACCGACAATATCTGCAAAGGTACATTGCTATCACCCCTTTTTATGGTATTAAAAGAAACAAACGGAGAGTTTGGACCCATTGTTTCAAAAAAACTATTCAATGCACCTAATATATTTTTGCGAGCAAATGCATCAGGAAAGCTGTCGAGTGAATTACTTCAAGCATGGTTGCAACATGTATTTTTTCCTAACTGTTGGAAAAAAGCAGTTTTATTACTAGACTCATGGAGTGGATAGTGTGAACGCACTGTAAGAGAAGTGATACTAGCAGATACAAATTTTCGATTGATGATGATTCCTAAGGGTACGCAAGCAAAATTCGACCAGTGGGTGTATTCGATTTTCGATTTTGGTAAAACTTTGTAAGAAAAATATCTGAACCCATTATTTTATTTGGATCAGACATCAGTTTACATGAGAGAAATAATATTATAAAACTACAGTCTATCATATATAATCAATTATTTTCACCTAGATTCAAAAGCGTATTTAAATATGCTTGGTACAAAAGTGGGTACTTGGATAAAAAACCTGATTCGTTCGACAATCCTGTTGAATATTACTTCGAAATTTCAGAACAGCCTATCTACGAGATTTGTGAAAAAATAGCAATTATAAAATGTGCATGGTGCAAGAAACTAATATGTCTACGGCATTTATTTATAGAGTATCATTACACAGGACCACAAATGGGAACCAGAAAAAGTCCTTCGGCAAAATTGATACCCTATATGTATTTCGACGCGCTGATTCCAAATCCGAGGTCCACATAACCCCAGCACGTCGTGTTCAAGGACATTTGAAGGTCAAACGCATTTACTACGGGAAAACATAAAATCTGACCACGGATTCGGAAAGAGCGGGAAATTTTACGTCCAAATATGTATTTTCTATTTTTTCCAACATGACCCTCCAAGGTCATCTGAGGGTTGGGTCAAATGACTCACCGATCGATAAAATTCATGTATTCCATATACATCATTACACTACAGATTTTTAACTATAATTTGGTCACGTATCTAGGTATTTCGACGCGCTAAATCAAAATCTGAGGATCCTCGGTCTCAAATTCAAATATGAGATACGGTGAGAACTTAGTTCATGGTTGTGTTAGCTCTCTTTATGGTTTTCTCGCGCGGATATTGCCAATCGATTCCAGCAATTAAAATTCACCTAGCTTGATATATAGACTTGATTTCAGATAGTGATGTCGATCAAAAAGATTTACGAATGACGCGTTCTTTTATTAGCAAACGATCTGCGGAGCGCTTTTCTTTTGTGTGGAGTAGTAGTGTCTCTTTTAAGAGACCAACAATAGTCTGACATCATGTTCACATCCCAATAGCCTTGATATCTTCTTTCGATGTCTTTGAAGTCTTGGTGGAATCTCTCTCCTTGCTCCTCGCTAAAGTTTCCTAAATTTTCAGGAAAGTAATCAAGATGAGAATGAAGAAAATGAATTTTCAAATTCATCAAGCAACCCATTATTTTGTAATTACCCAACATCTCATTTACTATATCTTCGTAATCGTCGTCTTTATTATTTCCTAAAAATTTATGCTGAACTTCTCTAAAGCTTTGCCACGCGTTGCGTTCCTTTATCGTCATTCTTCTTTCAAATTCTTCATCTCGTAATAGTTCTCTTATTTGTGGACCATCAAAGACTCCTTCGTTGATCTTTGCTTCCGAAAGTTTTGGAAATTTCTCGAAGAGATACATAAAAGCGTTGCTTTCGTCTTGTGAATTTTTCATTGCTTTAATGAACTGTTTGACCAAACCAAGCTTAATATGCAAGGGTGGGAGGATGACTTTATTTGCAGGTATAAGACTTTCGTGTAAAACATTTTTATTACCTGGGGTCAAATTTTGTCGAAGTGGCCATTCTTTTCTCACATAGTGTTGATCTCGGACACGGCTATCCCATTCACAAATGAAACATGGATATTTCGTGAAGCCACTTTGTTGACCCAACAAAATTGTTGTTATTTTCAAATCTCCAACCAACTGCCACCCGTGAGTATCATAATGCAATTTCTGTAGCAATAAATCGAGATTAGTATATTCCTCTTTCAAGACAATGGAATGACCAATTGGTATAGGGGCGTATATGTTACCGTTATGGAGTAAAACTGCTTTCAAGCTTCTCGTAGAAGAATCAATAAACAGACGCCAATCAATAGCTTCATACTCTACGTTTCCAAATTCATTTATCAGTCCTGCAACGTCGTTGCAATAAACTAAATCGCATTCTTTCGAAAAAAATTTTCTAAATTGTTGATCACGATTTCAGTAAAATGTGATGGAAGTACCAGGAGCCAGACAATTTTTTTCTTTCAATCTAGATGCTAATAGTTCCGAAAGTTCTTTTGAAAGTCCCGTGTCTCGAACTAAATCACTCAGCTCTTCTTGATTAAACCCATGAAATGTCTGGTCTTGCTCATCATCTTCTATATCTTCCATTCCATCAGTGCAACCTCTTCTACTTGAACCCTCTCCCATTGATGCACACCGGCTCCTCCAAGACCACAACCCAGAAGGAGGGAAGTCACCCCACCGGAAGTCCTCCAAAGAAGAGGACAGGAAGAGTATCCGGAAGATTATGGGAGATCCGAACCTGTTCGACAGAGGAGTCGAAGCGGATCAGCTGGCACCGGGCATCAAATATCCTCAGGGCTCTCCACAACCCGAGATGTTGGGAAAATTGTCCGCGGATGGAAATTGAGGTTTGCGGGCAGTAGGGCACAGAGTGTAGATACGTTTCTGTCAAGGTTGGAAGATCTGCGCTTAGGTGCAGGGCTAACTGATGACGAAGTACTTTGTTCCGTATCAGAGATCCTCGAAGGTAACGCGAGGACCTGGTACGATAATAACAAGTACCAGTGGCTCAGTTATACAGAGTTCGTCGCGGACGCCCGGGACTGGTTCGGCACAAGTACGCAACAGCAACAAAGGCTATTGCAGGAAGCTCAGAACCGGTTCCAGGGCGAGGACGAAGTGCGAGACTACGTGTCCAACCTGGTGGCTCTTGTCAATAGACTAGAACCACCCATGCCCTTGGAGAGGTTATTAGACTTACTCCATGCAAACCTCCTTCCAAACATCCAAATTCAGCTGCGTCGGAGCGAGATGAAGTCGATACGCGAATTCAACAGGAGGGCGACCGAAGTACAGAACACCTTATCTTACGGTCGTCGTCCACGTGTATTCGCTGACCCCAATTCGACGATCTTCCCTCAGCACGCCTACCAGCCGAGCAAAAGAACGGCTGGTAGTAAATCCCAAACCGCTGCAATGGCCAGCGAAGGGAAAGAGCGTGCGAAGAAGGAGGGAGATCCGCAGCGCGGACAGGGAGTGGAGAACCCTGCCAGGAGGCCTACCGAACAAGCGTCGGTATCGGCTACGCAAGCTCCCACTTCTGATAAGAAGATGGAAGAACGTCTGGAGGGCATCGAGCGGATGTTACGCAAGCTGGCCACTGACAAGCAAGGCAGCCCTCCAGAACAGCGTAAGAGCCGATGGCGTGGGGGAAGGAAAAATTCCCCTTCTCCCAGGTCTCCTGGCGAGCGGCGAGATTGGCAGAGGCGGAAGATCGACTTCACCAAGCCTCTCCAGTGTTCCGCTTGTGGCAAGCTGGGATTCAGTCGCAAGTTCTGCCCAGATTGCAACAAGGGAAACGGCAAGGAGAGCGAAGAGAAGAGGTCATCTTCGCGCCTCCACTAGATTCGACCTCTCGCCGCGGGTCGCCGATGGGAAACAGCAAATTGTCGGCGACCCAGGGATCCAAACAGGTCCTGGAAGGGCATCAAGAGAGTCCAGGACCTAGCAGTACGTTAGAGCAGAAGGCGATCGAACCCGATGCCAGCCCTCGGCAGAATAGAGCAGTGGTCATTCTGGAAGGACCAGATGGCCATATACAGGTTGTGGAGGAGGGGGAAGATTCCAGGGAAGGCCTCTCCACACAAAAAGCTCCTCTGCCGAAGAAATCCACGAGTAAAAGCAAGTCTATCGTCGTCGCAGCAGCGGAAGGGAAAAAACTGCTGAAAAACACGACGAAGGGAGGCAAAGATGCAACTCGTGGATATGACCCAGAGGATGAGACCAGGTGGTGGTTGCGGGTAGACATAGGTGACTTTAAAATTAGAGCACTCTATGATACCGGCGCCTCATCCACGGTGATGGGTCAATTAGGGCTGAGATTGGCATCGGAGATGGGACTCGGGTTGAATGTGACCAGGGCGGTCGATGCAAGGCTTGCTGATGGACGCCCGTGCCCTATAATTGGTCACGTGATGTTCCCTTTTAAAGTAGGGGGAATCACGAAGGCAATCAGAGTCGCCATTACGCCGCTGCTCACAGATGACTGCTATGTAGGCGCGAACTTTATAAGAGAGTTCCGCGCAGTTTTGGATCCCGATGAGGATGAATTATGGCTTAAGGACGCCCAAGTGAAAGTACCAATGGAAGTGGCTGGAATTGATGGTACGGCATTTCTCGCACCGGTAGGACTATGGGAAGCCACGGAGTCACAGCTTGTAGAAATTGAAGACCTCGTCGGAAGATTGATTCCTGACGGAGGTCAGACTTTAGGTTGTGCCGTGGGGGTTGAGCATGAAATAGATGTTGGAAATGCTCGACCCATCAAACAGAAGTACTACCCAGTCTCAGATAGAGTGCGAGAGGAAATGCACACGCTGGTCAAAGATATGCTGGAAAAAGATGTTATCGAACCAGCGACCAGCGGATGGTCAAGTCCGATAGTAATGGTAAGGAAGGCTGATGGAAAATATAGGTTTTGCGTGAATTATCAAAAGGTAAATGCAATTACCAAACCTGATGCCTATCCTTTACCATATATGAACGACATCCTAAGACGGATAAGGGATGCAAAGTTCATATCTACTTTGGACTTGAGCAGTGCGTACCATCAAATTCCCTTAAAGGAAGAATCGCGTCCAATATCAGCGTTCACAGTTCCTGGATTAGGGCACTTTCAATTTAAGAGAATGCCCTTCGGACTGTCATACGCAGGAGCGACCTTCCAGAGGTTGATGGACAAGGTGATAGGCCCGGATATGGATCCATTCGCTTTTGCTTACGTTGACGACGTAATTGTGGTTTCGTCGTCCTTTGAGGAGCATAAGCGGCACCTAGAAATGGTATTGAAAAGAATTCTAGGTGCGGGCCTAACCATCAACAAAGCCAAAAGTCACTTCTGTAAGACGGAAGTCAGGTACTTGGGAGTTCTTGTGAACCAGGACGGAGTAAGACCAGATCCCGAGAAAATACGCCCGATATTAGAATATCCAACACCCCGGACTGTCAAACAGGTGAAGCGATTCATGGGAATGACCTCGTGGTATAGACGTTTTATACCCGACTTTGCCATGATCGCTGAACCTATAAACCGCCTGACAAAGAAGAATGTACGTTTCTCTTGGGAGGAGGAGCAAGAGCGAGCTTTCATGAGATTGCAGGAGGCGATGACTTCCGCCCCAATACTGCAATCACCCGATCCGAACGGTCAGTTTGTATTGCAAACTGATGCCAGTGATAGTGGGATCGGGGCGGTTCTCGCACAGGATGTCGATGGAGTGGAGCGCGTAATAGAATACGCCAGCCGATCACTCAACGGTGCTGAGAGAAATTATACGGTCTCCGAGAAAGAGTGCTTGGCAGTAGTATGGGCCATTGGAAAGTTCCGGCCGTATATTGAAGGGCATCACTTCAGGGTCGTCACCGATCATAGTTGCCTGAAATGGCTCCACAATATGAGAAATCCCACTGGAAGATTAGCGCGATGGGCGCTAGCATTGCAAGGTAATGTCTTCGATATCGAATATCGAAGGGGGGATCTCAATGTGGTGCCAGACGCTTTATCTAGGGCCTATGAGGAGGAGGGGATTGAAGTGAGTGCTATAAATAGTCGGCCGGAGACCACTGACGCCTGGTATTTGCAACAATACCAGGAAGTATGCCAGGATCCACAATCTTACCCCACTTGGAAGGTGGTGGGAGGGAGACTGTATCATTATCAGCCTGATGAGGATGGTGAAGGGTCCATCGACAACGATGAAGCGTGGAAGCTTGCGGTACCTAGGGAGAAAAGGTACCAGGTGCTCCAGGAAGTCCATGATGCTCCTACAGCAGGACATCAAGGACGAGAGCGTACGTTCTCCAGGGCTAGGCGCTTGTACTACTGGCCTAAAATGTATGATCAGGTCAGGGAGTACGTAAAGAGTTGCCCGGTATGTCAGCAGTGCAAGGTGGAACAAAGAGCACCTAGCGGGCTGATGGGTCGTAGACAAGTGTCACGACCCTGGCAGGTGGTGGCCGGTGATATCACTGGTCCATTTCCCAAAAGCTCTCGAGGTTTTGAGTATATCCTAGTCTTTGTAGACTTGTTTACTCGCTGGGTAGAGTGCATTGCAATACGCAAAGCCAATGGGAAGACAATCGCAAGGGAATTACACGAGAGGATTGTCACTAGGTTTGGCGCGCCAGAAGTATTCTTATCGGATAATGGAACCGAGTTTAAGAATCAGGAGGTTGATTCATACCTCCAGATGAACGGCATCCAGGGCGCCTTAACTCCCGTGTATCATCCCCAAGCGAATCCCACAGAGCGAGTAAACAGGACACTCAAAACCATGATCACGTCTTATGTAAGCCGTGATCACAAGAGCTGGGATGAACACCTGTCAGAGTTCAACTTCGCGTTGAACTCGGCAACTCATAGCGCCACCGGATATAGTCCTGCGATGCTCATGTTTGGGCGTCAGCCGGTACCTCCTTTGACGTTCAGAAGAGCCCAAGATCAGCAAGCCCTTGAATGTTCGGAGGGTCAAGCTGTAGAAGATTGGGCCGAACATATGGGGAAGCTTCCTAATTTATGGGAGAGGGCTAACTCCAAGTCAAAGGAGGAAGCTGCGCGTCAGGCGGCTTATTATGACCGGAAGAGACGGCAACCCGAGTTTAAGGTCGGAGATTGGGTCTGGAAGAGGAACAGGATTCTATCTTCAGCTGCTCAAGGTATTTCAGCTAAATTAGCGCCGAAATATGCCGGCCCGTACGTGATTGAAGAAGTTTGTGGTTCCAACACGTACAGACTAGGCAATCAGCTGGAGATCCTGTCCGAACTCTTCCATGCCAAGGACCTTAAACCGTATTACGGTCCGGGTGAGGATGTGGAAAGCGAGGAGGTCATCGAACCTCGCGAACCGAGAAATGAACAGACGCAGGAGGAAGCGAACGATTCCGCGAATGTATACGAAAATCCGGGGGGGGGGATTTATCGGATAGCGAGCGGATCGAATTATCAGCCCCCACGGTCGTAGATAAAGATCCCACCGAGACGTCGATTTACCGGTATCTGCCCCAACCAAGAGAGGTCGAGGTCGACCACGAAAGGTCCCGGCGACGGTCACCGGTCCAGTAAGGGATAACAACTCTCCCGTGAAGGAAAATAGAGGGAGAGGTAGACCTCGAAAGACCGTGCCCGTCGTACAAAGGACGGTTGGGCCGATAAATCCGAGCGGTAACCGACGAGGACCAGGACGTTCACGCAAATAATAGCGAGGGAACGTATAACTCGGTGGGATGCGGTTCATCATAGGGTTTTCTTCGCGCAGGGAAATTCATCCGAGATCATTTGTTTTGGATGTTTCAGATGGACCGGAGAATCGTCGTTGAGGAGGAGACCTTCGAGGTGGTCACGCAGATGTTGTTAGATCTGCAGCTGAGCTCTGATGCGACGCAGCTAATTGAAGATCTACGTAGCTTCGCCAGGGTCCAGTTAGAAGGGACCACCCGAAGGGAGCGCCGCAATGCCTCGGTGGCCGAGGTTCTCCGAAACTCATCGTGGGTCCCCCCGAAGAAGGCTTCCCGGGACGCTTCGACACAGACCGAGGACCAGGACAGTGTCGAACGTTCCAAGTCCACCGTGGATCAGGGGGTGCAGACCCTCAAGTCCGGCGTACCCCAGACGTCGGACTGTGCGAGTCAATGCCCAGGACCCAGGGAAACCTGTGGGGCCTCGCACTGGGTCTGCAATCATCCCCGGATCCCTGAGCAACCTACTCTCCTCCTCGACTTCAGACACGTGCGTCTGGGGATCAACGAGGTGGAGAGTGCCTGGCGGTTCACTCAAGAACTCCAGTCTCAGGTGCAGGAGCACCTGAGACGCTTTTTGAGCCGCCAGGGCGCAGAAGAGCTGCTCGGGGAGTGGGCAGGGATGGCTCAGCGTCAGAGAGCCTACGGAGAGGCCCTGCTGCGGGTGGATAACGGACAAGAGTCCTCCGCAGCGCTCCCGGCGCCGGCTCAAGAGAAGAGAGCCCCGGGAGCTACTGACACTGGACCAATGCTCACGGTCCACGTGGACGGGCGCATGGCTCCTGATACCACAATCGTGGTCAGGTCACAGGATGGACGTGCGACCGCCACGGTGGGAGGCGTGACCATTACCGCCTCCCATGGAGTCAGTGCCCCGCAGTTCCCTCTGGCTGCTGAGCAGCCATCACAAGATCGGGAGGCTGCTCAATCTCGGTCGCAGCTGAGGGGCTGCAACATCTGTGGGGAGCCTGGGGTGACCAACTCCCAGCGGTGCCCGAAGAAGGCTACACACTGGCGCTACCCGAAACATCGCGCGCCAGGTGTAGCCAAACGATGATATATGCCCTGGTGGGCCAATAATAAAGAGGAAATAAATAAAGAGAGTTATTTATTTAATTCCTTTCCTTCTTTATTATTTTCAGGTTCCTGATGGCGGCGAATCGCGGGTATTCGTCCTGCCCGGGTAGTCAGGACTTGGAGGGGGCTGCAACGGTAGTCGATTCAATTAATCGCACCGTTCGCGATTCTGAATTTCGCGCGTTAGTTCTAAGTATAGAGAGAGAGAGGGGGCGCGCGATCTTTTAAATTAGCAGTTACGCCTCAGCTGTTGATACGAGAGGATATCGCCGGAATTTTGTTTGCACTGTTTTCTCGCCGAGTGATAGTTTACCCAGAGTAATTACGCGCGCGAGTGCAACAACGTGATCGGCAAATTACAGCATCACGGTAGCAGCATATTTGCAGCTGATAGGCGGTACGAGACAGCGCAGCTGATATAACAGTTCCGGAGGCAGTTGATACATTTTATTGGCATCAACAATTACGGCTGATCACCGTAATTGCACCGCAGGGTAGGTGCACCTCCCTTAATTATCGCGAGACAAAATATATTAAGTATTTTGTTCAACCGTTTAGTGTTAAATTTTTTGTATTCGCGCCGAGCGTTAGATCGCGCCAATATTCGAATCTTCTCTCTCTCTCTTTCTCACCGGAAAATTATTTAATTGTAAATCCTATTCGCGTGCGTCAGTCTTTCGGCCCGACAAAGACTGTATAGATTTTTTATGAATAAACTTTGTTAACTTATTCGCCGATTTCGTCATATGATTTTCCTAATAGTTTAAGAAATTGAAATAGGCTTAGGTGTTAATCCTATTACGCCTAGGGGATTAAGCGGAGAAGGAGTAAAGTCGCTCACACTTCAAACTCATCGAGTGTCACGATACATGTGACTTAAGGTGAGTTCAACTCCGTTTGATAGAAGACAACAAAGAGAAATCATCTGACGTTAAAGCGAATACACGTACTTACATACGTGATTAACGGAGCGGCGGTTTGCTCTGCATCGTGGGAGTTTGCTTATAAATAAATTTCCCATTTTTGCAAGATTCCCCCCCGTTACAATAATGAATAACTTAGAAATAATCGCTACAATAAACGTTATGATTATGTTCATAGTAAATGTAAGTATTGTTATATATATTCTACTAATCAGAAAAGCTCACGTTGATGATTGACCCAACATTTATATTTTACCATTTGTTATACTTGATATTGACTGTGGTAAATAAATAATTATTAGGGTGCAAAAATCATGCATTTAGAAGCTAATTACAGAAAGAGATGCATCGCAGAGTCAGTGTATATTAAAATTACGGATAATACCATCAATTCACAGGAAGATACAAAATATTTAAACAATCAATACTCAAGAATACTCAACATCATAAAACCTATTTAGTTTCAATACGAAAAATAAACATAGATATTACTCTACATCACTAATTCCCTTTCCTTCCAGTGTTTCCCTCACTCATCAAGTACACTCTTTCTCTTGTTGTGTCTCTCTCTGTCTTTCTATTTTATTTCATATACAGTACGATATGTTATTATATTCATAACAGTTACTTGGCTTTTAATTTGCTGATCATGATGTGTTTTTACCTAATTGACAAATTATGTTTTTACCTAACTGACAAAAGATTGTTAATTTATTTATATTTATTATTAGACAGAAAAATTAATATTTATTTAATTAAAGTGTAATGACTATATATGTGCGGAAGAACTTTTAATTTATTCAATTTTATCTACATTACAAAACGTATGTTTATATTATAATACAATACTAATATTGAAAGAATTCATTTATTTATAATAATATATATATTCAACAGATGTACTGAGGTGGCAATAAATAAAATTGCGAAACGTTTATAATAAAATAAGTGTGTAGTTTATTTATAGGGATGACTCCTAAGATCAAGATTACTAATATAATTATTAGGGTGCTTAGTAAGCTATATGCTAATTCGGAGTGGTTGGCCCTTAGAGAGAGGATAACGTTTCTTGCACTTGAGGTACGCTCGCTACGGAAAGGGGCTAGCGTTTCTTGCTTGCTGAGCTATATATGCTGGCTAGGCGCATTCTCAATGTAGGTGCTTCTCTCTCCCTCTTTCTCTTTCTCTATGTATAGTAGAGGGAGTATGCGCATACCGTATAATGTAAATGCTCTATCACTTAAGAATTCTAAAAATAATTAAATAATAACTGATGAAGGAGATATAGCTATAATAAAAAAAGAGTCATTTTTTAATTTTAACTTCCATTTTATTTTTAAATGATTTTTTCATTAGTAATATACTAAACTAATTTTCTCACATCACCGCTGATTGGATTGTACTCCACAATTCGATCATGTAGAATAAACAGTAGGCAGCAGTATTGTCAGGAAAATTATTTCTTGTGTTAAATTCAAGGTGTACATCTACAGGTGCAGTCTTGATTGATCCATTTTGTAATAACTATTAGAGGAATATCATTGATAAAATCATTCTTGTTAAGCAATGGCTCATTTTCTTTTCCATTGTAAGCATTTTGGAAATTAGCATACATGGTATGAAGTACTGCATACTGATTTTTTTCAATATACAGATTTAGATATCTATATGAATAGCATTGAGAATTGAGAAATAGTTTTACATTACTGATATTACAGTGATTAAATTTACCAGCATCTGCAGTCTCTGAACTTTTTCGTTTAGTTTGAAAAGCTAAGATGATAAAGTGACGCTTTTCTAATTTATTTGACGTTTTCACACTCCAAACGTGCTTTGATGTCCGTGGTAATTTTGGATACTCGTACAGCTCCCATGTGCGATAACTAATAGTTATTGCTTTATTGCATCCAATACAATTGAGTAGCTTGATTTTTCCCTGTCAGCCACTATTATATAAGGCATCAGCCTTTCTATTTTAGTCAAATTAATTTTAAATCTTTCAAGAATAGGTATAGCGTCTGCTGTTGGAGTAACTTTAACAGCATTTATATCTTGTAAGAATAAGCTTATGCTTGACATTTAGAACAATCAACAAATCACAATAACATATTAAGAGAAATAGTAATGTCAAAATCACCATGATCATTTGTCATTGTAACTGTATTATTCCCCAATTATCCAGCATTTTCAGCAATTGAACTCTGCTGTGATTGAGTGAAAGCCAATTCTTCATAAAACTCGTCAAACTAATATTTTTTGCTTTATCTATATCAATTGCATTAATTTCGTGACGTATTTCTTTAAATAAATGACAGAGGGCATTATTGACGAACTCGGTCTTTGTTACTGGTATATTTCCATCGGCTTGCGTTAATCGACCATATATATGAATCATACTACGAGATGGTAATAAGCATAAATCCTGATGTTGAATTGCTATACAAATTTCATTACTATTATTGAATTGTAAGGATTAAAAGGCTGATGAGCATAGACTTCGTAATGAGCGATAGACTCATCGAAGGCGACACCTGAATGAATATTTATAATTTCGTCCATTTTGTTGTTGCACACAACACACTAATATGCTCAATACTTTCTTCCACGATTTTTGACGACTTTTAGCTTCAACCTTTTCAGGAATTGAATGTTCTGAGATGTGAGCGGTCTGACAGCTAGTTGACTGATCACTGATTGACATTTTTGGCTTTTAATAGAGCCTCGACCGGTCTTTATATTGTAAATGATACCCATTATTATATGGTTTTTATATGTACTCCACTGTGACGGCTTCTCCTCGAAAGTTAACTATGTTTCCGTCTTGATCAACTGTACGAATTTGAAAATGATGAATGCTCCTTACAGCGACTGGAAGGTAAATGACGTGGTACTTCTATAATCTTATATCCAGGTAGCACTGCTGGGAAAAATTCATGTATAGTATGTACTTTGCGATCGTTTATGTAAGAGCTTGTAGTAATATTACATTCTACATATAAAGCGTTGACTTTGAGAATAGACACGGGTAATTCAGACTTATGAGTTTCGTTTTCAATAAGCGTATGTCTAGTGAACCCTAAAATTGATCAAATAGAATCATCTGGTTCAAAATGTATTTTAGAACTATAATAAATGACTACGTAAAATATTATTATTTGGTTTCAGGCTAAACGATAAAATCTTGATATCTAATATAATTATACACAATTCCATTAACTTTGAGATAAACCAATTAATCTGTAGGCAGTTGAAGATTACCAAAACTATCAAAATACATAACCTCATCACCTTTCTTTTTATATGCTACTCAATGAGTACCTGGTCCATTTTCATCATCTAAATTTGCAATAGTTGCTCTGGATGTCGTAGTCCATCGGCTGGTAGAGCATTACGCATGAAAACACTTCGAAAATTTGCTATTTTTAGTATTTTAGCATATTTTTTATATCATAATCTGTCAGTACTCGATTAGGTAAAGTTACTTCGAGCTTTTTTTTAAACCTTTTCCCCTTGAACATGGTTTCAGGTGAAGACCATAACCTTTACGATGTGATTTCAAATAAAGTCCTTTACCAATAGCAATAGCTTCCATAGGTTTATTGTGTCTATCAGCTTCTTTCAATTAATTTTGAGCGGCCTTAGCACTGTTAAAGGCTTTTGCTATTCAAGCAGCTCCTCCATCTATAGCTCCAGTGTTGCTTAAAGCGGCAAATAATGGAATTAAAAAAGGGAGAACTCCACCTACTTTATTTTATATTTATTTTTCTTCTACCTCCAACCTTCTTTACAGCTTCTTTAGCGCCTTTTATAGCCGAACGAATGGAGAAGAATAATCTATTACTAGGTGCAACACTTCTCGAGGTAGCCTTAATAATTTTTTTCAATGCAATTGATAGATTTTTTACTTTTTACGTGTGTCTTTCATCGTCGTTGTTGTTGAAGATTTTTTAATCACTTGCCTCGTTTATTTTCTCGTTTTACAATTTTAACACCCATACCAAGTTTACTTTTAAACTTTTATTATGTCGGCTACAGCAAACCAGCAACTTTCTCACCAAAATTACTATCTTTTGCTCGCACTCTATCACAAGCCTGTTTAGCTAGAATTTTGTCGGCTTCGTTTTTCGCGTCAATGTTCTCTCGATTCTGAGAATAAGTAATACCATGATCTTTCAGAGCAGCATCTAATGGATTTTTTCCAGGATCACCCTGAGCAAGTCATTTTTTTACTTTAGTTCTCGGTCCGCAATACTGATAACCAGATAAATGAGCTGCGAATGGTAAGTTATTGCTTATCTTATTCACTAAGCCACAACCAGTCTTTCTTTCATGACGAATGAACATACCTCTTTAGAAGATAAAGTCTTAATGAAACTAACAATATATAAGCAGTCTTTTTACAGCTAAAGGACGCATTAGTTGTTGAATCTATGACGTGAAAATAATATGGACTTCATAGAGCAACCGCTTAAGCTTCAAATCATAAATTTTGATGAGATCGTGGAGACAGAAAAACGAGAAAAAAGACACGGTGAACTATTACCCGATAGCATACAAACAGTTTTCTGCGAACCTAGTAACTATGGAAAAACTAACTGTTTGCTAACACTAATCACTCATTCTAATAGATATTGATTTAAAAATGTGTATGTCTACTAAAAGTTTCTTAATCAGCCCAAGTATAAATTTTTAAAAGATTTATTGAATTTGATTGATGGTATACAGTATCATGAATTTAGTGAGCATGAGACAGTTGTTTTACTACATCAAGCTTATCCAAATTCCATCATGATTTTCGATGATATAACCACTAAAAAGCAGGATAACGTGAGAGCATTCTTCGGTATGGTAGTAAGACATAACAAAGTAGATAGTTTCTATCTCTGCCAATCGTACGCCCGCATTCAAAAGCATCTAACGTTCAACAAAGATTCATCAAAGGAATTTACACGGTCTGTCATTTTTTCCGTTCATATATCGGTCATTGTGAAACCTGTAATTTAGTTCTTTTTAATCGACGATATTAAGAATCTCTGGTTTAAGAAATGATAATCGTACATATAAATAGCAATATGAAAAGCTGGAGAGTAGCCCTTTCGAAGGGTTATTTCGGATTTGAAAAATAATAAAAAATGGCTATGTTATGGATGCTCAAATATGGCGAACAACGGTGGTTTTCGTACTTTTAGGTTAGAGTGCTGGAGTAATTCTGAACCCGGATTTGAGTTCTACGCTGAAAATGACTTCGGAAATGACTATCAGCTACTACATAACAATCACGACCTCATATTTTGCAGATCTGTGTAATCGTATAACAGTGATAGTTAGTTCCATAATAATGGATACGGGCATGACTATTTCGTGTTCCAACAAATTTCAACTTGTTAATTGTTAAAAAAACTAAAAGTCTCTAGCCTTTTATGAATTTTTATCTGTTAATTAATTAATTTATCGATATTTATGAACAATCATATTAATTTAGGACTCATTTCTGCCATAAAATAGCTTCATCGACAAAACTACGCATTAAATTGGTAGAAAAAAATTTTTTAACAAACATTAAATCGGTATCTTCATTGAAAAGTATTTTTCGGTAAATATAAATGCAGATTCGTAATCTACGACATAACAATAATAAGTATCACTCTCTCAAAGTATATTTAGACGCAATAATAATAAATGCAAAAATAATTGTAACTCATTGTGGGGTCTCTATGTATATGCTATAGTGATATTTACATATATTTCATATCTATACATAAAACTATGTTAGTATTACTAACTTATTCTTAAATCAATAACCTAATCTTAAACTTTTAATGAACATTTTTTAAAAAAAATCGAAGGTGATAGAGCTATATTCGGCTCAGCGATGAACATTTCAAAATTGTAGTGGTCGGCTCTACATCTATTAATTGTCATCATAAGTTCTCTACTTATAGATTTATCCGCAAACCAGAATTTTTTGACAATTTTTATAGTAGTATACGAACTAATTTGTACCTGTGCTAATGCTCTTTTCTAAAATAGTCTTTTCGGATTCCAAGAATGGTTGCTTTTTTAAGTCTTCATATAAGTTGGTGAATGAAATGTCTTTATTGTTTTTAATGTTAGTTTGATTGACATTAGCTTCCTTCGTGAGTAAGTCTACGTTTTTTTTGCCGTTAATTCCATAATGAAAGGAAACCCGAAAAAAAGTTACTCTGATTATAGAGTGTAAATCTTTTAATTCGTTATACTTTTTTAATTTTTAAAATATAAGGATTCATGTTAAGCTTGAGTTTAGAAGACTTTAGTGATTGTAGATCATTCAAGGTGTTAGAATATATGTGTGTGTGTGTGTGTATAAGGATGTGTGTATAAGTTTGTACGTATATATGTATGTATGTATGTATGTATGTATGTATGTTTTTTTTTTTTTTTTGAAGAGAGTTGGAGAATGCTTTATGCACGTAACGGCCTTCCGGCTCGTCCTGTGTGGGAATCCCTAAGCATGGTATACCCACTAAACTCCCATCTCTCTATGTCCTGCCTGTATCCTCCGCGGGAACCGCCGCTAGGCATTACTTCGTAGGGGGGCTTCTGCTATATTAGCCTTGTCTTCTTCATTACCTTTCGGCTGTGTCGTTTTCTTCGATCTTCGTCGTCTTCGGCTATGTTAGCCTCGTCTTCTTCTTACGGCATCGATTTACACGTCTTCTCCCAACGGCATCGTCCGGTCGTCTTCTTCTATCGGCATCGTCCGGTCATCCTCTGGACAGACTCTACCTCGACACCTACGTTCCTCTGCATCGGGTGCGGGAGTCTGGGCTCAACCCAATGTCCTTTGCTCTCCCGCAAAGGCAGGGGAGCGCTTTGGATAGGCTGGCGCCTTGTTATCCTATGGACTTAGGTGACCCCAGAGCCTACGTTCCTCTGCATCGGATGGGGTAACCGCGCTCTATCAACTACTCTGTGGTAGTTTAGGAGCGCTTTTTAGTCCCATAGTCTGGCATCTCGCTCTATCTATGCATGATAGACCTGTCGCGTCTTCTCTCTTCCTCCTTTCTTACTTCGGTCAGCCGGTTTACCACTGACGTGGCAAAGGTCACTACCGTTTCCCATCCCTCTGGCATGCCGAGCAGGCAAGCTCCGAGCCCTTCGGGACTCATTGGATTATTCCACTCCGTGCGGAAATGCATCCGCTCTTCAGCGAAGCGGGGACACACAAATAAAACATGTTCTACGTCCTCGTCATTGCCTGGACAGGCTGGGCATTCGGCACTCGCATATACACCGATGTGTTGGAGATAAATGCGGAAGCAGCCATGACCGGTGAGCACCTGTGTCAGTTGGAAGGTGAGGTGTCCGTGGCACCTGACTGTCCACTTGTCAATGTTCGGGATGATGCGATGAGTCTTTTATATCTTTTTCGCTTTTTCTCTAAAGATGGGCGATGTTTGGGTCTCATCGTCCCTTACCGTCAGGTTTTCTGTACTTCTTTTGGCCCCCTGGCAGGAGAGCACGCGCAGCTTCGCGTACTCCTCTATCATACAATCTGCCGTTCTGGCCATGGTCTTCAGTTCTGCGTGGAGGTTCTTCTTTTCTAGAATAAACTCCACCAGCTTTTTGACCTTTCTTTCCAGGCTCTTGAAGCATTTATCAGCTTCACTGCGGTCTTTTTCTTTTTGATTTGATTGATTATTCTTCATGTTGGTCCCACGAGTAGCTAGGGAAGTTGTCGTCGATCCCACGCAGAGCCCCGCGTGCGTGGGACAAGGCTAGATACGAGGGAGTTTCACCAGGTGCTCCCAAGGCTCCGTTTGGGACTCTCTGTTACCCCCGAGAGCCAACCAGGCTACATCGGCACGGGTCGCTTCACACCTTCACACCTTCAGCTTGGGAGGTCCGTTACCCTGGACGGGGACCCTTTAACAGGGTGCTATCATCCGGGCCAGATGAGCCTTGGTTTTTTAACGAGGTTGATACTCCTCCCCCTCCTCCTTCCCTGCTTCTTGAGTAGCAGGGTCCCGGGCTTGGGACCGGCGGTGGCGGAGTTGTATGTATGTATGTATGTATGTTTTTTTTTTTTTTATAAGGGGTTGGGTAAAAATCTTTTAAAGACCAGACGGCCATTGTTGACGAAGCCGTCGAAACGACCTCGGCACCAATGTGCCGTCTTGTGTCGGAGTCTTCAATATGTGGTATACCGACTAAAAACCCTTCGTCCTACGGCCATGTTATAACGCATAGCCGCAACACGAAATTCCCCTGTCGACTTCTAGCACCCACCGGTACTCCTTTTCAGTATTACTTCGGTGGGGCCTGTTCTGATCCCGAAGGATCCCTCTTCGTTTGCTGTGATTCTCAGCCCATCAGTCTTGTAATCTCTTCAGTCTCTTCCTCGCGTTTCTCTCTCCTTTTCTTCTTTGGTCTTCATAGCTCCCCTTATAAAGGTAGCTATATGGTCCCATCTCTCTCGCGTCGTCAACATGGTCAGTATCAGGTTGTCCTTCGTTATCCGAGTCAATCCTAGTTCTACTATCAGTCTTTGTCTCTCAGGTTCGTTTGCAGGGCACTCAAATAGTGTGTGCTCTGCGTCGTCCTTCTCTACTCCGCAAAAAGCACATTTGCTGTCTAGACGAAACCCTCTCTTGGCCCGGTAGACTCCAAAGGATCCATGTCCACTCAGTGCCTGGGTGAGGTAATAGTCAACCACTCCGTGTCCTCTGAGTACCCATTCTCTTAGTCTTGGAATGAGCTTGTAGGTCCATCTTCCGTCTTTTGTTGCCTCCCAATTCTGTTGCCATCTTATCAAAAGTGTTTCTCGCGCTTCTCTTCGTATACGATTCCTCTCTTCCTCAGAGAGGTCTCCTTGTCGCTGCCGTTGTTCCTCTTCGCTCTTCCAGATCTCTTCTCTTTCTATAGCTAACAGTCTCACTGGAGGTACTCCTGTCAATACATTCGCTGCGTCCCTTGAGACCGACCGCCATGCGCTGATAATGCGTAGGTTCATCTTACGCTGAACCGATCCCATATGTCTGTCTACATCCGCTGGCAAGGCCCGTGCTGCCCACGTAGAGGCGCCATACAGTTGGATGGAGTCCACCACTGTTGACAGTAATTTTCTACGTGTTGGCCATGGGCCTCCTATATTAGGCATGATCCTCATGAGTGATGTGCAAGCCATCGATGCTTTCGTTGCTGCCTGCTTGACATGGTGTTTAAAAGACCACTTGTTATCTAGCCATACTCCTAGGTATTTTATTTCACTCTTTAAAGAAATAATTTCTCCGTTTATTATAAACTGGGGAGGGTTGAACTTTCTTCTCCGCGTCACTAAGATAGCTTCACATTTCCGAACCGTTAGCTGTAACAGCCTGCTAGCTAGCCACTCAGCGATCAGCTCCAGGGTTTCATTTGCAATGGCCTCCACCTGCTCTACCATTTCTGCTACCACCAACAATGCCAAGTCATCAGCAAACCCAACTAACGATGCTCCATTAGGTAGTTTCAGTCTCAGCAATCCGTCGTACATACAGATCCACAGGAAGGGTCCCTTTATTGATCCCTGCGGCACTCCCGCTGTCAGGTCGATAGTTATTCTGCCGTTTTCGGCAATTATAACTAGTGTTCTATCCTTCAGGTAACTCTCCAACATCTTCAGCATATAATACGGCATCTTTTTCTTTTTTTCGAGAGATTGGTATATTCGCTCCCAGCTAGCAGAGTTAAACGCATTCTTGACGTCCAGGGCTATTATAGCACAGTACCCCCCTCGATCTGGCAATTTGTAGAGGGCTTCTGATACCCGATCCTGTACTTTCTGTAGTGCATGGTGGGTAGACACTCCCTTCCGAAATCCGAACTGGTTTGGAGAAATCCCCTCGCTTTCTTCTCCTGCGATCCATATCTCCATTCTGTTGAGAATGAGTCTTTCGAGCAGCTTCCCCGTTGTATCTATCATTCCCAATGGTCTATACGTTGGAGGATCCGCGGCAGAGCTTGTTTCCCCCTTCGGTATCAGTACCAGCTTTTGTCTCTTCCACCTGGTTGGGAAGATTCCTTCAGCTAGACATTTGTTAAAAACATTTAGCAGCATCTGAGGGTTCCTGAGAACTATCAATCGCAAAACCTCGTTTGGAATATCGTCTAATCCTGGGCTTTTTCCAGCATTTAATCTTTTGGCTGCGTTCGTCAGTTCCTGTAGGGTAAATGGTTCTCCCGGTGAACCACTTGCTTCTTTTGGAAAGCTCGTCCGAACTTCGCCTGCAGGGAATAATACTTTAACTATTCGACGCAGGCTCGGTTCATCGTTTGGAACGTTCGTCCCGAATGTCTTTCGTAGCTTTCTCATCACTATCTTATACGGTAATCCCCAAGGGTCACGATTTATCGTCTCTATTAAATCCTTCCAACATTTATTCTTGCTCGAGATGATTGCAATTCGCAGAGTTCTTCTGGCTTGTTTATAGTCCTGCTGGTATTCTGACATATTTGGCCGGTTCGCTCTTCTCGCTCGCTGATACTTGCGTCTGCATTTATTGCATTCTTTCCTCAGCTCCGCCAACTCTTCACTCCACCAGTAAGCCGGTTTCCTATGGTATTGTGCTGGTCTGCGCGGCATGGACGCGTTACATGTGTCCGTGATGTCCTGCATAAGTCTTTCTGCTGCCTCTTCCGCTGTACATCCCTCCATGCTAGCTATTATGCTAATTTTCTGCCCGAAGATTTCCTTATCTATTTTTGTTAGACTCCATCCTCCTCTCGTTTTGTACTGCTTCCGTGAACATCCTGTAATTTTGACCAATATATATCGATGATCGCTTAATGGCTCCTCTTCTAGCACCTCCCACGATGTGATGACTTTTGTCGCTATCGTCGAGGCAAAAGTGAGGTCCAAGACCGACCTGGAGCATCCTCTTTCGAAGGTGTGGACCCCTGGTGTATTTATCACCGTGAGATTGAGTGTTGCCATCATTTCCTCTAACAGGTTGCCTCTATGGTCTTGGGGCCCTCCCGTCCAAGCCCTTGCTTTGGCGTTGAAGTCCCCTGCCGCTATAAATGGGCCTTTCCATTTGCTGATTTCTTGCAATAGCGCGTTTATATCTTGCTCCACTATGACATCTGTGGCGTTTGGAGAAAAGTAGCAGCTGTATATGGCCAGCTGTCCTATCGCCACACCTACAAATCCGTTTCCAGCTGCCAGCACTCTTGTGTCTTGGTTCTCAATTTTCCATGCGAATATTGCCGCGTTTCCTCTAGCGTCCCGAAACCACATCACGTCTTGCATGTCGTAATTCTGCTCTGAGATGATGAGGATTCCTGCCTCTCTTTCTCTCGCGGTCTGTAAGGCAAGATTTTGAGCTGCCCGGGACCGGTTGAGGTTTATCTGCAGGATGTTTGTGTTAAGAAGCTCGGCCATTTCCATGTTTCGGATCTAGCTTCTCCCTTGCTTCCTTCAATGCAGCGCACATTATATCACCCGTCCTATGATTGTGTGGTTTACCTTCCGCTTCACAGGCTAGGCACTTATACGATTTTTCGCATCCTGCCGCTAAGTGTCCTGGTTCCCCACATCTATAGCATAGCTTTCCCTGAATCTTCTTTGTGCACTCAGCCGCAATGTGTCCGTATTCTAGGCACTTGTAACATCTGGTTACCATCTTGTTTTCACGCGCGCGAGCGTAGACCCATCCTACCCTAACTTTTCCCGGTTTCAGGATCTTTTCTGACGCCAGGTCTCTTGGCGCTTTCACGAGTGCCACTTGGGTACCTCTCGGTCCTGTTCGGAGTACTTTTATCTCGATTTGGTCAGGGTCAGATCCTTCTAGGGCTGTTGACAGGGCTTGTTTGACCTCCTCTTTTGTGATCCCATCTTCCAGATCTCGTAGCTCCATCGTCACTGTCGGGACCAAAGCTCTTACACTCAACTGGTCACCGACAGCCGAGCGTATCGCCACACTGATGTCCTCGAGTTTGGAGCCTTTTATCAACTCTAGCAAAAGGTTGCCATCCTTTGTTTCCCGCACCTTACCAACCTGGGACCCCACCTGTTCGGTGCTAACCTTTTTTTTAACTTCCTTCAGCATATCCGAATAAGAGATTTTATTTTCTCCATTTGCTCTTATCAGCACTGCTTCCGGCCTTGACCTTGGAAGGTTTTTCCTTGGCGGAACTTTTCTAAGAGTTGGTTCTCCTCTGCCTTCTTGACGTCTTTCTTCTTTCTTCTTAGGCTTTTTCTGCCTTCGAGCCACTTGCCAGTCTTCTTCAGCACGTCCTTGCGGTATTTCTTCCGTCTCCTCGCGGTTGCTCTGGGATTGCCTTCTTACCGCTCTGATTTTCCGGCTAGCCTGATCTGCTGGTATATCTTTGTAGCCTTCGATCCGGCTAACAGCCATACGACCCTCTGTGGCACTCACCTTGGCGGCCCTACATTCAACAGGAGGACTATTTGCAGGTCTCTTTTTATTCCTATCTTCATCCTCATTTGTTGTCTGTCTCAGCGTATCCTCTAATCTATCTTCGAATACGTTCTTTGCCTCTGAATTTTTTTGCCGCACTTTCTGCAGTCGCCTAAGGTACGACATGGCCGCTTCGTGATCGCTCTTCACATTCTTGTGAATGTTTTTAGCAGGCACTATCACCTTCTCGATAGCAAGCATCCTGTGCTCCAGCGCATTTAAGAGCTCTTGCTCTCGGTTGTCGCCCTCTATTAGCTGCTTCCACAAGCTCACCATCGAGTCTGCACATTGCTGGCCATCGTCCCCTTCTTTTGTCCGTTCCACGTCTTCTTTTGTTGTTTGTTTTTCTTTTGTATCCATTCTGATTCCACGAGCAGCTAGGGAAGATGTCGTCAATCCCACGCAGAGCCCCGCATGCGTGGGACAAGGCTAGTTACGAGGGAGTTTCGCCAGGTGCTCCCAAGGCTCCGTTTGAGACTCTCTGTTACCCCCGAGAGCCAACAAGGCTACATCGGCACGGGTCGCTTCACACCTTCAGCTTGGGGGTCCGTTACCCTGAACGGGGACCCTTTAACAAGGTGCTATCATCCGGGCCAGATGAGTCTTGGTTTTTTAACGAGGTTGATACTCCTCCCCCTCCTCCTTCCCTGCATCTTGAGTAGCAGGGTCCCGGGCTTGGGACCGGCGGTGGCGGAGTTATGTATGTATGTATGTATGTATGTATGTATGTATGTATGTATGTATGTATGTATGTATATGTCGGTTTTCAACGATGTTGGCAATTTGTCTTGCATCATAAAGAGTTATAGATTCTGCTGTGTATACAGATGTTTAGGGATCATAGAAACTTATTGTGCTCGTCTTTCGCATTTCCGCTTTACTTAATATCAATACTTAAAATCAAGGCCTACGCCAGTAACAATATGTATAGTCGTGACCGTATTTTTATATTGATATTGATATATAGGTAATTTGTCGTTTGTTTTAATAGTCGAACGTTATCCATTACGGTAAACAAACATCTTATCAGAAGCCGAAGGTAAGAGACCTCTTTCATTTTATAAACTAAAAATGTTTCATAAGAGTTTGGTAGTTGAGCTACTAGTATTTGAAAGAGTGCTACTAGTATTTTATTGATAATAAAAATTTTACATAAATATTCGACTATTAAAAATGTGAAATATTTTAGATTCTGAAAGGATTTAATTATTTGAAGTAGTATTTCTATACCTAAGGGCTATTCTATCTGCAGTTCATTAAATAAGCTCTAGTTTTTTCACCATATCACTGCGTTTCGAAAAATATATAAATGATCTATAATCAAATGTAGAGATAATGTAACTTTTATACAACAGCGAAAGAGTAGAAAGGGAAGCATCCCACTATGTTCCACTTAAGGACGTTATAATATTTAAGGTTTTGGAGCATTTATTTACAACCGATTTAATTTGCTGTATGCAGGAGAGCTTGTAGTGAAAAATAATTCCAAGAAAACGAACAGATTACCATAATTTTACTATGCAGTCGTCGATTTTAATATCAATTGTTTCAGGAACAATATTTTTGTTGTTAAAATGAATGAACTTAGTTTTGCGTGCTGTCAGATCTATGTCCAATGCCTCAAAATTTGTTTTAATTTTTTTATTGACATTAGATAAAATATGTGTACGAGGGTCGTTTGAAAAGTCCGTGCAAAAATAAACACTGCTTTATTTTTTTTAATAAATCTTTTTTATTTTTCAACATGGTCTCCTTTTAAGCTTATACACTTCATCCAACGCTGCTCTAGTTTGTTAATCCCTTCCAAATAATAGGATTTGTCCAAGTCTGTAAAATAGGCATTCGTTTCTGCAATCACCTCCTCGTTTGAATAAAATCTTTTCCCCGCCAGCCATTTTTTCATATTAGGGAACAAATAGTAGTCCGACAGAGCCAAGTCTGGAGAATAAGGGGGATGTGAAAAGAGTTGGAACCCTATCTCCATCAGTTTTTCGGTCACAACTGCTGAGGCGTGAGCTGGCGCATTGTCGTGGTGGAAGAAAACTTTTTTGTGGGCCAATCGTGGACGGTTCTCTAGCAATTCGGTTTTCAAACGATCCAATAACGATGAATAATATTCGCCTGTAATGGTTTTACCCTTTTCTAGATAGTCGATGAAGATTATTCCTTGCGAATCCCAAAAGACAGTCGCCATAACCTTCCCGGCCGAAGGGATTGTCTTCGCCTTTTTCGGAACAGATTCCCCGGTAACCTATTGTTTAGACTGTTCTTTGGTTTCAGGACTGTAGTGATGTATCCATGTTTCATCTATAGTGATGAAACGACGCTTAAAGTCTTGCGGATTTAGCTGGAACAGCTGCAAACCATTCTTGCAACACTTCACACGATCTCGTTTTTGGTCAATTGTGAGCAATCGCGGCACCCATCTAGCGAATAGCTTTTTCATGTCTAAATGTTGGTGCAAAATATTATGTACCCGTTCGCTCGAGATGCCTACAGTACACGGTGATCGTTTAAAGACTTTAGATTTACCTGAAATGACGAAAAATTTTGAGTATGGTATTCTATGGTAATTGACCCGTAGAATTCAAAAATAAATGTCCCGAAATCGCATCTGCTCCCCTTTCAAAGAAATATTCAAAAATATCATTTTTCTTATTTTTGATTAAAAATTGTACATTTGACATAGGAAAATGAAGTACAATCCTTAATTTTGATGCAAATAGTAAACATTTTTATTACATGGTAATATTTGATGAATATTGTTAAAAAAACGTTCGCAGGAAATTTAGACAATTTTTAAGGTACCATATTTGTTAATATATTGGTTTTAAATTTTAAAACCACTTATAAACCATTCTAATCGAAGGTGCACAATCACCATAATGTTTATCAAGCTTCTGTTTAATCTCCTGAGGCGTTTTGCCTTTGAAAAAGTAATGTTTAATCAATACACGAAATTCTTCTCCGTCCATTTTTTTACAACCACTCGATTTCTTTGATTGAAACGAATGTAAAACGCAAAGTAATCGGCCGATCTGGCTGAAACTTGGTGTGTGCTCTTCCAAGATATGCCACCAACTGAAAATAACCTTGATACGCAATAGTAGCGCCATCTCTCTGACTTTTCACGGACTTTTCAAACGACCCTCGTACCTCTTACAACTCAACCATATTTAATATATATTGCGCTATCATCTACAAATTAAGAGATATTTACGTTTATTTGTAAGTTTGTCAGGATCTGAGTTACATACATTGTGTACAAAAGAAACCTAATACATTTCCTTAGGGAAATCCTTTGTAGGTCAAGCCATACTCATTGTGTAATATTTCTGTAAAAATAAATCTGCCATAAATTATAAATTTAATAAAACTTAATATCATTTTTGTGTAGCCAATTTTAGCTAGCTTGAGCAATAAAATATCAATATTTATATTATTGAATGCGTCATGTCGTGGAGAGTCGCAAGAAGATGTTTTTTCTCTATAAATGTCTCTTCAATTTGAAGGTTTACTGCAGTCAGTTTTTCGGTACAAGATCTATTTTTTCGAAAGCTACGTTGACTGTTGGGTTCGATTCATCAAGAAATTTTGTTTTTTATCAAGGTCTCAAATAATTTGCATAAACATTGTAAAGAAACTTTTGTTCGAGGTGTTTCGAACAGTAGCCGAAACAAAAATTAGTTATTATTCGCTGACGAAAATTATATGTAGCGGGCATTGTCGCTATCCTGTACAACCCTTCGTCAAGAGAGAGAAATCGTCCCGCGGAGAGTGTCGTGAGTTACGCGAAGATCAACCAGTGAATAACCGAGAGGGAGCGGGGCGCGAAACAGTAATGCGACTGACTATTATAAGGAGAGCGGGAGTTATTAGGTTAATAACTCGGTACGAATTTGAGGTAAACAGCAGTATATAGTGATATGTAGTATAGCACACGTACTCGTATATAGTATAGAATATAGCGCACGCGCCATGTGAGTAAACCGAACGCGGGCTCACGCCACGTTATGATCCGCCGCCGATAGAAAGCGAACCCGCACACCGTATAATGTGTAAGCTGACACGCTCACTCAATCGGACTCGCAGGCGATCGATAGTCGGCGCGACAAAGCGTCAATCCGCGGCGCAAAGAAAAGATATAATGCGCTCGTCGCACTAGACGCAGTATTGAGCGGATCAAACCAAAAGTTATACAAGGCGAGCGTGAGAAGAGAGAGCGTAATAGAGAGAGAAAGCCAAGTTACGAGCCAGTACTTACAGTGCTGATCGCTCGCTTAATCCGTCAGGATTCGGTAGCACACTCGCTTCGCGGACCTAACTTGCGTATCCGCTTCTCCACTGATAGGCGATCATCTTAATGTTCTTGCTCGGGTGTTGGGTTATCGCTGTTGATATTGATAGTCGCGCGCGTAGTTGCCTTACTTCTCTTTTCGCTTCGATTCTCCGTGTTATACTCATATCGTTCGTCCTTCTGACGAGGTGTCCACTTGTCGCCGGTTCGAAGCCAATTATTCCAATTGCGCCTATTCTCTCTCTCTCCTCTCGATAATAATCGCATCATCCCGAGGTCCACGTCGCGCGCTTTCTATCGACTATCGAAGGATTAACGCGTCATTTGCCGGTTCGCCGACATCTGCACAGCAAACATTTCATATAAATAGATATATAGCAATATTACAAATATATTTATTACTGACTTCATGGAGGGAGAGAGACGTAATGAACTACAAGCCGTTTGTTATAACATGAAGTTAACGAAATTGGTCTTACGCTGCTCTAATCTGGTTTCGAAATAAAGTGTAAAAAAGATTGCTTCCAAGTTTGCGAATAATCATTTGTTTCATAGATTTCATTGAAGATATTAACGATTATTAGTTTAAATTTTATTAGAAGTTTTGGCAGTATTGCAAAGTCAATATCGTCCATCCCTGAAGCAAATTTAGCATTTTTAGAATCGAGGGCGGTGTTAAATTCAACAAAGTCAAAGTCAGAATCGAAAAATTCATTTTCTTGACAATCCAGGATCCATGACGAGTTTGAAACTGGCTTTTTCATTGAATTTAGTTTACTTATAGTTGTATTGATCTTTTCGGAAAATTGAAAAATTTTGAAAATATATTTTGGTTTTATCAAGATATGCAAATTGTTCAATAGGTCCGTGATTTCTCGGAAGATGGTGGTGTTATCGGAAAGTATTTTACTGTAAGAGAATCTCACTGTAAGAGAATTCCATTTGCTATAAGTGCGTATACAAAGTTTCAAGTTAGTACGTTGATTTGGAAATGTTCTGCAGTCATTTAAGTTTAGTTTTTCATTGTGTAAACAAAATCATGAAAAAACATGAGTTTCATGTGCTTATTAAACATTATTTCCTACGAGGAAAATCAATAAAATAAACTGAAGAAAGGCTCAGAAAATATCATGGAGACTTTGCTCCATCGCATAGCATGGTGTAAAAATAGTATATCGAATTTTGTTGTAGCCTTAAGAGTACAAGTAATGCTGAGCGTCCTGACCGTCCAGAAGAGATGACTACTCAATACATGATCCATAAAATGCATGATATTTTACTTCCGATCGTCGATTGAAAGTGTATGAGATTAGTGAAACTATTACAGTGAACTATTACTGTAATAGTGAACTATTACAAGTGAAACATTTCAGTAGGATGCACGCGGAATATTTTATATGAATGTTTGGGCTTGAGAAAGTTGTTTGCAAGATGGGTGCCGCGCTTGCTCACAGTTAATAACAAGCGAGCTCGTGTGGTTGCAACTGAGCAATGTTTAAACATGTTTCAGCGGAAACTAAAGGAATTTTTGCAACGCTTTTGTTGATGAAACATGAATTATTATACGCCAGAAATGAAAAATCAGTTGAAAATATAGACTAGGCTAAGTGAATCTGCGCCAAAAAAAGCAAATATGTCACAGCTATAATTTTGTGGAACTTAATTGGTATAATATTAATCGATTACTTACAAAGAGGAAGAACTATTCTAGGAGAATATTATGCCTCATTATTAGACCGATGATGCTATAATGAAGGAAAAGCGACTCCACCTGGCAAAAAAAAGTTCTTTTCTACCACGATAATGCACCAGCTCACACGAGGTCCATTGGAACGGCCAAATTATTCCATTGGAACGGCCAAACTATTAAATAGTATCACTACGAAATACTTCCTGATCCATCTTATTCTCCAGATTTGGCTCCTTCTGATTAGTTTTTGTTTTCTAACATGTAAATTTGGCTTGTGAGTATAAAATTTTCATTCAACAAACAGGTAATTGCTGCGACAAACAAGTATTTTGAGGATTTTTATATAAATTACTTTTCAGAAGACATAAACAAGCTTCAGCACCGCTATAATAAATGTATTGAGTTAAAAGGGAACTATGTTGAAAAATAAATTAGAATTATTTAAATAAATAGTATTTTTTTATTTGAAGTCACAGACTTATTGATAGACTCTCGTATTTTACGGACTTATCGTTCATGCATGACGTCATTGAGATAGGAGTGAGCATTGAGACTTCTCGTAAACTTGATAGTCCATTTCTTTTTTGTTTTTACTAATACCATACCTGTACAGTATTTTGTCTTCTACCTTCAAACATTAAAACCTGATTAGTCACGCCTCGACTGTAATAACCTCGAATGCTGTCACTTCCAATTCATTCCTGAGCCCATAAGATAATGCGTCATGAACCTGATTGAGTACCTTCTTGCGATACACCAACTCTATGTCTCACTGCTGTAGCTCAAGGATCTAACTGGCTTAGCACCCTGTCGAATCTTTCTTATTTTTCAGTCTAGTTAGAACTGGTTAACCGATGGTGGCAATAAAATTCACACGCCTCCGATATACGACTTAAACTTCTGAATGCCAAACAGCAGCCCTAGACACTCGAATTCTGACACGATGTAGTTTCTCTCATGCTTACTTAACATGCGATTTGCGTAACACACCGGGTGATTCTACAATTCTACGATTCTCCGAATATATCCAAAATACTTCCCACTGAATGGGAAGCGGATCTACTCGCCTCCTTGGTCTTACTGCTGTGACGCATTTTGCTATACCTGTAGGGATAGTACGTCCCGTAGGTTGTCATCGCTGGTTTCGAAGATTGAAATAATGAGCTGGTGTCGGCTGCAACATGCTGCTTAGCACAAGGACCACTTTGTCGATGGTGCCTGTTCGCGACATATGTGCTCAATATTTTTAGTTCGTGCGCTATCTCTGTGATCATCAATGAACACGTATGGGGAAAACCCCTAAGGTCCCTACATGTGTCACCGTTCGCATGACAGACGTTGCACACGTTGAGGTCATAAAGGCCTAAACTAGCCGTCGGTGACGTCGGCTAGACGAAAGACTAGGTAAGGAGATGCATCATCTTCCAAGCTTCTCATTGGTTCCTGCTTGAAGCCCCTAATGAGAGTAGGGGTTTTCCGCGTTCTCAATGCGGCAGACCTAATAGAGTGACAGCCAGTTGTCTTGAGAGGATAGAGGAGTCTACTTCGCTCTCGCTTTGCGTCCATTCTTTTTCTCTCGAGCCGATATACTTGTGCAACTTCAGTGTGTGAGTTGTGACCACGAGCCCTCTTCTACCTCAAGCTTCTGTGAAGCTGCAACCGACCCGGTGACCCGTCGAGGCCCAAGTACAGAACTGGCTGCTGCCTTGGGAGAGGACGAGACGCGTTCTCTGGGGTGTCTCCAACCACGCGGCTTTCTCCACTCTCTTCTCGGCTACGAAGTAGCGAGGGCTGACCCATTTCCGAGACGTCGGAGCTACCGAGGGCCTTTTTATATCCTGGAGACGCCTTCCTGCCCGATTGTGCGCATGCGAAAGTCACCGGAGTAGGTTTCAATAAGTTGAGTGGCCATTCAACCGCGTCTTAATGTAAGTCGATAGATGTATTTGTATTGTAACATTTCTTTATTCTTTGTTTTGCCTTTGTTTATTCATATCATTCGGATTAGTATATTTATGATGTCCAAATGGCTTTTCCCCCACCTACGACTGGGGTTTTTTATGCCGGCTGACAATTATAATTATAATTATAATCCTTATTTCATTAATAAAGTAATAAGTTAAAGAATTATTGTTATTAGTGCAGATCCAATCCAAACCTTCTATATAATAAAACAAAATAAATAAATAGAAAGATCATTCGGACTTCGAATCAAAGGTAATAATTTTAACTTTGTGCCTCTCTTCTTATTTGCACCTCTATCAAGTAAACAGTGCTTGTAAATGGTTCTCGAACATACTTGCATAAATTAACTTTATTTGCACAGTTTTTACCTCTTATTCTTAATTTTAGCTCTTGCCATAAATGTTCTATGGAATTCAAGTCCGGACATTGACTTGGCCACAACAAAACTTGGACTTTTTTTTGAGGAAAAAAACTGTTATAGGAGTGAAGATCGATGTTTTGGATCGTTATCTTGCTGAAAAATCCATCCTCGTGGCATGTTTCTACGAGCGTAAAGCATCATTACATCTTTTTTTTATTAAGCATTTCATACCTCAAAAGTAGTATATACATGCTACAGTATAATAACAAATTTCCAGACTATAAATAGATTTCTTAAGGCTATAATAGTTGCCACAGTGCTTTATACTTTTAAATCGCATTTTTTCGCAAAAGTGCGTTTAAATATTTAAGTTTTTATTTTGCATTATATAACATACTTAATTATTAAATTATGTTTTAAATTTAAACAAGTTTAATTGTATTTTCGTTTTTTTTCGTTACTGAGCGCGAAAAAGCAGTTTTATAGGCAAATTTGACAATCGAAACCGCCGATGCAAGTGTTTGGTCGTCTATTCTCTACGAAAGATTTTTACAAAATTTTTCCCACAGAGACAAACAGCAAAAACAGACGAAATCAACATACGGTACTAAAGGCAAAATTAACGCGCGAGCATGAGCAGTCAGCAAGAGTGAATCGCACTTCTTCTATTCACCAAAAAATAAAAACTTTCTAACTTGCGATATACTGAAGTAAGCATATGAGCAGCCCATACCCACAAATTGGACAAAAATTCTACTACTCTCTTTCTTTCGCACGTATCATATCTACAATTGACCTCTTCCATTTTTTATTCTCTCCTATCAAAATCCACAATGCTCTCCACCGACTGTACTAGCTATTCATCTCTCCCACTTTAACATGCACTGAATGTCATACTCCTTCCTTAACATTCTTTTTTTTCTACCTCTGTTCTGTAAAAATTATAGCCAAGGCAAGAAAATTAGCTCTCTCGAGGAGAATCGTCAATAGAAGAAATTAATGCCTTGGATCTGGCTTTCTTAAACGCGACCTCTCATTCGGGTCTCACTAAGTTTCGCGAACGTTCTAATTCACCTGTATCAAAATTCAGTTCTTTATTTTCTTCCTTTTCTGTATAAAATAAGAAATAAATTGTGCAGCTTGTATTGAAATATAAACACACTTATTCCTTTAAATCTCACTAATTAATACTCAGCCAATTTCTCGATGAACTTGTGCTATGTGATAAGCTCGAAATGGCACAGTTTTGCAAGAACTGTTGTGCTACGGGTGTTTATATACAGTGACATAAAAATCACAACGTCAATAGGAAGAAAGCTAACATGCAGTTGCCCACTAGGCTAGCAACGGGATCTGTAGAGCGGAAACAATATCATCGAAATCTAGGAGTTCTCCAAATATCTATATAGCAAGGTAATAAGAGCTACCGACTTTCATTATCTGAGGTTCAATTTTGTATTCTTTTTCCTATCTCGTTGCCTACTCAACTTTATTCATATCTATTCATGCTTATCGTCATTACGCTAGACAAGGCTTATATATTACCGAATTTTTCTTTCACTTCGCGCGTAGTTCACAATTTTTTACACTTCCAATTCTAGACGTAACAATTGTCATCCTGACGTTACCATCACACTATTTAATAGTCTTTTGATACCATCCTTTTTGAAATATTGTATGGATAGTCATGGGTACAGTCATATCTGTATCGGTTGCATATAACATTACATAAGAACATTGAAATATTAGAGCAGAAGCGTATTTCAACCGATCTTTATTTTTACACTATCAATCTTTATTCAGTTTCTAAAAATTTATAGAAAAGAGTATTATCATCACTTTCTTGAAAAGAATTTTCAGTAAGTCTTCAATAAATGAAGAACAGATGTTATCAAACGAATCTCTGCATTATTATGCAATCTATCAAAATATATGCAATGCGGTTAAGATTCTTCTAAAAAAACAAACGCATGAATACATACTGTGTGTATTAAATGTTCATGTTCAACGATAACAATTTTTTTTATTACAACAAATAAAGTCTAAAATATATGCAAGCAATAAAACTTCAGTTGAAACATTAACGAAGACAATTTCAAAAATTGAAATTGGATATTATTTGCTATTCCTAAGAAAGTATTTTACAACTTATTAGTGAAACGTTAATAATTTATCACAATATTTATTATAAAAAATTGATTGTATACAAATTTATAACATTATTAATATTATTAATAACATTTCAGCAGGAAGCCGTGCTGGAGGGCTCATCAGCTCTCAATCTTCTGAACTGGATTCCCCAGAGATACACTCAACGGTTCATTCCTGGGACTCGCATGCGAATTATCATGGGAATTACGGTCACGACGACCATAGACACGGATCTTCTATAAACACCATGGCTTGGCCACGTACTAGTAATCTAATTTTCTATTGCGACATCCAGGGTCACCTAAAGACCGCTACTGGACTTGTTAGATTACTCTTACTTGTAAAATTCTAGTCTTCTTCATATTTATCATGTATTTATATCTGTTACTAAATGATTTAATCTTCAACAGTTATCGTCAGCAGCATGTTTGGCAACTCTATGTAGCTCAGGGACTGCGAAGGTCAGTCTTTTTATGCTACCCCTAGTCGGGAGACTCCGCTTCATGATATTTGTTGCGGTCTTTTGCCTGCTGATAACTACGTTGCTTCTATTTTTGGACATCTCACACGTCGTTTATTTCTTTCCCTTCAATTGGGCACGAGTGGTAAGATTAATCGATTTTTTAAGTACCTCTTCCAATATCAACTTAATTTTGGCTGTTTTTTAAAACATAGTCCCGTGGGATTTTCATATTTTTTGTTGTACAACCGCTCAATCTATACTATCGTGTCTTTCCATCTGATTTATAAATAGGCACTAACACTGATAAAACGCATGGAAAAATTGAAAAATTATGATACTTTAAAGATGAACATTAAGTTTATAACGATGATCATCAATTTACTTAAGGTGACTAATTAAAGTTAAGAAGATTCTGAAATTTCATCAAAATTTCATTAAAATGCTCGCGGTTGAATAATATGATAGATTAAAGTATCAAGAAAGTCGCTGATTTTTCCTATATTTACTCGTATTATCATAGAAATACTATGTTTTTGAGATTAAGTTTCGTGAGTTGACCTCGACAAATTAATATATATGTGTAAGAGTGTGTGGACTGGAGGATAAATAAAGAAAACTATTTGGATAAAAACAATAAAGGAACTCTTACGGACAGCTACGAATAAGGCAAGCTTGTTTCGGTCTCGCCCACACGTGGTAGGCGCTTGAATAAAATAGTTTTAAGCTCATAGTTTGTATGCACTGCGAGAGGCGAGAAAACTTAATGTACGTAAAATAAAATATATATAATTATATATACATTTGTATGTCGGTGAGCGTGTGAGTGTGTTCTTGTATTTGTGGACGTATGCATGTGTGAGTGTACATGCGCAAGTATACGTGCCCATATTTATGCGTCGATATGTGTGCATATATTGTGTCGATCATGAGCGCACGAAGTATGAGTATATTATATACGGGCAAGGGAGTTGAGGAACGCTCAGATGCCGGGGATGTCTTCAGGGGGAGTGCCCCAAGCAACGACTCGTCAGGGCGTCTCTTCTTTCTCCCATAAAACAGCTCTCGCTAGCTATTACTCTCTAGCTATTACTCTCTCTATTACTCGCTCTCTTAGTTGAATTTTGCAACTCGGAACACTTGTGTTCCGCCAGTTAATTTTGGCAACTCGGGATGAGAGCGAGTTCACAGTTCAACTTTGCTACTCGGAACGCGCGCGTTCCTCTAGTTGAACTTGGCAACTTGGGGGAGTAGAGAATAATTAAAAATATGAAAAGTTGACAAGCAAGAGTGTGGGCGAAAATCACAAGTGTGAAATTTTGAAAGATCGAAAAGAGTGAGAGTGGTCAGATGATGTATGCAAAAACAGCGGGACCATGAAAATTTCATGCATTAAAAAACAATTTAGTACCGTGCATATATGTGCATTTGTTTAAAAAAAAAATCGATAACGTAAACGTGCGTCAAGTTGTTTATAACAACGACCGTGTTTCCATGGTAACAAACATATATAAAAGCGAACCGCAGCGCACCTCAACCCTCTTTCTCTTGCGATCATTACTTAAGCTATCTTGTGTTCCACTTAAGTTTGTAATTAAAAATAATCTAACTAATTGAAGTTCAAGATTGATTTCAGTCATCCACACCTCTTACAAATTAGTGCCCCGGATGAGGAACAACGAGCGAGAAGATGCAACACTAATCATTCGATTTTTTTCATCAATGGCTCCGAAACGTCGATCCGAGGGGCAGCAGCGTCCCGCAACTGCTGAAAAGCGAGCAAAGGAGACAACCAAGACTCCGAGGACGCCGAGAGCTCCAAGAAAAACGGTACCCGCACCAACGCCAGTGCAGGCCCCAGAGCAACAGCAGGCCACTGGAGAAGAGCACGAGAATCACGTAGAGATGAACATCATAGAGGTCCAACCGCCTTTAGCAACCATCTCCCAACGGACTACTACTCGTAATCGTCGACGCACCATCGAGGAAGTTATGCCGAACGCCGACAACAAGAACCACGGCAACCACGATTTCGAACAGCATGGTACGGGGGCGCAAGCCCAATCGGCTGTAAATCATACCGCGGCGCATGACTATTTTGCGAATGTAATCGGAAGTGCGGCCATGGATCCGAATTCTGCGATCGCTCAAGCGTTGTTAGAGATCTTGCGTACTATGCGAGACGTTGTTGCAAGTTAAAGCGGGTCGCGAATAGGGGGTCGTCCGTCTTTCCTGAAAGAACTACCGCAGTTCAGTGGAAACCCTCTTGACTGGGTACTTTTTGAAAAACGATTTAACGATTCGACACTGGACTTTGGATATAATGACAGCGACAACCTCACGCGTCTACAGAAGTCTATCACCGGGATCGCGAGAGAACGAAATGTAACACTAATAGCCACCGGGACGGCAAAAGAAGTAGTAATATCACTTAATCGTCAGTTCGGAAATCCCACCGTGATCGCGGAAAAGATTAGATCAAATTTGACAGATCTGCCATCACTTAGAAGAAGAGAAGTGAGTGTGATAGACTTTGCTTCATATTTAGAAAACGCGCTAAGCGCATTCAAGTCACTCGAACTACACGAGTACTTATCGGAAACCGGTTTATACGACGCAACGGCTGACAAACTACTTAAATATCTTCTCCAAGGATTCGCCGACTGCTTCTCTTCAATGGAGGGTTCCGGGACAAGGTTAGAAAAATTATCCGCCTATTTATTAACGAAGGCTGACAATGCTGCGAACGCGCGCATCCGGACTCTTGTAGCAACATCCGCGCATTCTTCACAAGATAAAGACCGTGCGAGAGAAAATGATGTATCAAGGAGACACACAAAATACTCAAATTCGGCTGTAATCTGCGCAAACGAAGCAAAGCCAGCAAGAGCGACTGAGCAAGGTGGCGAGCGTCGATAGTTGAGTGACGCGTGCGCGCATTGCGGAAGGCAGAGCCACAAGCTACGCGACTGCTTAGATTTTCAGCGAGAATCGACAAATGGCCGTTGGGAGATAGTAAAAAGGTTACGCATGTGCTACAGATGTCTCGGTGGAAGACACACGCGTTACGAATGTCAATCGAAACAGGCTTGCCGCGAGTGTCTGGAGGATCATCCCACCTTACTACACTTCGAGTTAAGGGGCGGGCATCGCAACGAGAGGAGGCGCGGATCAAGCCCACATGTAGAAAACCATCGCCGGCAAGAGACGAGAACACTTTCGGGAGATCGTTACCGCCGCGAATCGAGAATTCGCTCAGTAGAACGTTGCCAAAAAGAAAATCAAGATCAACCGTCGAGCAATTTCCAATGACTAGCATCACGCTCGGGCATGTTGAAATTAATCCCGATTCGGATAAAGGGACCTGCTGGGACCACGAAGGTATATGCGTTATTGGACAGAAAATCAACAATTATAGTTATCGATAAGAAATTTGCGCGTAGTTTAGGACTAAGGGGTAAGCAAGTCAACATGACCGTGCGTGGACTCTGGAACGGCGAGAAGCATGCTATTTGCGAAAGATTAGCTTTCTCAGTTCTCGGCGAATTTGGCACGCAGACCATCGAACACGCTTTGGCTGTTCCACAAGTAGACTTGCCCGTGCAAACATTGCCGAGAGACGTCACGAGACAAATTAAGAAAAGAATTGGCATTGACGTAGAACCATATACGAACGCGAGACTACTCGTTCTTATTGGGCAGGACACCTGGCGCCTAATCAATACAATTGAATCGCGCACGGTGGGGAACAGTGGGATGGTCCTATCCAGAAACTTGCTAGGATGGGCAGCACATGGATACCTAGCGAATAATCGAGGCGCTTCTCATACGTTAAACGAGCGTGCGACCTGCTGCGCGACAAGCTGTATGCATACCAACGACCGCGAATGCAATGCAACCTTAGATAATTTAATCGAGCGGTATTTTGTTCTGAAGAATCTTGGAGTCGCCGGGTCAAATGCGCGCGAACATCATACGGACCGAGCAACAAAAATCTTGTGGGAAACAACCAAGAAGGTAGAGAAACAGTGAGAAACCAGACTGTTGTGGAAGAGTAACTCTTTTTGGGACATGCGAAATACGCGCGAAACAGCGTTGAAACGCCTGTACTCATTAGAAATAAGACTGGACCGGGATTTAAAGCTCGCGGAAAAGTTTTATAAAGAAGTGAATAGATGGACAAAGAATGGATACGCCGTTGAGACCTATCGAGAAACATCTTCTCCCTGCCGTCGCTATCTGTCGATCTTCAGTATCTATAATCCAAATAAACCCGACAAAGTTTGGCTCATACACAACGCGGCAGAAAAAACAAATGGGGTAAGCCTCAACGATTTGTTCGATACCGGACCAGACCTTCTCGAGTCACTTCTCGGAGTTCTAACGCGCTTTAGGCAACATCCGTTCGCAGTGAAGGCAGACATAAAAGATATGTACCTGCGAATTCGAGTAATTGCAAAGGACAGAGCAGCACAAACCTTTTTGTATCGCGTAGCCGATCTTTCGCGCGAACCATCTGAGTACGACATGCAATGCTTGATTTTCGGTTCGAAGTCTTTGCCATGCAGCGCACTATTTGTTAAAAATAGGAACGCAGGAACCTTCAAGAGCGTAGCGCCGGAAGCGGCAAAAAGCATAAAGGTGAACAGTTACATGGACGACTACCTCGCCAGCGGTGGGGATGCGAATAAAATGCGCCGAATGGTTCAGGACGTGATCCGAATCAATCGCGAAGCCAATTTCGAGATGCACGGGTGGGCATCGAACGATGCGAGCATAGTCAGAGACGTGGTAAAAGACAGCAAACTCAGCGGCTAGAAAAGGGCGGACTTATGCGACAAAGACGAGCGCGTGTTAGGTTTATACTGGGATAGCAAGTTGGATAACTTGCGTTTTAATGTCGGCCTTAACAAACTAAAAGAAAGCATAGCAAAAGGGGAGGTGAAACCAACGAAGCGCGAACACTTAAGCACCGTTATCTTGGTTTACGACCCGCTGGGAATCCTGTCACCGTTTACGCTTAACGCAATGCTGACCATCCAAAATATATGGATAAGTGGAATAGGCTGGGATTCAAATATTCGCAACGAGGAATTCGACAGTTACTTGGTTTGGTTGAGCAATTTAAAACCAATGGTAGATCTCAAAATACTGCGCTCGTTTATTCCAGTAGGTACCGATTACGCAAACGCACAGCTTCATATTTTTTGCGATGCAAGCAAAGATGCCTTTGCAGCCGTGGTGTACTTACGAACGACAACCCGCGATGGCTCGGCCCATTTAGCACTCGTTATCGCGAAGTCGAGTGTCGCGCCGATGAAAACAACGACGATCTCGAGATTAGAACTGCAAGCCGCATTACTTGGGACACGTTTAGCCGAAACTTTGAGCAAAGAACTGGACACCGAAATACACAAGCGAACGTTTTGGTCGGACTTAACAACAGTTCTACACTGGATAAAATCGGGGCCGCGTACAAAGCAAGTTTTTGTGTCCAGTCGACTAGGTGAAATAAATGCCTTTACGCGCGTGACGGAATGGCGATGGGTACCGACGAGCTTAAATCCTGCGGACGACGCCACACAACCATCAAACAAGCCTATGCAATCGGGCGACCGCTGGTTCACGGGCCCTTCATTCCTACGCAACCAACCGGAGTTATGGCCGAAATCCAAAGAGCTGAGCGGATTAGAATAGCGAGAGGTGGATAAACTAGAATCGCGAAAGGAATTCATAGGCGCGCAGTTCGTTAACGATTCTAGCTCGTGGAAAGTTAGTGTATTGCTCCGACTTCTAGGCTGGAACAAAATATTGCAAACGGCGTCGCTTGTAAGAAAAATATTCAATATTTGGAACCGGAAAATTAGAGCGAAACAAAATAAACCAATCTTATCAAGACAACTGGCCGGTGAAGAAACCGAAACGACGACGCAACGGACTCGCGAAGCCGAGAACTTTTGGTACAGATTGATGCAAAATGCTTACTTTCTAAATGAGCTCGAAGATCTGCGGGAGGGTAAAAACGTAACAAAAAGGAACAAATTGATTGGATTGCGATCGTTCATCGACAACGAGGGACTGCTCCGCGCGAGAGGGCGAGTTACGCGAGTATGGAATTCGGGGGAGAAAAGATCAATAATGGAAACTGTCAAATTCGAAAATCAGCCAATAATTTTGCACGCGAAACATTACGCGACAAAGCTGCTAATCGACAAATATCTCAAACGTTACTTTCACGCCAACAACGAGACTATCGTGAATGAATTGCGACAGCAGTTTTATATCATAGATTTGCGCACCACATTGCGATGGCTGAGCAAGCGGTGTCTCACTTGCCGACGAGCTAAGCCTCTTAACCCTCCGATGGGCGATCTGCCCAAATGCCGCATAGCGATCGGCCAAATACCCTTTTCGCAGTGTGGACTTGATTATTTCGGTCCGATGTTTGTCAAAATCGGACGGCAAAAAGAAAAAAGGTGGGGCGCGCTATTTACTTGCATGACAACACGAGCTGTTCACTTAGAGCTAGTTCACACTCTAAATGTCAGTTCGACGATCATGGCCCTGCAACGGTTAGCGGCGCTGCGAGGTTTTCCACACGCGATCTTTAGTGATAACGACACTAACTTTGTAAAAGTCAGTAAAGAATTACGTGACGCGATTATAGAGATAGACACTAACAAACAGCAGGAATTCGCTGAAGCAAACCGATTCACATGGCATTTCAACCCACCAGACGCGCCTTATATGGGCGGAGCATGGGAAAAGTTAATGCGATCGGTAAAAGTAGCCCTAAATCACGCATTGAACGAAGAGTTGGACGACGAAGAAGTGCTCAAAACACTGTTAGCCGAGATAGGGCACATGATCAACTCGCGACGTCTGACACACGTGCCAGTAGATCCGAAAAATGAAGAGGGGCAAACTCCAAATCATTTTTTGATAGGCAGCTTGTCTGGCTATTTAAATCTCGCTCGGTACGAAGGCGAAATCCTCAACCCGCGGCGCACTTTCGAGATCACGCAAAATAGCGCAAAGGGTTTTTGACGGAGATGGTTACGAGAGTATCTACCGACTCTGTTACCCCGCAAGAAGTGGCATCAATCGACACCTCCGCTAAAAGTTGGTGATATCGTGCTGATAGCCGACTACCAAGCGCCGCGAAACACCTGGAAAACCGGAAGGATAACAAAGGTACACAGCAGTCACCCCGAGGACGTCGTTAAATCAGCTACAATTCGCGTGGGGAAAACATTTTTTACAAGGCCAGCTAACAAATTAATCAAAATATTCAAGACGGTGGACGTAAAAAATTAATGCAATTTTTTACGGAGGGGGGGGGATGTTACGGACAGCTACGAATAAGGCAAACTTGTCTCGGTCTTGCCCGCACGTGGTAGGCGCTTCAATAAAATAGTTTTAAGCTCATAGTTTGTATGCACTGCGAGAGGCGAGGAAACTTAATGTCCGCAAATTAAAATATATATTAAAATATATATAATTATATATACATTTGTATGTGGGTCAGCGTGTGAGTGTGTTCTTGTATTTGTGGACGTAAGCATGTGTGAGTGTACATGCGCAAGTACGAGGGTCGTTTGAAAAGTCCGTACAAAGTTAGAGAGATGGCGCTACTAGTGCGTATCAAGATTTTTGTCTTCCTCAGATCTCCATGTCGCTGCCGTTCCTTTTCTTGGTTTTGCCAAATCTTTCCTCTTTCTAAGGCTAACAGTCTCACTGGAGGTACGCCTGCCAATACATTCGCCTCTTCTATTGAGACCGACCGCCATGCGCTGATAATATGCATATTCATCTTGCGCTAAATCGATCCCATATGTCTGTCTACATCTGCTGGCAAGGCCCGTGCTTCCCACGTTGAAGCGCCATACAGTTGAATCGAGTCTACAACTATTGGCAGTAGTTTTCTACGTGCCGGCCATGGTCCTCCTATATTGGGCATTATCCTCGAGAGTGACCTGCAAGCCATCGATGCTTTCGATGCTGCTTGCTTGACATGGTGTTTAAATGACCACTTGCTGTCTAGCCGTACTCCTAGGTACCTTATTTCGCTCTTTAGGGGAATCATTTCTCCACTTATTATAAACTGAGAAGGGTTGAACTTCTGTTAGGTAGTTTCAGTCTCTGCAATCTATCGTACATACATATCGACAAGAAGGGCTCCTTTATTGATCCCTGCGGCACTCTCGCCGTCAGATCGACAATTATTCTGCCGTTTTCAGTCACTATACCTAGTGTCCTATCCTTCAGGATGCTATCTAATATCTTCAGCAGATAATGCAACATCTTCTTCTCTTTTACAAGGGATTGGTATATTCGCTCTCAGCTAGCAGAGTTCAACGTATTCTTGACGTCCACGACTATGATAGCACAAAATTCCCCTCAGGCAGTTCGTAGAGGGCTTCTATTACCCGTTCTTGCACTTTCAGTAGTGCATGGTGAGTGGACTTGCCCTTCCGAAAGCCGAATTGGTTTGGAGAAATCCCCTTGTTGTCTTCTCCTGCAATTCATCTCTCCATTTTGTTAAGAATCAGTCTTTCGAACAACTTTCTCGTTGTATCTATCATTCCTAATAGTCTGTACGATGAGGGATTCGTCCCAGAGCTTGTTTTTTCCTTAGGTATCAGCACCAATTTTTGCCGCTTCCACCTGGCCGGGAAGATTCCTTCAGCTAAACATCTATTGAAAACGATTAACAGCATCTGAGGGTTCCTAAGCGCTATCAAGCGCAAAACCTCATTTAGAATGTCATATAGTCCTGAGCTTTTTCCAACGTTTAATCTTCTGGCTGCGTTCTTCAGTTCTTGCAGGGTGAATGGTTCTTTCGGTGAACCACTTGCTTCATTTGGGAAGCTCGTCCGAGTTTCATCTGCTGAAAATAGCACTTCCACTATTCGGCGTAGACTCAGTTCATCGTTTGGAGCGTTCGTCCCAGATGTCTTACTTAGCTTCCCCATCACTATCTTATAAGGTAATCCCCAAGGGTCACGATTTATCATCTCGATTAGATCCTTCCAACATTAATTCTTGTTCGAACTGATTGCAATCCGCAGGATTCTTCTGGCTTATTTGTAAGCCTGCCGATCTTCTGTCACATTCGGTCGGTTCGCTTTCCTCGTTCGCTGATACTTCCGTCGACACTTATTGCACTCTTTCCTCAGCTACGCCAGCTCCTCACTCCACCAGTATGCTGGTTTCCTGTGATATTGCACAGGTTTGCGTGGCATGGACGTGTCACATGCTTCCGTTATGTTCTGCATGAGTATTGCTGCTGCTTCTTCTGCTATCCGTTCTTCCATGCTAGCTGTTATGCTGATTTTCTTCCCGAAAATTTTCTTATCCATTTTTGAGAGGCTCCATTCCTCTCTCGTTTGGCGCTGCTTCCGTGAATTTCCTGCAATTTCAACCAATATGTATCAGTGATCGCTTAGTGACTCTTCTTCTAGTACTTCCCACAATATAATGAATTTATGTGTGTGTGTGCATATGTTTATTAAAATCTCCAAAGACTATCGATTTTCTCTAGAGATTTTGTTTTCATATCATCAACTTTATCGAGGTAGAAATCGATTTTTTCGTTTTACGTATTTCCTAAGTGTTAAAATGTAATGTGCAAAAATTTTCATTTATAGCTAGATTTCAACTGCGCGGAAAAATCTATGCACTCCCATGTACACAGTCGCATTCACAGGCGTTGCTCATAAACTTCTATACAAAAGAATTTGTTGTATTGGGAGTACAAATAGAAAACCGCCGTTTTCCCATAGGTGGCGTCAGCATTGCACGTCGGTAAAAAATTGTTAACAGGAACGTTACATAGCCAGCAGAGGCATTTGTCAACAACTCTTCATCACCTCGCTTGTCTATTTTTACTGTGCTTTGTTTTGTTCGTGCGCAAAAATGGCAAAATTCGAGCCGAACAGGAGACATTTGCGGGAAGTGTTGCTTTTTGCATTTCATTCGGGAAAAAATGCAGCTGAGGCGCGTCGAATGATTGTAGAAACTTATGGTAACAACTGTATTAGTGAAAGAACGTGTCGGGAATGATTCCAAAAGTTTAGAAATGGCGAGTATGACGTAGATGACAAGGATCGTCTCGGACCCGTAAAAAAGTTCGAGGATGCGAAATTGGAGGCTTAGCTTGATGAAGATTCTTGCAGAACGCAACAGGAACTTGCGGATTTATTGGACGTAACTCAGCAAGCCGTTTCCCATCGCTTAAAATACTTAGGAATGATCCAGAAAGTGGGATGTTGGGTGCCGTACGAGCTGAAGCCGAGGGACATCGAACGGCGTCTTGTCACGTGCGAACAACTCCTCCAACGGCAACAAAGGAAGGGTTTTTTGCATCGCATTGTGACCGGCGATGAAAAGTGGATACACTATGACAACCTAAAGCGGAGAAAATCGTGGGGTCTTCCCGGCCATGCATCAACTTCGACAGCGAAACCAAACATTCATGGCTTGAAGCTGATACTGTGTATTTGGTGGGACCAGCTTGGCGTAATTTACTATGAACTCCTGCAACCACGCGAAACCATCACAGGAGCCCTCTATCGGACGCAATTGATTCGTTTGAGTCGAGCGTTAAAGGAAAAACGCCCAAAGTACGCGGAAAGGCACGACAAGGTCATATTTCTGCATGACAACGCTCGGCCACATGTTTCCAAGGTCGTGAAAACATACCTGGAAACTTTGAAATGGGACATCCTGTCGCACCCGCCGTACTCTCCTGACATCGCCCCTTCTGATTTCTACTTGTTCCGATTGATGACGCATGACCTGGCCGAACAGCACTTTCGTTCTTACGAAGAAACCAAAAATTGGATCAATTCGTGGATCGCGTCAAAAGACGAACAGTTTTTTCGAAGAGGAATTCAGAAGCTGCCAGAAAGATGGGAAAAAGTTGTGACTAAGGATGGAAATTATTTTGAAGAATGAGATTGTAACGAGTTTTTTATAATAAAACCTCAAATTATTAGAAAAAACGGCGATTTTCTATTTGTACTTCCAACAATTGAAGAACTGTAGCAGATAGATTATAATCACTTCTTTGACAGTCCTTTTCAAGATAGTTGAAGAGCTTCTACCACATGATTGCGGTTGTTTCTTCATTATTTTTTCTCAGGATAGTTGGATCTTGCAACTTTGTTGTGATTACTTCTTTGAAGGTCCTTTTTATGATAGTTAGAGAGCTTACATGGTAAGATTGTGGTTCTTTATTCGACAGTCCTTTTCAGGATAGTTAAAAGACATTCGTAATAAGGTCCAAATTATTACTTTAAATTTTTCTTTCAATAGTCGTAAAAATTTGAACAGTTTTCAATTCCATTGTAAAAGCTTTTGCTCTAAATAAATAAAAAACGGATTTTCGGGTACGGTTTGAGTGCTATGTGAATTTATAAATGGTGATGATGATGTTCTTTTACACAGAATCACCACAGTAAGATACGATGAAAATGAGAGACTACCAGCTGTAATAACTAGTGATATGCTGCAACAATTGCAAGTAACGATGTACCGATAAATACAAATTATAGTCGAAGATCCACAAGTTTGGATAAATGACGTAGGATTTTTTATGCAAATACTAATTGCTTAATTAAGATACATCAATAAACCAAAAGTTACGGTCAAGAGCTGCAGTCGTTCTTGCAAAATATGACTGAAATAATAAAAAATGATGATCACTATAGATATAGCGACGAACATGGTGTGTCTGATAGAGTTTCGAATTCACTTTTTGTGATTCAGTACCTGTAGCAGGTAAACATAAGTATGTCTGTAAAAAAAATTTTTTATGTTTTTTATGCAAGTTGGACTACTGCTTCATTGATCAGATTTGATGTATTATGTTATATTACTAGCGTTCGAAACAGGCTACGTCCATAGTAATATTTATAAATAATCATTATTAATCAGATTCAGTCTTGAAAATATTCAATTTAAATATATTATCAGGGAAAAATTCAGAGAGGCATGTTACATCTTTCATTAATCAATTTAATAATGCTACATCTGAAAAACCATTGTATATATTAGTTCTACTTATATTGATATTGAAAAGAGCTGAAGTTTTACTTCAATCGTTCAGTATACAGGGTGTTAATTAAGTCCCGGGATGGCTGAATATTTTCTAGAGTACTTCATTTCTGAAAAAGGTCTAGGTTATTTCGAGATCAACCTCATTTTTTTAAATGGAAACTTCTAGTTTTGACACTAGCAATCGATAGAGCGGGAAATTTTACGTTTAGATATGTGCTTAGGTCGTAAAAAAAATTTGACCTCGAGGGTTACTTCAAGGTCATTTACCCCCAACATGGTATTGAGATACCTTTGAATATTTTTTGATCGGTAGAGTTGAAATTGATAGTATAAATTTGTAGGTATTTAAATATATAAAATTTATTTCATCTAAACATTCCTTTTGGAACAATTCGTTTTCCTTTGAAACTGATAAGTTTTTCTTTTGGTTTTAATTCGTGTATTATTCTTATCTAATTTTAAAAAATCGCATATGCTAAACTTTCGGAACGAGAATGGATAAGTTTGTTGATGATGCGTGATTGGGGAGATCGGGTTCGATCTTACCTTGAAGTTCGCACACTGTTTGATAACAATTTCCGTAATTAAGATGGACAAACGCCTATTTCAAAATTTACAGTCGAAAGGCCTTTACGGTGCTTCGTAGAATTTGGGACTTCTAATAATCTTCAGAGAACTGGTCGCCCAATATCTGTTGTAACTGAGGAGAAGCAGATTTAAATTGCTCAATTGTTCGTTAAAAATCCACATCTTAGTTCACGTATAGTTGCGCGTGAGTATGAAGTTTGTCATGAATACGTACGAAACATTCTTAAAAGCATTCATTTTCATCCTTATAAAATCCATTTGGTACAGAAGCTTAATGAAGACGATCTGGATCATCGGCTCGAGTTTTGCAAAACCATGATGAATAGAAGTAGAGCCTAATTTTTTATACAATATAAGTAGGTAAACCAGAGGGGCCTCAACTCAGAGGGGTATCAGCTCACTGAGTTGAAGCGTATGCATGTTCACCCTCCCCCCCGATAGGCCCGTGCGCTGTCGACTCCCCCCCCCCCCTGCTACTGAGTTGATCTGATGTGGCGTGCGTTCGTCCCCCTCTCCCAGCCTACTAATTTGATTCCTATGCACTGCGCGCGTCACCTCCCCCTCCTCCTACTGAGTTATACCGGTGCGTTCTACGCACTCCCCCTCCCCTACTGAGTTGATCTGATGTGGCTTGATCTGATGTGGCGTGCGTTCTCTGCAGCACTTCCCCCTCTCCCACTGATTTGATTCCTATGCACTGTGCACGCGTTCTGTGTTACGCGTTTTGATTTTTTTATTGTGTATGTGTGTGTGCGCGTGTGTGCGTGTGTTAAAAATTTTTAGATTTATCTGAAAAAAAAACGGACGGATCGGGGGATCGAATGCGCGTCCTCCGGATCCGCAGGCCGATACTCTACCGCTAGAGCTACAGCCACTGTTACCACGGGCAACACCGTATTGTGTATACTAGCTACACGATTGATATGTGGGGGGCGGCGGCGGCGGCGCTGCCGGCGGCTGCTGCTGCTGCTGGGGAGGGCCCAAGCGCTAATACATACAAATGATAATAAATTTTAATAAATATACTAATTATAATAAATATTATACATAAATATTTATTATAATTGGTATATAACGAATAATAATTTTTTTATGTTCGATGTGCGCGCGTGCGTGTGTGTGTGTGTGTGTGTGTGTCTGATCGGTGAAATAAAAAAGACATATTATTATTAATAATTATTTATTATATAAAAAATACAAGAAAATATTAAAAAATGTACAAAAAAATACAAAAAAATATAAAAAATGTACAAAAATTTATTAAAAAAACCGACGCTTAGTTATCGTCACCATCATCGTCGTCGTCGTCGTCTTCGTCGTCGTCGTCGTCGTGATCAGCGGGAAATAACTTGGCAACTTTATAGCGCGGGGCGCCGTCGACCGTTTCGTCCATGACGCGCAGGCGCTTTTTCCCCGTGATGTGGAGATCCTGCATGAGCGCCGTTACAGGCGATCTCGCGGGCCTACTCAAGGGACCTGGCGACGGCGATCGAGAAGGCTGGCGCACAGCGGGAGAACCTTCGGGACTGCACGACCTCGATGAAAATAATCTGCGCACCACGTGTCTGACCGGCCCATTTTGATCGACGTGCCGCCTGCTGCCGCGCTGCGGTGGTGATTCCACCCACTGCGGCTGCCGACTGCAGCGACCAGCGGCGCAGTACACGCACTCCCAGCCCTCGCATACTGGCATGTTGTTGTTTTTGTTGTTGTTGTTGTTGTTGTTGTTGTTGTTGTTGTTGTTGTTGTTGTTGTCGTTGACCTGCAACAAAAAAATGAAAAAAAACTTAGAACATACTACCGCCGATAAGAAAAAAAGAAAAGAGAAAAAAATCATACCTGTTCTCGTTGGCGGCAGGGCGTCTCTTGTATCTCTGGTGAAACTAAGTTCACCAAGAGCGGCTGTTGTGGCGTTGTGATGTCGATGATCACGGGTGCTGCTCGAGGCGTCACCAGGTCGACGTGTGTCACGTGTCGTGATGATGATGGTGGTGGTGGTCGACGCGCGACAATCACCTCGCAGACCATCTCCACGTCGTCGTCGTCATCGTCATCAGACCTGCAAAAAAAATATTCTTTAATTGAAAAAAATCAGTTCATATATCTATCTATATATAACAATATTCAACGTACACATTCACCGTTGGAAGTAATCGCAAGCTTGGAGACGGTGGCAGTAATTCAAGTGGCGACTGATGCCTGCTGTAATAGGAAACACATGTATAATAAAACTGTGAGAGTAACAGCGTTAACGACTACGACGTCGAAAACCAGTCATCGTAAAAAAAAGAACGCGATCCAAAAACAAAACAAGAAATTCTAACTACGTGAGAGAAAGGGACATTAAATTTGAAATTGGAAATACTTTCTCTCATATACACACGTACATACATATTATATAACGAATATTACAATATTATTCAATGAAAAAAAAGAACAGAACCTCTTTTTTTAATGTAAAGAACATATATGCTCTTATTATTATAAAAAATTTATGTATAACTAATACCATTATATTGATAAATTAATAAAATTTAAATATAATTGTGTTATTAGTATAATGGTATTAATTATATATAAAATTTTATAATAATAAGAACATATCTATTTACATTTTAATGATTTTGTTCTTTATATTATTAAAAACAGAATGAGAGAGAGAGAGAGAGTAAAAAAGAATGAAAAAAATAGGTACTTACAATAATAATATCGTAGGTGGAGGTGTCAGTGGCATCCGTATTGTTGCCGCTTCGTGGATGTCGTCGCCGTTTCTCCTCGGCGAAGGTGTTCGCGGCTGCTCGACGACTTCGTCCACCGCTGCTTCATGTGTTGGTAAATTCATCACTCCGAAGACTTCGTCATCTTCGTAAAGATCGACGTCCTCGCCAAGTACTTCTATGGCTTGATTTAATGCCTCTTGCCACGACACATCGTCCGGCGAAAACAATTGTTCCAACAATTCATCACTCACTGCACTATCGTTTTCACGCTGCATTTTTCTTCACTGAACTTAACTTCACGACAAAAAAATCACAATGACGTATCGTTGCAAGGCGTTCGAATTTTATTCATTTTTGAAACACTTGCCGCGTTTCGGTCATTGGTTGAAGATTTGGAAGTAGGGACGCGAGACTACGCGATAGCACTGATTTTGTCGCGCGCATAAGACGATCATAATTAGTGGTGGGAGTAGCTAAAGAAAATGTGATTAGTGCGGAGAAAAGACGCCAATGTGTATTAATATAGGATCGCGATAGCGCGTACGCTCTTTTTTTCTCACGCAACGGACGAAGAGTAGGTGGTGGCAAGCCGTTGGTAGTGACAAGTTGCAGCGAACGAACGATCGGCCCTTTTCTGGGCCACTTTTTTTTCAAGTTGACGAAGCTGTACAATCCCGACAGTTAATCGATATCATGATCACATCAGAGAAATTTAAAACAGCACTTTTCAGTGCTAAATTTTCAATAAAAAACCTATATTATTTTTCTATAAATCAGCACTTTTCAGTGCTATTCAAACGTATGGTTAAATATAACATAGACTAACTATTTGTTTAATAAAAAACTTATATAATTTTATAAAAAATCAGCACTTTTAAGTGCTATTCAAACGTATGTGCAAATATATCAGTGCTAAATTTTCAATAAAAAACTTATATTATTTTTCTATAAATCAGCACTTTTCAGTGCTATTCAAACGTATGGTTAAATATAACATAGACTAACTATTTGTTTAATAAAAAACTTATATAATTTTTTAATAAATCAGCACTTTTAAGAGCTATTCAAACGTATGTGCAAATATATCGTAGCCGCAAAGGTAAGTACTAAAACAATAACAATTTGAAATTACGAATAAATTTAACCTTATGTTTTTCTTTATTCTTACCCCCTCCATTTTCAGCGAAACGAGCAGGTAAGTATAAGGTAAGTATTTTTTTTAATTAGTTAAAAAATTAGTTTTTAATTTTTTTTTTAATTAGTTAAAAGTATTTTTTTAATTAGTTAATCAATATAATATTTAAAATATACAAAATTAAAAATAGTTCGTTTAATTCAGTGTACAAAATAATATTAAAAAAATGATAATTTTTTTCCTAAATCATAAAGTAAATTACAGTTAGTATTATAACGAACGGCATGTAAGTTCGTTATGTCTCTCTCTCCCCAGGAAGCCATCAAATAATAATTATCTATAATAATTAATTATCATGTAAACATGTTTAAATAATTGCAGCGTGGACGTCAGCGAACCGGTAAGCGACGCGATTATAGTTCGATTATCGATATCGACTCGCGGCGCGAACCTCGCGGAGAGGCGAGCCCTTCGAGGAGAGAGAGAGAGTAGGGACAAAAAAAAAAGTAAGTCTGCTTCCGACCGGCAACGAACAAGCAACCGGTAACGCGAGCTCGCTAATTACTCGAGAGGGCAATTAGGTTTAATAGCCACACACGTGACAACCATCGACGCTGCTCCTGAAGAGTCTTGTGAACACTGGGGGATAGCGGCAGAGAGAAAAAGCGTGAACGCAAGAAGCGGTAACGCGACTAACCAATCCTTTGTAAGCGAGCGCGCCGAGAGTTACTCACGAATTAACTATAGAGCGATTCGTCTGTTCCAGCACGCTAAGTACCAGTTTGTTAACTTGGCTTCTCTCTCTATGGCTCTCTCCTCCTGCGTTGCTTAAACTACGTATCCTTATTGATACTTTGCCGCATAGTTGATTATTTCTTTTCTGTTTTCGCTCGGCCTACGAATAAGCTTCCGTTACACGCGTACTGTCGCTTCGTCCGGTCTACAACGAGCAAGTGCGATTGCCGTCTTCATCTAAGTCAAGTTACCGAGACACTTCGACCGGCTAAAGAGCCGACACGAGTAAGCGATGTCGCTTTCTCGTTCGAACGGTGCGCGCCGGC